>NC_062287.1:66290520-66901353 GCF_902655055.1 Lutra lutra
AATTACAGCAATAAAGGCCTACCTCAAGAAACAAGAAAAATTTCAAATAAACAACCTAACCTTATACCTAAAGGAGCTAGAAAAAAAACCAACAAAACCCAAACCCAGTAAAAGTCAGGAAATAATAAAAGAGCAGAAATAAATGGTACAGAAACTAAAAAAATAATAGAAAAGATCAATGAAACCAGGACCTGGTTCTTTGAGAAGATCTACAAAATTGATAAACTTCTAGCCATACTCATCAAATGAGAGAGAGTGAGGACACAAATCAACAAATTCACACCAATACCATAGAAATACAAAGGACTGTAAGAGAATTTAATGGAAAATTATATGCCAACAAATTGGACAACCTGGAAGAAATGGATGAATTCCTAGAAACATATAATCTATCAAAACAGAAGCAGGAAGAAATAGAAATTTTGAGCAGAATGATTAGCACAATGAAATTAAATTAGTAAGTAAAACTTGCCCAACAAATAAAAGTCCAGAACCAGATGCTTTAGGTAAATTCTACCAAATATTTATTTTAATTTTTTAAAAAGATTTTATTTACTTATTTGAGAGAGTGAGAGAGAGCATAAGAGGGAAGAAGGTCAGAGGGAGAAGCAGACTCCCCACAGAGCTGGGACCCCAATGTGGGACTTGATCCTGGGACTCCAGGATCATGACCTGAGCTGAAGGCAGTCGCTTAACCAACTGAGCCACCCAGGTGCCCTCTACCAAACATTTAAAGAAGAGTGCCTTGGTGGCTCAGTTGGTTAGGCGTCTGTCTCTTATTTTGGCTCAGGTTATAATCTCAGGGTCCTGGGATCAAGACCCATGTTGGGCTCCATGCTCAGCAGGGAGTCTGCTTGATATTTTCTCTCTCCCTCTTCCCCCACCCCTCCCCTGCACAAGTTCTCTGTCTCTTTCTAAAGTAAATCAACAAATCTTCAAAAAAAAAAAAAAACAGAGTTAATACATATTCTTCTCATACTATTCCAAACAACAGAAAAGGAAGGAGGACTTCCAAGTTTATTTCCAAATTTATTATTACCTGATACCAAAACCAGATAAAGACACCACAAAAAAAAAAAAAGGAGAGAGAACTGCAGACCAATATCTCTGATAAATATAGATGCAAAAATCTTCAACAAAATGTTAGCAAACCAAATCCAACAATATATTTTAAAAAATCATTCACCATGATCCAGTGGGATATATTCCCAGGAGGCAAATACGGTTTACTATTCACAAATCAGTCAGATTTGTGACATCACATCAATAAGACAAGGGATAGGGGCGCCTGGGTGGCTCAGTGGGTCAAGGCCTCTGCCTTCAACTCAGGTCATGGTCTCAGGGTCCTGGGATCGAGCCCCTCATTGGGCTCTCTGCTCAGCGGGGGGCCTGCTCCCGCACCCGCACCCCTGCCTGCTTCTCTACCTGCTTGTGATCTCTGTCAAACAAATAAATAAAAATCTCTAAATAAAAAAAAATAAGGGATAAAAAACATATGATCATTTCAGTAGAAGCAGAAGAAGTTATTTGACTAAGTAAAACATCCATTCATGATAAAAACCCTCAACAAAATAGGTTTAGAGGGAACATACCTAAATGTAATAAAAGCCTTGTATGAAA
This sequence comes from Lutra lutra, assembly GCF_902655055.1. Lineage (NCBI taxonomy): Eukaryota > Metazoa > Chordata > Mammalia > Carnivora > Mustelidae > Lutra > Lutra lutra. The sequence goes on from NC_062287.1 coordinate 66,292,141, forward strand.
AACCCATAGGAAACATCATACTCCATGGGGGAAAAACTGAGAATTTTCCTCCTAAAATCAGAAACAAGACAACGATGTCCATTATCACCACTTTTTTTTTCTTAAGATTTTATTTATCTACTTGAGAGAGAAAGAGAGAGAGAGAGAGAGAGCACGAACCAGGGGGAGGTGTAGAGAGAGAGGGAGCAGCCCACTTGACCCCAAGACTCTGAGCTCAAGGCAGATGCTTAGCTGACTGAGCCATTCAGGTACCCCCACTTTCACCACTTTTATTTAACGTAGTACAGAAGACCTAGTCACAGCAATCAGACAACGAAAATAAATACAAGGCATCCAAATCAGTAAGGAAGAAGTAAAACTTTCACTATTTGCAGATGACATGATACTATACATAGAAAACCCTAGAGTCCCTATGGTCAACTCATCTTCGACAAAGCAGGAAAGAATGTCCAATGGAAAAAAGACAGCCTCTTCAATAAATGGTGTTGGGAAAATTGGACAGCCACATGCAGAAAAATGAAATTGGATCATTTCCTGACACCACACACGAAAATAGACTCAAAATGGATGAAGGATCTCAATGTGAGAAAGGAATCCATCAAAATCCTTAAGGAGAACACAGGCAGCAACCTCTTCGACCTCAGCCGCAGCAACATCTTCCTAGGAACATCACCAAAGGCAAGGGAAGCAAGGGCAAAAATGAACTATTGGGATTTTATCAAGATCAAAAGCTTTTGCACAGCAAAGGAAACAGTGAACAAAACCAAAAGACAACTGACAGAATGGGAGAAGATATTTGCAAATGACATATCAGATAAAGGGCTAGTGTCCAAAATCTATAAAGAACTTAGCAAACTCAACACCCAAAGAACAAATAATCCAATCAAGAAATGGGCAGAAGACATGAACAGACATTTCTGCAAAGAAGACATCCAGATGGCCAACAGACACATGAAAAAGTGCTCCATATCACTTGGCATCAGGGAAATACAAATCAAAACCACAATGAGATACCACTTCACACCAGTCAGAATGGCTAAAATTAACTAGTCAGGAAATGACAGATGCTGGCAAGGATGCGGAGAAAGGGGAACCCTCCTACACTGTTGGTGGGATTGCAAGCTGGTGCAACCACTCTGGAAAACAGCATGGAGGTTCCTCAAAATGTTGAAAATAGAACTACCCTATGACCCAGCAATTGCACTGCTGGGTATTTACCCTAAAGATACAAACGTAGTGATCCGAAGGGGCACGTGCACCCGAATGTTTATAGCAGCAATGTCTACAATAGCCAAACTATGGAAAGAACCTAGATGTCCATCAACAGACGAATGGATAAAGAAGAGGTGGTATATATACACAATGGAATACTATGCAGCCATCAAAAGAAATGAAATCTTGCCATTTGCGACGACGTGGATGGAACTAGAGGGTATCATGCTTAGCGAAATAAGTCAATCGGAGAAAGACAACTATCATATGATCTCCCTGATATGAGGGAGAGGAGATGCAACATGGGGAGTTAAGGGGGTAGGAGAAGAGTAAATGAAACAAGATGGAATTGGGAGGGAGACAAACCATAAGTGACTCTTAATCTCACAAAACAAACTGAGAGTTGATGGGGGGAGGGGGGTTGGGAGGGGGGTGGGATTATGGACACTGGGGAGGGTATGTGCTATGGTGAGTGCTGTGAAGTGTGTAAACCTGGCGATTCACAGACCTGTACCCCTGGGGATAAAAATACATTATATGTTTATAAAAAATAAAATTAAAAAACAAAAACAAAAACAAAAACAAAACCACTCAGGATCTAACTTGAAAAGTTAGATCACTGACCAAAGTTCAAGCAATTAGTCTTCAACAAAGATAAGGATTATAATTGATTAGAAATCATTAATTATGTTTAAATGTGTGAGTTCATAATAATATCTTAAAACAATCATTGGTTATCTTCAGAAGATGATAGGGAACCAAGTAATTATTTTGAAAACTTAGAAATAAAAAATATGAATCAAAAAAAAAAAAAAAAAGAAAACCCTAGAGTCCACCAAAAAACTACTAAAATTGATAAAGGAATTTAGTAAGGTCACAGGATACAAAATCCATTGCATTTCTATACACTAATAATGAAGCAGCAGAAAGGGAAATTAAAGAAATTGTCCCATTTACAATTACAACAAAAATAATACAATACCTAGGAAAAAACTTAAACAATGAGATGAAAGACCTGTACTCTGAAAACTATAAAACAATGATGAAAGAAATCGAAGACAACACAAAGAAATGAAAGGACATTCTATGCTCATGTATTGGAAGAACAAATATTGTTAAAATGTCTTTACTACTTAAAGCAATCTATACATTTAATGCAATCCCTATCAAAATAGCAATAGCATTTTTCACAGAACTAAAACAAACAATCCGAAAATTTGCATGGAACCACAAAAGACCTGAATAGCCAAAGCAATCTTGAAAAAAAAAATGAAACTGGACCTATTATAATTTCAAATTAAGTTATACTACAAAGCTGGAGTAATCAAAACAGTATGGTACTGGCACAAAAACAGACACACAGATCAATGGAACAGAATGGAAAATCCAGAAATAAACCCACAATTATATGGTCAATTAATCCTTAACAAAGGAGGCAAGAATATGCAATGGGAAAAAGTCTCTTTAACAAATGGTGCTGGAAACCTCTGCCTTCGGCTCAGGTCATGATCTCAGGGTCCTGGGATCGAGCCCTGCATCGGGCTCTCTGCTCAGTGCAGAGCCTGCTTCCTCCTCTCTCTCTCTCTGCCTGCCTCTCCACCTACTTGAGATCTCTGTCTGTCAAATAAATAAATAATATCTTAAAAAAAAAAAAAGCAAATGGTGCTAGAAAAACTGGACAGTGACATCCAAAAGAATGAAAGTAGACCACTTTCATACAGCTTACAAAAATAAACTCAAGATGGATTAAGGACCTAAATTTGAGACCTGGAACCATAAAAATCCTAGAAGAGAGTATAGGCAGTAATGTCTCTAACATCAGCCGTAGCTGAACATTTTCCTAGATATGTCTCCTGAGGCAATGAAAACAAAAGCAAAAATCAACCATTAGGACTACATCAAAATAAAAAGCTTCTGTACAGCAAAGGAAACAACCAATAAAACTTAAAGTTTGGAATGGAAGAGAATATCTGCAAATGATATATCTAATAAAGGGTTATATTAAAAAATATAAAGAACTTAAAAAACTCAACAGCCAATAAACAAATAATCCAATTAGAAAACAGACAGAAGATATGCACAGACATTTCTCCAAGCAAGATGTCCAGATGGCCAACAGACACATGAAAAGATGCTCAACATCACTCAGCATCAGGGAAATGCAAATCAAACCGCAATGAGCTATCACCTCACGCCTGTCCAAATGGCTAAAATTAACTCAAGAAACAAGTGTTGGTGAAGAAAAAGGAATCCTCGAGCAGTTGGAAATGCAAACTGGTGCAGCCACTGTGGAAAACAGTATGGCGGTTCCTCAAATAATTAAAAATAGAACTACCCTGTGACCCAGTAATTGTTCTAATGAGTACTCACCCTAAGAATATGAAAACACGAATTCAAAGGGATATATGCACCCCTATGTTTATTGCAGCATTATTTGTAATAGCCAAATTATGGAAGTAGCCCAGGTATTGGATAAAAATATGGTGTACACACACACACACACACACACACACACACACACAATGGAATATAACTGAGCCATAAAAAAGAATGAAATGTTTCCATCTGCATCAACGTGGACGGATCTAGAGAGCATAAAGCTAAGAGAAAGAAGCCAGTCAGAGAAAGACAAATACCATGATTTCATTCATATGTGGAATTTAAGAAACAAAATAAAGGGGGGAAAAAAGAGAGACAAACCAAAAGACAGACACTTAACCATAGAAAAAAGATTGATAGTTACCAGAGGGGAGGTGGGTGGGGGGGTGGGTGAAATCGGTGATGGGGATTAAGACTGACGAGTGTGGAAGCCCAGTGCAGGGCTGGATCGCAAGACCCTGAGATCATGACCTGAGCTGAAGTCAATAGTCTGAAGCTTAACCGACTGACCCACTCAGGCACCCCTCTTTTTCTTAACATGAGGATATTAGGGCGCCTGGGTGGCTCAGTGGGTTAAAGCCTCTGCCTTCGGCTCAGGTCATGGTCCCAGAGTCCTGGGATCGAGGCCCGCATCGGGCTCTCTGCTCAGCGGGGAGCCTGCTTCCTCCTCTCTCTGACTGCCTCTCTGCCTACTTGTGATTTATCTCTCTGTCAAATAAATAAATAAAATCTTAAAAAAAATGTATTTTATAAAAAAAAAACATGAGGATATTAGAAGATGTAAAATAATGTATGTGGCTCACGCTGTGTTTTTACGCACAGTGCTGTCCTAGGGGCTAGAGACGATGTTCGGCTGGGGAGGGGCAGACACTCAGCTTGCGGCTGAGTCTCACGGCTCTGCAAGTGGACAGTCAGTCTTCCCAGTTGAGTCCCTTGCAGAGGCCCCAGGGCTACTCCTGCCTCTGCCTCTGGGGCTCCAGAGGTGCAGATCAGGTGTTTTTTGGTTTTGCTCATTGCTTGGGTAGAATCCAGTTTTACGGGATTTGCTCGTCAATTACCCACTAGTTGTCTGCTTTCAGATTTCCAAAAGTTTATTGCTATTGACACTTCGTCTCTTCTGTCTTGGGGATTTATACTTAAAAAATAATTTACTGTTGTTTTCATGGGGTTTCAGAAGGGAACAGAGATAAAAATGCATGTATCTAATCCAGCAGCTTAAACTGGAAATCCTAAGTATTTTTTGGTTCCTTTTCTAGATTGATCCTACTGTGTGTCATCATTTCTTAGGAGGAAGATCCATCAAATATCTATTAGCTGACCCTACTCCTCCTCCCAATGCAAAGCTCTTTTTCAGCTTCCAACACACAACGAAACACAACACACTAACAAAAACACTCAAACTCCTTAGCATGACAAAGAAAAATCCCCCGGAGCTGACCTTTTTGTCTCTCTCCACTATATTGCCTGATATTCCCATTTGTCCATCATTCCCCTGATAGAGTTCCTCACATACAACATATCCTTCAAGGCCTCTGCTTTGCCCATTCCATTCCCTCTTCTTCCCACCTCCTCCACTTGGCCAACTACTCCATGCTCAAAAACACAGCTCACCAAATCTTCCCCAAACCTTGCCTTTGGTGGTCACGGGTGAGGGGCTGGGGGTCAGATTGGCTGTCCTGCCTATGATAACAACAGTGATAATGGCCAGCACATACAGCATGAAGCAGACTCTCTTCTGGACCCTTTACACCCCTGAGCTCATTAATATTATGCTCATTCTCTGTAGGAGGAAAAGGAGGCACAAAGAGATCCAGTGACTTTCCCAGCTGAGTCAGAGCTGGAAACTGAACTCTAGAGTTGCTGCCTGTGTCACAGGTGCCTTGTGCTTTCATCATGCTGTAGCAGCAGGCATAAGAGTCTGTCACTTCCGCTAGACCAGGAACTGCCTGAGGCCAAAGACCAGGTCTCTTTCTGTGGCCAGTTGTGAATGTCTGGCACAGGGCCTGGCACAGGCATACAGTAGGTGCTTAAAATATATCTGTTGAACAGACCTTCCATTCTCTTGTCATCTTTTCTTTTTTTTTTTTTTTAAAGATTTTATTTATTTATTTGACAGAGAGAAATCACAAGTAAGCAGAGAGGCAGGCAGAGAGAGAGGAGGAAGCAGGCTCCCTGCTGAGCAGAAAGCCCGATGTGGGGCTCGAACCCAGGACCTGGGATCATGACCTGAGCCGAAGGCAGCGGCTTAACCCACTGAGCCACCCAGGCGCCCCAATCTTTTCTAAGTTTTTTTTTTTTTAATTAGAGAGAGAGAGAGTGAGCACAACCAGGGGAGTGGGAAGCAGAGGGAGAGGAAGAAGCAGGCTTCCTGCTGAACAAGGAACCCAATACGGGACTCGATCTGGAGATGACAGTGGCCTTCCCATACATGTGGGGGGGGGCAGTGTGCTGGGATGTGTGGGAGCTGGGCAGGGATTGGGTAGAGCTCAGCCACCAGCCTCTCCCCAAGTCCCCAGGGAACCACTATTTGTTACAAGCTACGTAGGAGGTATTAGTTTGGGAGTTCAAACCCTGAAAGTTAGGATGAACTATGATTCCCACCTTTCTTTTTTTTTTTTTTTTTTGATTCCCACCTTTCTTATAACATTCTGCCAGGCAATGAAGTCACATAGCATTGGTTCAGAAGTCACATGCTCCACTTCCTGGCTGTGTTTTGGGGCTGCCTATTAGACACACCACTCCTCGAGGTCCAGATGGAGAGGACCATGCTGCTGCCTTCCCTGGGTCAGCATGAGGATTAAATGAGATGATGTATGTGTGACCACCTAGCACAGAACAGCGACCGGGCACCCAGGAAGAGCCGAGGAAAAGGTCGCCTGGATTCTTTGCTAAATTCAGAATGGGCCCCTGCACGGATGTTAGAAGAAACAAGTACAGTTGGGGGATTGGTCTAGCAGATCTTTCTTTTTATTCTCCTGGCAGGAGTTCAGGCTGGTAGCCACGAAAGCATTCATGAAGGAGGACACAGGCCTTGATTCTAAGATTATAAGATGTTGTCATTTGTAAGGTACGCCTCGTGTTTAGAAAGAGCTGTGTGTGTGAGAGAGAGAGAAAGAGAGAGAGAAATAATACATTCAATGTATCTATTAGAAGACATGTTCTGATTTCAGAACATTAAGATACAGGAAATTGTGCATCTTAAATTAAGAAAATGCAATCCTGGGACGCCTGGGTGGCTCAGTGGGTTAAGCCTCTACCTTCGGCTCGGGTCATGATCTCAGGCCTAGGATCGAGTCCCGCGTCGGGCTCTCTGCTCGGCAGGGAGCCTGCTTCCTCCTCTCTCTCTGTCTGCCTCTGCCTACTTGTGATCTCTGTCTGTCAAATAAATTTAAGAAAAAAAAAGAAAATGCAATCCTACTCTTAATAGCTTACAGTGACCAAGTGCTTGCTATGCGGTGGGCACTCTTCTGAATTCTTTGCGTAAGTTATATCCTGGAATCTTCACAGTGTCCCTACTCCAGTGGCACTATTAGGGTCCTTGCTTGGCCAATAAGAAAAATGAAGGCCACAAAGCTGAAGTAAATTTTCCAAGGCCATACAGCTAGCAAGTGCTAGAACCAGAGCCTACAACCACTGGCTCATGCCAGTGTATTTTTCTTAATCCTTCTGTGTGGTTGCCTCTCCAGTTTAGGACACCAGGGTCCGTGCTATGTGGAGGCCCATAGCCATTATCCATTTTTCATGTTAGGACACATATGGTTCCATTAATATATAATACAATATACTTTCTGGAAAGAACCTATTAACCATTCACACTTTAATGTGAATTCAAGTCACAGATCCCTATAATCTTACAGTGACAAAAAACCTTTAATTTCATCCAGCTTCACTTTCTGCTGGAGGCAGAATCCTCTGAACAGTGGCTTCTGGACTGTCCTTTAACACCTCCCACAGCAGGGAGCTCACATCTACTATTTCTCTAGACCCATGAAGCGCTATTGCTAAATTATGCTGAATGGCAATCTGCCTCTGTGGGTCCCCGTCACAATCCTTACTCTTCTTCTGGGAGCATTACAAAATAATACTGCTTCCTCTTTCCCATGATACACACGAACTCTCATATTCCTTCTCTTTTCCAGGTGGAGTGTCCTATTTTCTTGACATATTCCCAACAGGACTAGTTTTGGACCCTCTTAGATCTTGGCCATCTGAGAGTCTGCACATGCTCCAATTTAAAATTATGGCACTGAGGGGTGCCTGGGTGGCTCAGTCGGTTGAGTGTCTGCCTTTGGCTTGGGTCATGATCCCAGGGTCCTGGGATGGAGTCCGGTGTCAGGATCCCCGGTCAGTAGGGAGCTGGCTTCTCCCTCTCTCTCTGCCTGCCACTCCCCCTGCTTGTGTCCTCTTTCTCTGTCAAATAAATGAATAAAAATCTTTTAAAAAATAAAACACTGAACATATGTCACCAGGCAGGGTCCCTCTGCTGGGGCATTTGAAACTCAAGCCCGACTCCTCACTGCCAAAATAGAGGTCTTTGTTCCCTGGGAAGGAAATTTTAGACACCGACTTTTAGCTAGGAGAGGCGTTATGAACCAAGTGCCATGTGTGCATAAACATCCCGTGACACATTTTTTTAACCTGATGGTGACAATCTACATGTCACTCTGGTCCTCCTTGTAAGTTTATCCAGGGTGGGTTTCATGTCTAACCATTCCTGGGTTCCTCCTAAGTGCCTGCTGCATTTGTCTGCCTCCCTTTACTGCCAATAAATGCAGTTGATTGATGGACTCACTGGGGTCGAATAAGTCATTTTCCACTCTGCTGCATTTCAGAGTCCAGCTGCGTCCAGCTGGAGCCAGCTCTCCAGCTCACCCATTTCCTCGGAGAACATGGACCCAGACCCTATGGCTTGCTCATGCATCACAATGGATGGATTTCACTTTGGAGCTTCACTTTCTTCTACCCCCAACTGAGGAAACCAGAAACTTACATGAAATTGCACATCCCAATCTGCAAAAAACCCTGGAAGCCCCCCTTCCCCACTTCCTGTCCCCCACCTTCCCCCTTTATTTATTCGCTTAAGCTCCTGGTAATGAATATCTCCCAGGAATAGGAATATTCCTGGGCCACAGTGTGGGGAGAAGGGGGCAATGTATCAAACAGATGTTTCCAATTGTATCTTCATCAAGCCTCTTGCCACTGCTATACCTCCTGGCCCCTCCCTCCTCCCCCCTCCTCCTCCCTGCTGCTGCCCATAAATCAAGCGTCTCTACTTAAAATTGTAATCACCCAAATAAGGTGGTGATTTATAAGGAATTCTGAAATATCAAATAATCAGGTGAACACTTCAATTTAATGGCAGCAATAAGTCAAGTACCTCCATGCTCATCTTGGGAGGAAGCCGCACATGGGTCCTGGTTGTTTCGAAATGACAAATGCTCTTTTGTGAGTTGTAACAAATCAATTATCCACATGTTGAAAACTGAGAAACTCCTTTTCAAGATATACTTTTATGGATACATTAAAAGAAAGATGTCTTCGGACAGAGGGTACCAGAACCCTTTAGTTATTTTTCTGGCAAAAGGAAATTGGGGAGATAATAGCTCCGAGGAGAAAGCTGTCTGACGTGACATCAATCAGAGACGCAGGCACCCCGTGCCTTCCGAAGGTGCACACGGAATGCTCAGGGTCTGGTTTTCATCCAATCTGAGCAGATAACAAGGAATCTGCCTCCACCTGCCGTGGCATTTTCAATCGAACTTGCTGGCTCCCCAAAGAGCCTTGTGGGGGCATTCAATCCTCAAGCTCTCCTTGGGCACATTTGTCTGATTTGTATTTCTCATTTCAAGGAGAATTCTTCTTTTTCTGTTAAGAAAGAAGTCACGCCTCAGTTGCTGGCCCCGAGATTGGAGCTACGTTATCTCGTTATGTATGGCCCCATCTGTGGGGGCCACCCAGAAAGGCTGTCGCCCTTTCCCAAGTTCTATTTTCCTCTCCTCCCACCTAGCATTCATTTGCCACACAATGAAATACAAGAGCATCTGCTGTCACCTCGCCTGTCAAAGCAGGCAGGCTTAAAGCCATCCAAGGCCTTCTCCCAGCTGGCAGGGTTGTCAGTTTCAAAGGCCTTGCAAAGGTCATGCCATCACAGTTCCAAATGTCACGATTGTCCCCGCGCCTCGGGCTTCAGCCACATCTGGTACAGTCAGCGCTGTTGAGGGCAACACCCTTGCAAAGGGGATGTTGACACACTGGAAACTTGTCATGGGGTGCCCAGATAGGGTGGCTGGTGGGGCCACTGTCCCACAAAGAATGGTTGAAGGACTCCAGGTCCTTTGAGTAGGGAAGACTCATGGTGTGTGGGTCCAAGTGGTACTGACCCTGGAAGCGAGCACTCTGTTCCATTGCTGAACATGTTTAGGCACAGGGACATTCTATGGTAGGTAGCAGGTAACTCAGTGGGCCCCTCAGGCTTTGCCTCTCAGGCTGCAGGACACTGTCCACCCGGGGTAGTGCTGAAGTCTTTGCTGGCATGAGGAGAGCAGCACAAGCTGTTCTGGTCCCAGTCATTCTCCGCCCCTGGTCTGGTCTGCTCTCAGTCACTTCCTCCCTAACCTAGCCCCTCTGCTTGCCTTCTCTTAGCTGACTTCCCTCCCACCTTCTTCTCATCTTCCTTAAATCCTTTGTCTAACTTTCTTTTCTTTTATTTTTTTAAAGATTTTAGTTATTTATTTGAGAGAGAGACTGCGTGTTCAGGAGTAGGGGGAGGGGCAGAGAGAGAAGCAGACTCCCTACTGAGTTGGGATCTGGATGCAGGGCTCAACCCTTTGATACCCCAGATCACGACCTGAGCCAACGTCACCCCAACTTTGTTTCCTTTGTATTATGACGCTACCCTTTTCCCAACTCTCAACCTGCCCAGTTTGGGTACTTTGTAGAAAACTTGTTTTATGATCCATTCGTGGTTCATTCAACCAGCAGTTATCCTGAATGCTTTCTATGTGTTAAATAAGTACACATATGGGTTGGGTAATTTTACGTCAATTTGACCAGGCCAAAGGTTGTCCAGATAGCTGGTAAAACTAACGTTATTTCTGAGTATGTCTGTGAGGGTATTTCTAGAAGAGATTAGCATTTGAATCAATAGACTGGGTAAAGAAGATTGCCCTCACCAATAAGGATGGCCATCATCCCATCTGTTGAGGGCCTGGAAGAATGAAAAGGCAGAGGAAAGGTGAATTTGCTCTTTGCTTGAGCTGGGACATTAATTAGCCCTGACGTTGGACATCAGTGTTCCTGGTTCTCAGACTTCTGGACTTGGACGGGTATTTAAACAATTCCCCCCCACCTCCAATTCTTGGGGCTTTGGACTTGGACTGAATTATACCACCAGCTTTCCCAGTTCTCTAGTATGCAGAGAGCAGAGCATGGGACTTCTCAACCTCCATAATCCTGTGAACAAATTCCTATAACAAATCAGACTCCCTGTCTCCCTCCATGGATATATATATATGTAAATGTATGTATAGACATCCTATTGGTTCTGTTTCTCTGGAGAACTCAGACTAATACAATATATAAACAGTTAAACTTTGTGAAAGCAGAAGCCAGTGTTATTAAAGAAAACCATGAAGAAGACCTGCCTTAGACAGGACAGGTAGGGAACACTTCTCTGAAAAAGGGATGTTTGGACTGAGAAAATGAAAAGTCATCCAGAAAAGAGCAGGGACAAGAATGATCCAGTAAGGGAACAGAATGTACAAAGACAGAAAAAGTGTTGGAGTGTTCCAGAAACTGAAGGAAGAAAAATTTCATTCTTCTTCTTTCCCCTGCCCCCTTATTGTTATTACTATTATTATATTACTAACTGTCACAGCATGAAAGCACACCAGGACCCTTCCCATCTTGGGGTCCTTAAGCTGCTATTCCCTCCCCCTGGGAAGCTCTTGCTCACAGGGTCACAAGGCTGGTTTTCCCCCATTGTTCTCACCTCTGCTTAATTGTTATCTCTTCCAAGAGAACTCTGACCACTCATGCACACTCATTTTCCCTTATACAAGTGTGTGTGTGTGTGTGTAGTGGAACCTATCACTGAATGAAAGGCTATTATTTATTTGATTATTTCTTGATAGATGATTTTCTTCCATTAGAATGGAAACCCTACAAATACAAATCCTATACTAATAAGTTGTCATATTCCTAGTACCAGGCAAACAACAGGCACTTAATAAATGTTTTGTGAATTAATGGATGATGAACGATAGTCTGGAGAAACAGAATATTTGTAAAGAAATGTAGTTCCATTATAATCAAACATGCACAGAACAAATCCTGAAAGGGAAGAGGGAGGACGTGTTAGGGACCCATGCCAAGATATTATTAAAGAGGTAGGAAGATGTGTAATGAGCATATTTATTATCTGAGCATAAAGGCTAGTGCTTAAGCTCCTTGCTCTTCACTTGGCTAACGTTTCTGCTGTTTGCATTATGAATTTGCTTAGCAACTCCTGTCGCCTTTATGATAAATAAATACAGACACATTTCCGGAACAGGCATGCTTAATAATTACGTGCTTCCAAAGCCCCAGTGAGGGCAATGCTTGTCGCTGGTTACAACAAATGCTCTCCGGTGAAAAGCGCTGACCTACAAGCCTGGGCACCCTTTCCGCGGCTGTGCCCTTCCGAGGGATCCTGTGCAGTGGTTTAATGTTTGCACAGCCCTGTGGAGATGAAAAGGCAAGCCGACTGGCACTTAGGTTGTTCGTAGCTCTTTCTTGAGCCTTTAACCAGCAGTAACCCATGAATTCCCTTCCACTTTTTCTACCATGATATTCCAGTTGCTGTTTATAAAATGTAGCTCCCTTGTCAAATCCCAACACAGAACAGAACAGAACAGAACAACAACAACAGAAAGATCCAAGTACTCGGAGAACAAAACGTGCTGGGAGGCAGAAGGGCTTGCTGGGTGGATGGAGGCTTAGATGTGGGAAGGAGGGTGAGACAGGAAATCAGGAGGATATGGGATTTATGGCTTTGGTAACTGGTGGAGGTCTGTATCAGTCAGAGTTCAATCAGAAAAGCTGAGCCACGGGCACCTGGGTGGCTCAGTGGGTTAAGCCACTGTCTTCGGCTCAGGTCATGATCTCAGGGTCCCGGGATGGAGTCCTGCATCGGGCTTTCTGCCCAGCAGGGAGTCTGCTTCCCGCTCTCTCTCTGCCTGTCTCTCTGCCTACTTGTGATCTCTGTCTCTGCCAAATAAATAAATAAATAAATAAATCTTAAAAAAAAGAAAAAAGAAAAAAGAAAAGCTGAGCCACAAGGAGATTTCTCATTCTCTCTGTATCAATTGATCTATCATCTCTGTACCTACAGATCTGCACAGATACAGACTAGCTATAGGGGTTTGACATGCAAGCTGGGAGCTAGATCAACAGTTTCTGTCTGGCAGTTACTTTGGTGTCTGTCAGGCAGACTTTCAGGGAAGGAAGACAGACAGGACCTGGGGACATAAGACAGAAATGGAACCTGCAAGCATGAGCTAGAGCCTGTGGGACTGGCTAGAACCCCTACTGCTCTGTCACCGCCTCCCAGTTTTCACTGCAGTAAATGCTGCTTTCCTTCCTCGCAGAGCTCACATGCACCTGGGACAGCAGAGGGAGCGGAGGGAGGAATCTTGCCCAAGCTGGAGGAGCTGCCTGCCTGGCTTTGGCTCACACGGGCGAGGAGGGCGAGTGGATGGGCGGCACCAGCGCCTGCTGCCCGACAGCGGGCTTTCTGAGAGTAAAACAAAAAATTGTCCCTGCTTCGCTGTCTTCCAAATTCTCACATCACTTGTGGCCTATGCTAACCCAGAACTATGCAGGGAAGGGAAGTACAGGGGACAGAAGGTCAGCCTTGCTAAATCGACCGATCCCCTACAGGACTGACAAACCCTCCTGCAAAGCAAGGGGCATCATGGCCACGGGTGAGATGACTCAGGGATTGTGTCAAACCACAAAACACTATTCTAGGGAGAGGCACAGGGTAGGAGCCCACCATGGAGAATGAGAAGGAGAAATCTAAAAGTTGTGGGTGGGGGGAGTTTTGGGAGGCAGGGCTGAATTTCTGGGTATAATGTTTGGATAATGAGAATACAGGTCTATAAACCATAATGAGGACAATGAGGATGACGATAGCCAGGCACGATGGTGAATTTAATGACAGGTATCTATGGCGCTGGCCAATCAGATCAGGTGGTGGATGGCGGGGAGCAGCTATTTCCCATTCGCTGTGGGTGTGTTCCCACGTTTTGACAACTACCGTGTTGTCTTGGTACCTATTATGAGAATATCAACTCTGCAGGTAGCTAGCATGAACTGAATGAATGCCTGTCACATGCCAGGTACTCAGGGAGGCACCATGAGTCTGTGCAACTGTGGTGTTGAGGTGCACTGCCCCTCCCTGGCTGGCTCTGGGGGAGACCAGAATCTTAGATCCTGGCAGAGCCAATCGTCAGGCCTATTGTCAGCGAACATCTGCTTGCAAGAAGATGTATTTTGGGGAGGTTTTATAGGCCCTTGCCATGCAGGGGAGAACATTTAAACACGCAGCAGCTGTTAATGAGTGCCATGCAGCTAATTAGGGTGGTCTGGAGAGGAGCAGCTGCTGGGCACAGCGGTGGCTTAGAATGACAAAGGTGGCCACAGCTTGTTGTAGGAGTCCTAGGGGCTCCTCTATGGGGCAAATTTGGAACTATTAGAATCCACGGAGACTCATGGAGCTTTCAGCTTGGAAGTTCTTGGCTTGGATGAGGTGATGTGATTGTCCACCCAGATCAAACACCAGATCTGGTGTTTTGGTTGGTGGTTTATGGGTACAGCATTGGATACAATGCCTGGAAGGACTATACTCAGAAGTAACCCAGAGGTTACTCACTTTGTCTTCATCTTCTCCCCAGCAGTATGAAGACTATTCTTCTCCATGCGACCTCTGCCTTCGGATCCTGTCTTAAATGATCTGGGCATCCGTGTTAATACTACCACCAAACTGACTGTCCCAATCCCAAATTGTCTGCTGCCATTTGACTTGGCCTTAGTCGAGGCCAAGGTGAACAGGTTCGATTCACATGGGAGCCAGGCAGCCTCACTTTGCACTTGGGCCACAAATATGTCTACAATGGGTGTCGGTGGCAGCGTGTGCCTATGATCTTCCAGGGGCTGGCAAAGAGGAGGGTAGCTCACGGGCCCTTTCACTTCAACCACTAGGGGGCAGCACAGAACACAGACTTCATTAAGAGTGGGTGGGTGGGTGCGGCTTAGATTTATGGAGCAGATCCTTTGACTGTAACTTCTCAGACAAGCATGTTCGTTCCTTTGATATTGTTCCCTACGTAAAGAAGAACATCAACAAATGGTGGCAAATTGGATTCAGAGCTGCAACTTTCATGAAATTTATCAATCATCTCAAAGGCCTACATTTGCTCTATGGGTTCCTTATCAATAAGCAGCAGAATCTCTTGACTCATTGAGTGTGAAATACCAGTTTCTGGACCTGGAAGTGACCAGGGAATTCCAGGCAGGGGTGATGACACAAGCAAAGGTGTGGAAGCTGGAGTTTGGGGACAGCCATGGGTAGGGTTAACTGGGGACAGTGAAGTATAAGCAAAGCTCCCATTTTTATTTTAACAGCTAAAAAAAAAGAGACGAAAAAAAAATGATTGACAGCTACTGTTGCAAACTCCAGAAACTGTAAACTGCAGTTTTATGTTGTTGGTCAACAATGGGGTTTAGGCAAAGAAAAGTAGAAGGAAAAAACTTAATTCATTTTATGTTTAATTACATTTGGAGTAACTAATAATAATTACAAATTTCCAACCTCCCGTTATGTTTATGACTTTCCATGATTATCTAAGACAAGTTTCAGGGACACCTGGGTGGCTCAGTCGGTTAAGCATCTATCTGCCTTCGGCTCAGGTCATGATCCCAGGGCCCTGGAATCAAGTCCTGCATTTGGCTCCTTGCTCAGCAGGGAGTGTGTCTCTCCCTCTCCCTCTGCCTGCCACCTCCCCCCTCCTCTGCCGTGCTCGTGCTGTCAAATAAATAAATTTTTTAAAAAATTAAAAAAAAAAGTTTCACAATTCTTGGTATTTATATATAAACATTAAAGGTTTACAGTTCAGATGGGTAAAAACAGGCATGTCAAAACAATTTGACAGAAAGTTAGTCCTTATCTCTTTTAATGGATTGGCAACTGAGAAATTTGTCACTTAAGTGGGGTATAATCTATTTTAGTTTTCCTGGGGACCTTGTCTCGGTCTGATTTGTAAGCAAATAGATTCTTTAACTACCTAGGTTGTAAATAATCTTCATCCTCCAGCTTCTCTTATCAGCCAAGGAAAGCAATTTACAGCACAATGCCTGGATAAATAAAAGGACTTCTAGGTCCAAATGATCTTCATCTTCCCCTTAATTGGAGCTGATTCCCTTCTTAAAGGGGGATTCATTTCTCATCTCAAATTTTTCTTTCTTGAAGAGGGGACTTCCACGATTCTGTTTTTTTTTTAATTTTTTTTAAAAGATTTATTTATTTGACAGACAGAGATCACAAGTAGGCAGAGAGACAGGAAGAGAGAGAGAGGGGGAAGCAGGCTCCCCGCCGAGCAGAGAGCCCGACGTGGGGCTCCATCCCAGGACCCCGGGATCATGACCTGAGCCGAAGGCAGAGGCTTTAACCTGCTGAGCCACCCAGGCGCCCCCACGATTCTGTTTTTTGTAGGGATTAGGATACTTCCTCAAAGGCCGAATGTGAACTGGCCTTCCACAGTGTACAGGGTAAAGCCAGAATCCTGCAAAGCCGCCCTTTGGTTTTGCCTCCTGCTGCCCTCCCAGCCAGTCCCGTGCCTCTGGCAGTCCAGCCCCACTGGACTTCAGGCACCACGCTCCTCCCCACTGCTGAAATGGGGGACGTGGTGTTTCCTCTGCCTGGAACATTCTTCTAGGCTACCTTCCTTCAGCAACGATACTAGCCAACTTTTGTCTCAAATGAAGTGTCCCTTCCTCAGGGAATTTGCTCTCATACACTCCAGTAGCCTATGATTATACTACAGTGTTCTGCTCCTTTGCAATCATCTAATGATTGATTCTAATTTATTTAACACCTGTCTTCTCCACTAGACAGAAAGTTCCTTGGGGACTGGGGCCATATCTATTCGCTCACCACCGTACCTTCCTCAAGTGTATCCCCAGTGATGGGAGGCACTCAGTAAGTGTTAGCAAGAATACAGGTGGCAGAGGAGGAGTCAAGATGGCGGAGAAGTAGCAGGCTGAGACTACTTCGGGTAGCGGGAGATCAGCTAAATAGCTTATCTAAAGATTGCAAACACCTACAAATCCAACGGGAGATTGAAGAGAAGAAGAACAGCAATTCCAGAAACAGAAAATCAACCACTTTCTGCAAGGTAGGACTGGCGGAAAAGTGAATCCAAAGCGACAGGAAGATAGACCGCGGGGGGAGGGGCCGGCTCCCGGCGAGCGGCGGAGCAACGGAGCAAAATCAGGACTTTTAAAAGTCTGTTCCACTGAGGGACATCGCTCCAGAGGCTTAACTGGGGTGAAGCCCAGGCGGGGTCAGCGCGGCCTCAGGTCCCGCAGGGTCGCAGAAGGATCGGGGGTGTCTGAGTGTCGCAGAGCTTACCGGTATTAGAACGGGGAAGCCGGCTACAGAGACAGAGCCGAGGAGTGACTCTCAGCTCGGGGTTGCCTTGAACGGGTCGCAGGCTCGGTCAGCTCGGAGCGCGGCCGGAGGCCAGGGTGACGGGAGTCATTAGGCGCTGTTCTCTGAGGGTGCACTGAGGAGTGGGGCCCCGGGCTCTCGGCTCCTCTGGGCCGGAGACCGGGAGGCCGCCATCTTCATTCCCGTCCTCCGGACTCTAGAGAAAGCGCTCAGGGAACAAAAGCTCCTGAAAGCGAACCCGAGCAGATTACTCAGCGCGACCCCGGGTAAGGGCGGTGCAACTCCGCCTGGGGCAAAGACGCTTGAGAATCACTACAACAGGCCCCTCCCCCAGAAGATCAACGGGAAACCCAGCCAGGACCAAGTTCACCTACCAAGGAGAGCGGCGGAATTCCAGAGGAGAAGAAAGCAAAGCACGGAACTCATGGTTTTCTCCCCATGATTTTTTAGCCTTGCAGTTAATTTAATTTTTTTTCTTTTTCAATTTTTTTTCTTTTTCTCTTCTTCTGCTAAATTTTTTTTAACTTTTACCGTTTTCTTTTTTTAACGTTTTTTAAATAGTTTATCTAATATATATATTTTTTTCCTCTTTTTATATTTTTTCTTTATCGGCTTTCTTTTTTTTAATAGTTTCTTTTTTTTTTTTCTTTCTTTCTGAACCCCTTTTTATCCCCTTTCTCCCCCCTCACAATTCGGGATCTCTTCTGATCTGGCTAAAGCATATTTTCCTGGGGTTGTTGCCACCCTTTTAGTATTTTACTTGCTCCTTCATAAACTCTTATCTGGACAAAATGACAAGGCGGAAAAATTCACAACAAAAAAAAGAACAAGAGGCAGTACCAAAGGCTAGGGACCTAATCAATACAGACATTGGTAATATGTCAGATATAGAGTTCAGAATGACGATTCTCAAGGTTCTAGCCGGGCTTGAAAAAGGCATGGAAGATATTAAAGCAACCCTCTCGGGAGATATAAAAGCCCTTTCTGGAGAAATAAAAGAACTAAAATCTAACCAAGTTGAAATCAAAAAAGTTATTAATGAGGTGAAATAAAAAATGGAGGCTCTCACTGCTAGGATAAATGAGGCAGAAGAAAGAATTAAGCGATATAGAAGACCAAATGACAGAGAATAAGGAAGCTGAGCAAAAGAGGGACAAACAGCTACTGGACCACGAGGGGAGAATTCGAGAGATAAGTGACACCATAAGACGAAACAACATTAGAATAATTGGGATTCCAGAAGAAGAGGAAACAGAGAGGGGAGCAGAAGGTATGTTGGAGAGAATTATTGGAGAGAATTTCCCCAATATGGCAAAGGGAACAAGCATCAAAATCCAGGAGGTTCAGAGAAACCCCCTCAAAATCAATAAGAATAGGTCCACACCCCGTCACCTAATAGTAAAATTGACAAGTCTTAGTGACAAAGAAAAGATCCTGAAAGCAGCCCGGGAAAAGAAGTCTGTAACGTACAATGGTAAAAATATTAGATTGGCAGCAGACTTATCCACAGAGACCTGGCAGGCCAGAAAGAGCTGGCATGATATATTCAGAGTACTAAATGAGAAAAACATGCAGCCAAGAATACTATATCCAGCTAGGCTATCATTGAAAATCGAAGGAGAGATTAAAAGCTTCCAGGACAAACAAAAACTGAAAGAATTTGCAAATACCAAACCAGCTCTACAGGAAATATTGAAAGAGGTCCTCTAAGCAAAGAGAGACCCTCAAAGTAGTAGATCAGAAAGAAACAGAGACAATATACAATAACAGTCACCTTACAGGCAATACAATGGCACTAAATTCATATCTCTCAATACTTACCCTGAATGTTAATGGGCTAAATGCCCCAATCAAAAGACACAGGGTATCAGAATGGATAAAAAAACAGAACCCATCTATGTGTTGCCTACAAGAAACCCATCTTAAACCCGAAGACACCTCCAGGTTTAAAGTGAGGGGGTGGAAAAGAATTTACCATGCTAATGGACATCAGAAGAAAGCAGGAGTGGCAATCCTTATATCAGATCAATTAGATTTTAAGCCAAAGACTATAATAAGAGATGAGGAAGGACACTATATCATACTCAAAGGAACTGTCCAACAAGAAGATCTAACAATTTTCAATATCTATGCCCCTAACGTGGGAGCAGCCAACTATATAAACCAATTAATAACAAAATCAAAGGAACACATCGACAAGAATACAATAATAGTAGGGGATTTTAACATTCCCCTCACTGAAATGGACAGATCATCCAAGCAAAAGATCAACAAGGAAATCAAGGCCTTAAATGACACACTGGACCAGATGGACATCACAGATATATTCAGAACATTTCATCCCAAAGCAACAGAATACACATTCTTCTCTAGTGCACATGGAACATTCTCCAGAATAGATCACATTCTTGGTCCTAAATCAAGTCTCAACCGGTATCAAAAGATTGGGATCATTCCCTGCATATTTTCAGACCACAATGCTCTAAAGCTAGAACTCAATAACAAGAGGAAATTTGGAAAGAACCCAAATACATGGAGACTAAACAGCATCCTTCTAAAGAATGAATGGGTCAACCAGGAAATTAAAGAAGAATTGAAAAAATTCATGGAAACAAATGATAATGAAAACACAACGGTTCAGAATCTGTGGGACACAACAAAGGCAGTCCTGAGAGGAAAATATATAGCGGTACAAGCCTTTCTCAAGAAACAAGAAAGGTCTCAGGTACACAACCTAACCCTACACCTAAAGGAGCTGGAGAAAGAACACGAAAGAAACCCTAAACCCAGCAGGAGAAGAGAAATCATAAAGATCAGAGCAGAAATCAATGAAATAGAAACCAAAAAAACAATAGAACAAATCAACGAAACTAGGAGCTGGTTCTTTGAAAGAATTAATAAGATTGATAAACCCCTGGCCAGACTTCTCAAAAAGAAAAGAGAAAGGACCCAAATAAATAAAATCATGAATGAAAGAGGATAGATCACAATGAACACCAAAGAAATACAGACAATTATAAGAACATACTATGAGCAACTCTACGCCAACAAATTTGACAATCTGGAAGAAATGGATGCATTCCTAGAGACATATAAACTACCACAACTGAACCAGGACGAAATGGAAAGCCTGAACAGACCCATAACCAGTAAGGAGATTGAAACAGTCATCAAAAATCTCCAAACAAACAAAAGCCCAGGGCCAGACGGCTTCCCGGGGGAATTCTACCAGACATTTAAAGAAGAACTAATTCCTATTCTCCTGAAACTGTTCCAAAAAATAGAAATAGAAGGAAACTTCCAAACTCATTTTATGAGGCCAGCATCACCTTGATCCCAAAACCAGACAAGGATCCCAACAAAAAAGAGAACTACAGACCAATATCCTTGATGAACACAGATGCAAAAATTCTCGCCAAAATACTAGCCAATAGGATTCAACAGTACATTAAAAGGATTATTCACCACGACCAAGTGGGATTTATTCCAGGGCTGCAAGGTTGGTTCAACATCCGCAAATCAATCAATGTGATACAACACATTAATAAAAGAAAGAACAAGAACCATATGATACTCTCCATAGATGCTGAAAAAGCATTTGACAAAGTACAGCATCCCTTCCTGATCAAAACTCTTCAAAGTGTAGGGATAGACGGCACATACCTCAATATTATCAAAGCCATCTATGAAAAACCCACCGCAAATATCATTCTCAATGGAGAAAAACTGAAAGCTTTTCCGCTAAGGTCAGGAACACGGCAGGGATGTCCGTTATCACCACTGCTATTCAACATAGTACTAGAAGTCCTAGCCTCAGCAATCAGACAACAAAAGGAAATTAAAGGCATCCAAATCGGCAAAGAAGAAGTCAAACTCTCACTCTTCGCAGATGATATGATACTCTATGTGGAAAACCCAAAAGACTCCACTCCAAAACTGCTAGAACTTGTCCAGGAATTCAGTAAAGTGTCAGGATATAAAATCAATGCACAGAAATCAGTTGCATTTCTCTACACCAACAACAAGACAGAAGAAAGAGAAATTAAGGAGTCCATCCCATTTACAATTGCACCCAAAACTATAAGATACCTAGGAATAAACCTAACCAAAGAGACTAAGAATCTATACTCAGAAAACTATAAAGTACTCATGAAAGAAATTGAGGAAGACACAAAGAAATGGAAAAATGTTCCATGCTCCTGGATTGGAAGAATAAATATTGTGAAAATGTCTATGCTACCTAAAGCAATCTACACATTTAATGCAATTCCTATCAAAGTACCATCCATTTTTTTCAAAGAAATGGAACAAATAATCCTAAAATTTATATGGAACCAGAAAAGACCTCGAATAGCCAAAGGAATATTGAAAAAGAAAGCCAAAGTTGGTGGCATCACAAATCCGGACTTCAAGCTCTATTACAAAGCTGTCATCATCAAGACAGCATGGTACTGGCACAAAAACAGACACATAGATCAATGGAACAGAATAGAGAGCCCAGAAATGGACCCTCAACTCTATGGTCAACTCATCTTCGACAAAGCAGGAAAGAATGTCCAATGGAACAAAGACAGCCTCTTCAATAAATGGTGTTGGGAAAACTGGACAGCCACATGCAGAAAAATGAAATTGGATTATTTCCTTACACCACACACGAAAATAGACTCAAAATGGATGAAGGATCTCAATGTGAGAAAGGAATCCATCAAAATCCTTGAGGAGAACACAGGCAGCAACCTCTTCGACCTCAGCCGCAGCAACATCTTCCTAGGAACATCACCAAAGGCAAGGGAAGCAAGGGCAAAAATGAACTTTTGGGATTTTATCAAGATCAAAAGCTTTTGCACAGCAAAGGAAACAGTGAACAAAACCAAAAGACAACTGACAGAATGGGAGAAGATATTTGCAAATGACATATCAGATAAAGGGCTAGTGTCCAAAATCTATAAAGAACTTAGCAAACTCAACACCCAAAGAACAAATAATCCAATCAAGAAATGGGCAGAGGACATGAACAGACATTTCTGCAAAGAAGACATCCAGATGGCCAACAGACACATGAAAAAGTGCTCCATATCACTCGGCATCAGGGAAATACAAATCAAAACCACCATGAGATATCACCTCACACCAGTCAGAATGGCTAAAATTAACAAGTCAGGAAATGACAGATGCTGGCGAGGATGCGGAGAAAGGGGAACCCTCCTACACTGTTGGTGGGAATGCAAGCTGGTGCAACCACTCTGGAAAACAGTGTGGAGGTTCCTCAAAATGTTGAAAATAGAACTACCCTATGACCCAGCAATTGCACTGCTGGGTATTTACCCTAAAGATACAAACGTAGTGATCCGAAGGGGCACGTGCACCCGAATGTTTATAGCAGCAATGTCTACAATAGCCAAACTATGGAAAGAACCTAGATGTCCATCTACAGACGAATGGATAAAGAAGATGTGGTATATATACACAATGGAATACTATGCAGCCATCAAAAGAAATGAAATCTTGCCATTTGCGACGACGTGGATGGAACTAGAGGGTATCATGCTTAGCGAAATAAGTCAATCGGAGAAAGACAACTATCATATGATCTCCCTGATATGAGGGAGAGGAGATGCAACATGGGGGGTCGAGGGGGTAGGAGAAGAGTAAATGAAACAAGATGGGATTGGGAGGGAGACAAACCATAAGTGACTCTTAATCTCACAAAACAAACTGAGGGTTGATGGGGGGAGGGGGTTGGGCGAGGGGGTGGGGTTATGGATATCGGGGAGGGTATGTGCTATGGTGAGTGTTGTGAAGTGTGTAAACCTGGCGATTCGCAGACCTGTACCCCTGGGGATAAAAATATATGTTTATAAAGCTGTAAAAAAAAAAAAAAGAAAGAAAGGATGAATCCCCAAGTTTTGTAGCAACATGGACGGGACTGGAAGAGATTATGCTGAGTGAAATAAGTCAAGCAGAGAGAGTCAATTATCATATGGTTTCACTTATTTGTGGAGCATAACAAATAGCATGGAGGACAAAGGGAGATGGAGAGGAGAAGGGAGTTGAGGGAAATTGGAAGGGGAGGTGAACCATGAGAGACTATGGACTCTGAAAAACGATCTGAGAATTTTGAAGGGGTGGGGGGTGGGAGGTTGGGGGCACCAGGTGGTGGGTATTGTAGAGGGCACGGATTGCATGGAGCACTGGGTGTGGTGCAAAAATAATGAATACTGTTATGCTGAAAAAAATAAAAAAATTAAAAAAAAAAAAAGAAAGAACAAGAACCATATGATACTCTCCATAGATGCTGAAAAAGCATTTGACAAAGTACAGCATCCCTTCCTGATCAAAACTCTTCAAAGTGTAGGGATAGACGGCACATACCTCAATATTATCAAAGCCATCTATGAAAAACCCACCGCAAATATCATTCTCAATGGAGAAAAACTGAAAGCTTTTCCGCTAAGGTCAGGAACACGGCAGGGATGTCCGTTATCACCACTGCTATTCAACATAGTACTAGAAGTCCTAGCCTCAGCAATCAGACAACAAAAGGAAATTAAAGGCATCCAAATCGGCAAAGAAGAAGTCAAACTCTCACTCTTCGCAGATGATATGATACTCTATGTGGAAAACCCAAAAGACTCCACTCCAAAACTGCTAGAACTTGTCCAGGAATTCAGTAAAGTGTCAGGATATAAAATCAATGCACAGAAATCAGTTGCATTTCTCTACACCAACAACAAGACAGAAGAAAGAGAAATTAAGGAGTCCATCCCATTTACAATTGCACCCAAAACTATAAGATACCTAGGAATAAACCTAACCAAAGAGACTAAGAATCTATACTCAGAAAACTATAAAGTACTCATGAAAGAAATTGAGGAAGACACAAAGAAATGGAAAAATGTTCCATGCTCCTGGATTGGAAGAATAAATATTGTGAAAATGTCTATGCTACCTAAAGCAATCTACACATTTAATGCAATTCCTATCAAAGTACCATCCATTTTTTTCAAAGAAATGGAACAAATAATCCTAAAATTTATATGGAACCAGAAAAGACCTCGAATAGCCAAAGGAATATTGAAAAAGAAAGCCAAAGTTGGTGGCATCACAATTCCGGACCTCAAGCTCTATTACAAAGCTGTCCTCATCAAGACAGCATGGTACTGGCACAAAAACAGACACATAGATCAATGGAACAGAATAGAGAGCCCAGAAATGGACCCTCAACTCTATGGTCAACTCATCTTCGACAAAGCAGGAAAGAATGTCCAATGGAACAAAGACAGCCTCTTCAATAAATGGTGTTGGGAAAATTGGACAGCCACATGCAGAAAAATGAAATTAGATCATTTCCTTACACCACAGATGAAAATAGACTCAAAATGGATGAAGGATCTCAATGTGAGAAAGGAATCCATCAAAATCCTCGAGGAGAACACAGGCAGCAACCTCTTCGACCTCAGCCGCAGCAACATCTTCCTAGGAACATCACCAAAGGCAAGGGAAGCAAGGGCAAAAATGAACTTTTGGGATTTTATCAAGATCAAAAGCTTTTGCACAGCAAAGGAAACAGTGAACAAAACCAAAAGATAACTGACAGAATGGGAGAAGATATTTGCAAATGACATATCAGATAAAGGGCTAGTGTCCAAAATCTATAAAGAACTTAGCAAACTCAACACCCAAAGAACAAATAATCCAATCAAGAAATGGGCAGAGGACATGAACAGACATTTCTGCAAAGAAGACATCCAGATGGCCAACAGACACATGAAAAAGTGCTCCATATCACTCGGCATCAGGGAAATACAAATCAAAACCACCATGAGATATCACCTCACACCAGTCAGAATGGCTAAAATTAACAAGTCAGGAAATGACAGATGCTGGCGAGGATGCGGAGAAAGGGGAACCCTCCTACACTGTTGGTGGGAATGCAAGCTGGTGCAACCCCTCTGGAAAACAGCATGGAGGTTCCTCAAAAGGTTGAAAATAGAACTACCCTATGACCCAGCAATTGCACTGCTGGGTATTTAACCTAAAGATACAAACGTAGTGATCCGAAGGGGCACGTGCACCCGAATGTTTATAGCAGCAATGTCTACAATAGCCAAACTATGGAAAGAACCTAGATGTCCATCAACAGACGAATGGATAAAGAAGAGGTGGTATATATACACAATGGAATACTATGCAGCCATCAAAAGAAATGAAATCTTGCCATTTGCGACGACGTGGATGGAACTAGAGGGTATCATGCTTAGCGAAATAAGTCAATCGGAGAAAGACAACTATCATATGATCTCCCTGATATGAGGGAGAGGAGATGCAACATGGGGGGTCGAGGGGGTAGGAGAAGAGTAAATGAAACAAGATGGGATTGGGAGGGAGACAAACCATAAGTGACTCTTAATCTCACAAAACAAACTGAGGGTTGATGGGGGGAGGGGGTTGGGAGAGGGGGTGGGGTTATGGATATTGGGGAGGGTATGTGCTATGGTGAGTGTTGTGAAGTGTGTAAACCTGGCGATTCGCAGACCTGTACCCCTGGGGATAAAAATATATGTTTATAAAGCTGTAAAAAAAAAAAAAAAAAAAGAAAAAAGAAAGGATGAATCCCCAAGTTTTGTAGCAACATGGACGGGACTGGAAGAGATTATGCTGAGTGAAATAAGTCAAGCAGAGAGAGTCAATTATCATATGGTTTCACTTATTTGTGGAGCATAACAAATAGCATGGAGGACAAGGGGAGATGGAGAGGAGAAGGGAGTTGAGGGAAATTGGAAGGGGAGGTGAACCATGAGAGACTATGGACTCTGAAAAACGATCTGAGAATTTTGAAGGGGTGGGGGGTGGGAGGTTGGGGGCACCAGGTGGTGGGTATTGTAGAGGGCACGGATTGCATGGAGCACTGGGTGTGGTGCAAAAATAATGAATACTGTTATGCTGAAAAAATAAAAAAATTAAAAAAAAATACAGGTGGCAGAAGTATAGCTTTATTAAAATAGCTAAGTGACTAAAGTAAAAGAATGAGTGCTTTCAAATATTAACACTATACACTTGAAAAACATTTACAAAGCAAGACTTGATTCAATAAACTCTAGACCCATTCTAGTCTCCTTTTCATGGATCTTTAACTATTGTTCACTATGAAAACATTTCTTACTGACTTATCTTGGAATCATGATCGTAAAGCCAGAAGCATCCTCAGGACAACAGTTTCTCTGTGACTTCAGCTCAGTGATTTCCAGATAGTTTGGCAACAGACGCCCTTCCATCTTAGAACAGTTGGTGGCATTTTCTGCCTCGCTCATGAGGAGTTTATCGCTTGCTCATGGATTCCAATCAGAGTGGCCCTGGCTGCCTTGCTCACGTCCAGCTAGGAAAACCTCCTCCACAAATGAATGACACCAACAAAACAAGTCACAGGGAAGAGATTCCCACCGCACATCCCAGTCAGCTTTTAGAAGCAGAGTGAAATGATTTCCCCTTTATTTTGTCACAGCTGGGTGACCCTTGCCTGCGGTAACCCTCGTGAACTTGTATTTATAAAGGGGTATCCAGCTCCTGCCCTCATAGAACTTAGCATCTGATTAGGCACAAAAAGGTAAAAAGCCACTCAAGGCAGGCTATGTGGGCTCAGGGATGTGTGAATACGTCAGGCAGTAAGACCCGGAGTTGGGTGGGGTTGATTTCTAAGAGCTTATGTTGATCACTGAGGAAGGAGAAGACCTGAAGCTCTTGCCCTATTGTTCACGTAATTAACTTTCATTTCATTTGCGTCTCAGATCCAAAGTCACTTCCCCAGAGAAGCCTTCCCTGACCACCCTGTGGCGTCCTTTGTCCCTTTACCATGCTTTATTTCCCATGTTCCCTGAGGAATGTAAGCTCCCAGAGCAGAGGGATCACTGATCCCTAGCACCTAGAAGGTTCCTTGGCCCACAGTAGGCACTCATTAATGTTTGTTGAATGGACAGAACAGGGTGGGAGCTGAGTGCACAGGGAAGATGGAAATCCAGGTGGCAGAAATGGCATGAGCAAAGGAATGAGGCTGGCTTTAAGCAGACCATTCTGTTGGGAGGGTGCGGCTCCTGTGAGGCAACAGTGGGAGAGGGGGCGGTTGTTTATGAGGAGGGATGGGACTAGATCAAGAGGTTCCTAGAATCCTGGGATGTGTGGATTGGGCTTGGCCTGGGCCTGTGACAGCAAGAATGAAAAGGTGGGGAGATGTCACATAGAAGCCATCAGCAGGATGTGGTGAGTGACTGGATGGGGGGAAAGGGAGAATCCAAAGACATGGTTTAACTAATGAACCTCCAAGAATGCTAGTGTTTCAGGGCACCTGGGTGGCTCAGTCAGTTAAGCGTCTGCCTTTGACTCAGGTCATGATCCCGGAGACTTGGGATCAAGCCCCGCATCTGGCTCTAGCCCCACATCAGGCTCCCTGCTCGGTGGGGAGTCTGCTTCTCCCTCTGCCCCTTACCACATTTATGCTCTCTCTCTCTCTCTCTCACTGTCTCTATCGAATAAATAAGTAAAATCTTTTTTAAAAAGTCGAATCCTGGTGTTTCTGACAATATCAGTGAAGTCAGAGTAGAAACTGATTTTGGAGGCAGGCAGGTAGGCTCCATTTGATTTAAGTGGAGCTGAGGGAATGACAGGTCATTCAGTAGACACCTGTCGCCATGGGTGCTGCCAGACAGATGCTCCCAGGAAAGGCGAGGGCCCGATTCCAGCCTGCCCTGAGAGCCGGCTCCTGGCGCCGCTAGTTCCCACCACACTCTCTCCACAGTTCCACAGGTACAGCACCCACGGGCTCACCCGGACCTCACCCCTGCACAACTACATTTTGTGAAAGCCCTCTTGCTCAGTCCTTGTGCAAACCCTCGTCCCTTTCTGAAGAGGCACATTTCACACCTAGCTAAGAGCCAACAGCCAGGTATACCAAGCCTTAACCCCATCCTTGTCGTCAATACCAGGTGGGACCAGCTGCTCCCCTCCCAGGTCTGCTCTTTCCCATAGTGCCAGCCCTCTAGAGAAAGAGAGGCTTTCTGCCCTTAGGCCTTTCTGGATAAAGGCCAATGCTCATCTGACAGAGACTTCAATTTGAGAACCAGATCCAAGTGTAAGTGTTGAAAAGTACAAGTTGTCTTTAAACACACTATCTTTCTGCCAATGTCCTGTCCTGGTCGCCATCTCCTTCCCTCTGTGGCAGCCCACTCAGGCCTGATCTTAGTAGGGTTCTCCCCTTCCTCCCTTTAGAGAGTCTATGTTTGGAGAGTAGTCCTGTGGGCTAAGGATGGTTTTTAGAGGTGGACAGGACTTGGATTATACCTAGGGTCTACTACCATCAATTGAGTGACCCTGGACAATGAATCTCTCTGAGCCTCATTTCCTCATCTTTCAAATGCAGAAAATACCATCTTGGAGGATTGGTATGAGAACTGACCAAGACTCACTCAATGGTCTTCATCAGAAAGTACTGAACACAGTGCCAGACACCCAGGGGAACATTCCAGAAAAGTTCATTTTTCTTGTGTGTTTCCTTTTTCTGGTAAAGGATCTGCCTGAGTATGGTCTAATTCATACTAAGGTGTTAATAGCTAAAAAAACTGAATGCTTTTTTATCCTGAGGAAGAGAGCAGTGGTGAGATTCTAGGTTCAACCAAGAGTCTCCATAAACTCTGAGAACTGGATACTTGTGGGGGCATCTCCAGCTTCAAGCTCCCATACTGTGGCACCAGCATACCTGCCCATCAGGGACACTTTTCTTTCTTCTCCTTTTTAGCCCAGGTAGGGACACATACCTCATTTTTTTTTCCATGACAAAGCCATAAATGACCTCAAAGCATGGCCCTCCATTTTACCCAAGATGCTGAGATCCATACACATCAAGTTCCATCCTAAACCCACTGAATCTGGCTCTGAGGGTGGAATTTGGGAGTCTGCTTTACAAGGAGTCTCTCTAATGATACATTACATCCCAGTGCCTGAGAACCACTGGGCTAGAGCCTTGCAGGGGATAGTTTTACTGAGGTTTCAGAGTAAATAAAGCAAGTAAGTGTAAAGTGAGCAAAAATGACCGGGTTTAAGGCTGTGGAAGCATCAGGATTCCCAACAGAGACACCTGCGTGTCCAGCTGGGGCCCATCTGGCTGGCAAGACCTTCCATCCTCTCAGACCTTGCGCTTTTTCCATCTCAGGTCTTGATTCCAGGAACCCCTTAAAACTCCAGTCTGAGTTGACTCTGGGGATCCTGTCCCAGTGGATATGCCTTCTGGAGGCAGGACCTTCCCTACCTGGTCCCCAAAGACGTTGCCCTCTTCCCAGTCTCATGAGGCTGGTCTCAGGCCTCCACCTTGTTGATGTACCTTTTGATCCATAATCTTCCCATCTTCTAAGTACCTGGAACCTTTCCCCTATCCCTCATTTCTCTCTCTAGATCACAGATGTGTGGACATGTGCACCTGCACATGCACACAGACATGCACACGCTCACACATGCTGTGACTCCAACATCCACAGGGTCCAAAGCCTCCGTGATTCAATTCGACCAAAGCCTGGCACATAGCAGGTGCCTGATAAATGTTAATTCTCTTCCCCTGACTCCTTTTTCTCTTCCAGCAGCTCCATTCTGTTGTAGACCATCCTGAAAAATGTGAGGGAATTTGAGCGGGGATATATTATGACCACATTCCAAAATCTGATCAGTGCATGGGGCTGGCTGCTGGGTTTCCATGCCTGCATCGCAATGAAGCCGCATCTGGAGCAGAACAGTTTGTGCCCATAAACCATGACCTTCATTATCCATAGAGGCGGCCAGCAGCAGCGGTCCCTATAGAAATCTTTCCCATCCAAATTGTGAGGATAGCAGAGGCAACAATACTATGCCATTCATCCTGGCAGCACTAACAAATGTTTTCTGTGGTGCCGTGTGAAGTGCACTCTTCCCCTAGTCTTTCTGGCTGGGACGGGCTTTTTTTCTCAATTAAAAATGAAAATAGCAGCTGAATTTATATTTATTTCTTGGGTCTTCAATTCATGTTCCATTTCTCATAAGCTGCCTGCATTATCACAGAACTCATCTGCTTAGATCACTTCTTAAAAACAACCACTTAAATCCCTGCTTGGTTAGAAATGGCTCCCTTGTGACAGAGTACCAGAGGGCAGAGACTCCTGGAATCGAGTCAACAGAGTGACACGAGGCCATGCAGCCTGACCTGCTTCCTAGGAAAGAATTTCTGCCAGTGTCACCCCCATGGGTCATCTCGCCTCTTCTGCAGCAGCATTAGGGTTGGGAGTCAGAAGGGACAGCCTCAACACTTAGAAAGTTCTTCCTTGTAGGTAGCTAGCATTTGCATTCCCATGACTTTCAGTTCTTCTTAGTTTTGCCCTTTGGGCTGTACAGAGAAAATCCTCTACAGGAGAGTTCTTTGAATATATGAACACAGTTCTGGGCTGAATGGTCTCATCCAAAGACAGGTGTTGAAGCCTAACCCCATCATACCTCAGAACGTGGCCTTTACTGGAAATAGTGTTGTTGTTGATGTAAGTAGTTCAAAAGAGGTCCTATTAGAGTAAGGTGGGGCCTTCGTCAAACACCACTGGTGTCCTTATAAGACATGCAGACATATAAAAGGAGAACATCACATGAAGACAGAGGCAGAGATGGAATGATGTAGCCACAAGCTGGGAAATGCCTGGGGGGCCACCAGAAGCTGGGAAAGGTGGGGCCAGATCCTCCCTAGAGACTTCAGAGAGCACGGTGCTGTGAATGCTTTGATTCTGGACTCTGAAAGTGTGCAAGAGTAGGTTTCTAGTTTGTGGCATTTTGTTATGGCAACCCTAGGAAACTCACATACCCTCGGAGACTTCCCTAAGAGGAACACACCCAGTGTCTCGTGCCAAATGGTCTCCATCTTTTTGCTCATTTCACTCCTTTGAGCATATTTCTTGTACCAAGCCCATTGCTCTCAAGGGTGTCTGAGCAGCACCTCTTGTCCTGGGGCCATGGCCTCTCACATTTCTGGAAATTTGTACCTAAGAGCATGTTTACTTCTTTGGGCAGTTTTTGTTGTTGTTGTTATTGTTCTGTTTTGTTTTCTAACTCAAATTCTTATTGGGTTTTTGGTCAACTAAGAGCCATTCTTCTCCAGGTGTGCTGCTGCTATCTCCAGCCTCCCAGCTAGCGTGACAGTTAGTTGGAATGAATCTCTCATCCTAACAGTGATGATCGCTCCATGATCGTCAGATACTCTAACTCTTGAGTCCATTCATCAATGCATTCAAAACTCTTCCCAGCTCCATTCTTATTGTATCTACTTCCCCCCAGAAATCCCTTTCTGTTTTCACTGAATTATTAATCATGGTAAGCTGAGGACAGAGAACTCTGGCATCTCATCAGAGACTCCTCTCCAGATCTGCTGTGAATCCATACATTTTCTCACTCCAATATTTACCGAGTCCCTACAGCATGCCAGACATTATTCCAGGAGCTGGGGATTTGGTGAAGAAGATGACAAATCTTTGTCCTCATGGAGCTTAAACTTTCATGAGTCCACTTTGGAGACAAAGCTGACCATTAGTGGAATGTACAGATATTGGGGTTCCAGCGGATCCTATAGCTTTTCAAAATGCCAGTTTCAAACTTCCTGAGCCAGGGCCCTAGGGAAATACTATTGCTGAACAGAGGATCAAATGTAGTTCTTTCGAGCAAGTAAGAAGTTTCTCCCTGTTCTTGCCTTCTCTGGGACCAGACGTAGCCTTGTAGGGGTTTCTGTCTCATTTTGCCACTTTTCTCTCCTGACCTGCTGAAGAGTAGAGCAGCTTAGGGCTTGGATGGGAGGTGTGGGGAAGGGCTGAGCTCCAAACAGGCAAGTGGAGATAGGAATTGGGAATGAACTAAGTGCCCTGACTTTGGTCCCCAGGGACAGGAAGCAAGATCAGCCAGGGGTTTGTGCATTGGAGAAAATCAGAGTGGGGAGAGAAGGCAGAGTCACGGTCAATGAGGAAGAGTTAAGAAAGGGGGATGGGTCTAGCATGAAGAAGGGAAGACTTGGACGATGGGAGTCTCGAATTCGAATATTTATGCTGACGCATTTCTTCCCCAAACATGTGACCAGTTGCAAAGCAAGAGAACTGTGTTCCTGGGGAGGAGCCTAGATTCCCTTAGATGGGTTTATGCCCAGATGGCAACAAGGACTCTAAGACTTCAACAACAACTTGACTGTTGAACCGTCAGGCTCTCGGGTGTGTCGGTCTGTTGTTGCCTCTGGCATTGATCTCTTCTCCATAGCATCTGCATTTTGCTTTGCATGCCATTCTCCTTCCTCTTCCTATTCCCATCTGACTAATTATCTTTGCATTTTCCTATTCAAATTCCGGAAGGAAAGTGTTTGACTGTGCTAGTGAATTACCACCAATCCTACTGGACAGAGCCTTTCACACGCAGCTGCTTTTTGGTAACTGAGCAGCCTATGGATGGGCTGATCTCGGCCCAGGTGCCCACTAGGGCCCAGTTAGTTGCCAGTCTTTGCTCAAGGGCCAATTTGCTCAGTTTCCCTTCCAAAGGGAGGTCGGGTGTGGACCAACATGGCCCATAGAAAGTCGCCATGTTGTTCACCAAGTCTGGCTAATTCTGTCTCCTAAACATTTCCCCTCCGTTTTGTTGTCATGTTTCACCCGTTTCACCATTATTTGAACTGGCCTGTCAAAGACGTCTTCTAACCTGAGTCTTGCTTCATTCCTCATATTGTCGTCGCTATGATCACTACGCTCTTTTCTAAATACACACACGTTAATATCACTCCCTTGTCTAAAATCTTTCAAAAAATTTCCATCATTTTTTATTTTATTTATTCATTTGACAGAGAGAAAGAGCACGCATGAGCACAAGCAGGGGGAGGGGTAGAGGAAGAAGCAAGCGCTCCGCTGAGCAGGGAGCCTGATGCAGGACTCATTCCCAGGACTCTGGGATCATGACCTGAGCCGAAAGCAGACGCTTGACTGACTGAGGCACCCAGGCGCCCTCCATCATTTTTTAGGGAAAAAGTGAAACCTCTTTTGACTACCAACTTCATTTCCACGACCCGTCTCAGTTCATCTCCCTGCCCCCACCCCTTCCATTTGCTCTTTTTACTCCCCCAAGGCCTAGCAGGGGGTTTTATTTCTCCAAGTCCCTGTGATGTTTTCTCCCTCTCCAAGTGCCAGGGAAACCTTATTTATGTTCAAAATACATTGCAGACATCACCTTCTCTGGGAAGTCGACTTTGGCAACCACCTCTGTTTCTGCCTCAGAGCTAATCACTTTCTCCTCTGTGCTTTGTACACGACTCTATTGTTGTACTTATCATGCTGTATTAGAATTTCTTTTTAAATATTTCTTTCTCTCCTTCTAATTTGCATGCATCTCCAGAACAGGAGCTATTTGTTATGCGTATCTGCACCTTCAGCAGTTGCCACGAGTGCCTCGAAAAATGTCTGTTGAATAAATGAATGAATGAGGAAATGATTAAGAAGATAAACTCACCCGGGGTGTGCCAGGCACTGTGCTAGGTTCTTTATGGGGATGACCTCAGTTCATTTTCCCAGTGGGACAACCAGAAAAGGGAGGAGCTCAGGGAGATCAAATGCCTTTCTGAAGACTGAACAGGCTCATAAATGGTGGAACTGGGATTTGAGCCCAGGTTTGTCTGATTCCAAAACTGTCACTGTTTTCACTGCATTAACAGAGGAAGAAAGCTCTATAGAAACAGATTCTAGTTTAAAAAGAAAAAAAAGGTTTTGTTTTTTTGTTTTTTTTTTTTCTTTTAAGGGATTGGAACCATCCAATGTGGAAATGGGCCAGCTCCATAGTTCCCATGTCAACAGAATGGGAACGGCTGACTCACAGGAGACAGGTCCCAGGATGTTGATAGAGTGTAATTTTCAAAAGGTTAAAAAACATCGCTCTCATATGGACAAAAAATGAACATATGTCAAATACTTTATTCTACTCACTAATTAATGAGGGAACCCATCTAATTAACATCAGAAATAGCTTAAAGAATATTAAGAAGCTAGGGGGCACCTGGAGGGCTCAGTCACTTAAGCATCTGCCTTCAGCTCAGGTCATGATCCGAGTCCCAGGATTGAGTCCTACATCGGGCTCCCTGCTCAGAGGGGAGTCTGCTTCTCCCTCTGCCCTTCACCCCATTCATGCCTCTCTCTCTCACATTCTCTAATAACTAAAATCTTAAAAAAAAAAAAAAAAACATATTAAGAAGCTAGGTATTTGCAGGCAATGCTAGGGTAAGATTGCTGGGTTGGATCCACAACTGATCAATGTCCAGTAGGGTCATAAATGTAAACTTTGGAGGTATCTTTCTTACTGGATAGAAATTATTTGCATCTCTAGTGGTCAAAATCGACAAGTTAATATGTACCTTTACTAAATCTGAGATTTTAAATCAATAGTAAATAGTGAGTTGAACCAAATGCAATCCCCTAGATATTTCTTGGGTACCCTTTATCCCTCTGTGGCATAAAGGGCATGCAACCCACCCTTAGTCCCCTTTCCAAGTTTTAGATCATTTTCTGACGTTTATACTGCTCACTTCAACCCCAGGGTTTCACCCAGGGCAAGCTGCTTTGGGGCCTGGCTAGGGGCGGGGATGGTCAGTGTGCTAAGAAAATCCTGGGTTCTTTCCCATCAGGATGTGGGACTCTCTCCTCCCACCTTTGTAGGAAGCCAACGGAAGAAGAGTAGGCCACGGCCAGAAGGGCTCCACATGCAGCAGGCTGGAGTTGTTTCAATTAATCCCAGTTAGAGCACCTCCACTGGTGGGAGGCCCACATTACACCATCAATTTTTAAAAAGTTTTGATTATGAAATTGTTCACACACACACAGATTTTGATCTAGCTGACCCCCTCTTTTCCCCTAGGGTGGAGCAGATTAAAACAAATATCAGACATCATCTCACTTCTAAATCACTTCACAGTGTGCCTCCCCACAACAAAATGAAAAACAAAAAGGGAGAGGCACGTTCTGACATGACATTGCCATTATCACACTTAACAAAATTAACAATTTCTTATCGTTGTCTAGTTCATAGTTAATGTTCAAATTTCTGACTGCCTAAAAAGTATGTTTTTATAGCCCAGACCACTAATATGTATTGCCTACCTCATCTGGGCCAGGCTTTGTGCTGAGTGCTGGACCTGCGGTGAAGAACGCTGGGCACAGGATCCTGCCCTAGTGGGGCTCACATTCTCGTGGTCCAGAAGGTGTGGGGGCTGGTGCTCTCCACACCCTGAGGAACAAGGCCACCTTGGAGCTGGGCCTGGCTTAGTGAGCCTCCTTAGATCTGGGGGACTTCCATGGTGGTTGAGCACTCCAAACGCTACCAGAACAATCAGGCCTGGTTTGCTGGTTCAGTTTGGATGCGGAGGTGCCGGGAATAGGCTTGGGCTTTAATCTGTAGAAGGTAGATGGCAGAGGCTCTAGGTTGAGGACAACAGCATCCCTGAAAGAAAGGGAAGGGCTCTGGGGGTTGCAAGACAGTATCCTCTTGCTACTGGAAGGCCACAGGAGGAGAAGGGCCCACCAGAAGAGGGAAGGAAACCGAGGGTTCCAAAAGGGCACATCCAGTGTGCAGGGAGAGAGCTGGACAGTGTGGCATGAATGGGAACAGCTATGGTCTAATTTTTTTTTTTGACCTATGATATATACCCTTACATTTTTCTCTAATAAGTCTCATCTAGACATGTTGGGTTCAGCCTATTTAAATCACTCTGAGTTTTGATCCTGCCAGCCCCCCTTCTCAGTTTCCTGACATCTGTTTTTGTGATCGTTGTGCCTCTGTGTCTTCATTCAAGCCTGCGGTAAAAATGCTGAATAGAACACGACAGAGAATAGAGCCTTGTGTCAGCTCTTGGAGAAATTCCTCTAGGTTGACGGCAGACTTTTAATCTAGACATTACAAACTGACAGTCTTCGGACCTGCATATGTGTTTGGGGTCATACTGGAGCCACAGATGGGTTTTGTTGCTTATGCACAATGTTTCCTTTTGAATGGGAACATGCTTGCCACATTTTTAGATGGCAAATCCAGATTTTCATCATCTTTGAAAAACCAGGGGCTCCAGCTCCTACTGGCTCGGGTCTCCTCAGGGCCATAGAAGGCTGCAGCGAGGTGACAGTGACTGCTCGCTGGCCATCCCCCTTGCCATTTGCCAGAGTCCTCACCACTCCTTTCACTCAAATGTAGGCATCGGAGAGACCCTCTTTGCTTCATTCAATGATGTTTTTTGGTTTTGTTGATCTCCCAACCATGAATCAGCGTCACTCACTCATTCTTCAGCTTCCATCTCACCAGCTGTTCCACAGGACCCTGTGAGACACCTAGTCAGAATCTTCTAGAAGCTCAGACACATGCTCTCGACTTGATTTCCCCAGCCCAGATTTAATAACCGGTGAAAAAAGTAAAGGATGTGAGCTGATATAGCCTGTTCTTGGTAAACCTGAAGTAGCCCCTGACAGTCACTACTTCATTTTTAAGTGTTGGGGAATTCATTAGGAATTATTCCCAAGGAAGACTAGGAGGGGAGCTGCAGCTTGCGGTTTGGGGCCGCGGCAAACTGCTTTCCCCAAGGAGGACCATGCTATGGAGAAAAGGGCGAGGGCTTCGGATTTAAAGAAGCAAGCCCACGTGTGAGTTTTGTTCAGGCACAGATGGCATATAGATCTTCCTTCCTCTCGCTGGGTTTCAGTCTCATCCACAAACCAGGGAGATTTGTTCAATGAGGTTTCAAGCCACAAAAGGAAGGGAATATTTCTCACCTAAGAAGATACAGGGCTGGAGACAGGCAGACACGCTGGAGATGACGAGCCTCTGAGCTGAATCAGCTGTTCTGCAGGTGTCCTGGATCAGCTGCTCCAGATGACGACAACGTCCCCACAGAATCTCAGAGCCCCAAGTGAACTTGAGCCTCATCTCAAAATCTCCCAGTCTGCTGAAGGGGAAACTGAGGCTTGGGGAGGGGAAAAGACTTCTAAAATTTCAAAGCGAAAGTGGGTGGCAGAACGGGAGACTTTCATCCCAGGTCAGCCAGCTTCCTGTTGAAGAGTCCATCCACTACGCTGGTGTGTTTCAAGTTTTCTGATTCTGACTCAGCCTAAGAAATACATTACAATTCCCATCTAGAACACAGTCACACACATGTATGGTGTGTTTGGATAAAACACCTTTGTAACAAATATTCACAGCACGATATGCATTTCTCCATGCAATAAAGTGCATGTACTATTTATTCTGTGTCATCCCATCCCATCCCATTCCAATCTAGCTCATTTAAATATAAAAGTTCTAGTTGACACCTGAATTTGTTTTTGCTTTGCTCATTGTAAAGCAGGGGTTGGCAATCCGCAGTTTGTGGTCCAAATCCTACCTGCTGCCTATTGTTGTGAATAAAGTTTTATTGGTACGTAGCCACACCCATTGCTTACTATCGTCTATGGCTGCTTTTGCATGACAACAACAGGAGTTTAGTTGCTGGGAGTCTCAAAGCCAACAATACTTACACTCTGGCCATTTACAGAAAGAGTTTGGGAACCTCTGTACTAACCTCACTTTGAGCCAGATTGAATCTTTTCAAGACTCTTGTCATGAATAAAGGGTGACAGTGAGTGGAAAGGACAGAGGGAAAGGAAGAAAAGCCTCTGGGCCCTGAGCAGCTTGAGCTTTCAGAGCCTCTGCCCAGAGGAGAGGGGGAACCTGGGATCCTGAGTGCCATTTGCTGGCCTGCCTGTACCTCCAAGGCTTCTGCAGCCCCAGTTCAGGGTTCATGGCCCCTTGGGGGAAGGGCCACAGAATACAGCACTTCTTTATGCTGTGGGGCAGGAGGAAGGTGGAAGGAACAGGACTGCACCTGCTTTCTAGGCCCAGATCTTGCAGGTGGGGCCACTGATAAGTCTATGAATGAGTCACGGATTGGCAGGTCTTGCTTTGGATGTTCCTGCCCCTAGACCTCTTTCTGGAAACACTACAGTTTTTGGCTCCATCGACCCATGCCTTGACAGGTGCTGGGCTGTCACCAAGTCTTTGGGCAGCCAGTCCCCCTGGCCTCCTGCCACGCTGATGCCTAACAAATGGGAGCTGCCATTCTGTGCGCAGTGCGGAGACCTGGAGTCCTTCCTTGGCACTGCGGTGATGCAATGACGCCTTTCTCAAATGCAACGTGACAAACAGTGCCACAGGAACTGGGATTAGGACTGGTTACTAAGAATAAGTGAGACAGATTTTTGTTGTTGTTAATTAGGAACAAATGTTCATATGTCCCTCGTTTGGCTCACGGAGACAGTGGTGTTGAAACTTTTTGCGAGGTGACACAGCAGGTGTTCTGAGAAGCACGTGTCTCTGTGTAAGACCACTTATGGAAATATATTCACTCGGTTCCTGTCCTGCATTTATTACAAAAACAGACTGCACAGTTCAAGGATTTGTATATTTAACACATCTATCCGTGTGTTTCTGCATTTACCTACACAAAGTGTAGACCCTGGACACAGATCACTAAGGACTATGGTAAGGAAATACATTTAGCAAACGATTGAAGTAGGTTACTCTTTGATGGCTGTTGCCAAGGCTTCCTGGGTGCTTATTTCTAATAATGGTGATCACGATAACAGCAACCACTCACTGAGTCCCTACTAGATGCCGTGCTCTTAATCAGTACATTCCTCCTCTTATTTAATTCCCCGCAAGCAATCCTTTCGAAGCACATCTGTTCATCTCCATTTATCTCAGAGCGGTGACCCGAGTTGCCCAAGGTCACAAAGGCCACAACATAAACATGGTCTCTGTCCTCATGGACCTTATATTCCGGGGTGGGGGTGTGTGTGCATAATTATAAAGTGAAATGAAGGTCAGGAAGAAGAAAGATATACAGTGCCATCTAAACATGTACCAGGGCGCTATGCTGTGGACCAGCTCAATCCAACAGAAATATAACATAAGACACAAATATAAGCCACATACACAATTTTAAATTTCCTGGTAGCCACCTTAGCAAAAGTAAAAAAAAAAAAAAAAAAAGAAACTCGAATATTTTCCTTAACCCAATATATCTAAAATATTAGCATTTCAATAGGTAATCAGTATTAAAAATTATCAAGGAGATATTTTACATTCTTATTTCTATACTAAGTTTTTAAAAATTTGGTGTGTATTTTAAACTTGTGGTGCATCTCAATTTGGACTAGGTGCTTTTCTTCCTTCCTTTCAAGGTTTTATTTATTGTCAGAAAGGGAGCAAACACAAGCAGGGGAGGCAGCAGGCAGACGGAGAAGCAGGCTCTCCACTGATCAAGACACTCAATGCAGGGCTCTATCCCAAGACCCTGGGATCATGACTTGAGCTGAAGGCAGACGCTTAACCGACTGAGCCACCCAGGTGTCCTGGACTAGATACTTTTCGAGTGCTTGACAGCCACATGTGCCTAGTGGCTACTGTATCAACACAGCTTCAGACCAGGGAGTCAAGAAAAGCTTCCCTAAGAGGGGCCTGGTTAGCTGAGACCTGAAGGGTCAGCAAGGGTTGGGGAGATAAAAGGGGCCATGTGGGCAAAAGGGGTCACAGGAAGGGGCCCCCCCCCAGGCCTGAGGACAGGGCACAGTTGAAGGGAAAGGCAGTAGGTGTGGCTGGTCTTAGTGAGTCAGGCAGAGGCTGGTAGCCTAAGTTTAAAAATATGGCTTTTTATCTAAAGAAGAATGGGCAGCCTCCGAGGAATTTTGAGCTCAATATTCGATACATGGGAGTGAGGCTTATGAATGCCTCTAGGCCTCATGAGGATGGTCCCTCGCTCTCCCCGGGTTGCTGCTGAGGCCATGGCTTGCCAGCAGGTTCCGAGCTACTCCGACTCACAGAGGACTAGAGGCAGGACAGGTTCTCTGCCCTGGTCTGCTGTATCCATCAGAGCTGCTAATGTCTGGCCTATAGACAGCTGTGCCCTGGGACAACGTGCCACAAATGAGGGGTACAGGCATACTTTTCTGAGAGGAAAGCACACAGCTGGGGTCTTGCAAGAATGTCTCCTCCCATGTGTAAGGACCACCTCTGGGGCTGCTCTGGGTTTGGAGGCCACAGAGGCAAGCACTCGGCTGGAAGAGACCCATCCCATGAAGTCTCTGGACTCCTGTCAAGGCTTTCTTATGTCACACGCAGTTCTGGGTTCCTGCTGCTCAGTTGTCCCACCTCCCTTGGTTCTCCAGCCTCTGTCTTCCGTCTGGCAACTTCCTGCTCCTGTTTCATTAAGGCAGGCTGATAGAGGCCTCCCCAGTGCTTGGACTGCTCCCTTTCTCTCTGGAAGACTTCCTCCCTGTCCAGTCCTGACCTGGGGCAGGGGACTGGGAGGATAGCCAGAGGAAGGTTTTTGGTGCAGACCTCAAATATCCAAAGGGATGCCTTAGAAAAGGGGCAGTAAACCCATTCTGGGTCAAGGCAGAACCAAGACCAAGGTGTGAGAGTTGCAGAAAGACAGATCGTTCTCATTAAAGGAAGGGTCACCCGATCATCTGAGCTGCCAAATGTGTCTGGTTGCCAGGCAGTAAGGAGGAGAAGACAGAGGAAATTTCAGAGAGCTTCTTGGCCAGAGACCACAAAATTCTAGGCCCTAGGCTAGGGCTGATTCATGATCAATTTCTACTGGTCTCTGGTGAAACAAAGTATAGAAATTTTCCATAGAACTCATTTTTCAAAGGCTGAGATTATATCCCTTACTTTTTTAAATATTAAAATACAACCTCCCATTACAGCCTCATGATAGAGATTGTTATTTTTTTTTATTGCCCCTTATTTGGTTGCCAACATTATAAAGTCTCTCAAAGAGTATTTTTGAAACTGTAATGGCCCATGAAATCCAAATGTCTGGAATTGTTGATCTAATATAA
This sequence comes from Lutra lutra, assembly GCF_902655055.1. NCBI lineage: Eukaryota > Metazoa > Chordata > Mammalia > Carnivora > Mustelidae > Lutra > Lutra lutra. Next base: position 66,333,364 of record NC_062287.1, read on the forward strand.
CTGACCTATTCTTCCCAGAAGATTTAAACGATCAGAATGCCCTCCACATCTCTCAGTCAGCACCATGTGCAAGGGAAACCCCATCACTTAGCACCACTTATGTCTTGGTCTTGAGCCTTGAACCTTAGCTATGTGTCTTGTTGACCTGTAGGGGCATGGGGATATGGTCTAAGCAATGCCAAGCTCCTACGTGCACCTTTGGAGAGGCCTAGCCACTGAGCATACCTCATCAGCAGACACCAATGGAGGCTGGCAGGTAGTTAATACTGGTGGGCTTGGGGACTGGCACATGGCCTGGCTGTGAGTCTGGTGGATATTCCATTGCCCAAAGACCAAAAGGCTTGCCATCCTTGTGTACATACAACAGATATTCATGCCGGGACCCAGTTGATGGGCAAGGTATGCCTCTCCCAAGTGGGAGAGGTCATGAGAGCAGACGGACAGGGCTCTTGTTAGGAACCACTGCAGCTGTAGAAGGCTCCCAGTAAGAAAGAGGACAGCGTTACAAAACACAGCCCCTGGGGAGTGAGCGGCGAGAGAGCTCCAAGGGTCAGGGTCCCACCCAGTGGGGTAAGGTTGACGACGGGGTTCAAGTGCAGGTTAGAAATTTAAGTGCTGAGCAGAGAAAGTGGACAGGAGCACAGATATAAGGGCTGAGCCCACCTGGGGAGAGGGCAAGGTCAGAGGAAGAGTGGGTTATGCTCAGCAAGTTCCTGGGTATCAGGGTGCCACTGCTTTGCCCTCATGATCTTCTCGAGGTTCCCCACTGGGAAGGCTGGATCACTAAAGTCTTCTTGTGCTGCTCAGGTTGGCTGCAGGAACGCGCTGGGCAGAATCCCCTGGTGGAGGCTGAGCACCTGGAGCTTTGAGGAGGGGAAGGGTCAGTTTCTGCTGTAGAAAGCAGCTCACATGGTGTGTTCCCTGCAGTACCGGTGGGCAAAGGAATTTGGTCGAATCTGCATACTCTGTCCTGCTTTCAGAGATTCCCGGCATATAGCAAGGTATTCAGGGACCCATCAGAGCAGAAGACTGTGTGTTAGCCCCAAGCCCATTCTGCATCCTCACCACGAGTGTTGGCAGAACACTTGGGGGGAAACGCTGCTCCAGTTACCTAAGGTTGGACCTTGTTGAGGGGTGTGTGTGTGTGTGTGTGTGTGTGTGTGTGTGTGTACATGAACACCAGAGAGAGAGAGACTCTTCAAGCCAACCATGGCAACTGCACATTAACACCACCACTGGCTGCCTGAACGGGTCTCCTTAATGGGGTCTGACAAGAACACTCCGTCTTTGCTTCGCTTCGAACCCGTCCATTTTATTCCATTTTATTCCCAGGGAGGCTCTGGTGGATTATTTCATAAGAAATATGAGAAATGCAACAGGACAGATCTCCTGTGATAATGCCTGGACCCCGCCCCTTCCCTCCCGGCACCGGGCTGTCAGATTTCAGTCTGTCTTTTCGCCGTAATCACGACCAGCAGGTGCCCCGGCCCAGCACGGTGACAGCCTCTGTCTGTGTGCTGCGAGGGTGAGCCCGGCCCAGGAAGGCCTTCCGGGTCAGAACAAAACCTCCAACGGGTCTCTACTCACCAGAGTGCTCACCTCGCCAGGGAGTCCCGACCAGCCAGAGGCCACCTTGCTGAGCTCCCCCTCCTGGAGGAGGCAGCACCACCTAGCAGTCTGGAGTCTGTGCGCCGGTGATTAAACCGCGCTCATCCCCATTCCCCACTCCCATTTTTTTAAAAAGATTTTATTTATTTATTTGACAGAGGGAGACACAAAGAGAGAGGGAACACAAGCAGGGGAGAGCAGGAGAGAGAGAAGCAGGCTTCCCGCTGAGCAGGGAGCCCCATGCGGGGCTCGATCCCAGGACCCTGGGATCAGGACCTGAGCCGAAGGCAGTGGCTTAACAACTGAGCCACCCAAGTACCCCCTCATTCCCTAATCTTAAATAGCATCTACCTCCTCAGGTTGTAGTGAAGATTAAATATATGTAAAACTCATAAGTTACAGGTAAGGGGACACTCGATGGCAGCTACTATCACTTCTTACAAACACCTTTTGTTTTGCGATTCAAGAAGTGGGGCTGGGAAAAGCTGTTGGCCTTTGAATGCTTGGCTCCACTGGAGACACAAATTCTATCTTTGGCTTTAAAGAGTCTACTAAGGAAAGACAACAGGGGAATAAACAGATGACCGGCAGCAGCATTGCAATCCAAAGTGCACACACAACATTTACCTTCCTCCTCGAGACTTAATGTGTGGATTAAGTAGACATGCAGAGCAATCTATTAACACTCTCCCGGTGCCAAGGAGTCTACAGTGTTTCATGTGCTTTCTAATTTTCTTCTCCCCGGAATAAGGCATTCTGATGGAGGATCAGGGTACCAGGATATGGTCAACGCCCAACTTCTCACTAGATCTTTTTGTCTTGTTAATGTGTAAGGAGACTTGTTTTATAACTGAGGAAGCCACAAGAAGTCTGGCTGTAGGAAAGACTGGAGACAAGGATGACAGAGGACATAACCTTTGCTCACTGCCTGCCCCTTTGGATGGTGCCCAAGGTCCCTAAGGTTAGGAAGGTGAGGGTCAGAAGCTGAGGGAACCAACTGGCTTTTACGAGATGCTTCTGAGTTATGGGTACAAGCAGAGCTACTTTGGAGTCCCAGGAAAAGCCAAATACAGATTTGGGAACTTGATATTCTCTCCAACTGTGCATGGCATCTGGCACTGTCCTGGTTCCCCAGGTGCATGGACAAATGACCCCATGGCAGAGCATGGTGGACACTGTGAGGTAGGGCAAGGAGATATTTTTGCAGGTCTGTATGCATCTGCTTGAGTTCTGCACGTGACCTGAAGGGCAGCGTCTCTAGCAGAGGTAGCAAATGCCAACACTCTTGCTGCCATTCTTACTCCTCTGTCCTCAAAGCCCAGGGCAGACATCACTAATCTATCATGACATTCTTCTGGGAAGCTCAAATGTAGTCTCAGAATCTTTAACTTTAGTGTTACAGGCAACCCCAGCCAACCAGTCCAAGGTTCGAGACATAAAGTATACAGTCTCTCTTCAACAAAGCAGGAAAGAATGTCCAATGGAAAAAAGACAGCCTCTTCAATAAATGGTGTTGGGAAAATTGGACGGCCACATGCAGAAAAATGAAATTGGACCATTTCCTTACACCACACATGAAAATAGACTCAAAATGGATGAAGGACCTCAATGTGAGAAAGGAATCCAGCAAAATCCTTGAGGAGAACACAGACAGCAACCTCTTCGACCTCAGCTGCAGCAATGTCTTCCTAGGAACATCGCCAAAAGCAAGGGAAGCATGGGCAAACATGAACTATTGGGATTTTATCAAGATCAAAAGCTTTTGCACAGCAAAGGAAACAGTTAACAAAACCAAAAGACAACTGACAAAATGGGAGAAGATATTTGCAAATGACATATCAGATAAAGGGCTAGTGTCCAAAATCTATAAAGAACTTAGCAAACTCAACACCCAAAGAACAAATAATCCAATCAAGAAATGGGCAGAAGACATGAACAGACATTTCTGCAAAGAAGACATCCAGATGGCCAACAGACACATGAAAAAGTGCTCCATATCACTTGGCATCAGGGAAATACAAATCAAAACCACAATGAGATACCACTTCACACCAGTCAGAATGGCTAAAATTAACTAGTCAGGAAATGACAGATGCTGGCAAGGATGTGGAGAAAGGGGAACCCTCCTCCACTGCTGGTGGGAATGCAAACTGGTGCAACCACTCTGGAAAACAGCATGGAGGTTCCTCAAAATGTTGAAAATAGAACTACCCTATGACCTAGCAATTGCACTACTGGGTATTTACCCTAAAGATACAAACGTAGTGATCTGAAGGGGCACGTGCACCCGAATGTTTATAGCAGCAATGTCTACAATAGCCAAACTATGGAAAGAACCTAGATGTCCATCAACAGATGAATGGATAAAGAAGATGTGGTATATATATATACAATGGAATACTATGCAGCCATCAAAAGAAATGAAATCTTGCCATTTGTGACGACATGGATAGAACTAGAGGGTATCATGCTTAGTGAAATAAGTCAATCGAAGAAAGACAACTGTCATATGATCTCCCTGATATGAGGAAGTGGAGATGCAATGTGGGGGGTTAGGGGGGTAGGAGAAGAATAAATGAAACAAGATGGGATCGGGAGGGAGACAAACCATAAGTGACTCTTAATCTCACAAAACAAACTGAGGGTTGCTGGGGGGAGGGGGGTTGGGAGAGGGGGGTGGGGTTATGGACACTGGGGAAGGTATGTGCTATGGTGAGTGCTGTGAAGTGTGTAAACCTGGCGATTCACAGACCTGTACCCCTGGGGATAAAAATACATTATATGTTTATAAAAAAATTTAAAAATAAATAAAAAAAGCTAAAATAAAATAACCTTTTTCACACATACACAAAAAATATATACAGTCTCTCTGACTTATATCAAACCAGGCAGAGCCCTCAAGGCTCACGACCTGGAGTCCAACCCACCTCTCCCCCACTCAGCTCCTGAATACTCTGTGATTTTGACCACACCATCCCACCTTATCCCTGCTGCTTCCTCCTCTAAACAGAAATGCTCTCTGCATCCTTTCAACCTACACTTAGTCTATGCATCCCTCAAGATCCCTCCTCTGCAATGTTTTCTTGGGATCATCTCGGAGATCTTCCAAGATCCCGACTGGTCAGTGTTGGCAGCATTTATGTCGAACAGTCACCAAAACAACGGAGGGAGGGGCGTAATCCATTGCTATTACTATAAACGGTGTCCCCTGAGAATTCCTAGGCCCGCATGTACTGGAGACAGGGCTTTTAAGGAGGTGGCTAAGGTTAAATGACGGCACAGAGTGGAACCCTGATCTGATAGAACCGATACTCTTATACGAGAAAGAGACACCAGAGAGCTCAGTCTCTCTATCACATAAGGACACAGTAAATAAGTTCCTGTCTGTAAGTCAGGGAGAGAATCCTCTGCAGAAATGGAAACCTGCCAGATCTTGGACTTTCCAGCCTCCAGAACTGCATGAAAATAAATTTCTGTTATTTAAGCCACCTATTTTGTCCCAACAGCCCACGCAGGCTAAGACACTCACACTGGTTGCATGGGTAACATGTAGGGCCCTGGGCTCTGCATCAGAGGTACACAAGTAAGAAAGGCATAGTCTCTGACTTCAAAGACCTCGTTGCCTTTACCAAGAGGGACAGGTAGAGACAAACACATGACCAGAGGCTAAAGGACACCGTGAGAAGCATTTTGATAAAAGCAAGCCTAGTGTGCAGTGGGGAATGGTAGTGTACGGCACAGTGGCTGGGAGATGGGGTGTTGGAATCACACAGGCCAGGATTTGAAACCTGCCTTTAGAATATGACCTCAGGCAAGCTACTTATCCTCTTTGAACCTCAGCTTCCTCACAGAAAGATAGAGATAATAGTTCTTCATAGTGTGATTAGGAGGATTAAATAAAGTTATGCGGATAAGGTACTTAGCACAGAAGTGACAGTTTTTTACAATGTTACTATTAATAGCACTTGGAAAAGGCATCTAAGTCCTACTGCTGGAAGGAGGGCCAAAAAAATCTTCTCAGAGGAGATAATACTAGAACTGAGTTTTACAGATGAGTAGCAGTTAACCAGAAGAAAGTTGTGAAAGACATTCCAGGTAGAAGGAACAGAATCTGCAATAATTAGGGGCAGGAAATAGCCTGCTACATTTGACGGACTTCCAACAGATTGAGAGGACCTGATAAATTCAGTGCAGGGGCTGTGATGGGAAGGCATTGAGAGTGACAGGGGATGCAGAGCAAGAAAGGGAGTCAGAATCTATGAAGACAAGGCTGAAGTCTGTTCAGAAGACTTGGGGAAGCCACTGGGTAACGGTGAACAGCAGGGCTTGAAGTCATTATCAGATTTACATTTTAAATCTCACTCTGGCAATAATGTGGAATGAACTGGAAAAAGACTGATGGGAAACAGGATATTTTAGTGATCAGAGACAAGGATCTGAATGAAGACAATAACAATGGGGACAGGAGTAGATTGATCAAAGAGATTGGGAGATTAGGTGTGGAGAAGTGGGAGGAGAGGCAGCAGGCCAGAAGAGAGAGAGAGAGAGAAAATGGACAGAACTGACTTCCACGTTTCTATCTTGCCCTTGGGATAGATGGTGGTCTCATTCTTTGAGACTGGAAAGGCTTAGAAGGGGGACCAGGAGAGAGACACGTGGGACACAAGGTCTTGATGGCTATGGGTCATCCATATAGAAATGTCCTTCAGCTGAATATAGAATTCTGGAACTCTGCAGAAAGCTCTGGCCTGGAGAAAGAACTGGGTTCATCTTCATATGGGATGTTGAAGCCAAGGTTTGAATAAGGTCATTTAGGAAAAAGGTGTGTAAAGCAGGTTAAAGAAATTACATGGGGAATATAGGTATTTCAGGGCAAGAGAACCAATCAGAGTGGGTGAAAGGTCAGGAGGAGGGACTGGTAAATAGGAGAAAAAACTTTAGGAAGGAGGATATCCCAGCTCTACAAAAGCCACAGAAAGGGGCGCCTGGGTGGCTCAGTGGGTTAAGCCGCTGCCTTCGGCTCAGGTCATGATCTCAGGGTCCTGGGATCGAGCCCCGCATCGGGCTCTCTGCTCAGCGGGGAGCCTGCTTCCTCCTCTCTCTCTCTGCCTGCCTCTCTGCCTGCTTGTGATCTCTCTCTGTCAAATAAATAAATAAAATCTTAAAAAAAAAAAAAGCCACAGAAAGGTCAGACAAGGTAAGGGACGTTGGATCTGACAATCAGTCATTGGTGGCCTCAGGGAAATCTTTCAAAGCTGAGGAATGAATGGGAGTTGAAAAGTTTGACTGTTTGGTGAGGGCTCATGGAAGGAGATTACTACAAGAAGGCTATGAGGTTATGACAAGGCTCTCCTTTCTAAGAAGGTAGAGACTTGTGCACATTTATAATTTTGGGGGAAGCAATTTATGGAGAGGGAGAGGTTGAAGTCTTAGGAAAATTAAGGGTGATTGATGGGACCCCCTCCTGGAAGGGTAGGAAGACCCACATTGACAGAAGGAGGGACACTCCTTCAGCAAGCGGGGAGGGAAGAAGGATGAGATACATACAGAGGCAAGTAAGTTTGAAGGGGACAAGAAAGGGAGATGTCTGGATGGCTTGGCTTCCTCTGTGGGATAAGAGGGGAGTCACCTCATGAGATGAGGAACTTGGAAAGACAGGGAGCAGGTTGGAACAGTGGTTGGAATCAAGGAGAAAGCTGCCAGGAACATGTAGATTTCTCGGAAGCACAGAACCTTAGCACATGTCACAAGGTCACACAGGGCAAGAGAGCTGAACGTGACAAAGATGGGTAGAAGTACTATTGATCACGGGAAAGGAGAGGGATCTACAAGGGGCAGATCAATGGGAGATCATTGCTGGTCTCCAACAGTTGTACACTGGGGGTAAGAGAATAAGAAATTGGCGTGCTGATATTTGAAAATGGTCAGAATGCAGGACAGGATGGTAAGATTACAGAAATGGGAAAAGCAAGTTTCCAACATGTTCATGGGTGTCTGTAGTGGCCAATGTAAATGACGAGGAACCTTCTAGATTAAAAAGGGCTAGGAATTGTGAGGGTCAGGGTCCTAGATAGGTCTTCTGTATCAGTGATTCTCAAATTTTAAGATTATGGATATGGGTCACTAAGGGATTTTCTTAAAACACGGATTCCAATTCAAGAAGTCTGGGTGGGGCCTGAGTTCTTCATTTTGATAAGCATCCCAGTGATGTGGATTCTGCTGGTCCACAGACCACACTTCGAGGTATGGTGTCTCAATGGACATTAGAATGGTCCCGGACGAAGGGAGGTCCAGGGTTGGAGAAGTCCTTGCCTGTGGCCTTCTGATCAGGGGTGCTCCAGTCACAGAAGAGAGGAGCAGAGCAGAGGAGTGTGAGGGGAGCCTGCTCTGCCTGGCATGTCCTGTAGCAGCCTCCCTACAATAAGCGAGAAGGCTGCTAATTGGCTAGAAACACTTGATATTAATTAACTCAATAGAATCGTTCCCCTGAAGCCTGTTTTGCATAATTAATGAATGCTTAGCTATAAGCTGCTGAACACACTGAAGCCAAAGTGTTCCAATTTTCCGATCAGCTGAGCAGAAACACGGCAATCCAGACGGTTTGTGGACACAGCAAAAAGCTTAACTCTTGCTAATTACTGATATTGGCTAAAGAGCCCTTGGCTTTGTTGCATCTTGATGGGGGGAGGCAGGGCTAACCCGAGACATGTGGGCACCACAGGCAGGCTGATAATTTGATACCTCTTCAACAAAATATTCTTTAAATATTTGTTCAACACTTCGAGGAGAAGCTGAGTACAGCCTCGAGGAAAAGCAGAGTTGGAAAGTGCTGGGCCAGGTGCAGTGTTCCCTTCATGGCCTCCAGCAATTCAGCTCTGGCCCAAACTTTTCTAATGTTCTCAGCAAATCAAGAGCGTAGTAAGTCCCATCCTTCTTAGAAAGCAGGTTTGCTACACCTCTAAAGATGACTGGAGAGGTCCCTGGGAGGTTTTGCTTTCCGTGCCAAGTTGTTTATGGAAGGACTCTCTTGGAGAGCTCTTTCAACAAATAGCTTTATTCATACTTTGTTATATTTCTTGAGAAGTTCACCTTCACTTTTCAGATGGCACTAGTCAGATTGCTCAGATGGCAGTGTCTTTGTTCGGCCCGTGGGGATGGTGCCAGGACAGGTCAGACTCCCTGGCATTCAACCAGGGAAGAAGTCAGTGGGGAGAGCTGGCTCACTTCTACCACGTATGAAGAGTTAGTTGGCTATGGTTTGGGTCCTTAACCTCTGAGCTTCATGGATTGGAAGACTTAGTACTGTTAAGATGACAATATTCCAAAGACTGGTCTATCAGTTCTTTACAACCCTTATAATCCCAACCATCTTTTTTGCAGAAACTAAAAGGCTAATCCTAAAACCATATGGAAATTCAAGGAGCCATGAATATCAAAAACAATCTTCAAAAAAAACCAAACAAACCCAAAACCCTGAAGTTCGAGGACTCCCACTTTCTGATTTCAAAACTTACTATAAAGATACAGTGTGCTATTGGCATAAAGATAGACATATAGAGCAATTTAATAGAACAAGAAGTCCAGAAATTAACCCTGTTGTTATTGAACCCACATTTGATCTGCTCACTGCTCGACAGGCCAATAAGTCAAGAGATGAGATGCTGGGGCAAAGAAAAGTGACTTTGAGAAAGCAAGCTAAATAAGAAAATGACTAATATTCCCCAAAATCATCCTGACATCTCATGCAGGCAGGGGTTTTTAAAGGTGGAGGAAAGGGAAGCAGGGGTAGAGGGGCAGGGGTGAGGGGGGCTAAGAAACGGACTACAGCTGCCATTCGGGCTTGAGCAATCAGTCAGATGTCTTCAGTCAACATGTAGGATGCACTGATTAGTTTACTCTGTGCAAGGTGTTCTAGGTCTTAGTTCAGTGCTTCCACTAAAAGTCAACTAATTCCCCAAAGGGCTTATAATGCACAAACAGGTCTAATGTAGAATAACAAGGGAGGGAGAAGTGCTGGAGGCAGAATGAATTCAAGACGGAGTTAGTCCTGCTACATTGTGACAGTTATGATCAACAGGTTTTTTTCTTTCCCTTGCCTTTTTTAAGCATTAATTTATTTATTTGAGAGAAAGAGCGCAGAGAGCACAAGCAGGCAGAGGGGCAGGAAGAAGCAGGCTTCTGGTTGAGCAGAGAGCCTGAGGCTGGGTTCAATCCCAGCACCCTGGGATTATGACTTAAACCCAAGGCAAACGTTTAACCAACTGAGCCACCCAGGCAACAGTTTTGTTTTTTTTTTAAGATTTTCTTTATTTATTTGATAGAGAAAGAGAGATCACAAGTAGCCAGAGAGGCAGGTGTTGGGGGGGCGGACAGGCTCCCTGCTGAGCAGAGCGCCCAATTCGGGGCTCAATCCCAGGACCCTGAGATCATGACCTGAGCCGAAGATAGAGGCTTAACCCACTGAGCCACCCATGTGCCCTAGACAACAGGTTTTTTTTTTTTTAAATTTCTTTTCAGCATAACAGTATTCATTGTTTTTGTACCACACCCAGTGCTCCATGCAATCCATGCCCTCTCCAATACCCACCACCCGGTTCCCCCAACCTCCCACCCCCCGCCCCTTCAAAACCCTCAGATTGTTTTTCAGAGTCCATAGTCTCTCATGGTTCACCTCCCCTTCCAATTTCCCTCAACTCCCTTCTCCTCTCCATCTCCCCTTGTCCTCCATGCTATTTGTTATGCCCCACAAATAAGTGAAACCATATGATAATTGACTCTCTGCTTGACTTATTTCACTCAGCATAATCTCTTCCAGTCCCATCCATGTTGATACAAAAGTTGGGTATTCATCCTTTCTGATGGAGGCATAATACTCCATAGTATATATGGACCATGTCTTCCTTATCCATTCGTCCATTGAAAGGCATCTTGGTTCTTTCCACAGTTTGGCGACTGTGGCCATTGCTGCTATAAACATTGGAGTACAGATGGCCCTTCTTTTCACTACATCTGTATCTTTGGGGTAAATACCCAGTCATGCAATTGCAGGGTCATAGGGAAGCTCTATTTTTAATTTCTTGAGGAATCTCCACACTGTTTTCCAAAGTGGCCGCACCAACTTGCATTCCCACCAACAGTGTAAGAGGGTTCCCCTTTCTCCACATCCTCTCCAACACATGTTGTTTCCTATCTTGCTAATTTTGGCCATTCTAACTGGTGTAAGGTGTTATCTCAACATGGTTTTTTTTTTTTTTTTTTTAAAGATTTTATTTATTTGACAGAGAGAGATCACAAGCAGGCAGAGAGACAGGAGGAAGCAGGCTCCCTGCTGAGCAGAGAGCCCGATGCGGGACTCGATCCCAGGACTCCGAGATCATGACCTGAGCCGAAGGCAGCGGCTTAACCCACTGAGCCACCCAGGCGCCCCTCAACATGGTTTTAATTTGAATCTCACTGATGGCTAGTGATGATGAACATTTTTTCATGTGTCTGATAGCCATTTGTATGTCTTCATTGGAGAAGTGTCTGTTCATATCTTTTGCCCATTTTTTGATATGATTGTCTGTTTTGTGTGTGTTGAGTTTGAGAAGTTCTTTATAGATCCTGGATATCAACCTTTTGTCTGTACTGTCATTTGCAAATATCTTCTCCCATTCTGTGGGTTGCCTCTTTGTTGACTGTTTCCTTTGCTGTGCAGAAGCTTTTGATCTTGATGAAGTCCCAAAAGTTCATCTTCGCTTTTGTTTCCTTTGCCTTTGGAGACATATCTTGAAAGAAGTTGCTGTGGCTGATATCGAAGAGGTTACTGCCTATATTCTCCTCTAGGCAACAGGTTTTTGATAAGAGTCCCATAACAATTCAATGGGGGAGAGAACAGTCTTTTAATCAGATGGTGCTGGGACAACCGGGTATCCAGATGAAAAAAAAAAAAATTAAGTTGGGGCTCACCTAATAATGGATCAATGACCAAATATATGAACCATAAACTCTTAGAAAAAAAACATTTGTCCCTATGTTTCATGACCTTGGATTACACAGTGAATTCTTTGAAAGTACAGTCAACAAAAGAAAAAAAGGGATACATGGGTTTCATCAGTATTAAAAACTTCTATGCTTTAAAAGGCACCATCAATAAAGTAGGAGACAACCCACAAAATAAGGACAAATATTTCTAGATCATACATCTGACAAGAGATTTCTATATGGAATATATAAAGACCTCTGACAACTCAATAACACAAAGAGCCCTATTAAAAATGGACAAGGGGGGGGGCGCCTGGGTGGCTCAGTGGGTTAAGCTGCTGCCTTCGGCTCAGGTCATGATCTCAGGGTCCTGGGATCAAGTCCCGCATCGGGCTCTCTGCTCAGTGGGGAGCCGGCTTCCCTCTCTCTCTCTCTCTCTCTGCCTGCCTCTCTGTCTACTTGTGATCTCTGTCAAATAAATAAATAAAATCTTAAAAAAAAATGGACAAGGGATTTGCATAAACATTTCTCCAAAGGAGATGTACAAAGAACCCATAAGCACATGAAAAAATTTTTAACATCATTAGTCATCAGGCAAATCAAATCCAAGATTGGATAGTACTTCACACCCCCTGGGATGGCTATAATAAAAAAGATCATAACCATTGTTAGGGAAGATGCAGGAGAGACAGAGCCCTCATACACTCCAGTGGGAATATCGAACGGAGCAGCCACTTTATAAAAGAGTCTGTCGGTTCTTCAGAAGGTTAAACACAATGTTGTATAATCCAGAAAGTCTGTTCCTGGGTTTGTATCAAAAGAAAGGAAAAGATATATGCACACAGAAACTTAGACACACATGTCCACTGCAGCATTACTCACAATAGCTAAAAAGTGAAAGCAACCCAAATGTACATCAACTGATGAGTGAATAAACAAACTGGTACATCTGTATGGTGGGATGTTATTCAGCCATCAGAAGGAATGAGGTACTGATCCAGGCTACAACATGGATGAACCCTGAAAACATGATGAGTAGTGATAGAAACGAGATACAAAGGGCCACATTATTCCATGTATATGAAATGTGCAGAACAAGCAAATTCATAGAGACAGAAAGATTCGTGGTTGCCAGGAAAGGGGGTTGGGCGAAATGGGAAGCAAGTGCTAATGGGTATGGAGTTTCTTTCTGGGGAATACAAATGTTCTGAAAGTGCACAACACTGAGAACACACTCAAAACCATGAATTATACCCTTACAATGGGTGAATTTTATAGTATATGAATTGTATCACAATAAAGCCATTATTATTATTATTATTATTTATCTCAGAGTTTCTGTGGGTCAAGGGTTCAGGTACAACTTAACTGAGCCTTGTCCCTAGGATCTCACAAGATTGCCACCAGGGTGTCATCTGGGACTGGGTTTTCATCAGAGCTTTGACTGGGGAGGCATCTGTTTCCAAACTCTAGCAGGGTTTTGGCAGGATTCATTTCCTTGTGATTGGTGGATTCACAGCAGCTTGCTTCTCCAAAGCCAGCAATGGAGGGAGAGAGACTGAAGCAAGATGGGTGCTATGTGGTCATGAAAACAGAATCAAGTACATCCCATCTCTGCTGCATTCTGTTGGGTAGAAGCAAATCAGTTTCTCTGTTTCAAGGGGAAGAAATTGTGCCAAAGAGTAAATAGGAGGTAAGGATCAGGACCATCTTAAAGTCTGTCTACTGCAGTAATATTCTCAGGGATAATTTTTCTAATTAGGCAAATTAATTAGTTTTCAGTGGCATTTCTGATTCCAGTTTTTAGTGCAGGAGTCTTGACTGCTATTCTGGAATTATTTTCACAATTCCTTATATATAATTTTTTAAAAGATTTTAATTTATTTGACAGAGACAGACACAGCGAGAGAGGGAACACAAGCAGGGGGGCAGCAGAGGGAGAGGGAGTAGCAGGCTTCCTGCCGAGCAGGGAGCCCAATGTGGGACTAGATCCCAGGATCCTGGGATCATGACCTGAGCCAAAGGCAGATGCTTAATGACTGAGCCACCCAGGCGCCCTTTTATATAAAATCATTAATATTAATTGCTACCACAGAGTGTTGACTTAGTGCCAGACACTACCCTTGATATTCTATTTCATAATTTAAAAAGGAAGTATTATTGTGCAGCATTATATAGTACTGTAATATTGCATAGAATTATTATACAAGGAAGTATTGTTATTCCTCAGTTTACAGATAAAGAAATAGAGGTTCATAGAAGTCATTACTCCCAAGATCAAGGTCATACAGCTAATAAATAAAGGAGCTGGGATTTGAACCCAGGCCTTTCTGAGTTCAAAGCCTATCATGCCTGTAAGCAGTAGTCTAGACTGGTTAGGTTAGCGTGTGTATGGTATGCTTTAAGCACTACTAATATTTTTATTATAATTTCTACAGGGGTGGGTATAAGTAGAAGTATTAAACATCTTGCTGTGAAATACTGGCTTTGTAAGTCACCTGCTGTGCACTGAGTATGCGCCAGGCATTTTATTAGGCGCTGGTGCTACAAGGCAAGCTAAGCAGAGATAGTCTACTGACACCATCTGTGACAAGGGGGCTTTGTGGCTATGTTATTTGATGCATATACATATAGAGTGCTTACAGGTTCCTATTGCATAGACTCGTCTAGCTTTATGAAATCCCTATTTCTAGTAACCCTTAGTGTCTACTCAGGTATAGCTACCCCAGTCTTCCTTTGACTAATGTTTTCATGGTATATCCTTTTCCACCCTTTTACTTTCATCCATTCTGAAGCTTCTTTCTAGGGTTCTAAACCAAAAGCCTGTAGGGTTGACCAGAATCCTTCTTTCTTTGGAAGGAAGGATTGACCAGAAATAGACAAGTCCTCACAAGGTCTGAAGCTCTCAACTGTGATTCATCTAATGTCTGATTCTAATTAAGGTGATCTGCCAGAAGCAAAAATAAATCCTCGCTGCAGTCAAATACAAGAGCCACAAATGGTCTCTACAATTTGTCATACACAATGTGCAGCATGCGATAGAAAATAATCAGGCAGCCAAGAAGAGCAGACTTGTGCAAAAAACACAAGGGGAAAAAATAGACAAATACATATTTACTAAAGATCCTGACCTTAGAGTCATCACACCCAGATTTTTCTTAACAATCATATTAATAATTTAAAGATTAAATATCAAAATAGGAACATGTGGCAGAAAACTAGAAACTACTGAAAATAACTGAAAGGAAATTCTGGATTTGAAAACTTCTGCTCTCTTGGAAGATCATTGACTTTATTTTTTGTCCCACTAGCTCTATGATTTCTGCAAACCTCACTCAGTTTCTCAGGCTCTCCATCACTGCTTTTGTGTCTGGAATTGTTCTGTGCCTCTAGAGAGACCCCAAATGCTGGGATGAATGCTCTGGTATAATCTCAGTAGCTTTCCTATGCCTTCAAACAGATTTTCACAATATTTGGTTTAGACTGCACAACTGTATTTAGAGAGAGAGTTGGGTGGAAACAACCATTGCCAGAGGCAGAACCCACAGCAGAGTTTCTCAAGATATTGTTCTGGGCTTAATTTATGGTGCAAAGTAAGACCAGAGTCTCGGAACTTAAAAGACTTTTCTGTTTTCTACAGAAGAAAAGAGGGAAGTGCTTAGCAAGCAGAAGCTAGATGACAACCACATCCTAGTTCTTTAGCCCTTGAAAAATCACAGGCTTTCTTTTGTATACAAATATAACCCAAGATCACTTCTGAGAATGGCCTTGTGCTTAGCAAGGGAGGAGCTGGGCTTTGACACTTAGGTGGGCAAGAGCTCATGCTACTCAGCGGAATTGAGGGGAACCTAATGGCCCTACATTAGGAAATTTCAAGAAAGATTTAGAAGTGATGCTGATAAGGTGCCTGCCTTTGGCTCAGGTCATGATTTCAGGATCCTGGGATCAAGTCCCGCATCGCGCTCCCTGCTCAGCAGAGTCTGCTTCTCTTTTTCCCCCTCTGCCACTCCCCCTGCTTGTACTCTTTAGCTCACAGGCTGGCTCTCTCTCAAATAAATAAATAAATAAATAAAATCTTAAAAAAATTGGAGATGCTGATAATATACATTTTAGAGAGGTCTGTATTGTGCAGAGAGTTTAACTTTCTTTGACTAACAATTTATATCTAATGCATCTATCTCTCTGTGCAGGTGCAGGGCTGACCTCTTCAGCCTTTGGTTCTGGCTAGTACTGTTTCAGCTGAGGAAAAAGACTGGGAGGGCTATACTTTCCATTATTTGGTAGAAAAAAGGCATTTACTATTTTACTTGAGCTGCCTTTCAAACATGACTGGACAGCTTTTGGAAAAGAGCTGATCTCATTTCTGGGAAAGGCCCCCTATCCAAACAACTGCTTTGGCTGAAATTTATGCTTTTCTTGGGACTGCTAATAATTCCCTAAATTGTGTGCTAATGTGTGGAGAACTTCCAAAGTGGCTGTCACCTTGAGTGGTGTAATTATAGGCCATGCACGAGTTCTTGAAAGAAAATGGAGAAGAAAAAAAAAAATCACCAAGATAAAAAAAAAACACACCTAAAAATAATAAAGGTGTTAGTGAATAAGTTTTCCAGGGGTGAGAAAAAAGGGAACAGGGGTGCCTGGGTGACTCGGACGGTTAGGCATCTGCCTTTGGCTCAGGTCATGATCCCAGGGTGCTGTGATTAAGCCCTGAATCCTGATTCTTGGGGAGCCTGCTTCTCCCTCTGCCCCTCTCCTGTCTCTCTCATGCATAAAGTCTTAAAAAAAAAAAAAAGAAAGAAAAAGGGAATAGATAAAGTGTCACGTTGAACCTATGGTAATTTGTTGTTTTCCTTTTGCCTCTAATAGTCAGGAGAGCAGTAGTTAGCATCAGGAGAAGCTGTGTAAAAAAGCTCAAGTTTTAGAGGAGAAAGAAGGAAGCTCAGATTCTAGTTCTATCAATTGTGAAGCACGTAATCTGAGAATGTTATTCGTGTCTCTGAACCTCTCTGTAAGATGGCAATGTTCGTTCTCGCTTCACTGCTATGTTGTGAGGATCAAAGGTGGAAACCACTGTGGGACGGTAACATTCAGCGCCAGCACACGGAAAATAAAGAAAAGCCTAGTTTGGTCAGTTTCAATGCGCTTAAATATGTAGGTTTTGGAGATAGGCAGGTGTGGGTTCAAATCCCACTTTCTACTTTATCTGTCAGGATTAAATGAAAAGACACATGTGAAGGGCTTAGCCTCATTTCTGGCAAATGGCAAATGCTCAGTAAGGATTATCTGCTATTACTGTTGTTGTTCTGCGGTGGTGATGGTGGTGATGCAGGGGATCTGAGCCTCTGTTTTGCCCAGTCTGAAATCAGGCCCTTTATTCATAATATAGCCAATAAGGTCTTCCAAGTCCAAACATAGGTCTTTAGCCAGATGGCATTTTAATGTACCATCTGAAGAGAGTGACAAAAGGAATTTTGCAGAATTTCTAAACTCACGGTCTAGAATGTACCCTCCCTTGATCTCAGCATAAGTAGGTGCAGCCAATTATGAATGAGCCACAGGGTGCCGATGGAAACATCGACTGGCTCCTCATGAAGTGGTGGGTGCCCTTATTAGAGAGGGTAGAAGGAAAGATAGGTCTGTTTTGGCCTGGTATGGATTCCTCTTACTGGATTCAAAAGATTCTCTTCCATACATTTTGAATCTTTTTTTTCCCTACAATATTTGAGTTGGAATCTTTCTTTCTCATATATCAAGAGCTTTAACACCGCAGTCCACTCCTGATTATCTGGGGCTGGACAGAGGAGTTTAATGAGCAAGGTGAGGCAGGGACCTGGTAAGGGCTCACCTTCTCAGAAAGGGTTGGACAACAGGAGGATTGCCATTTACCCTCAGTCCCTTTGGAGTGAGAGAGGAGAGAGAAAATCTGAAGACAAGCTCAAGGGATGGATAGGGAAGAGGAGAAAGAGGAAATGTGTGGGCCTTTCCTCTTGTAGGCCTAGATGCGGCATCTGGTTGTCAATAAACCTTGAATTTCCTTTTATTTTTTAAAAGATTTATTTATTTATTAGAGAGGGAGAAAGAGAGCACGAGTAGAAGGGGCAGAGGGAGAGGGAAAGAGAATCTCAAGCAGATTCTGTACTGAGCTCAGAGCCCAGTGAGGGGCTCAATCTCAACCCTGAGATCATTAACTGAGCCAAAACCAAAAGTCAGATGCTTAACTGACTGAGCCACTCAGGAGCCCCTGGATTTCCTATCAAAATTATTTTCTCCTGCCTTTCTGGACATCACATTGCCTTTCTTTTTTCAAACTTCTTGATTTGAATGCTTAATCTATTTGAGGCAGAGTGTGTATGTCAGCCATAAAAGGGATAAAAGGAAATGACTTTTACTCTGAATAAAGTTTTGGCTGCACCCTCTAGGATTTAATCTGCAGTGTTTTCATTTTCATTATTTCTTGGATATTTTTTTTTTAATTTTTTTATTTTTTTCAGCATAACAGTATTCATTATTTTTGCACCACACCCAGTGCTCCATGCAATCCGTGCCCTCTACAATACCCACCACCTGGTGCCCCCAACCTCCCACCCCCCACCCCTTCAAAATTCTCAGATCGTTTTTCAGAGTCCATAGTCTCTCATGGTTCACCTCCCCTTCCAATTTCCCTCAACTCCCTTCTCCTCTCCATCTCCCCTTGTCCTCCATGCTATTTGTTATGCTCCACAAATAAGTGAAACCATATGATAATTGACTCTCTCTGCTTGACTTATTTCACTCAGCATAATCTCTTCCAGTCCCGTCCATGTTGCTACAAAACTTGGGGATTCATCCTTTCTTTCTTTTTTTTTTTACAGCTTTATAAACATATATTTTTATCCCCAGGGGTACAGGTCTGCGAATCGCCAGGTTTACACACTTCACAACACTCACCATAGCACATACCCTCCCCGATATCCATAACCCCACCCCCTCTCCCAACCCCCTCCCCCCATCAACCCTCAGTTTGTTTTGTGAGATTAAGAGTCACTTATGGTTTGTCTCCCTCCCAATCCCATCTTGTTTCATTTACTCTTCTCCTACCCCCTCGACCCCCCATGTTGCATCTCCTCTCCCTCATATCAGGGAGATCATATGATAGTTGTCTTTCTCCGATTGACTTATTAAGCTAAGCATGATACCCTCTAGTTCCATCCACGTCGTCGCAAATGGCAAGATTTCATTTCTTTTGATGGCTGCATAGTATTCCATTGTGTATATATACCACCTCTTCTTTATCCATTCGTCTGTTGATGGACATCTAGGTTCTTTCCATAGTTTGGCTATTGTAGACATTGCTGCTATAAACATTCGGGTGCACGTGCCCCTTCGGATCACTACGTTTGTATCTTTAGGGTAAATACCCAGCAGTGCAATTGCTGGGTCATAGGGTAGTTCTATTTTCAACATTTTGAGGAACCTCCACACTGTTTTCCAGAGTGGTTGCACCAGCTTGCATTCCCACCAACAGTGTAGGAGGGTTCCCCTTTCTCCGCATCCTCGCCAGCATCTGTCATTTCCTGACTTGTTAATTTTAGTCATTCTGACTGGTGTGAGGTGATATCTCATGGTGGTTTTGATTTGTATTTCCCTGATGCCGAGTGATATGGAGCACTTTTTCATGTGTCTGTTGGCCATCTGGATGTCTTCTTTGCAGAAATGTCTGTTCATGTCCTCTGCCCATTTCTTGATTGGATTATTTGTTCTTTGGGTGTTGAGTTTGCTAAGTTCTTTATAGATTTTGGACACTAGCCCTTTATCTGATATGTCATTTGCAAATATCTTCTCCCATTCTGTCAGTTGTCTTTTGGTTTTGTTCACTGTTTCCTTTGCTGTGCAAAAGCTTTTGATCTTGATAAAATCCCAAAAGTTCATTTTTGCCCTTGCTTCCCTTGCCTTTGGTGATGTTCCTAGGAAGATGTTGCTGCGGCTGACGTCGAAGAGGTTGCTGCCTGTGTTCTCCTCAAGGATTTTGATGGATTCCTTTCTCACATTGAGATCCTTCATCCATTTTGAGTCTATTTTCGTGTGTGGTGTAAGGAAATGATCCAATTTCATTTTTCTGCATGTGGCTGTCCAATTTTCCCAACACCATTTATTGAAGAGGCTGTCTTTGTTCCATTGGACATTCTTTCCTGCTTTGTTGAAGATGAGTTGACCATAGAGTTGAGGGTCCATTTCTGGGCTCTCTATTCTGTTCCATTGATCTATGTGTCTGTTTTTGTGCCAGTACCATGCTGTCTTGATGAGGACAGCTTTGTAATAGAGCTTGAGGTCCGGAATTGTGATGCCACCAACTTTGGCTTTCTTTTTCAATATTCCTTTGGCTATTCGAGGTCTTTTCTGGTTCCATATAAATTTTAGGATGATTTGTTCCATTTCTTTGAAAAAAATGGATGGTACTTTGATAGGAATTGCATTAAATGTGTAGATTGCTTTAGGTAGCATAGACATTTTCACAATATTTATTCTTCCAATCCAGGAGCATGGAACATTTTTCCATTTCTTTGTGTCTTCCTCAATTTCTTTCATGAGTACTTTATAGTTTTCTGAGTATAGATTCTCAGTCTCTTTGGTTAGGTTTATTCCTAGGTATCTTATAGTTTTGGGTGCAATTGTAAATGGGATGGACTCCTTAATTTCTCTTTCTTCTGTCTTGTTGTTGGTGTAGAGAAATGCAACTGATTTCTGTGCATTGATTTTATATCCTGACACTTGACTGAATTCCTGTACAAGTTCTAGCAGTTTTGGAGTGGAGTCTTTTGGGTTTTCCACATATAGTATCATATCATCTGCAAAGAGTGATAGTTTGACTTCTTCTTTGCCGATTTGGATGCCTTTAATTTCCTTTTGTTGTCTGATTGCTGAGGCTAGGACTTCTAGTACTATGTTGAATAGCAGTGGTGATAACGGACATCCCTGCCGTGTTCCTGACCTTAGCGGAAAAGCTTTCAGTTTTTCTCCATTGAGAATGATATTTGCGGTGGGTTTTTCATAGATGGCTTTGATAATATTGAGGTATGTGCCGTCTATCCCTACACTTTGAAGAGTTTTGATCAGGAAGAGATGCTGTACTTTGTCAAATGCTTTTTCAGCATCTATGGAGAGTATCATATGGTTCTTGTTCTTTGTTTTATTAATGTGTTGTATCACATTGATTGATTTGCGGATGTTGAACCAGCCTTGCAGCCCTGGAATAAATCCCACTTGGTCGTGGTGAATAATCCTTTTAACGTACTGTTGAATCCTATTGGCTAGTATTTTGGTGAGAATTTTTGCATCTGTGTTCATCAAGGATATTGGTCTGTAGTTCTCTTTTTTGTTGGGATCCTTGTCTGGTTTTGGGATCAAGGTGATGCTGGCCTCATAAAATGAGTTTGGAAGTTTTCCTTCTATTGCTATTTTTTGGAACAGTTTCAGGAGAATAGGAATTAGTTCTTCTTTAAATGTTTGGTAGAATTCCCCCAGGAAGCCGTCTGGCCCTGGGCTTTTGTTTGTTTGGAGATTTTTGATGACTGTTTCAATCTCCTTACTGGTTATGGGTCTGTTCAGGCTTTCTATTTCTTCCTGGTTCAGTTGTGGTAGTTTATATGTCTCTAGGAATGCATCCATTTCTTCCAGATTGTCAAATTTGTTGGCGTGAGTTGCTCATAGTATGTTCTTATAATTGTCTGTATTTCTTTGGTGTTCGTTGTGATCTCTCCTCTTTCATTCATGATTTTATTTATTTGGGTCCTCTCTCTTTTCTTTTTGATAAGTCTGGCCAGGGGTTTATCAATCTTATTAATTCTTTCAAAGAACCAGCTCCTAGTTTCGTTGATCTGTTCTATTGTTTTTTTTGGTTTCTATTTCATTGATTTCTGCTCTGATCTTTATGATTTCTCTTCTCCTGCTGGGTTTAGGGTTTCTTTCGTGTTCTTTCTCCAGCTCCTTTAGGTGTAGGGTTAGGTTGTGTACCTGAGACCTTTCTTGTTTCTTGAGAAAGGCTTGTACCGCTATATATTTTCCTCTCAGGACTGCCTTTGTTGTGTCCCACAGATTCTGAACTGTTGTGTTTTCATTATCATTTGTTTCCATAAATTTTTTCAATTCTTCTTTGATTTCCTGGTTGACCCATTCATTCTTTAGAAGGATGCTGTTTAGTCTCCATGTATTTGGGTTCTTTCCAAATTTCCTCTTGTTATTGAGTTCTAGCTTTAGAGCATTGTGGTCTGAAAATATGCAGGGAATGATCCCAATCTTTTGATACCGGTTGAGACTTGATTTAGGACCAAGAATGTGATCTATTCTGGAGAATGTTCCATGTGCACTAGAGAAGAATGTGTATTCTGTTGCTTTGGGATGAAATGTTCTGAATATATCTGTGATGTCCATCTGGTCCAGTGTGTCATTGAAGGCCTTGATTTCCTTGTTGATCTTTTGCTTGGATGATCTGTCCATTTCAGTGAGGGGAATGTTAAAATCCCCTACTATTATTGTATTCTTGTCGATGTGTTTCTTTGATTTTGTTATTAATTGGTTTATATAGTTGGCTGCTCCCACGTTAGGGGCATAGATATTTAAAATTGTTAGATCTTCTTGTTGGAAGGTTCCTTTGAGTATAATATAGTGTCCTTCCTCATCTCTTATTATATTTCTTGGATATTTTACACATCAGCAAGGGTTTTATCAGTAGCCAATAACAGAAAACAGTGACCCAAATGCCTTGAGGAGTTATTATTTCCAGGGGCGCCTGGGTGGCTCAGTCCATTAAGTACCAGCCTTTGGCTCAGGTCATGATCCCAGGGGCCTGGGATTGAGCCCCACATTGGGCTCCCTGCTCAGTGAGAAGCCTGCTTCTTCCTCTACTCTGCCACTCTTCCTGCTTGTGCTCTATCACTCTCTCAAAATAAATGAATAAAATCTTTTTTAAAAAGGAGTTATTTCCAATAACAAGAAGTTTGAAGAAAGAGGGTTTCAGGGCTGGTTTACCCAGCAGTTCAACGACACCTTCAAAGATTCACATTCTTTTGACTGCTCTAAAATAGCAGTATATAGATCAGTATACATACATACATACTACACATACACATACACACACACATACACACACACACACACACACACACACACACACAGAGGGCTGGTCCCTTTCATTCTGGTAAGATATAGCTTTGGGTTTCACATGCCCATGACAATTTCCTGTGGCAGAAAAGGGACTTTCGTTTTAGCACTGAGGTAATCCTTTCCCAGAAGTAACTCACAGACTCTTCCAAAATTCATGGGCTAGGATTGTTTTATGTGTCCATCCCTAAACTAATTGCCAGCAGTGAGAGTGAGACCACTGATTTGTCTTAAACAATCAAGATTCACCTCCTGGGCATGGAAGCAAAGCCCCTCACCTAAAGCAGATGGCTGCCTGGAGAAGAGGGGGCATTTGGACAAAATCAGGATAAGGTCTGAAATAAGGGAGGAAAAGGATACCAAAGATGCTTTTGATTTCGTCTAAACTTAGGAGTTGTTTGAACGTGAAGAAACTTAAATTTTAAAAGGGTCAGAGAGGGGCACCTGAATGGCTCAGTTGGTTAAGTATCTGCCTTCAGCTCAGGTCATGATCCCAGGGTACTGGGATTGAACCCCTGCATTGGCTGCCTGCTCAGCAGGGAGTCTGCTTCTCCCTCTCCCACTACCCCTCCCCTGCAGCTCCTGTTTACTCTCTCTCTCACCTGCTCCCTCAAATAAATAAAATCTTAAAAAAAATAAATGGGTTAGACATTTTGGTTTGTTTCTATTTTAATTTTGAATTGTGGATAATAATAATTTTATGTTTCTACTTTTTAAACTTTTAAAGTTTTTTCTTATCTAATATATAGAGAATTTTTGCATATTATGGTCACATGAAAAGAAAAAGTAGTTTCTGTCTTTAGGTTTATATTGTTAATTATGTCATTCAAATTATCTGTATCTTTTGTTAACTTGATCTTTTTCTAAACTTTCTATTTTGGAATAATTTTAGATTTACTGAAAAGCATGTGAACGTAGTACAGATAGGTCCCAGATACCCTTCACCTGGCTTCCCTTAATGTTAGTTGACATAACTACGGTATGTTTGTAAAAACTAAGAAGTTAGCATTGGCACAATTCTATTACTATAACTTCAGACTTTGTTCTGATTTTATCAGTTTCCCCACTAACATTGAACTTGATTTTCAAAAACTAAGATATATTTAAAATTCCCATTGACTTCTTTCTCTTCCCATTTCCAGCAATTTTCGGCATCATGTATTTTAATTCTACATAATTTATTGCATATAGCAGCAAGACAATTTTACATTAATGGGGATCTTACCCGTCATAACTATAATGTGATTTTTTAAAAATCCCATTTAATGTTTTTTTCTTGAATTCAGCATTTTCTGAGGAAGACAAACCCTGATTTCTTTAATTTGCCTCACATTCTTTTCTCCATTCTCTTACTTTCAGCTTTATTTATTATTTATTTACTTGACAGAGAGTGAGAGAGTACAAGCAGGGGAACAGCAGATGGTGAGTGAGAAACACGCTCCCCAAGGAGCAGGGAGACTCAGGGCTCGATCCCAGGACCCAGGGATCACGACCTGAGCTTAAGACAGATGTTTAACCATCTGAGCTATGCAGACTCCCCTTACTTTCAGCTTTATGAGTAACTTTGGGCATGTATTAGAGTCCTGGCAGGAAAGAGTGCCATGCTTAAACTAGGTGATTTGATGAGAATTTAGAGGGACCATTTGCAGAGGCATGAGCAGGTGTGTGCAAAATCCACTTGGGTCGGTGTTATATTCTTGGGCTTAACAATGCATTAGCATCTCTGCATCAGTTACTAGAATCTGAAGAGAAATGAAATCCACAAGAGTAGAAAGGAATGTGCCTGACAGGAGCCGTGCCTTTGGTGGTGGGAGGCAGCTAGCCATGGTAATCCTCCTTTAGGGAACCAGGGAAATGAAGGCCCTCACCTCCCTCTCCTCCCTCCGTCACAGGTCCTACTGGTGATTCCTATGACCAAAGCCACCTAGAAGCCAGAGGGCAAGGCAACATGGTGATAAGGTGGTATTGGCTGGCCTCCCAGCTAACAAAGCAGTGGAGAACAGCAGAGAGTTGTTTTGGAGGGCAAATGAAAGACATCTAGTGCAAGAAGTATTGTTTTTATACAGAATATTTATAATCAGATTTAGTTTATTGGCCCAATCTGAGCATTCTTTTTACACATTCAGTTATTTCTTTGTATTAACACTTACTGTCATAACAGATTTTTTTTAGATTTCTGTCATCTAATTTCTACTCTCTACTTTTTAAATTTTTCCTATTTCTTAGGTTTTTTTTTTAATCATTGGCTATTACTGTCAGTTTGCTCTTTGTTCTTTTATATTTTGTTTTGCTACCTTGAAACGTATACAGCCTGTTTTCAGTTCTGCTATATGATAAGTCTGCATGTATACTTAAATAATACTGTTGAACATACTTTTATTCTTTGGTTATCAACTTCATAGATAAATAGCTAGATAGTCCCACCTTCTATGAAAGCTAAGAAAATTAGTGTATGCACTTGCCTCATACCTTCCTACTTCCAAGATTGTGTTGGTAGGCTCTCTGTGAGTTTTGTTTCAGTTTATGATATATATTTTTTTCCTGATGTGGCTTTTAGTTCAAGAATTATAAATTTCACCTTTTGTTGTGTGATTCTGATTACTTTAGTTACAGATACCTAATGGCTTACAGGAATTGATTATCCTGGAGAATTGTGTTCCACCCATGGCTGCGCTTTAGTCCTTAGTTTGTGCTCTCTGCTTTGGGGTGAGCTGGCCAAGCTGGTATAAAATCTGGCTTTTGGTTTGAAATGGCCTTATTTTTTCTCTTGCCCAATGAGGCCTTTTGTCAGTTTATCCTTAGGGGTCATTTCTCTTGTTTCTCTCCTACCCCGTGCTCAGAAAATTATCTGCATCCAGGAGAGGGAGATCTGGGCAAGGCACTGCGTATTTCCCTTCTGGCTACTTTTAGCCCCAGTTTCCATTACTCCAAATTGGGTATGGAAAGGTCGCTATTTCCATAAAGACATTAAAGAATGTTTTCATTTTAGTATCCATTGCTCTGTCTTGCACTCTGTGTGTCACTCCCGAGAGTTAAATTCTTTCTATTTCAATTTCAAGATAAGGTTTTTTGAAATTTATGGTGTGAGATTGAGATCTTACTGTAGTTTCAATGTTGATGTATATTTGGTATTTACTCCCTTTTGTTCACTTAAATAGCTTTAGGGAAACAAAGTTTATAAATCTGTTCATATGCTTTCATCTTTTCCTGAATACTACCTCTGCTGTGAACTAAATCCTCATGTATACTTGGGTCTATTTTTGGCTTTCTATTCTGTTTCACTGATCTTACTGTTTTGTCACTGCTTACCTATACCCCTCTCTCCCTGCCACCCCAAAACCATTCATTGTGTTTGGGGTGTGACAGTCCTAGTCAGTAACCACCTTTGAATCCAATGCTTATTTTCCCCACTCCTTACAAGCATGGTGTGGACTCTCCTTCCCTACATGGCTGCATCTGCCCCTCACCTGAGAGTTTTCTTAGTCCTTAGAGGTTTTCTCACCTAGTTTGCATTTCCATGGGGACAGGAATGGTTTCCAGGACCTGGGAAGTATAGGACAATCCACTGTCCTGGACTTACTAGATGAAAGAGCTTGCTGGGTGTGGATGTGCAGGAATATCCAGTCCCTACTCCCCCACCCTGCCCCCTTCCTCTGACCTCTGCTGTGGCCACAGGAAGACCCTACACCTTTAGGACAATCTCCTCTCAGCACCATCAGGGGCTTTTGTCCAGCAACCCCTTTGTAGAGCTCAGACACTACATATACCATTGAGGATCTAAACTATTTAGTGAGTCTGTCTTTCTTAATCTCATGAATACAGAGACAACTCTGAAAGCCCTCAAGAAGAATACAGACTTGAAGATACACTTTGATATGTGTGACTACTCAGAACTGCACAATGACCCTCAATCCTTGAACAATCTCAACTTTTCAGGAATTCTGGGCCTCCTAGAGGGGAGACAGTGACAGGAATATCATTTTTCCTGTTTTGTTTAAAAAAGGCAATTTTAG
Organism: Lutra lutra; assembly: GCF_902655055.1. Classification (NCBI taxonomy): domain Eukaryota; kingdom Metazoa; phylum Chordata; class Mammalia; order Carnivora; family Mustelidae; genus Lutra; species Lutra lutra. The sequence goes on from NC_062287.1 coordinate 66,360,084, forward strand.
GGAAAATTGAAATTTATGATACAGTTACTTTTTTTAGCACTCTATAAATCTAAAGCCATCTTGATAGCTGTAGAACATAAAAATGTATTATGGATAACTTGGTTTGCTCATAAAATGATCATATTTGGCATATTAAATGTCAAAGCATGGTTTATGACAATAGCAATTATACATTTACTAATTGAATTGACATTCAAATACAACCTGATTTGTAATAAAATTACAACACAGTAGAGTTCAAGGAACAGAGCACCTCAGAGTGCTCACAAAAATAGCACATTTCTTTCTATTCTTTTTTTTTTTAAAGATTTTATTTATTTATTTGACAGAGAGAGATCACAAGTAGACGGAGAGGCAGGCAGAGAGAGAGAGAGAGGGAAGCAGGCTCCCCGCTGAGCAGAGAGCCCGATGTGGGGCTCGATCCCAGGACCCTGAGATCATGACCTGAGCCAAAGGCAGCGGCTTAACCCACTGAGCCACCCAGGCGCCTCCACATTTCTTTCTATTCTTTTGTAGATTTTAGAGTCACTGAACCAAGAGGAACCCTGTCAAGAATTTCAGTGAGAGGGGCACCTGGATGGCTCAGTGGGTTAAAGCCTCTGCCTTTGGCTCAGGTCATGGTCCCAGGGTCCTGGGATCGAGCCCCGCATCAGGCTCTCTGCTTGGCGGGGAGCCTGCCGCTCTGCCTACTTGTGATCTCTGCCTGTCAAATAAATAAATAAATCTTTAAAAAAAAAAAGAATTTCAGTGAGAAATTCTAGAACTGGTGCTATTTGGTTCCTCAGTATCACAGAGGCAGGGATTGTGTAGAGGGAAAGACTGTGGGCTCTAGAGCCACACTGCTGGGCTCTGAATCCCTACTCTGCTACTCACTAGCTGAGTGACCTTGATCAAGTCTCTTAATATCTCTGCTTCAGTTTCTTCATCTATAAAATAATGACAATGAGAGATGTCTTCATGATACTGTTGTAGGACTAAAATAAAGTCTTTAGAGGAATTCTTCACATATAACCTGGATTGTATAAATATTAGCTATTGTTACTCTCAAGGCTTCACAATAATTCTTCAGGTTCTACCCGTACTTGGAGTAAATTATGGCAACTACCAGAAAATTTCTAAGCACGGGAACATACCAATCTTCAGTTTAGGGATCGCAAGTTTTTGAGCCTGGAAAAGCAGGTTCAAATATAAAACAGAACACATATGTATTGTTTGACTTAAAAATATTTAGTTTTTGAACTTGAAGCCTTTAGGTGGGAAATGTATTCCCCAGTTAGCCATAATCCAACCTCTCCCTATTACCTTAACATCTGATCCAATTTATTGATTTGTGTTCCCTACTTGGCCCCTATAGGGATTTCATTTAAGCCAACAAGAAGGCATCTGTAAGCAAATGAATACAGAATTCTTTAGTCCATTTTCTTGGCAATAGAAATGCAATTGCAGAAACAATTATTAACAGGAATAATCCCACAGAGGATTCAGATATTGAAGTTATCAGATATATCTAGAATAACTATGGTTACTTTGTTCAAGAGGACAATAAAAAAGGTTGAGAATATTGGTTGATAACTGGAAACTATAAAAAGGAACCAAATGGGAATTCTAGGATTAAACATAAAATAACTATAAGATCTCAGTGGTTGGGTTTAATAACTGTCTAGACACTGCTGAAAAGAGAACTCATGAAGTTGAGTATGACTTTGAGGAAAATATTAAGAATGAGGCAAGAGACAAGAAGAAAGAAAATACATAGAGAGAGGAAGAAATAGAGAAGGTACAGTGAAATGTTCTAAACATGTAATTGGAGTCTCAGAAGGTGAGAGGAGAAAGTGGAACAGAAGCAAGAAGACATAATAGCCAAGAACTTTTCAAAATCTATGAAACATTTTAAGCTACAAGAGTTCCTAAAACTCCTAAACATAAGACAAAAGGAAATCCACACACAGAGAAACAAAATAAACAGCTAAAACTCTTAAGTAGAAAAATTTGGAAAGCAGTCAGTAGAAACAATGCATATCACCTTCAAAGATAGTATAAAAAAGTTTAGTTGTCCTAACTATTGATTTTTCAAGAACTATAGAAATTAAAGGCAGTTTAATTATACATTGAAAATGCTGAAAGAAAGTAACTGCCAATCAAGAATTCCATACCCCGTAAAAATATCCCTCAAAAAATAAAGATATTATGAAGACATTATCAACAAAATTGAGACAATTACCTACCAAAAGATCCTTAAAAAGGAATCCTAAAGTCTATTCTTTAGATAAGAGGAAAATGATCCCAGATAGAAAAATCAAAGATGCAGGGGAAAATGAAATACAATGGAGAAGACAGACACGTAGGTAAGCCTAAATTGATCTTGACTATGTAAAACAAAAATGCTTTAACTGTGTTTGAATGATACATAAAATTAAAAGTAAAAAGGTGACAAAATGTAGTTAAAGTGCTCTAAGATCCTTATATTGACCAGGAAGAGAGTAAAAAATGCCAGTTAATATTACACTTTGATGATTCAAGAATTGGTGCATATGAAAACAGCCTTGGAGTCTGAGAAATAAGGAGATATGAGAGTGTAACATACTTTAGTTACCTTCCAAACAGGCACCCCTTGTTTCTGGGCCAGGAAATCTCATCACCATCAGGAGATCACTCTTCTTTAGTTTACTTTACACATTTTCTGTGATCCAAATGAATACTAAGAAACTTTTTTCCCTTGGAGCTAGACAAGTTGGAATTCAAGTTCATGGAAAAATGGACATACAAGACTAACTAGGGATAATACTGAAAAACAAGAACTGAGACAGAACTATCCTTACCAGTATTAAAACATACTACAGGGGCACCTGGGTGGCTCAGTTGGTTAAGCCACTGCTTTCAGCTCAGGTCACGTTCCCAGGGTCTGGGATTGAGTCCTACAATCAAGTTCCACATCGGGCTCCCAGCTCCACGGGGAGTCTGCTTCCCCCTCTGACCTTCTCCCCTCTCATGCTCTCTCTCTCTTGCTCTCTCTCTCAAATAAATAAAATCTTTAAAACAAACAAAAGCATACTACAAATACTCTATAGGTAAGATGCTGCTGTATTGGCATATGAATAGACAAAAAGATTACTGAAGTGGAACAAAAGTTTAAGAAACATATCCAAGTATATACGGGAATCATGCATATAACATCGGTGACATCTCAAACCACTAGGAAAAAGAATTACTTTTTAATGAATGGTATGGGAAAATGAGATAGACATTTGTAAAAAAAAAAAAAAAAAGAAAGAAAGAAAGAAAGAAAGAAAAGGAGATTATATCTTTCTTTTACACCATATGAGAATAAACTTGAAATAGATCTGGTATCTAAATATATGCTAAACTTTCAGTACTAAAAGAAACATGGCGAAGTCCTCTATAACCTGAGCACAGGGATGGCTTGCAAGCTCTGACGCAAAATCCAGATGCAGCAAAGGAAAAGATAAGTAAGTAGGACTGCCAAAAAAAAAAAAATTCAAAACCCACTTCATAATGGCAAAAAATAGCACAAGTCAGTTAAAAGACAAACGATACGGTGGGAGAAAATATTTGTAACATCTATCACAGATATAGATGGAGATCCCTAATATATAGATAATTTTTTTAACTGGGTAGGGTGGGCAGAAACCAAGAATCTGATAGTAAAATGATAAAACCCACGAGCAACCAGTATGTAAAACTATATTAAAATGGCCCTTAAATTTATGAAAATGTGCTCAACTTCATTCATGAATAAGAGAAGTACAAATTTAAACTAAACCATGATATCACATTTCATCCATCATATTGGCAGAAATTCAAAAGCTTGATAACCTAGTTGGTGAGGGCGCAGGAAAATAAGGAGCCTCCCGTATTGTAAGTGGGGATGGAAATGGATACAATTTCCATGGAGGGGAATTTGGAAATATCTAACTCAGCTACATAGTCACTAAGCGTGGGCTCAGCAATCCCATCTCTAGGAATTTACCCTGAAAATATCAATATGCACCACAACAGTATGCACAAGGCTTTTCATTGGGGCACTTTTGAATGATTGCAAAATACTGTAAAGTACCTAAATGCTCACATACAGGAGACTGGTTAAAAAAACAAACATGGCAGATACACAGTGGAATATCCTGTAAGAAAAGAGTATCTGCATGAACTAATATGGAGTTAATTTCCAGGCTATACAGTTAACTGACAAAACACAAATTGCAAAAGAATATGTAAAGTATGCCATCTCTTGGTAAGAAAGAAGGAGAAATAACGAAGTATATGCATATTTGCTCACTTTTGCCAAAAGAAAGAAATAAACTTGATTACTCACAAAGATGAGGGGGGATGGGATCACAGGGCAAGGGAAAGACGGTCACTTCTCTGTACATGCCTTGGCATGGTTTTGGCTTTTGGGAGCATGCCAATGTTTTACATGCTCAAAAGAACAAGATTGAATCATCAGGGAGGGGGAAATTTACTAATGAACCCAACTGTATTTTGAATTAATAACATAACCACATTAACGGGAAAAGAAAGAAATTATCCAAAATAACTCCGAGCACAACTCTTTGACTCTACTATACATCCTCCATCTAGGGGAATAAAAGAACTATAAATGTTTTTTGGTGGTATGGGTAAAGCTATTTGGGAGCTATTTTAAGTGCATTGTTGAACTGGATGAGTACCTAGGTTGAAGTTTTAGCTAGGACTCTAAATGTGGAAGACTGAAATCTCAGTATTAAATAAGGGAAAATGAGGAGGAACTCTGTAGGGCTGAATTGGAATTACAAATACCAATAGGAACTCCTGATTTCTTATATGTACATATTCCCTAGCTCTGCACATTGGAAGGATTTAGAAGCAATAATACTCCAGTAACAATGAGTCTTAGTGAGGAATGATATTTAAAAGCCAAGAGGAGGGCTACCTGGGTGGCTCAGTGGGTTAAAGCCTCTGCTTTTGGCTCGGGTCATGATCCCAGGGTCCTGCAGGGTCTCTGCAGAGAGCCTGCTTCCTCCTCTCTCCCTGCCTGCCTCTCTTGCCTACTTGTAATCTCTGTCTGTCAAATAAATAAATAAATCTTAAAAAAAAAAAAGGCCAAGAGGAAACCAGGTATCTTTGGAGAAACAGCCAATTGCAAGGCTGCATCAGGAAAGATAGGAGATAGACCTGGAACATCTTTTTGTGCCAGAAAATAAGATGGTGTCTTAAAAAAATGAAACGAGGGGAACATGTCAAAGATACAGAAATTATCATGAAAGGGGGTCCCACTGGCCAAATCAATGAAATTTGAGTATCAAAATACAAGTATTAATGGATTATAACCTACTGAATAGGAATCATGAATTCACATAATAGATCCATAGACGGATGCGTAGATAGATGGTAGAAGGCCAGATGGAGGAGAAGAGAGTGGAGTACAACTGGTAAGTATGAGAGTAGTGGCGGTAGAAATTACCATTTTATAACCATCAGAGTAGACTGTGTAAAGCAGAAAGAGTTAGGGGTCCCCAGAAAAAGAAGACAAAAGCTTTTGTGACACAAGAGAAGTCATTTTAGGACCCCCAGCTATTTCCCCTGATCTATTCCCTATTGGCTGGCTCTACTTGCCCTAGCACACTACTTTTTTTTTTTTTTAAAGATTTTATTTATTTATTTGGCAGACAGAGATTACAAGTAGGCAGAGAGGCAGGCAGAGAGAGAGAGGAAGGGAAGCAGGCTCCCTGCTGAGCAGAGAGCCCGATGCGGGGCTCGATCCCAGGACCCTGGGACCATGACCTGAGATGAAGGCAGAGGCTTTAACCCACTGAGCCACTCAGGCGCCCCGATGCCCTAGCACACTTCTAATAGAACTTCCTAGGATGGGTCTGAATCAAAAAGAAATGCAAAAATATCAATAATTAAGGATTTAAAGGGAAGGCAAAACCCATCAGTCTCTACTAGGCCAGGAAATAGCCTAACCATATCAGAGACCATAAATCAATGGTAAAATTCCCAGGGCTATTTCGAAAGTAAAGACTGACCTAATGCTCATTCTTGAGCTGTTTTCGCAGGATTGAAACCATGCTCCATAGAGTTGATGAGGTTGAAACCAGCAGAAAGTTTTTGTTTTTAGATCTTATATATTTGCCAGAGAGAGAGTGAACGCACACAAGCAGGGGGAGAGGCAGGCAGAGGGAGAAGCAGGCTCCCCGCTGAGTAAGGACACCCCCACCCCTCCAATGCAGGACTCAATCCTAGGGATCATGACCTGACCTGAAGGCAGACGCTTAAGCGACTGAGCCACCCAGGCATCCTGAAACTAGCAGAAAGTTTAAAGCTTGTTTTTCAGGGAACGGTATCCCCTTAATCAGTTACTGTGTCTTTTCAGACCTAACAAACCCACTGGCTCCCTCTGCAGAAGCCTGGGCTCAGGGTCAACGGATACATTTCCAGCCTAGGAACAAGCAAGGTCCTGTATTCCTTACCTAGGATCAGACTCCATCCAGTTAATCCCAGATCTCAGAGCATGCCCAGAGCCTCTTCTCCTGGTTTGTCAGTTACCTCTGCTTCATTATAATATTAAAATCTTGGTGATGGAACACAAGCTTCATTAACATAACATAGGTGTGTATAACTTGTTTCCTAAGTACCCCTGCACATCCTAGTGCCAGACTCTATAGGCAGTGACAAAGCCGCCTTTTCTGAATATTCTCCTTAAACTCTAAATAAAAAGAAGCTTCTCATTCCTGGGGTGTTCCCAGCTTCAGAAGTTATTCCCCATGATCTCCTTATGGGCTGCAAATAAAATTTCCTTTGTGTGACAGTTCCACCTGGTGTAGTCTCTATGTGTAACTCACCAAGGAGCGAACTCCCATTAGTTCAGTTAAGTTGGATCCCGCACAAATCATCAACAGATACTAAATCAAAGGCAGAAGGAGGAGGAGTAGGATGTTCTGATGGTCTTAAAAGGTCTCCCCATAGATCTAGAGAGAATGTCTAGACAGGGCATTTTAGAACCCAAACTATAATATCTGAAATTTAAATCATGGGGCACCTGGGTGGCTCAGTGGGTTAAGCCTCTGCCTTCGGCTCAGGTCACGATCTCAGAGTTCTGGGATCAAGTCCTGCATCCGGGCTCTCGCTCAGCAGGGAGCCTGCTTCTCTCTCTCTCTCTCTGCCCGCCTCTCTGCCTATTTGTGATCTCTGTCAAATAAATAAATAAAATCTTAAAAAAAATAAATCTTAATGCATGGGCTTAAGAGCAAATTGGACATAGCAAAAGAGAGGTCATTAGACAATTTCAAACCTGGGCACAGAGAAAAACATTAAAACACAGAAAGTGAAAAAGATTTATCATGTACACATTAACTAAAAAAGAAAAAATAAAAGGAAAAACAAAAACCAAAACAAACCATGCTTGCATAATTAGTATCAAACAAAACACATTTCAAAACAAAAAACATTGCCAGAGATAAAGAGGGACATTTCAGAATAATAAAATATTTAATTAAACTCTAAGATATAGCAATTATAAATGTTAATTATACTTAAAATACCCTCAGAATGTATAAAGATTGACAGAGCTACTTAGAGTAAGACAATCCACACTTGCCTGGAAAATTTAAACACTCTGCCTGATCTCAATATTTGATAGGCAAAAGAAACAAAAAAAAAACAGGTAAAGAAATAAATGTTTGAACGGTCTGATTAGCAAACAACCTCATAAACATTTTGAAAATACTCCTCCCAACAAATTAAGGCAACACATTTTTCTTTTCAAGCATACATGGAACATTTCTTCTAATTGACCTTATGCTGGGTTATAAAACAAGTCTCAACAGATTTCAGTGAATTGAAATTACACAAAGTATGTTCTCTGTCCATAATGCAATTGAACCTGAAATCAATAACAAAGGCATAATGATAAATTCTCCTTATGTTTAAAAATTTAGAGATCCATTTTAAAATAGCTCATGGGTGAAATAAGTCACAAAGGACATTAGGACTTTTGATTGAACTGAATGATAATATCAAATTTTTTTGTGTGTAGGTATGATGTAGGAAACAAAGACAGAAAAAAAATTATTGAGTTTCTTTACTACCTATAGCCCATTGACAAGTCCTTGAGACTGGCAGAGTGACATTTCTCTAGGGACTCAATGGCCTCAATATTAACACTTTGCTAAAGACAAAAGGCAATCCTAGCCCAACCCCTTCCCCCATCCTGGATCCTGTAAGCCTACTTTAACATATAAAAATGCCTTTAAGAATTTCCTTTACCTCTACTTCCTAAAATATGAGTTAGTAATCATTCCCCAAGCATATGGGCCACCAATAGACACGTGAAGGGTCTCATGACTAAGATTTTCTTAGATGGTAACAAATGAGCTTTTCCCAACAACAGCTAGCCCCCTTAAGGTCCTGGAAACCTTGCTCCCCAAATTCCTTAGAGACTATACCTAACCCCCTCCCAACTTGAAAGTATGTAATGGGCCACTCCTCATGACCCCATGGCAGCTCTTTCTGCCCATGGGGCCTGTCCCCATGCTTTAATAAAATCACTTTAAAAAAAAAAAGATTTTATTTATTTATTTGACAGAGAGAGATCCCAAGTAGGCAGAGAGGCAGGCAGAGAGAGAGAGAGAGGGAAGCAGGCTCTCCGCCAAGCAGAGAGCCTGATGCGGGACTCAATCCCAGGACCCTGAGATCATGACCTAAGCCAAAGGCAGTGGCTTAACCCACTGAGCCACCCAGCCACCCTAAAATCACCTTTTTACACCAAACACGTCTCAAGAATTTCCTGACAGCTTCGGACCTAACATCTTTCCGACATCAGGTAGGTAAAGAAGGATTATCTTTATACTGTGGTAGTACAAAGTAATGAATCTAGTATCTTTGTCAAGAAGTTAGAGAAAAAACAATACATTAGTAGCAAAGACAGCAAAAGTAAGTGAATGATAAATGTAAGAAGAAACTAATGAAACAACAATATACCATGGAGAAGATCAACGAAACCCCAGGTTGGTCCTTTGAGAAGATTAATAACCTGATACACATCGGAGCATATCAAGAAGAAAAGAGGGTAGGCCCATAATCCAATGTTAGTGATGAAAAAGGCAACTTTGCTGATACTAAACATAAAAGGATATAATGGCCCATTATTAATAACATAGCCTAGGTTTAGATTAGATGGGCAATATTCTGGAAAGATGCAACTTAGCAAAATTGAAGATCTTCATAAACTTTGGTATATGGAAACATGTCTTAGGATATTAAAAAAGTGCTAACTATGAAGGAAAATATTAATGAAGTTTACTCTATTGAAATTCAGAACTTGTCTGTTCATCAACTAACATCACCAAAAAAGGTAAAAATTCAGCCAGGAGTAGGAGAAAATATTTGCTATCCATAGGATAGACAAAGAGCTGCCACTAGGAATACAAAGAGAACTTGAGCAAATCAATAAGGAAATGTCAAACCACCAATGAGAAAAACAGGCAAAAGGCTTGTGTAAGCACCTCGCAGATGAAGCTATCTCATGACCAAGGAACACCAGAGAAGGGGTCGGACCCCATTACTGATCAAGGAATGTATAGTAAAGGCATGAGACACCACCATACTCCGCCAGATTGAACATAAGTCTGGTACTACCAAAAGCTGGAATGGTAGAAGCGTAAATCCGCACAACTTGGGTGGGAGATGTGGTAACGCCTCTTGATGGGATGGGGGCCCCCAATATGGAGCAATGATGGAGTAAAGTGGGTGGCGAAAGAACTCACCTGAGGCAGAAGAGAAGCTTATTGAGTACACCTAGGGGAGTGGGGGGCAGGACAGCAGAGGAGAGGCTGTGTGCCAGGAGGCAGTGGGTGGGGCTGTTATTTATTTATTTATTAAATTTATTTATTTATTTATTTTAAAAATTTATTTGACAGAGATAACAAGTAGGCAGAGAGGCAGGCAGTCAGAGAGAGAGAGAGGAGGAAATGGCCTCCCACCAAGCAGAGAGCCCGATGCAGAGCTCGATCCCAGGATCCCGGGATCATGACCTGAGCCGAAGGCAGAGGCTTTAACCCACTGAGCCACCCAGGAGCCCCGGGGCTGTTTTTTAAAGGAGGAGGGTGAGGACATATGGCACTGTTGGAATTCTCCCCTTTTTGGTGACTGTGACTGGTTAAGTAGTCCATTGGTTAGTTAGGGATGGATGGCCTTCTTGAGGTGGATCACCTGATGGGCCCATCTGTATTCAGCCAGGGGTCACTGTGGCCCTTTTTTTTTTTTTTTAATATTTTGTTTATTTACTTGTCAGAGAGAGAGAGAGAGAGAGAAGGCACAAGAAGGGGGAGCAGCAGGCAGAGGGAGAAGCAGGCTCCCTCCTGAGCAGGAAGCCCAATGCGGGCATCGATCCCAGGACCCTGAGAGCATGACCCGAGGCGAAGGCAGGCAATTAACTGACTGAGCCACCCAGGCGTCCCACTGTGGCCCTTTCTAAATTCCACCACTCAACCCTATTTGCCTACAAGGGGTCTCTAGAGATGAGTGGTCCTTATACTCTAAAGTTGAACATAACACAACCCTAGGATCCAGCCATTCCATCCCCAAGTTTATACCCAACAGAAGTGCATGCACGTGTGTATTAAGAGGCTTATGTGAGAATGTGCACAGCTGTATTGTTCACCATTTGTCCCTGGAATTAATTCTAGGGGCTGTGCTAGAATCAGGGACCGAGAGCCTTATCAGCAGTTTGTATCTTAAAAAGGCCTCCCCCCACCCCCACACTGCTTCTTAGGATATGGTAAAATGTTAAACTGCCAGGGACAGAGAAAGAACGTAAGCTGCTAAGGAGAACTTTGGTTTCCTAAGGCCAATGATTTGCCAGGCTTTTGAGATAAATAAGGGAAGTTTGGGGGTTGGTAAAGGAATCGGTAAACTTCGAAGGGTCTCTACAGCAGCATTTCAAGTTTTGTCAAGATTTGTAAGAAGGACAGTTGCTTTCAATTCTTCCAAGAATTGGGTTGTAACTTAAATGACATCATAGTTTGACCACCTCTCTTACTAAACATCTTCACTTCACTTTCTGGGTGCATCGTTTTAATTTAGGGCAGAAGGGCCTCAAAAATGGCCATCAGGCTCTGAACATCAGCTACCAGTCTGGCCAACTTCTGACTACAGAGCTACTTTAAAAAAAAAAATTGTCTGTTTTCAGCCAGGACAAAGAGTCTGTATTTCTGGCAGTATTAAATACCCATCCCTTGGTGTAAGACGCAATCCTCAAAGAAGGTGCAAAGGCTATCTTCCCTAGGTGCAGAGTTACTCCCAAAGATAGCCAAAAGGAAGAACAACCTGTCTGTCTCAGACTGACAGACAAAACAAGCAGAAGGCAACAGTGATTTCTTCTCAGCCTACAGGGTCTCAACTGCCTGCAGCTCAAAAATTACCCATATGTCACAGTGGCACATTCTGGGGAGACTTGCTCTGACTCTTCCAGTCTCACCTTGGACATTTTAGAGAAATTTCACAATCCAGAAGGTAAGTTGAATTTTTAAGGTGCTACTTAGCTAAGGATATAGAGGAAGTACAAGGTTGGGGGACGAGAGGCTTAGGGGAAGCAAGGACAGGTAGGACTGGGGTGGGGCAGTCTGAGAAGTTTCAGCAGATTTCTCTCATTTCAAAAGCCTCTCCAAAAGATCAGAAGTCGCTTTTGAAACTTTTGAGCTATCTGCTTTAAGGGTTGAAACTTCTTTTGGAGGCCTTCGACGCCAATGAAAAGGAGCTTTCTGTTTAGTTTTATAACCTCTCCCCCCACCTGTGGGAGCAAGTAAACTAATTTGGGGATATCAAAAGTGTCCCATCTTATGCAATGAGGTTTTAGAAATCATCCCAGGTAATGTGAGTCTAACAGGGCAAGAATTTACAAGAGGGAGAACCATATGTGGGGTTGTTTGTTTTAAAGATTTTATTTGACAGAGAGAGAGATCACAAGTAGCCAGAGAGGCAGGCAGAGAGAAAGGGGGAAGCAGGCTCCCCAGTGATCAGAGAACCCGATGCGGGGCTCAATCCCAGGACCCTGATATCCCTGACCCTAGCCGAAAGCAGAGGCTCAACCCACTGAGCCACCCAGGCACCCCGCCATATGTGTTTTTAAAACATAAGTACGAGCTGGGGTTCCTAAAGGAGGATGAGCCTTTAAAGCTATTCCAAAGGAAATATTTCCCTAGGATTTAAAAAGATTTTAAACCGAATGAGAACGTGGCCACCTGAAAACACGTTGAGTGCTCACCAGTAAACATCCTTAAACTCCAATCCCGATGCCTGGACAGCAAATTCCCTTCAACCTGAATCCCAAGGGTAAATTCCTCCCCTCCAAAGAGCAAGGACAGAACCCATCATTTTGCCCAAATACAGTCTGATCTGAACCTCGACTGAAAGACAGGAGGTTCGGATCAGAACGACTCACCGCGAGGACCCCGGGCTCCTCACCACTGGGAACACGTGCAGGACTGTGATCTCTCAGAGGTATCCTCCGGGCGGTGGTGGCCTCGTGGTGCGGGGACAGGTGCCAGTTGCTCTGATCCTGCCAACCAGGCCAACAAATGTCGACTGAGGAAGAACTGACCAAAAAGTTAAACAGGTGTTTTCTAGGCAGTTAGGATTGTGGCTCAGGAGCCAGAGTCAGGGAGAAATCTGAACCACGTTCGGGAGAAGATGGAGATGGGAGGAGTCATAAAGGCGAGAGGTCACGAGTTTTCATTTAGGTCCTTGACGTGCAAAGTTGGGATTGAAATCAGGTTACCTGGGACTGGATGGTTAATATGCAAATGAGGAACTGGAACTCCTCAGGTCAAGTTGCTCCTTTTGATGAATGCAAACGATTCGGGGGTCATAGAGAGTTCAGCGGAGGCTGAGAACTTCCAGCTGGACTCACAGGGCCTTGGACCAGAACGTGCTTACACTCCTCCTCCCCATGGCCTCCTGACACTACTTTAAAACAGATTCTCTTAGCTAGGCTCGCTGTCTCATTTTGTGAAGTCTCCCGTCACGCCTGGAACAAAATCGGTCTTGCTTGTCTATACTGTCTGTGGCTGCTTTCACAACACCCCAGAAGAGTTAAGTAGTTGCTAGAGACCACATCAGCCAAGTGAAATGTTTATTACTTGGCTTTTCAAGGAAAATGTTTGCTGACTCCTGACCAAAAACTTAGCCTGCAAGTTAATTTTACACATGTTTCTTTGTTACATATCACTGCTCTCTACTTTTTCCTTTTTCTTTTATATTTTTATGAGAGTCTTTTAATGTTCTTTGGTATATATGTCATATTTCACAATAAAATATTTTAAATATCCACTTGAGTCCAAGCAGAGACCATCAGAGCTGTGTTGGAGATGCCGGGAGTGGGCTGGTGGACGATTCACTCCAGTAGAACTACCTTACCCTCAACTGGTGTTTACCAATCTCTGCAAATTTACACTTTGTGGGTTTTCACGGTTATTCAACAGGCATCAAAACAGGAGATCCCCTTTTACAGATGGAGAAATAAAAACCCAGAGATCATCTTTCCCAGATCTCAGAGCTTGGGTGGGAAAGAGGCAATTTGCACCCTTTCTAACCCATTGTAACACCCATGATCTTTCCACTATACCACAGAGGTGGTCTCCTGGTTATTGCTAGAAATGAAACAAATAGAGAAAGAAAGAGAAACATCCTGATCTGCAAAAGCATTTTAAAGGCCTAGACTCAGCCCCTCAATTTAGCTAGTGTGTGTTTCTCCAGAGCACAGGGCTCTGGAAACTTCTAGTTCTGGTAACTTCCAATGGTTACACAGGGCAACCCATCTTCAAACTCAAGTTTGATTCCAAAGCTCGTGGACCTGCAGGTGATTGATGGCTTTAATCGTCACCACCTCTCCAAACATTTCCGACAGCCATTAAAATGAAAGGACAGGACTGTACAACCACTCCTTCCCTATGGGTGCTTTATCCTCTGTTTTCTCTGCAATATGCCCAGAGTCACAAATGAAACAGTCACCTTTCCCCAGCAGCTATTAAAGCAGAGCTAGGTGCCTTCTTGACATCTGCTCCGCTTTGGCCAAACCTTGAAAGCCTCCCATCAACAGCTCATGAAATATAAACAATGGGGCAGATTAACCTCTATTACTACAACTATTCGCTCAACTCTTTACACTAAGAGCCATTATGTGGAAATTAGACATGAGGGAATGCTCTGTACAGCTGCTGGCCACACACCCCATGGATGCTTCTAGATTTATGCCTTTTGCTCATGGAAATCCTCAGTGGAGTAGGTTACTCTTTCAGGTTCTTTAATCTTTAAGTGACCTAAATCATCCCACCCAGGATGGGGAGGAGGGGAGGCTGCGGGGTGTTGGTATGTTTTTTGTCCTCAGCTTGCCTTTTGCTCCCTCATCACCTGCAGTGTTCATTGGGGGCGGTTATCACCCCCACTTTACTGGTGAGGGAACAGGAGCTCGTGACCACAGTGCATTGGGGATGAGAAGGCAGATCTCGGTCCACGCCAGCAGGCTGTGCTTCTCTATGGATAATCATGACACCCTCCCCAGACCCACTGGAGTTACAGAGGGACGTCAACTCATGGGAAGCCAGTCCCTTTAAGGACCTGGTTCTGGTCTGGGGCAGACCCCGAGATCACCCTTTCACACTTGGCAGACTTAGATCCTGAACCCGTGTGTTTTCCGCCCATGCCTTCCTCCATTTTCTGACCTGCTTAGCATCAGCCCTCACGGGTCCTTTGTCCCCTCCTCCATCCAGCCCCTCCCTCAGCTGCAGCCCGCAGCTCCTTCCATCTTCCAGTCTTCCGGTCTCTGGCTTCATTTCTTGACTACTGGCAACACCATATAACTCTCTGGGGAGAGAATCCCGTTCAACCTGGCCCCATCCACCTTCCCGCTGTGTGCTGCCCTCTCAGGCAGCCTCCTGGCTCCTGATGCCAGTTTAGGGAGCCCCTGCTGGCTTCTGACGTTCCATAATCTCATCCCAGGAGCATTGTGCTCTGGACCCTGTGTGTGCCTGGTCTCATGCAGGTCCCATCTGCAGCTGAGGCTGCCTAGAACTCTGAAACAGGCAGGTACCAGGGCAAAATCTCTAGAAGGTTGGCAGTGTCTCACATGGCTGGGCTGACGCCAGGTCATGCCTTGCTGCTGGTACGGGCTGCCCCTCGCCAGGCAAGAGTGAAGAGATTCAGCAGCCAGACCCGTATCTGTAAGTCGTCCTACGCCAGCCACCTCTCATCCCGTCGGCTCCAAGTGTCCCCTCACTTCCACATCTCTGCCTGTTCGCTCAGGACCTGTCCCTACTTTCGGACCCTAGTTCACCTGCATCCTTGGACTCCATTCCACATTTCGCTCCTGGCTTCTAGGACATCTCTTCTCTTCAGACAGGGCCCAGTGGGCTCAGCCATCTAAGATAGGGGCCGGTTCAAATGAGTTCCAGGGCCTGATGAGTTTTTAAAACCCCTTTACACCGATTTCGACCCATTTTAATGGTCAGCTTAAAAGTTTTATTTTTTCACTTTTTTATTGTGGTAAAATATACATATTATTAAATTCTAGCTTTCTAACCATTTTTAAGTGTCCGGTTCAGTGGCATCAAGAACATTCACACTGTTGTACAACCACCACCAATGTCCGTCTCCAGCACATATTTATGTTCCCAAACTAGAACTCTGTTCCTATTAAATAATAACTCCCCACTCTGTCCTTCCCCATCCGCTGGCAACCATCATTCTACTTTCTGTCTCAATGAAATTTAGTATGAGGTCGCCCAGGACCTCATCTGAGTGGAATCACACAGTATTTGTCTTTTTATGGCTGGCTTATTTTACTCAGCATAAGGTCCTCAAGATTCATCCACGTAACATGTCAGAACAGAGCCCAGCACGAGCTAGGTATGCCTGAGCAATTTCCTTAACTGCTTGAGTTTTCCCATCTGTAAAAAAGGGAACTTTATCAGTCTTACCAGCCGCTGGCTCACAGGGAGCACGGGGAAAGCGCGTTCTACTGCTGTTATGTTCTTCTCTGATCTGCCTTCCAGGATTCTTTTTCAACATCTTTTGCCCTGGGCTGCCTGGGTGGCTCAGTGGGTTAAGCCTCTGCCTTCAGCTCAGGTCATGATCTCAGGGTCCTGGGATCGAGTCCCACATCGGGCTCTCTGCTAGGCAGTGAGCCTGCTTCCTCCTCTCTCTCTCTACTTGTGATCTCTGTCAAATAAATAAAAAATCTTAAAAAAAAGATCTTTTGCCCTGCCCAGCACGGGGTTCCGCAGCCATCCTACAGGTAGCACATGGCTGGCTCTCAGTAAACAATGATGCCATGAGGGTCCGAATGAAACTTACTGTGTTCTTAGGTCTGGTCCCAGATAGTTGGACAAGGGACCAACTCTCTAAGATGTGTCAGGGAGAGTACAGGGATCTCTTGAGGACCACACTTAAACTCCAACAGTTTCCAATATGGTACCTAAACCCCAGTGGGGATGAGTTAGTATGGATTAAAGAGGAGGCATCACTGTCTACATTTTGGGGTTGACAGGCCCAGTGCAGAGTTAAAGATCTCATTTTGCTACTTGCTGGGCATACAACTTGGACCATGAACTTCCTCTGGACAGCTCAGGATCCTCATCTCTCAGTGCGGACAGCAATCCCTACTTCCCAGGGCCATAAAGAGCATGGCCTGAGATTATCGCAGGAACACATTCTGTGCACTCTCCACTCCCACACCCCCCAAGGCCACCTCATTCTCTGCGGGAGAGGGACGCAGCCTTCCCCGGAAGGGTCTCAGCTGCCAGGGGAGAAGCGTGGTATCTACAGCTTGGATTCAATTTCCTCCTGACTCTTCTTTTTGTTACAAACATAATAAAAGTGAAAGAGACAGATGGCAAGACTTGATTCACTTTTACCAAATGTTTTTAGGGTGTGAATATAAAACTGAAAACGAAGCGAAAGAGAGGGAGGTTGGGCCTCCAAGAGGAGGCAGAGGCGGGCTCTGGATACCCATGGATCAGACGGTGCCCTCCGTGTGGACCACGCAGGGCCCTCTGCTGTTGGTGAGAAGAGATGGGGCGTGGAGGGGCTTCTGCCTGCACATGACCCCATCCGCAAGGAACACGAGAAGGCAGGCCACATGTCACTGACTGGCCAATGGCTCTGGGTCCGATGAAATGATGCGGTCTTAATTATCATATGATCTCACGGATATGAGGAATTTGAGAAGCAAGACAGAGGATCATGGGGGAAGAGAGGAAAAAATGAAACCGGATGAAACCAGAGAGGGAGACAAACCATAAGAGACTCTTAATCTCAGGAAATAAACTGAGGCTTGCTGGAGTGGATGGGGGTCGGAGGGATGGGGTGGCTGGGTGATGGACATTGGGGAGGGTATGTGCTATGGTGAGTGCTGTGAATTGTGTGAGAGTGATGAATCATAGACGTACCCCTGAAACACATAATACATTATATGTTAATAAAAAATTAATAAATTTTAAAAGAGTAACACAAAGAATTGGATTAACACAATAAAAAATAGGGGCACCTTGGTGGCTCAGTGGGTTAGGCCTCTGCCTTCAGCTCAGGTCATGATCTCAGGGTCCTGGGATCAAGCCCGGCATTGTGCTCTCTGCTCAACGGGGAACTTGCTTCCCCCTCTCTCTCTGCCTGCCTCTCTGCCTACTTGTGATCTCTTTCCCTGTCAAATAAATAAATGAAATACTTGAAAAAAAAAACACAATAAAAAATAAAATACATCATTAACTATTAAAAACAAAAGAAAAAAGAAATGATGTGGTTTTCCCCAGAAGAGTGAGGGCAACATTCTCTGACCCAAGCAAGGGCAGTGTGGCACCTGACCCACGCCTGGGTTCCTTGTCCTCACTATGGGTCACTGTCCTGTACATTTTCCTGTGTTTCTTGGCATCCCTGTCCTCTACCCCCACTGCATGCTCCCTCTCTCCTTCCCCAAAATGTAAAGCCAAACTCTCTGCAGACATTACTGAGTGTCCTCTGGGGGACAAAACTGTCCCCTGCCAAGAAGCACTGGGTTAAGCTTGTCATGGGGTGGGTGAGTCAGGATGTCACAGGCAGAGTTCTTTGACAGTCCCATGCTGGACACCTTTGCTTCTCTCTCTACCCTCCCCTACCCTGAATCGTGGGACTCTCCTGTCCCCTGACTTGTGCATGGTTTTGGCTAATGTCGAATGAAGATGCGATCTGAGGAAAGGAGGAGTGTGGGGTTAGGATTTCTGTTCCCTCACTCCCTTGCAGGGTGTCACAGGCTGCCTCCAGCTTCTTGTCCCTGCTTCACCCTTAGCCCTACCAGGCCTGGGGGAACAACAGCTCCATTTTCCTCTCCCTGTAAAGGGAGCTTACAGGGGGCCAAAGTGACTGTGACCTAGGGGGTCTGGTTTCCTAGGGGAAAAGGTGCTGAATCTCTCCCAAAGATGTCATGTCATCAGATGGCTCTTCGAAGATGTCCAGGTCACAGCAGTGTCTGCTGAGAAGGGGCACAAAGTCTGCAGGCTCCTCTCTCCTGCCTGGGCCTCTGTCCTGGGAGGAACAAGCTCTGCATGACTCAGCCCGCAGCCTCCTTGCCACAGCTCCAGAGCACATTCCCCCTGAGGCCCTCCACTTCTTGGCTGACGGATGCCATGAAGAAAGAGAACATTCCAGAGCAGAGAAATCTTTCCTTGCGGCTGCTGCCAGACTGGCTCCTGCCCAAGGCACCTCCCTTCTGCCTGCCAGCCAGCCGTATTTCAAAGGTCATGGTTTCCTCCCAGTGGTTTTCTGCAGAGCCCAAGTCTCTAGGAGCCCGAGATAAATTAAAATATTGATTGATTCTTAATATTCTCTCAAATCTCTTAAAATCTCTGGGTCTCCTATAAATCAATGTGCCAGTTCCAGTGACTTATTCAATAATTTGCAAAGTATCCTGGTAATTACCTTTGGGTTCCCCCCACGGCTAGGGCAGGCCACCTTTCCATCATTTTTAGGGCCTCGGGTACAATCACCTACCTGGGGACTCTCATTTCTTATTTTAATTACTAAGGCTCTCAGACGCAGGGCCTGTACAGCAGAAAGCAGCTCACGTGTTGGAATGAACTCGTCGGGCAGACCCAGGCTGGGAACTCACAGGTTCTGCCGCTCTTTGCTGTCTGGTCTGCCCCCACCGTCCACCCCCGCCCTTGCTCCATCCTCTGCCCTTAGTTTTCTGGCAATGGAAGTTCAAAAATTCATTTAATAGCACCTTATTTCCCCAGATTAAAGAAAGAGCTTGTCTTATTAAGGACAGGCTGTCTGAAAGCCTCTGACATGTGGGCACTCCGACGCTGCCCGGGGCGGCCACCTGGGTCCTGGAGCGGAGGTGGGAGGGGGAGGCAGGGCAGGGAGACAAGCCATGTGCCTCCCAGAGCAGCGCGTGTTGACTCTGTGGTAACAAAGTGACTTCGGCTCATTAGCGATCAATGTAGCTCTCCAAGAAGGTGGGGTGCTCCTCACAGAGCTGGATATGCTGTTTTATGCCAGCTCCTTCCCATCCGGCCCCCGCGACTTCTAAGCCTTGTATTCTCCTCCAACACCCTCCTGTGCCAAACTCCAGCCAGACGGACTGCCAGCCATCCCTGGTACAGGCTCTGCTCTTTCACCCTTCTTCCCTGCGAATGCGTTCTTTCTGTCTGGGATGGGTTCCTCCTCTTTTCTCCACTGGACGAACTCCTGGGCATTCCTCAAAACCTAGTTCAAATGTGAACTCTTAAGGGAGGCTCTATGCGTTCCCCCACCCCCTCCAACACCCTGCATTTCCTGCGGTAACTGGGGATCCAGGTGAACCTCAAAGGTATTTTCAGACCTGTCTGCAGGGATGGCTTCCCATCACCTTAGAATAAAGCTCTCACGGTGACCTACAAACCCTAGGTTATCTTCCTCCCACTGTTTCTGAGCTCACCTCCAGCTCTTTGCAGGGCTCGCTCCCTGGGCTCCAACACCCATGCCCCCCTACTGTTTGTCCAAATGTCAGGCATGGCCCGTCCCGTCCCCCCCCCCCCCCCCCCGTCGGGATCCTTGAATTTGCAGTTCCCCCTGCCTGGGATGCCTTTCCCCATGAGCCTGCAGGCCTCGATCCCTCACTTATTGTAGGTCTCTGGACAGGTGACATTTAAGCAGAGTCCCTCCTGGCCACTGTATTCAAAAGAGCTCCTCTTTCATCTCCCTAATCTATTGTTAGTTCTGAAACTACCTGATGTTATACAATGTATCGACTGGCTTACAGTCTATGTTTCTAACTGAATTGTAAGCTCTATGAGGGCGAGGATGTTTCCTGTTTCTTCATTGCCGTATCTCCAAGAAACAAACAGAGCCTCACACACAAAGGAAAATCAGCATATATATTTACATTATGAAATGAATGAATGAACACTGCAACTTCATCTGTGGGAGTTGATTTGCTATCTGGCCCATTCCCAACCCCTGAACAGGTGTCCTCATCCACCGAGGGAGACTGCCAGCCCGCCCTGAAGGAGCTGTTCTCACGGAGTGGACATGGAGGTCTCCCATGGTAGATGTGCAGCCGAGCGCGTGAAGCAGTGGCAGCACACGGGGCCTTCTGCCTGCTTCTGCCTGGGACTCGGTGTTCTAGCATGCAGCAAGAGTCATGGCCGCAGTGCAGACACTCTGTGGAAAGGGGGGTGAGGAGATTAAGATTCCACGAGACCTGACAGTCAGTGGAGAATGGGGACATCGCCTAGGACACACCAGGGCCTGCTGGGGCCTCAGGGAAGCAGTCCTGTGTGAGCCGAAGGGAGTAATGAGACAGTGGTATCCGAGGTACCACTTCTACCGAGATCCCCTTCCTACCCACAGCCCATAAGGAGGGTTTATTGTTTTGTGGACCTGTTTGCCTTGGATTAGCAACTAAGATTTCACACCGAGACGTGCGTGTACCTGTTCAACGTGGCTGCAGGTTTGGTCTTCGTCACGGAAAACACGCTCCAGCCAAACTCCTCAGGCCTTCCGGCAGTTAGGATTTCACTTTTGAGCTTATTTTCTCTCAGCTGCTGAGCAGGGCATGTCTTTGGTGTGTCTGCACCAGCCTGAGCCAATGGGGCTGTTGGCCCTTTACCACAGGGTGGTTACCCATCTATGTAATGCGGGGTGGGGGGTGCTGCCCAGCTGTAGACGGTGAGCTATTACTTTTCTGGTCCCCAGACACAGGAGATATGAAGACCCTACAGAGGACATCCTTTTGTCTGTTTGCCCAACGTCCTTTCCTTCAGTGACTGTCCTTCCCTGACTCAAGGTGGCCCGGTTGGAGCTATGAGTCATGGAAACTTTCCCCAACCCAACCCCATCATCATGATTTGAGGCCTTTCATCTCTGGAGGTGTGGTCTGTCCCACGCTGGGTGCACTGTCTTCAGGGCCCATCTGTCTCCCCTGACGGTCTTCTCTTCCTTTTGGAGAATCAGCTCTGAGGCCAATGACCTGAGTCTGCCAGGAGTTTATTGTCCTACCCAGTGGAGAATGTCAGTTCATAGAATAAAGTCACTACCTAGATGGAAGCCCAGGTGAAAGAAAGAGAAAGAGAGGCAGAGCCTTGATGATGACTCCATTTGAACCGGGTTCTGGCCAAGCCTAAGTCAATTTCGCCCTGGGTTTGTTAAGTAAAATCCAATAAACACTCCCGGTGTGGCTAATTTGAGCTGGATTTCTGTCATTTGCAACCAAAATGTCCTGATGAATACAGGTCAGTTCCTTTCCTGCAAACCACATGACCTGAGAGCTAGAAGAGAAAACCAGGATGATTCGCAGAAACTTCTCCCCTTGCCCGCGCCCCCCGCCCCTGTCCTCTGCCATAGGCACTGGCACACACGGTGGGGCCCAAGCTCCAGCTGGTGGCACCGAGCACGGATGCTTGGCACCAGCTGCTGTGCCCTTTCCTTGGCCAGGGCTATGGCTCTTCTTTTCTGTCCTGCAGCTCCAAATTCCCGAGATGGGATAGGGAGAGTCATCATCACCACCCCTCTCACCCTGCAGGTGGGAACTCAGGGTTCAAGACAAAAATGTCTCAATTCTGTGTCACTTGAGAGGACTGGAAGCCAGTCCGCATGTGGGCCTCCATGGGCAGCAGCCAGAGCAGGGACAGTATCAGGAGGACAGTGGGTAGAACTCAGAGTCAAGCAGAAAGCCGAGGTCCAAAAAGAGGGATAGGAGTGACTATCTGAAGGGGCCAGAGGAAATGTCAAAACAGGGCAGTAGAGGCAGAAATCTGGGAGCTGGGGAGGCAAGGGCAGGCACAGTGGGCACAGAGGAAGTGAAGAGGCTCTAGAACATTCACCTGCAACAGGAACAGTATTTGCTGCTGACTTTTATGGATCCTCAAAGGCAGGACCACTGGGTGGGACAGACGTCACCCAGATGGCTGACTTCTGTGGGAAGCAACTGCTTCTTCTTTTCTAGTCTTGCCTTTACATAATCGTGTTAGGACAATCTTTGTTCTTCTATCTTTCCCTAAGTTAGTGAGAGACAATCATTATTAGACTCTTTTTTCCCCAAAGAGGTGTCATATCTGAATTTGTCTCTCTTTCTTCATTTTCCCCTCTTACTCTTCACTTCCTTCGAGGAGACAGTCAAGGACATTCCTTTCATCCAACCAGAGCAGGCTCAGCCCTGAGCAGGGACTTAGGAGTGCAGAGTTCTAGACTCTCATGGACCATATGCGTGACCCTGAGTGTGTCCCTCACCTGCCAGGGACAGTTTAAGACATTTTTAAGGACCTCTCAGCTCCTGCTCTTCTGAGATGCTGTGAGTCTCCTGCCTTTACCGATCAATCTCTAAACCACAAGGACCTCATCCGGAAACGCCATTCCAAATTCTCACTGGTGAGCAGGTGTCTGCCCATAGACCCTGCTCCCCAGATGCTACAAGCAATTTAGGAACTATATTTTTAAAATCATCACAGATGGGAAGACTAAACTGAAATGAGACTTATTTGAAAATGCTGCTTTTAGCATTTTAGCCTCATCTTTTCGTCCCTCATTGCTTTTAGCTTTTCGGATGGCCTCCCCAAATAGCCCATAATTTTTCTGATTGCTCAACAAAGTCTCCCAGAGAAGAGCCTGGGATCCCTGCTGGCTCAAGAGCCCCTCCTCCACACCACCCGACCATTCTTGTTCTAGCCCATTGCTGGGCTATTGAGATCCTATATGATCAATGTTATGGCCTCTTTAATAGCCTCTGTTATCTGCATAAACACGGGCAGATTTGCTTTTTCATCGTGCCCTAGAGATCTATGACAGCTTCTATTATCTTGCCTGCCATATCTGTCTGTAACTTTAATCTAGGTTCTTGGCTCTGTGGGTTCATTTGCATATGTCATCTTTTTATCCACACAGTAATGCTCTTCCTGCCTCTCTATTGTCATTTTCCTTTCCTGGAAATAGGTTGTCTTCAGATAATACCCCCCGAATTGTGGCCATTTTCAATTTTAACAAGCTTGCCCCTGGCTTGTTGAGTGACATGCTTTTGCCAGGACATAGGCCTTGTCGCTGGGGCTGATCTTGTCCTCGGGGTAGTGTGGCAGTGGGCGAGCCTCAGGTTGGCAGGTGGTGAGTTGGGAGCTGGGCAGAAAGCAGGCATAGCCCAGGGTGAAGATGTGGGCAGTTCATGAAACAGGGTAGATGGAATTAGGGCAGGAGGAGCTTGCTGGGAACTGGAAGATAGGAATTGAGTGGGGAAAGTCAGGGGCGAGGGTCTTGGTAGCTGTTTGAATTCAGAAGCTGGGGGCTTAGATCCCAGGTCAGCCAAGCCCAAAGCCATATTGGGAGCTCAGGCGATGTGACAGCCGAGGACCCAAAGAGACTTCTGTTGACCTTCATGAAACTCTGGAGCTAGACTGTTTGGGTTTTAAATTCTAGCTATCCCTTAGAGCTGAATGACTGGGAGCAAATTATGTAACTGCTCCTTGCCTCAGTTTCCCCATCTGTAAATTGGATGACTGTAATAGTATCTTCTTTAGAGGGTTAAGTGAATTAACACATACATATACAGTTCTTAGAAGTGGCACTCAGCCCATAGTGGCATTAGACTTGGCAGTTTTTGTTAAATTTTTAAAGAAATTAAAGAAACAAGGCTACTTTGCACATGGAGAATTCTGCCCCAAGGGTACATAGCTTCTCACGCTAGTGTGGGGTACGGTTCCCAACCAGGGAAGGCTTGGCCTTGGCGTACTACTCCTATAGCTCTTGCTGTCTCCATGTGCTTACTGGTGGGATAGTTAGACAACTGTCCATTTGTATTTCTAAGTTCCCTTGGAAACACAGAAAATAAACATGGCCTACTTCTGCAATGGCCAGAGTGTGTGCTTTGGCACTAGTCAGCCCTGGGTTCAAAATCCCCATTTTTCTATTCATTTGTCACGTGACACTTGGCACAGTTTAACCTTTTGGACTCTCAGTTACCTCATCTACACAATGGAGGGGCCAGCATCTACCTCACAGAATGAATTTAAGGTTCAAGATAAGGGTGTAAAGCATGTGACTCAATGCTCTTTTCCTCCCCCAGAGCCCCCTTCTCAGCCAGGGACGCAGGCTTGCCTGAGGCTTTACTGGATTGGGGCGGCGGGACTGGCTTCCAAGCCCGCTTCCAGGCTGCTGGTGGGATTCAGTTCCCTATGAGCACGTGGACTGAGGGTTATCAGTGGCTCTTGGCCAGAAGCCACCCTCACTCCCTTGCCGCAAGGGCCTTTCATAGGACAGCCCAGCACAGGGCAGCTGGCTTCCTGCAGAGTGAGCAAGAAAGAGAGGAACAGAGAAGGAACGAGACGGAAGCCAGAGTCTTGCTGTAATCTAACATCAGAAGTGATGACCCATCACCATTCGTTAGCAACACCCTCAAGAGATGGGGGTCGAAGCTACACAAGGGCATGGCCACCCACGTCCCTACACCTGTCCCCTCTCCAAAGGCACCAGTGAGCCACACCCTCTGAGTCATTTTTCACTCTACCCCCTCCCCACCCTCAACCAGAGCCCTGGCCCACAATCCCTGAGCCTTTCTTTCAGCCTTTAAGCAAGAGATTCAGCTTAATAGAAGCTCTTAATATAGTAATTTCACTTTCTCACTTGAAGATTTCTCTTTTTTTTTTCCCCCTGGGAATCCCTTTATGGTTTCCATTTCTTTAAACAGAGACAGGGCAGTGCTTCCCTCCACCTAACTCCAAGAAACTGTAGTAGCTAAATTCTGCCTTAAGCATGTGTTTTACTACAGGATCCTTGAATTCTTCCTTTATCTTATATTCAGAAAACTTCTAACTCTAGTACTGCTGAAACATTGCCTTTGGCATGGCTCACACGGCTGGGTGTGTTTGCTTCTGTGGGGATGGATCAGCCCTGCCATTCACTGCAAAGCTGAGCCCCCTCTGCTTAGGGGTCACTGATTTCTTCTGCTAGGACTCATGTCGGACTTCAGTAGCAGTCAGGCTGAGAAGCAAGGAGTGAAAAGAGTCTGAGATGGGAGAGCTGGTAGCAAAGTGGGAGCAGCCTTGAGAAAAGGCAGAGACATGAGGGATGGAGGCAGACAGAGGATGCCGGTAAGCAATTAGTCTTGGGGCTCAGTAAGGAATCCCAGAGCTAACTGTGCCACAACCCTAAATCTAACCCAGGGGCCGGAGTTCCAAAGAGGTCAGAAGCAGCAGTAAAATCAGTAGTTGCAATAATTCTAGACTTAATAAAATATTGAGAAGAAGGTACTGGTGTTAATGGGAACTTGAGACACAGAGAGGTATAGCAGTTTGCTCAAGGTCACACAGCCTTGAAGTGCCATCATATTCCTAAATCCCCCTTTCTCCTAGCTGGGCCCTGCCCCTGGAAGGGGGAATCAGGGGCATCTAACCTCATCATTACCCAGGTGTGCAAACAGACCCAACAAGGAAAGGACTTGCCCAAGTCCACATAGCAAGACAATGACCTGGAGTTGTTTTCTGTATCCTACACTATTTCTATTATGATGCCTTGCTTTTCACTTTAACAGACTGAATCCAGTCCAACAGCCTTGCCTGAGCTCCCGCCCTGCCCTTAGCATTCTTATTTCAGTTCTCCTGACCTTCAACACCAAGGATGCCTTTCTCATCATTTTCCCCTTTGGACTCCACGCTTTGCAAAGGCTTATCTACGCTATACTCTTCCCTTGCAGATAATAATAAATTTGTTTTCACAGCTTTATTCATCAAAACCATATGTGTCTGCCAATCAGAGCTTCTGATCCATAAGAGATCATCATAGTTGGTATAAATATTGAGTTGATATAAATTGAAGCTTGTAGCTTCATTTAGTTGGAGAGGAGGTTGCTGAGAAAAGCCTGTGCAGATTCCAGGAGGAGCGTTAGCATTTTAAAAATAGCACACACAGCTCTAGGATGGCTGTAATTGTGGAGGTAGCCCAGGGCCCTGAGACCCCAGCTGACCCCAGAGCTCCTGTAGCCCTCTGCTAGAAGGTGCCTAAAGGTGACAAGTCCTCCAGTCAGACCCTGAATCACCCGTCCCTGGCTCCAGGTGCCCGGAGGAGGACTAGGGCAGGGCCAGGTGGCTTCTTGTTTAAGGGCAAACTGCAGGGCTCTCGGCCCTGTGACCCCTCTTATATGGCTTACCTTCCACCATTAGAATTCCATTCTTTTGATTCTTGAAGCACATACACTTGGGGAGGCAGGCAAGTGGGCACAATTTAAACTGTGATCACTAGAGCACCTGGCTGGCTTAGTCCTATGGACAGGCAACTCCTGATCTCAGGGTTGTGAAGTTGGATTGAGCCCCACATTGGGTGTAAAGATTACCTAAGAATAAAATCTTAGAACAAAGCTGTGATTAGCTATTTACTCCAAGTTATCAGCTAAACCCTTGACAGAGTTTCCTGACAGCTCCTTCAAACAGGTAATTTGGGGTCCCAGCAAAGCCTCTGGGAGGTGGTGAGGGCCCAGGGTGACCTGGGAATGGTCCCCAGTTCTCCAGGCCCGTCTCTGTGGGCATGACCGATCCAGGCCTCACAAAAACCTGGGAAACCAGATCAGCTGCTGGCACATCCACATGGTACCCCATTCCTAACCTGGACATGCTGACATCACAGAGCAGCCTCTGCTGGGACATCAGAGCCTGATATGAGGTGGAGACACTGGGCTTTCCAAACCACACCTGGTTATCCCTCATGGGCTGGCCACAGAGCACAAGGCTTCCAGACCTTGTGGCAGCCTGAATATTTATCTAGCTTGCCTCTAAAATGCTGCTGGCAGGAGTATAGGCCTGGGGCTGTGTCTAGACAAGGGGGCAGAAAACTAATCTCCACAGAGATGGGGGTAATAGAGGTACCCAGGGAGCCCCCGTAGTCCTGTGTGCTAAGGCACTCTTCCTGCCCAACCTCCTGTGGACTTTTACTGCTCTCCCCACACTCTCCCAGGATCTTCCTAATGGACCTTGGGCATCATGAGGAGATCAGATCCTCCAGGAGGGAGGCCATGGCCCAGACAGCAAGGTGGGAATGAGATAAAATTGGCCATGACCCAGCCCCAAGGAACCTCCTGTCAGGAGCTGCACATTCTGAGGCTAGAAAACATATTATTATTATTTTTTTTTTTTTAGTGACAGAAAAGGTAGGACATGGCACATAAACTTTGCCTTCTCAGGTAGATATATCTATTATATAAATGTGCATTTAAAAGTATATATGTATTTTAGTTATTTAATCTTTATTAAAGGAATCATAAGGGATATGTAGGGTCCTTTCAAATACAATTTAAATTAGAACGCTTTAAAGGTTTTCATTTAATGGTAGTGACTGGGAAACCAATTGAGGGTTTAGGTTAAGAAAGTTGATGGAACAATTTTGAGACAAGTCATTGAAAGTACATAAAAAGATTAAATAATGAGTAAAAAAGAAAATTCCTTACCTTTTAACAAACACCATAGAAAGACACCAGTTTTTTTCTGGACAGTCTCGTCTGAGATGCTCTATTGTTAAAAAAAAAAAAAAAAGGTAGCATATTATAACAGGAAAACATAAATAACTAAAAAATAATAGTAATAAATCAAACAAACCCTATAGGAAAGAGGCTGATGCAAACTGAATTGTCAAAGAGCCCTCAAACTGAGCTTATTATGTGCATTTTTCCAGCAATTTTAAATGAGGTCAGGCTCCTGTGGGCCTGGAGACCTGGTTTGAGGGATATATCAACACCTATCAAGCCGTGAATCCTGTGCCTTTACACCTCTAATTGTTTGGGTTTCTTCCAGTCCCAAAGGCAGTAATTCAAATGTCGTTGACTTCTTAAGCCATCCTGATTTCCAGAAGTTCAAGTACTGCCTCTCTTTTCATGCCTAGAACCTGAAATTGGCTTCAGCTGATTTTTTTTTCTTTTCTTTTAACTCCTAAAAATACTGCGCTGGGCAAGCAGTAAGCCTGTGCCTTCCTTCAAACCAATCTGCAGGGCCAAGAGCAAGATGGGAGATGCAGGAGGAATGGTCACCTTTGACCTGTGGAGGAGGACTGCCGTCAGAGCTGGCATTAGGAGACAGTGGGCTGGATCAAAGGACCCCAAAGAAAGGAACCCCGGGTGGGCTGCTCTAAAGTTCTCACAATTCAAGCTGCAGCAATGAAGTTGGTATAGGGAGGTCAGAAAGGGCCTTTCTTCTCTTAAAACCTCAAGACTGCTTTCTAAACGTGTCCCTGTAAAAGCCTGCTGGCTGTGGGAGATGTCCTCAGATGACTCTCACCACATAGCCCAGGCTCATTCTTTCCTCGGTAACATTTCCCTGACTTGGAGCTGATTGACAGCAGTCTCGCTGCCCTGGACACAGCTGACTGGACAAGAGGGAAGCCACGCCCCCCACCAAAGAGGGTGACCTGACCTGAAACCCACCCCCAAGTCGTGGTGCATTAGCACGACTCTCTTGTTCAGCAGGAATATTGCCTATGGGAGAGTGATGAACCAACTCAAGCAAACCTTCGCTTTTGTGACGAGTAAACGCAAGATATACACAAGGGAGTGGGGTTCGCTTGAATTCTGGTTACAGCCTGAATGGTACCGAGCCGCAGTTCGGGTTCTCTACAAGAAGACTTGGTCCCAGAGTACATGCAGAGTTAGGATGACAACACCCCATGCTTCCTGCCTCTTTAAATTTCCTGGCGCTGCTGTAACTAATGAGCACAAATTTAGTCACTTAAAACAACACAAATGTATTCTCTTACAGTTCTGGAAGTTAGAAGTCTAAAATCAAAACGTCAAGGGGGATGTATTTTTACTAAAGGCTTGAGGAGATAATTTATTTTTCCACCTTTTGTTTTTTAGCTTGAGGCTGCCTGCACTCCTTAGCTTGTGGCCCTTCCTGGAATCACTCTGATCTCTTGTTTCTGTCATCACATTGCCTCCTACTGTGTCTTTGACCCTCCTGCCTCCCTTTTATAAGGACTCTTGAGATGTTATTGGGCTCACCTGGACAGCCCAGCACAATCTTCCCATCTCAAGATTCTTTTTTAATTTCTTATTTATTTATTTTTTAAAGATTTCTATTATTTGATAGAGAGAGAGAGAGATCACAAGTAGGCAGAGAGGCAGGCAGAGAGAGAGGGAAACAGGCTCCCTGCTGAGCAGAGAGCCTGATTCGGGGCTCCACCCCAGGACCCTGAGACCATGACCTGAGCCCAAGGCAGAGGCTTAACCCACTGAGCCACGCAGGCACCCCTCAAGATTCTTAATTTAATCACATCCGCAGAGTCCCTTTTGCTATATAAGATAGCATTTGCAGGCCCCAGTGATTGGGATATGGACATCTTTGCGGGGCCATTATTCAGCGACCACGCCTGGTTTGCTGCCTAGTCTTTCAACAAATCTGCATTTCTGGTAATCACCTGATAATAATTCTGCACATTTGGGATTCAGTATCTACCCTGCCCACAGACCCTGGAAGGGATGATGCAAGTATCATGTGACTCCACCCTCCTTGGCAATAGTTGGGGAATAGCTGATCTGTTTCCTGGTTGGTGACCTACTGAGTAACGACTCACTGACTTACCACTACCAGCCAGTGACTCACTGACTCCCAGAGAATTTGGATGAGATTGCACAGGAATGGAGCCAATGACGGAGGGCTGCTTAAAACCAAAGATGATCTAGAATCAGGATTGATGGCTGATTGATGTCCATGGAGGCAGGGGCAGGCACAGTATGTGTAAGCAGAGGAAGAGAGTCGATCAGGGTAAGAATCAAGTGCAAACAGAATTAGAGAGAGACCGAGATGTCCTCAGGTCTGGGCCCTGTGGGGTCTGGCTGTGCTTCCTATCCTGTCCTTTAGTCTAAAGTCCCTATGCACCATTGCAATAAACCGCATCTCTGTTCTTAAGCCAGAGTGGTATTTGATTCTTTGCAACAAAAACAGCTCCAAATAGAAGACACTTTTGCTTGACTTCTTAAAAAGGTGACTTACACAATCCTTTAAGCCAAAGAATCTGTGTTCGGTGGGGGGGGGGGGGTGTTGAAAATTCAAGAAGAGCAACAAGGAGGTGGGATCTTGCCCCTGTGGTCTCCTTATATCCAAGATCCTTTAGCTCCTGTGCCCTGGTGTCCTCACTCTGCACAACTAGAACCAGTGAAGCTGGTTCTCCAACCCTGATCAGGACAAGGCGTTACTAGACAATGTTCTCAGGTTGAGCTGCTCAGAAAACAAGAACAAACACTCCTCTCATATTCCTACCTTTATCATATTACTCAGTCCACAGGTCTTGATTTCTGCCTCGGTTTCCCTGTGCTGAACTCCATGTCCTTACCCTGAATTCTCCCTGCCCAACTCTCTACCAGGTTTGGCTGTTACTTGCTTTACTCCTGGGGCCAGGCTGCGTGTAAGCCATCCCCCAGAACCATGTGACCGGGCGCCTTCTGCTGTCTGGGCTCCTGGTACCACACCCACCCAGCACTGGCACCTGCTCCCACCATATGCCCAAGCTTGCCACATCCTCTGCACATCATGACCTATACCTTCCAGGCCCCCGCAGGCTCCTCTGGGTCATGCCCCTGCTCTTTCAGGTCAGGTCTCCCCTTGCTCCTCACCAGCCTCTCTCCTGACCTACCGGAGAGGCTGCCTCAGAAAGCACCTGGGCACTCCACAACCGTGGGGTAATGAGCTGATTTTTGCTCAGTGGCATGCGTGTTGTGCAACCAAGAATACGTAGGGTCTCTGCTGCCTCCACAGGCTTCAGTCGTCAGGGGAAAATGCTAAGGAGCTGGCTGGTGATTTAATTTTCTCTAATTTTTATACCTGTAGGGAAATTGTCAAATTAATCAGAAGCCAGACCTCTGGACTCAGCTGCACCATGTGAGTGGTTGCTCCAAGTTTGCAGCTCCACGGGCTCAGCGGGGAGGTCTCGGGCCCCAAGACCTGTGGGACAAGGCCACTGGGGGTCCCATCCCCCTGCTGCTCAGCCACAGGACCCAGGGTACAGTGTGTGAATCTCTGCTTCGTCCTTCCCTCGG
This sequence comes from Lutra lutra, assembly GCF_902655055.1. Lineage (NCBI taxonomy): Eukaryota > Metazoa > Chordata > Mammalia > Carnivora > Mustelidae > Lutra > Lutra lutra. Next base: position 66,391,579 of record NC_062287.1, read on the forward strand.
GGAGCAACTCTGCTCTCAGATCAGCCTTCTAGAAGCCACTCCTCCTCGGTCGGTCTCCCTGCCCCTGGTGGCTGTTTCTACTGTGGAGCGGACATTGCTTTTCTCTAACTCTTGGGGCACCAGACAAGACCTGGGTGTGTAGAGAGGACCCTGAGGGGCAGTACATTGGTATCCTAAGCTCTGAACCTAGTGCTAAGAGGTCAGCAGTTGGCACTGTAGCCCTAGGTCGTGTTGGGTCCCGCAGGGTTGCCCAGGCTTATTGGTCTTGGAACATTCTGGTTTTAGAGTGCTTGATTAACATCTCCCTCAAATAGCGTACAGTGGATCACATATAAGAAAATGTTATTCTAAGATTTATCACACTGTATGGCAATGATTTATTTGCATGTCTGCCTTTCCCACCAGGCTATGATTTCCTAAAGGGCAAAAAATGTATCTTATTTATCTTTTTATCTCCAGCACCTAGCACAGTGCTCCTTCATAGAGTTGGTCCCCTACACAGCTCATGTCAAAGTCTCCGACAATCTCCATCTCATTCAAATCCCTGGTAACATCTGGCACTCCTTCCTTGTTCAAACACCTTTGTCTCTTGGCTCCTGTGACACCGTACCCTCCCACTTTTCTTTCCCAGTGCCGGCAACACCTTTGCGGTTCCCCTACAGAATCCTTCTCCCTACCTATTAAAAAATAGGTAGGGCTATTCCTGGGCTCCATTCCAGGGCTCCATCCCTGAAGAGTTCCTCTGCTCCAGTTACACTCTTTCCCTAGGTGATCTCGAGCAGAAGCACAGCAGAAAGCACTTTCTAGAAGCTGGGGATTACCATGCATATATCTCTCGAATTGATCCTGCTCGCATGTTCTAGAGTCCCATTTGACATCTCCTCTTAGATGCCAATATTTAACAAATCTCAAACAAAACTCTTGATTTTACCCAACAACTCTTTTCATCTTCCAGTCCTTCCTATATTAGTAAGTAGCATCAGCAGCCACCTACTACTCTTACCTCTGAAACTCTAAAAACCATCCCATTTCTTTCCCTTCCCTTTCAATCCATCAAGACATCCTACTAGTCCTTCCTCTGTGATTGTTCGGATTATTGGTATTATTTTTATTATTAAATATTCTCTCCCCCACCCCTCTCCCCACTCTCTTCATTGATACTGGACTTGGTTAGATGATTTCTTTTGGCCATTGAGATGTTCGCAACTGTGTCCAGGGCTGAGACCCTAACTGTATTTGAAAACTGTGGTTTGTCAAAATACCATCAACTTTTTTCAAGGAAATGGAACAAATAATCCTAAAATTCATATGGGACCAGAAAAGACCCTGAATAGCTAGAGGAATGTTGAAAAAGAAAACCAAAGTTAGTGGCATCACAATTCTAGACTTCAACCTCTATCACAAAGCTGTAATAATCAAGACATTATGGTACTGGCACAAAAACAGACACATAGATCAATGGAGAAGAAGAGAGAGCCCAGAAATGGACCCTCAACTCTATGGTCATCTATTATTTGACAAAGCAGGAAAGAATGTCCAATGGAAAAAAGACAGTCTCTTCAACAAATGGTGCTGGGAAAATTGGACAGCCACATGCAGAAGAATGAAAATAGGCCACTTTCTTACACCACACACAAAAATATACTCAAAATGGAGGAAAGACCTCAATGTGAGACAGGAATCCATCAAAATCCTTGAGGAGAACACAGGCAGCAACCATTTTGACCTCAACCACAGCAACTTCTTTCTAGAAACAGTGCCAAAGGCAAGGGAAGCAAGGGCAAAAATGAACTATTGGGACTTCATCGACATCAAAAGCTTTTGTACAGCAAAGGAAACAATCAACAAAACCAAAAGACAACTGAGAGAATGGGAGAAGATATCTGCAAATGACATATCAGATAAAGAGCTGGTATCCAAAATCTATAACGAACTTATCAAACTCAACACCCAAAGAACAAATACTCCAATCAAGAAATGGGCAGAAGACATGAACAAACATTTCTGCAAAGAAGACATCCAGATGGCCAACACATACATAAAAAAGTGCTCACCATCACTCAGCATCAGGGAAATATAAATCAAGACCACAGTGAGATACCACCTCACACCAGTCAGAATGGCTAAAATTAACAAGTCAGGAAATAACAGATGCTGGCGAGGATGCAGAGAAAGGGGAATCTTCTTATGCTGTTGGTGGGAATGCAAGCTGGTGCAGCCACTCTGGAAAATAGCATGGAGATTTCTCAAAAAGTTGAAAATAGAAGTACCCTATGACCCAGCAATCACACTACTGGGTATTTACCCTAAAGACACAAAGGTAGTGATCTGAAGGGGCACATGCACCCAAATGTTTATAGCAGCAATGTCACAATAGCCAAACTATGGAAAGAACCTAGATGTCCATCAACAGATGAATGGATAAAGAAGATGTGGGATATATATACAATGGAATACTATGCAGCCATCAAAAACCAAAATCTTGCCTTTTGCAACAATGTGGGTGGAACTAAAGGGTATTATGCTAAGCGAAATAAGTCAATCAGAGAAAGACAATTATCATATGATCTCTCTGATATGAGGAATCTGAGAGGCAGGGTGGTGGGTTGTGAAGGCTAGGGAGGGAAAAATGAAACAAAATGGGATCGGGAGGGAGAGAAACCACAAGAGACTCTTAATCTCACAAAACAAACTGAGGGGTGCTAGGGGGTTGGGGGGAGGGATAGGGTGGCTGGGTTATGGACATTGGGGAGGGTATGTGCTATGGTGAGTGTTATGAAATGTGTAAGCCTGATGATTCACAGACCTTTGCCACTGGGGCAAATAATACATTATATATGTTAACCAAAAAAAGAAACCTTAAAATAAAATTATTTTAAAAGCAAAAATAAATGTGGTTTGACATTTACATCCTGTTGGTTATCAATATATTATCTCTCTGTTGAAACTCACTTTTCATTGCCTGATCCTGTGGAAATGGTAAGAGCCTTTTCCATCTATTGCCTTTGCCAGACGACATGTTAAGCTTCGTCACTAGAGGGCGCTGGAAGAGGCTAACTGCCTCTGCACACCAGTCCACCAGCCTGTTGCCCTGTTGCCCAGAGGGTGTTCCTACTTGCCCAAGGACCAGGGAGCAGCTCTGGCTTAGCAACCCAGCAAACTTCTCTGCCATCACATTTCTCTTGAACTATTCCGACAGCCTCTTAACTCGTCCTTTTTCTTCCATTTTTGCTAGATACCGTGATCCCAGCTGATTTGCAATGTTATTATCCATAAAGTTTTAATACATGTCAGGTTCTGTTTAGACTCATTTATCCTATCCTAGCACATGCTCTATCACTTATTTGATCTGGAGCCCTCAATGCAATCTTTTACATGTGGCATCTTTATAAAATATCCTCATACCTTATAGGGTAGGACCCGCTCTTTATTCTTCAACAGATTTTTTTCCAGCCCCTCCTCCTGTTCACACTTCCAGATAAATTTTAGAATCATTTTGCCCTGCTCCCCCAAACCCTCCAATATTATAAAATCCTTTGGAAAAATGAACATCTTTATACTACTGAGCTTTTCCATCTAAGAGACTGACACATCTATATTTAGTTCTCTTTTTTCATGCTCTCAATAAAGCCTTCTGAGTTTCATTCTGTAGGCCCTGCACTTTCTTTGTGATGATTATTTGCAGACATTTATGTCTTTTGTTGCTATTATGCACAGGATTCTTTGTTTTTCTATTATAACCTTTAAATGATTACTGTTGTTATATAGAAAAGTTATTGATTGTTTTGCATGTTTATTCTACAGTGAATTATTTTATTGAATTCTCCTTATTAATTCTATGTGTTTTCAATAGATTCTCTTGAGTTTTGGGGGGTATGAAATCATACTGACTGTAAACAATGATGTTTTTTCTCCTCCTTTCCAATAATTTTACCTCATACTGATGTTTGGTGTCTTATTATGCCAACCAGAACTTCTAGGGCAATGTTACATGATAATAGTATTCTGGGAAATGTTTGCATTCATATGCAAAAAATGAACATTGACCCTTTTCTCACTCATCTCTATGAAAGCTAACTCAATATGAATCACAGGCTTGAATGTAAGAGCTAAAACTATAAATCCTTTAGAAGAAAGCATAGGAAATATAATCTTTGTGCCTTTAGGCTGGGCAATGATTTTTTTAGGACACACAAAAAGAATGAATCATAAAAGAAAAATTGCTAAATTAGACTTTATCAAAATCAAAACTTATGCTGCCTGTGAGCCACTCCAGAAAATAAGAAGACAAGCCACAGACTGGGAGAAGATATTTGCAAAACACAAATCTGATAGAGAACTTGTATTCAGAATATATAAAGAACCCTCCTAACTCAACAGAAATAAGAGAAACAGCTACATAAAAAATAACTAGATGTACAGTCTGAACAGACACTGTATCCAAAAGATATTTTGGTGGCAAGTAGATATAGATACATGAAAAGATGCTCAACATTACCAGTTATTAGAAAAATAAAAATTAAAACCAAATCAAGATACTACATCTACTAGTCAGCTAAAATGAAAAGACTGATAAGGTCAAGTGCTGGTGCAGACAGGATGTAAAGCAAATGTAATTCTCATGAGGTCTGGTGGGAATGCCAAAGAGTATAGCACTTTGGAAAACAGCTTGGTAGTTTCTCTGAAATTAAATATTTATTTAATATGACCCAGCATTCCTATTCTTAGATATTTAAAGATTTTATTTATATATTTGACAGACACAGATCGCAAGTAGGCAGAGAGGCAGGTGGGGTGGGGGGCAGGGGAGCCGGCAGGCCTCAATCCCAGGACCCTGAGATCATGACCTGAGCCAAAGGCAGAGGCTTAACCCACTGAGCCCCTACTCTTAGATATTTACCCCATAAAAGTAAATGTGTTTCTACAAAAACTTTTATGTAAGTGTTCAGAGAAGCTTTATGCATGATGGTCTGAAACTGAGAACAACCCAATGTACATTGACCAATGTACATCGAGTTGATAAACAAATTCTGGCCCATATATACAATGGATACCGCTCATGCAGCCATATGGATGGATCACAAAAGCAGGAGGCTAAGGAAAACAAGCAGGCCACCAAAGGCTGCCATGTGATTTTATTATAGGACATTCTAGAAGAGGCCAAACTACAGGGACAAATCAGAAGGATGGTTGCCAGGGTTAGGGTTAGAAAGAGAATTAGCTCCAAGTTTGCTTAAGGGAACTATGTGGCATGATGGAAATAGCTTATATAATGAATGTGGTGGCGCTTAAATAAATGTAGATTTGCTAAAACTTGTCAAATTGTACATTTGAAAGGGGTAAATTTTAGCATATGCAAATTGCACCTCAACAAATATGACTTTTAAAAAAAGGCATGGATATATAAGCAAAAAAATGATAGTCGGATTAGTTATAATCTTCATTTTATTCTTTTTTTAAAAAAAGATCTATTTATTTATTTATTTTAGAGAGAGTGCTCAAGTGTGGGGTGGGGGGGTGCTGGATAGAGGGAGAAGTAGCAGAATCCCAGCTGAGTGAGGAGTCCTACATGAGGGCTTGATCTCAAGATCCTGAGATCATGACCTGAGCCGAAATCAAGAGTCGGACTGACGCTTAACTGACTGAGCCACACAGGTACCCTCTTTTACTCTTTGTTTAAAAGGGATGCCATTATGCATTATTTTGGCAATAAGTTTGAAAACAAGAGACATATTCTCTGTTATGTTAAGGAAATAGCCTTCTGTGTCATTAAGCTTCCTTAGCTGCCCATAATAGAAACTGACACTGGGTGATTTAAGTGGAGAAGAAATTTCAACAGGATCCTGGATAGCTCAGAGAATCACCAGAGGGTCAGGAACAGAGGGAGCCTAGGCAGCTGGCGCCACAGCCCAGACGACCACAAGAGAGGACTGGCCCCTGCCATTTTGGATGTGGGATGCCCCAGCTTGAGACACCAGCAGTGCTGGTCCCTGGAGCCCAGATGTAGCTACTGGGCTGCTGTCCCCGCCATCCCTGCAAACCGATGTTGCTGCTCTTACTGGAACCCCATAAGAAATTCTCTGCATTCAATAAAGCTGAATTAAAAAAAGAAAAAAAGTTCTCCGCTGCCTGTTTACTTTGCTCCACCATCTGAGCGTAGGCCAAGTGCTTCTCTGCTGCTTCGGGGGTGGGGCTGACACCCAGAACAGCCAGCATCTGGGATTTTTTCCATTTCTATAGCTGGAGGTAGCTCTGTCTCTCATCAGAATTCAGACAGTGAGGAATTTCCCCAAACACAGGGAGAGGGTTCAGATGTGAAGTGCTATCTCACTAAAACCACCCCACTGACAATGTCTACTTGCCCCATCCGCTCCTGGTATTATAGAGAATATCCCCTTTAGGAACTGATGCTGACTTTTCATAAATGATCTTCCTGCTCCTAGTGAGATAATCATATGGTTTCACTTATTTGACCCACTGATGTGTTCTATAAACAGATTTACTAATATTAAAACAACTTTGCATTCTTTGGGTAACCCTACTTGGTTGTGGTAAATTATTCTTTTAATACACTGTTGAATTCAATTTGCTGGCATTTTGTCTAGAATTTTCACATCCATATTCATGAGAGGGATGGGTCCTATTTTATGCCATCTCTTTGTCAGCTTCAGTGACATTCTAGATTCTTCCTCTCAGGGATTTCATGCCCCCTGCTTGGGATTTGAGCCCTGAAATCTTTTTCATAAACCACAGGCTTTACAACAGCTCACACAGCTCATCAAGTGTAAGGAAATTACGGGGATAGACACAGATATGATGAGAAAGTCCAGATGCCTAAGGCATCCCTTAAATTACTCTGGGACATTTATTGAGGGCCAACCATGTGGCAGCTGCTGAATTATTTAACTTGAAGCTTAAATAAGCTTCTCCTCTGTGGGTAGAATTCAGATGACATGTGAGAATCATCTGGAAATAAGAGAATGTGAGAGGAGATGCAAGGACATCTCATCTACCTGTGTATTTGGTGGGGGAGATGAAACCCAGAGAAGGGGAGAGTGCTGCCCAAGCTTCATCCCCCTGGTTTCCTGACTCTGTCCCTTGTTCTTTTAAAGACTCTACTTCTTCAGAGACAGGACAGGCAAAAAACAGGTTCAGGCCCTGGTAAAAACATTCTCACCAGCAAGGGCAGACAGTTGGTAATGATAGGCTACATGGTTAGGTCCCACGCCCCCTTCCAGGCTCCTGCCAGCCTGCCCACCCATGCTAGTCCTGTCCAAAGAGAAGGCCAAGGAACATCAAATATAGTCCTGAGGTTAAGCAAGGGTTAGGAGCCAGGCTGCCTGGGGTCAAACACTGCATCCATCTTGGAGTAGCTGTGAGAACTGGGCCTTCTGACACCTTAGTCCCTTATCCATAAAATGGGATATGAGAGTGCTTCCAGTCAGACCTGTCCCAGGCTCACAGCAAGCACTCGGTGATTTCTAGAAAAAGCACGCTCTTGGGGAGGCTGGGTGGCTCAGTCGGTTAAATGTCTGCTTTCGGAATAGGTCGCGATCCCAGGGCCCTTCTCAGTGGGGAGACTGCTTCTTTCTCTCCTGCTCCCACTGCTTGTGCGCTCTCTCTGCCAAATAAATAAGTAAAATCTTAAACGAACAAACAAATAAATAAATAAAGAGCCTGCTCTGTGCCACGCCTGTGTCTGATAGTGAGGCTTACAGAGACAACTCATACTCAAAACAGTGTATTATTGTAGTGCCAACATCTGTTCAAAATACGGGACTTTTTGCTCAAAGGAATGACACCTTTAGAAAACTGTATCTTTGCTTTTTCTCCTGGAGCTCCTGAAGTACTTAACAGACCAAAGAGATCTTTGAATAATAATCAGAAAATGATTGCCATCCTCTCCAGTTTCTTTGATTTTTGTGGGGTTGCTCTGGTGACCTCCCACTCGTGTTGTCTGTCCTGAGGCTCACGGCCGAGGGGCTCTCTGGCAGCTAGTGGCCTGTGCCCTGAGGCTGAAGGCCTGGGCTGGCCTTCTACAAACTTCTCCCAGCCACTTGGGTCCCTATTCCCGCTTTAGGAAGCATCCCCTGGTCTGCGGTGCTCACCCTACTCCCACACACTTGTGCTGCACCTGGGAGCTCTGCTGCGCTCTCTGGGCCGGTGGCTGTTGCCCGAATCACAGCACAGGTGTCTCCACAGCTTCACTCGGGTCTGCACCCGGCATCTATGTCCCTGGCTCCTGTGTCCCCTTGGCTCTAGCATCCCCAGGGTCTGTGCCTTGTTTTCAGAACATTTTAGAACACTTAACAGACCAGGGGCTGATGCTGTTTCGTAGCAGAGTTCGGCAGACAGTCTGAATGCACAGCAGCCTTGGCCTGGAGAGGGCAGATGCGTGGGAGAGAGAGGGTTGGCTGACAGCACTTCCAGAGATGCTCTGTGGCCTGAGCACTCAATGCTCTGCTTTCACCTTGACTGTCATGGACTCACTGAGTGACCTCCGGTGAGTCTGTTTCCCACTCCAGGTCTCGGTTTTCTCATTTGTGCTGTGAAAAGCTTTCCTCCAGCACTGATGTCCGTGGTCTAGTGGGCGTGAGAGCCGGGTAAGTGAAGCAGAGGTCTTCAGGCAGTACAAAGCTGGAGAGTAAGGCAGTCTTAGGTAGGGGTGGAGGAGTTGTTTCATTGACATCCAATAGGAGAACTCATCTTTATCAACCACCACTGGTTACCAGGAACAGAACGGTCTGAACCCCACTTCAAGAAGGGGGTACAGGGGAATCCCCAGGCACCCTAGTAGAGGAATTACAGCTGGCTTCACAGGGACCAACATCATCAGAGACCAGGCTGGCTCTGGCTGGGGCCGAGTGCCTCTCTCTACCTTCCGTAAACCAGTTCTTTCTCCATCGCTTGTAGTTTTTCTCCCAAAAGGTGGCTGCAGCATTCAGCCCTGCCTGCCATCTGTGCAGTGTGGGACCGACTTTTCCTAACCTGCAGTCACAGTGGCCCACACCATGGAGCGAGTGAGTTCTGTCCTTGTGGCCTAAGTCCCAGGCTGGTGGGGTGTCCCCCCTTAGTCCAGTCCAGAATATGTGTTGAGTAGGATCCCATGTCACCCAGAACTGACATCAGCATGAGGAGGCCGGGCAGCCTCTCTGAGAGGGAGAGGCTAGCACACGCTTGCTGGAGCTCAGGATGTTTCATTTTACAAAGGAGTAAAACAAATCGGGGAGTCAAAATGACTGGTGCATCGTCACTACGAGAAAGACCTCCCAACCCACAATGCTGGACGGTCCCCATGGCATCCCTCCTGCCCTTCTCTGTTACTAACCCAGACAAGTGTCTGTGCCGGTGGACATGTTCTGTAATAGATGGAAATCAAAGCGACGCCCCACTGTAGCCACACCGGACATGCTGGGAACCTAACCTAATGGGGGTGGGGAGGGCTGCCTTCCACGGTAGAGCCTCTGAAGCAGGGCCTGGGCCCAAGACGGAGCAGCGGTGCATTCCAGGGGGCCCTGGGGCCGACGGGGGTGCCTCTGCTTACGGCTCACTAGAGCAGGGCCGGCCACTCACAGCTCCTCAGCACTAGAAGGCATCCCTGGGGCATACCTCCTGAGTCCTACTCTCCAACTCCACGGACGGTGGCAGAGAGCCCAGGCCATATCCCATACCCAAACCCTCCCACTGCACCAGGAAAGGGAACGTTTAATTTGAGAAATGGCGCTAGGCTCCAAGGATATAATGGTGAGCATAAAGGCCGTGTTTCTGCCCCAAGGAGGTTTATGGCCTGAGAGGAAGGTAGACAAATCCACTCTGTGTCCAGAGTGTGGAAGGAAGGAAAGGACAGGGACCATGATTGCGTGGGAGGGCACCAGATCTTGGGTGGGTGTGGGGGCCTCCAGGGACACATCCCTGAGGAAGGACACCGGAGGTGAGGCCTGCAGGGCATATGAGGATGACTACTAACATTTCCAAGCCCTCACAGTATACTTGGCACCGTGCGCTACACACCATGCCTTGTATTATCGCCCCCATTTTACAGATGGGGAGACTGAGATACGGCGAGCTTTAGTAAGTTGCCCAAAACTACATGGGTTTAAAAAAAAAAAAAAACAGTGCTGGAGCTGGAAATGGGAAGCTGAGGGTCTGACTGCAGGTCCTAACCTCAACTGACTTTAGCAGGTGGGGGCATAACAGCAGGGAAGCCCCAGAGGGGAGGTTGTGGGGGAGGCACAGGAGGGAGGCCAGCCTGCTTGCAGCACAGTGAGTGAGGCACAATCAGGAGCAGGCTGAGGCCTGAGGTCCTGTGAGGCTTTGGGGGCTACCTTAGGAAGTTTACTTTTTATCTAGAGCATAATAGGTAGGAGAATACTGAATAAATTTAATAACAGAGAATGTATGATCAGAACTGTATTTTTTTTTAAAGATTTTATTTATTTATTTGACAGAGAGAAATCACAAGTAAGCAGAGAGGCAGGCAGAGAGAGAGGAGGAAGCAGGCTCCCTGCTGAGCAGAAAGCCCGATGTGGGGCTCGAACCCAGGACCTGGGATCATGACCTGAGCCGAAGGCAGCGGCTTAACCCACTGAGCCACCCAGGCGCCCCAGAACTGTATTTTTAAACGATGATTCTGTGGGGCTCCTGGGTAGCTCAGTCAGTTAAGCATCTGCCTTCAGCTTGGGTCATGATCCCAGGGTCCTAGGATTGAGCCCTGTGTCGGGCTCCCTGCTCAGGGGGGAGCCTGCTTCTCCTTCTCCCTCTGCCCCCCTGCTCCTGCTCTCTCCTGCAACTCTATCTCAAATAAATAAAATCTTAAAAAAAAAAAAAAGCAACAACCACACATGATTCTGTGTGTAGAAAGGAGAGCAGATTGAAGGGGCAGAGGGAGATGTGAGGAGACAAAGTCAGGGGCTTGAGGCACAGGGCAATGAAGAGAGACATGGGAGGGAGACAGAACGTTCTCTAGAGGTGAAATTGACAGTAGTTGGTGAAGAGGGCACTGCGGGAAAGAGAGGTGTCAAGGTGGCACCTCAGATTCTGGCTTGTACCACAGATGGTGAGAGGGGCCAGTCACTGAGATGGAAGATACTGGAAGGATGTGCTTATTTTCTGCATTTGTCCACACTTGTGTGTAAGTGTGGCTCTCAAATTCTAAGGACAATTTTACTTTGAGGATATTTAAGAAGAGCTGTGTCTAAGGGAGTGTTTGATGCCTCTGGAAAATGACAAAATGGCAGCCTTGTCTTTCCTGCCACTGAAGGACCCTGTACAGTCATGAGGGACATGACCTTGAGGGGGGCGCCAGAGCCCACCAACAGCAGAGTAAAAGGAATGGGTTCCCGGCAGCCTTTCCGGAGGCAGAGTCTCAGCTCCGGCTTTCCAAGCTCACTTTGCAGGAAGTTCACAGCATGTTCTAGAATTCCACATTCCAAACCCAGGTTTTCCCAGGGAAGCCTGAGTACAGGGGACACCCACGTAACCATTGCACGTGGCAGGTGTGAAGCCGCACAGTAGAAAATCCCAGGGAACCATTGCCAAGTCCCACTGCCAGCTCCTGGAGCTGGGAGGAGATTTGGAAGCAGAGGACAAGGAAGCAGTCACCAAGTGAACAGCCCTCCCGCAATAGGGAGAATCCTCCCACTCCCACCAGCACACAGTTTTGTCATCGCACCTAAAAACCCCTCCTCCCGCAGATGCTGGATGCTCTCCTCACAGGCTAGGCATTTAGAGAAGCAGGTTTACTGGACACGACGGTGCCTGTCTGGAAGCCCCTTTGGGACCCAGACCCTTGTTCCCACAGCTGCCAAGGAGTGGAGGCTGTGGTCTGCTCACAGCCTAGACCTCCACCTCTTCATGCTCTTCCCAAGGCCCTGTGCGCTTCCTGAGGCGGCCTTGCTCGATTCCAGACAACCCTGAAGACCCACCCCGCACCTGCACCCCGGGCTGCAGAGCTCCATGGGGAGCTGTTGTGACTGCCTCTCAGTTCAGCTTCTCCCTCAGCTCCATCCCGCTTCCCTCGCTTGCAGACTATGCCAGACAAACCTGCATTTCCACCCCTCCCGGGATCTGTCTTCGGGGGAGTCTGACTTACCGCACTGATGGCTTTGTAACGCGTCCTCTTGGCTTGTCCACGTAAAAGAATTCCCTTGCCATGAGTTTCCCACTGGGCTGAGGTCAAGGGAGATTCTCGCGAGATTTTGGAGGGTGGACGGGAGGCAGCGGCCCCGGCAGCATTGGGGCTAACGTGCTGACTCAGCTCCTTGCAGGAAGCCGCAGCAGAGCCAGGTGTGTGAATTTAGCTTAGTGAGGAGGGGCTCAGCCTTTGCAGGGCTTCCGCGCTGCCAAGGTCAGGGGTTAACAAGAACGGACCCAAGTTCCAGGCTGTCCTTGTGGGGTCCCCGCTTGTGCTTGTGGGGCTCCAGCCTGCTGGTGGTCTTTGCTTCCTGACTACCTCGCAGACTTGAAGCTCCCGTGTCAGGTGCAGAGTCATCAAACAGGGGCCATTTACTCTGTTCCCACAATGCGTGGGTCAGGTCCCCGCAATACATCCCTTGATATACAAATCTCTTTTTCTAGAGATGTCCTACCGGTTCTGCTTCACCCATCCCACCCGGACTGACAGAGACACACACTCTAATTAGGGGAAAGTTGAAGCTGCTGCACAGGTTAGTGCTGAGGCAAATAGGGTCAGAATTAGCTAGAATAATGGAAGCACAACTGGCAATGTCTGCTCTCTGAAGAAATGTTGACCCTGGTGCTAGGGTAGGGCAGATGAGGCTGTCCCAGTCCAGATAGGCATGTGGAGCAGGTGGGCAGGCCTAGAGAGTCTGGCTCCCAGGATGTGGAAGGAGACCTCGCCTCATGTCCTGGCTTAGGGCAGCACCAGTGTCTAACAGGGAGGGGCTGGTAGTAAAATCTTTACCTTGCTGCTGCACAGAGTTGTGCTGGTGCTGTTGGTGGATGTATGCAAATATATAAACAGGGCAGTTCATCCATAGTTTGCCTCACTTCTTCTCAGAAGTTGGTTTTTTTTTTTTTTTTTTTTTTTTTTTTTTTTTTTTTTTTTTGTGGTCCATAAAAGGCGGAGTTTGAATGCCCCTGCTGACAGGTGCAGTACTCAGGTGTGGCTGATCAGCTGAGCCCCATCCTACACAGAGTTGGGTCCAGGTGAAGACTTTTCCGGCGAGATCTCACCTTATCTAAGGGCATCTGTTTCCTTCCTTCCTTCCTTCCTTCCTTCCTTCCTTCCTTCCTTCCTTCCTTTCTTTTTTTAAGATTTTGTTTATTTATTTGATAGAGAGAAAGAGGGAGCACAAGTAGGCAGAGCTGCAGACAGAGGGAGAGGGAGAAGCAGGCTCCCCACTGATAAAGGAACCTGACATAGGGCTTGATCCCAGGACCCAGAGATTATGACCCGAGCTGAAGGCAGACGCTTAACTGACTGAGCCACCCAGGCGCCCAGGGCATTAGTTTCCAAGTCATTCTCTTTCCATGTTCTGTCAGGAAATAGTTCTTTTACTTTCCACCCTTTGAGTGTGACCGGATGTTGTCCCTCAGCATTTCCAGGGCTGGGAGTGATTCACCTGACACGGAAGGACAAATGAGAATGTAGGCATAAGGAAGCAGGAACAGAACAGAGAGTTACCAACTGAGTCATAAGAGACGATAAAGAGTAATATCAACAAAAGGGAATAGGAAGAGGAGGTTTATTAGCCATGCTTGAAAACATGATGGTTCCAGAGCAGAATTCTTAACAGAGTCTATGAATTTCATACATATTTTATCTACAAAGCTAGAAGAGGTCTGTAAGAAGGGACGTAAGACCCCAGAGCAGTTTACCTTTCTGTTCTGCTGTCCTTAGAAGACCCATCCTTGGGCTCTTTAGCTCTAGGGCCTTAACTAAGTTTCCTGCTGCCTTCTCCCCAAACCTCCCCTTCCTCTGAGTGGTGGCTTAAGTACAGAGGAACTGGTTGCCTTGGAAGGGATGCATTGCTTGTGGGTTCCTCAAGAGAGGAGCCTACTGAGGGTGGGGCCAGGAGAGGAGCCTCCTGAAGACAAGGCCAGAAGGCCTTTCTTTCTTTCTTTCTTTTTTTTTTTTTTTTTTTTTTTGCCTTTCTTTTTCTGTTGAACTCCTCCAACTATTAGTTTATCGGTCAACTTTGGCTGGGTAAAAAAATGACCTCCCCAAAGATATTCACATCCCAATCCCCCAAAACTGTGAATGTTACCTTCTATGGCCAAAAGGGGCCATTGCAGATGGAATGAAGTTAAGGATCTCAGGTTGGGGTCGTCATCTGGCGTTACCGGTGGGCCCTGAGTGCAAGCACACATATACCTACAGGAAAGGGAAGCAGAGGGAGGCTTGACATGCACCGAGAAGATGATCTGAAATCAGAGCAGAGACTTGACACTGCTGGCCCTTGGGACTGGAGTGATGTGGCCACAGGCCAAGGAAGGCTGCAGCCACCAGAATCTGGAGGAGGACTGTCCCTGGCCCTCTGAGGGAGACTGTGGCTTTGCCAACACCTTCGTTCCAGGGCCATGATATTGGACTTCTGAACTCCAAAACTCTGAGAGAATGTATTTCTCTTTTCTTAAGACACCAAGCTGGGGACTAATTTGTTATAGCAGCCTTGAGAAACGAATACACAGGCCCTTCCCGTGTTAGCCCTGCAGCGTCTGCTTTGTAATCACGAGCAAGAGGTCGCAAGAGTAATGGTGGAGGGAGGACAGGCAAGTCTTGGGTGTGCAGTGAGCACCTGGCTGGGGGGGGCTGGTGGGAGGGAACCTCATTCAGACACAGAAAAGGACCACCAGGTGCAGCGAGGGAGGGTAGTCTGGAGGCTGTGTATCCAGACAAACGTTGGTTTATATCCTGATTTTGCTTTTGCTCTGTTATTTGATTTTTGGCCCATTACTTAACGTTTTTGAGTTTTCTTCTCTGTCGAACTGGAAAAATAATACATAGCCCCCTGGCTATTGGAAGAATTATTAAATGAGATGAGGCAAGTTAAAGATAGTGCACAGCACCCAGGACATTTAAAAGCTACATAAGAGAGAACTCAAGTGTGGGATTCAGGTGCAGTTCTGACAATCCTTGCCTCCAGAAGGACAAATCCCTCCGATCAGGCGGGGTGCCCCAAATTGCCCACGTCGCCAGGCTGCAGCCGGCCTCAGGATGTGTCTGTGTGGGGCAGAAATGGCACTTGGGGATCTGGCTTGGGCAAGGAAGGTGGCCAAAGCTGAGCCGATTCTAGGCTCCAGTCCTAGAGGATCCCAGGGTACGGGGTTAGTAGGAGTACCTCACTTGTGTAATTCAGGGGACAATGAAAACATTGGGCTCCTGGTTCAGAATATTATGAATTTCCAGACAGCAATGTAGAGCACGAAATACATGGGACCTTTCCAAGCACAGGGCCCTGGAGATAATGGCACAACTTGCCCATCCATGAAAGCAGCTCTGCCTGCTTTGGGGAAATCAAAGATAAATGCCAGTCCTGTTACCCAGACCAGGCCAGGCTGACCCCAGCAGTGTCCTGCTGAGCCCCCAGGCAGTGACTGGGGCTCAACACTGCTGTGAATGGGAGTCGTGGTGGGGGGTAGGGGGGCAGTTAATAGGTTAATGGGCAGATTCTGACTGGGGAGGTCTGGCAGGGGGCGCTGAGAGTCTGCATCTCTCACTAGCTCCCTGGGATGCCTGATCCTGCCAGTGCTCAGGCCACACTTTGAGTAGCAAGATCCCAAGAGACACCTGAGGTCCAGCCCACGTGGGTGATGGGAACCTGGCCGTCCGTTTTTCTTTTCCTCTCAGTTTCTCAAGCTTCCAATCTTATCTTCAGGGGATGTGGCACTTCTATTCTGAACCAACGGGAGGACACCTGAATGTTATTCCAGGAGTCAGGCTGGGTTTGAGTCAAAGATAGGAAACGGAGATCCGGTAAGAAGGGTTGTCTGTTTCAATCCTGTTACTGAAAACAATAGCGGCAACAATAAAGTAACATTACCTGGTAGTTTCTATTTCTGAACATAAACCAACCGCTAGAAATAGCACTGAGCACTTTCAGGCCTTGTCTTTTTTCATGATTTGTAACTGTATATAGTTAGAAGTTATTCAGAGTAATAGCTAATACACATGTGCAAGGCGTATACAGGTGGTTATGTTTATATATGAACTTACTTAAAGTCTTACAACATTTTTATTATTGATTTCCATGGATTGTATGGCATGACTTCTAGCACCCCTGTGGTAGGCATTGTTATTTATGCCCATTTTATAGATGTGGAAACTGAGAAATGTTCAGTTACTTGCCAATATCCATCAGGCTCCAAAGGAGCCTGACAAACAAAGTAGTTTGTCCTTGGGCTAGACCAACAGAACGGGTTGAGTGCTGGCCATCACTAAACACTGTCCAACGTGTGCTCACAGGCGATAATTCACTGCATCCTCACAGACATCCTGTGAAGCAGTGTTGGATAAAGAAATGGAGGCCTGGGGATGTTCTGTGACTGGTCCATGCTCACAGCCAGTCAGTGGGAGATGTGAGGCCCAGGGCACTCGGACTCTGTGGGTGCCTCAAGCTGTTGTGTCTTCATTGGAGGGATGGGGGATGAGGGGAGAGGGTTTGAGGAGGTGGGCTTCCAGCTCCAAGTCTGACAAGTTCAGGCAGTGGCTCCGGGGAAGGGAGAATTCCGGGGACAGAGCTGGGGGGCGGGGGAGGCACACTCTCAGGTGTGGCCTGTCCATAGCTGGGGCTGGGCTTCTGCTGCCATGGGAGGTGGTCAGAAATCCCCCCCTTCCCAAGGATGCTCCTCTGCTCTGCCTTTCCTGGGGTCAGACTGGGAAGCAGCTCATGGTTGAGACTCTTTCCCCATCCATATGATGCATATATAACATTCAAAGAAAAGGATACCGATTTTCTCTCCAAATGTTAAAGAAAAAGAGCTCACATTTGGAGGTCAGAAGGTGTTGGCTCTGGTCCCAACTTTGCCATTACGTAGCTGTGTGATTATGGGAATACCACTAAAAGTCTCTGGGCCATGGCTTCCCCATCCAGAGAATGGAGCCAAAGCCCCTCCCCCCAAGGAGTTCCATTCTGGTGCAAAGGAACACCCAGCAGAGGGAGGTCTCATCCACTAGCTATATTTGGCAGTGACATTCTAGGATTACCTCCATTCTCACCCTTGGATCCTACCAACAATATTGTGCCAAACAGGGAAGAAATAAATATATCTGTTGCCAGTCTTGCTCTTTTATCAGGTACCTTTTTTCCTAGTTAAAGAAAAATTACACTAGAAGACAAAATTCTGAACCACTGTCTTAGTGTAGCATCTGTCTCCAACAAAGTCCTCTTACTGGACAAAGTCCAGTGGCTTCCGAAGTTCAGATCCAATGATATTAGACATGACCTTGAGTTTCTTGGGGTTGGTGAAGACAAAGCCATTCCAAGGGCACCTCTCTCATCCTCCCAGTGCACCTATACCCTTTTCCAGGTCTCTGGCTAGTACTTCAAATCAGCAGGCCTAGAGGCTTATGTCTCTGAAATTCAACAACTACAGCAGCTGGTTCTTTTCCCGTAAGATTTAATACTTGTCGTTTATCTGTGTCAAAACTGCAAAGGAGCAAGTTTCCGAAGACAGATTTATTATGTGTGCTGAGTGTCTCAGGTGCAGCGGTGCATAGAGATGGGCTGAATTCCATATTTTCCCTGGGTTTTGTTCTATAAAAATAGCCACTTTTATTTTGCATTCAGACAAGTGAGAAATATATGGTCTTGAGCTATGAGTCACCACGGGGCACTCACAGAAAGTAACATTATTGTGGGACTGGGTTCTAGCTATTGGTTTCGGGTCAGCTGCCAGACTTGCACATGCACTGGCTTCTGCAAAGAGCAAGGTGTATCCAGAACTGGCTACATAATTTGTGTGGCTCAGTGAAAAATGAAAATGCAGGGCCTCAAGTTTAAATAGCAGGAAAAAAGTGCTGCTATAGATAAAGCTTTTTTCTTTGGTAGACTGTCTCTCTCACACTTGTCATGGTGTTTTTCATTTACTGTTTAGTGTCATTCTAAGAAAAATTAAAGTTTTCACTTATTAGCCTGAATTTTACTTTTCCTCTTTATATTGTGCAATGCAAATTTAAATGCAAATAGGAGAGCATATAACTCTTGGGTGGAATCAAGGAAATTATACAATTCATACTTTGCAGCTCCTCTCCAGAGGGTGACTTGAGCTGGCCAGAGGAGGCAAGCCCAAGCCAGGTTTGGGAAGATAGAGGGAGGAAGAGTGGACCCTCTCCCCCCACCGCCCCAGACATGGAGCTGTCTGAGTGGGCACTCCAGACGTGGTGACACTTGCAGCGGACTGTGGATCTTCATTGGTGTCCTGGGACCCCTTCCCACAATGCAAGGCCCATGCATGTTCTTTCTGGCTCAAGGGCTGCCAGCTTTCCCTGCCTGCCCATCCCTCCCACCCCACCCCTACCCCAGGCTGGCCTCTGGACTGATATTCCCTCCAGACACTGGGGGTGGGGGTCTGGAGAAATCAAGCCAGGCACCTCCCCTTCCCATGAGCTCACCACCCCAAAGCTCAGCAGATGGGCTCCCCAGAATTTGAAATGTTGCTGGGACATCTTGGTAACTGGGTTCGGGGTAGGGGAGCAGCTCAGTGCATGGACAATTGGCCTCTGGCTGACCATCCCCCAGAAGTACTGTGGGGCTGCCAATCCCACCCCAGGGTGCTATAGGGTTCAATACATTTCTACCCCTGAGAATCCTAGGAAATAAGGTGGTTGCTTGCCTAGTTTGTGGTTAAACAGCAACCTCAAGGAAAAGAGACTCCTTTCTGGGCAATCAATCGTATGCTAAGCTTCTGCAGGTATAACTGATTCATGCTGGAAGAATAGCAGTGGGAAGGGTCTAGAAAGAAATTGCATGAGGTCTGTGTGTGGTTACTGAGGGACAGAGAGCTTGATTTTCACAGCTTCATAAAGCAAGGTCAATTTATTTAAACCTTGTGGATCTCGGGCCACTTCTGACTGAGGCCTGCTAATGATCTTCATTTTATACAGTTGATTAAAACAAAGTCTTCAAGCTCGATAAAACACCTGAACAAAATTTCTTGTGCCCAGCACTGCTCAAGGATGTTCTCAGTGGTCTGATTTGGACTCTGAGTCTGTTATAAGTACTCTGAACTTGATATTTCAGGCATATTGTAATTTATCAATAAATATCGGTTGACTTAATTAAATAAATGAGAAAAAACGAAGAGCATTCCCTTTATGTTCCACGGCTATTAGATATTTCTTCTAAATTTATGCCTGGTTCCTTTTCTTCTAATTAAAAGGTAAATTTGTGTTTCTCAGGCTAGTGTTCTATACTAGGCACATGTATGTTTTAGGGATACTCTACTACTGATTACTGTACTATTTCTTATGGGGAAAATCTGATAAGAATAATAGAAGATCTTGTATGTTGTGAGGGAATGAAAGACCTCAATGTGAGGCAGGAATCTATTAAAATCCTAGAGGAGAACATAGGCAGTAATCTTTTCAACATTGGCCACAGCAACTTCTTTCTAGACACAAGGCAAAGGAAACAAAAGCGAAAATGAAATTTTGGGACTTCATCAAGATCAAAAGCTTCTGCACAGCCAAGGAAACAGTCAACAAAACAAAGAGGCAACCCACAGATGGGAGAAGATATTTGCAAATGACATACAGACAAAGGTCTGATATCCAAGATCTATAAAGAACTCCTCAAACTCAACACTCAAAAAAAAACAGATAATCATGTCAAAAAATGGGCTGAAGACATGAACAGACACTTCTCCAAAGAAGATAAACGAATGGCTAACAGACACATGAAAAAATGTTCATCATCATTAGCTGTCCGGGAGATTCAAATCAAAACCACATTGAGATACCACCTTACACGAGTTAGAATGGCCAAAATCAACAAGACAGGAAACAACAAGTGTTGGTGAGGATGTCGAGAAAGGGGAACCCTCTTACACTGTTGGTGGGAATGCAAGTTGGTGCAGCCACTTTGGAAAACAGTGTGGAGATTCCTCAAAAAATTAAAAATAGAGCTACCCTATGACCTGGCAATTGCACTACTGGGTGTTTACCCTAAAGATAAAGATGTAGTGAAAAGAAAGACCATCTTGACCCCAATGTTCATAGTAGCAATGGCCAAAATCGTCAAACTGTGGAAAAAGCCACGATCCCCTTCAACAGACAAATGGATAAAGAAGATATGGCTCATATATACTATGGAGTATTATGCCTCCATCAAAAAGGATGAATACCCAACTTTTGTATCAACATGGACAGGACTCGAGGAGGTTATGCTGAGTGAAATAAGTCAAGCAGAGAGAGTCGATTATCATATGGTTTCACTTACTTGTGGAGCATAAGGAATAACATGGAGGACATTAGGAGAAGGAAAGGAGAAGTGAGTTGGGGGAAATCGGAGCAGGAGACAAAGCATGAGAGACTGTGGACTCTGAGAAACAAACTGAAGGTTTTGGAAGGGAGAGGAGCGGCGGGGGGTGAGCCTGGTAGCAGATATTAATGAGGACACGTATTGCATGGAGCACTGGGTATGGTGCATAAACAATGAGTCTTGGAACACTGAAAAAAAATAAAATTAAATTAAGATGTTTAAAAAAGAATAATAGATGATCACTGATGGTATGTGACATTTCTTTTACCTTTGATCTGCGGGCAAGGGTAACTTGGTCTTGACATAGAGGCTGCTTATGTTTCTCTAGAACGGGGTCTACAAGCTTTTTCTGTAGAAGTCCAGATCCTAAATATTTTAGGCTGTGTGGGCCATATAACATGTGAGCTACTATTCACCTCTGTCATTGTTGTATGAAAGCAGCCACAACATACACAAATAAGCACAGTTGTTGTCCAGTGAAATCTTATTTATGGACACTGAAATTTGAATTTCATATAATTTTTATGTGTCACAAAAATACTATTTTTCTGACTTTTTTCCTCAACCAGTTAAACATGCAAAAGAACATTTTTAGCTTGTAGGTCACACAAAAACAGGCTGCAGACCAGATGTGGGCCGTGGCCTGTGGTTTGCTGACCCCTGATTTAGGAACTACCCCATAAGAGTATTCTTTTGATCACATAGCATTTCCCAAAGAAATAAAATGGGCATTTATTCTGGCCTGTCTTCTGTTTAATCAACACCTCAAAGTCTTGCAACTCCTCTTCAGTGATTAGGATATCAGGGTATCATCCCCTTATTATAAGAAATTGAAAGGGGAAATTCACTTATTCACAGATAGTATAGATTTGTGCCATGAGCCAAGACCAACCTTAATAGATAACCTACCTACTATCAAATTAATGTTGCAAAGAAGGACTACAGATCAAACGCTTCTAAAAACAAAGTCATCATTTTTGGTAGACAGCCTCCAGCATTAAATTGACTTACGGTCAATAACCCTAAGGAACAAGTTAACTAACTCAGTCTCGGAGTCATATATTTTGCAAACAATTTAGTTTAGAGAGGGCACCAGGAAACTATATTTCTCAAGGTTAAATGTTCCATGGGTGTTTACGGAGATATTTTATGACCGAGATGGGTATTTGGTCCACTTGCTCTAAATTTTTTCCAAGCAGAAATCACTGCTGTTTGGTGCCCGGCTGAAGAACGTCTGGGGCTTATTTGCTCTTTTGTCTGTGTACTAGAGTGTATCTCACATGCTGTCTGAGCAAGACCTTGGTTCACCAAGGACTCCTTCTGGCTTCCTCTTTGCCTTCTATTCACACACATGTCCTTGCCATGTTCCCCAGCTTCCTGAAGCATGCCCCAATCCTGAGCCCACTGGCTGACTGTGGAGACAGGTTTGTCCCCTGCTCCTCTGAGCAATATGGCAGCTCTAGCACCTGCCAGGTGTTTGTAAAGAAATCTCCCTAGAAGCCCACCCGGGTAGGTGAGAGACTCTTGGATGTGAATTCTCCTCCAGTGTTTCTGAAGCTTTTGGGGGCTCAGAGCCACCACCGTTCATCCGACGAAAATTATGGTCCCTCTCCTCAGCAGAAAAAAAGTTGCTTTAAATTTCAGGAGTCTTGGTATAAACATCTGTTCTAAATACTCTAAAACCCATTCCAGGTTGAAGCCAGGCAGCAGAGATACTATGCCCCACCCTGTGGGACCCGTGTTTTCCGGGATGGCGTTTTGGGATTATCACATCTGGGGCCCTTTCTTGTGTGGGATGAGGAGATGGCTGAGGACCCTGTTTACTGCATCCTGCCTCCCCTGAGAATGCAGATTGGTGGAACAAACTGCTCTCTCTGTGGCCTCAGGACCGCTCTGTACCTCTTTGGAGAAACTGTTCTTGTTTGGTTTGGTATTTATTTTTCTCTCTACATGTGTGACTCATGTAACTCAGGAACTCTCCACCCTGGCTGCGCTTGAGAAACACAAGGGAGCTTTTACATCATAAAGATGCCAGCCCAGACCAATAAAATCATGGTCTCTGGGGTGGGGCCAAGGAGGACATTTCAGAAACTCCCTGTGTTCCTCCTGGGCAGTCAGGTCGGGAACAGCTGATTTTTGATGACTCATCCTGGGCATTTCCTGGCTGCCAGCAGAATGCCCAGGGTCCTGTGGCTGTTACTCATGTCCCCTCTCCTGTTATTCATGTCTCTCTTCTGACACCACACTTGCCTTCAGGATTCATTTTCCATTTGTCAACACACTTTATTTGTTTATTTTTTAAGATCTATTTGTTCAGTTGAGAGAGAGAGAGTACACAGTGGGAGAGGGAGAAGCAGACTCCCTGCTGAGTAAGGAGCCCGACTTAGGGCTCGATCCCAGGACCCCAGTATCATGACCCAAGCTAAAGCCAGGCGACTTTACCAACACATTTTAAATGTGACTTTATCTTGTTGCAACATATTTTATTTTAGTTGAAGACTGTTTGTGGATAACTTGCTTGAGCTAGTTTAACCTAAAAAGAATAGGAAAGGGATGTTGTAATATTATAGGGTTATCTCATAGACATGGGGGAGGAAGTGTGCAATGGGGCCACAGAAGACACAAAAGATGGGATTGAGAAAAATATCAGAGACCAAGGCATTCTCTCTCCTAGTCTCCTTTCTCTTCTTCAAACACCCCATTTCTACCTTTTTTTATGCATCTGTTTCATTCTGTCTGCCTCTGTAGACCAGCTTTCCTTTATTCTCTATGAAAAAGGTAAGTCAACATGGTCTCATTCAGCCAGTCAGTGGAACACTGACTGCTGTCTTCAAGTACCAAATTCAAAGTCAAAGGTGAAAATTGCAGTTGGGTCAGCTTGAGTCAGTCATTTCCACCAGGTCCATTCCCCCAGGACTATGAGGGCAGGATAATGATATGCAAACATGGCTTCTGGACCTGCCACTGTAAGTGTAAGGGCAGTTCTTAGAGGGGAGGGTCACAGGCTAGGCAGACACCCTTACAGATGGCCCCAACAAGAGCGTTCAGCCATGCTGAACCTTTCTGGAATAAGATGGATAACAAATGAATAAGGATGTTCACCATGAATGACATCAGAAGCTACCTAAGAATTTAGCCTCAGAATCCCTGTAACAGTGGCAGACCATAGAAAAATTTCACACAGAAGGCAAATGGGACCAGGAGGTGCTGAGGAGGCAAAAGAAAATGGACAACTCAGCATCTCAAATGCTCCTCAAAGTCACTGGCCCCTACAAGAGTCCTGAGTGCAGCCATTTCCGAATCTCTCCTAGATAACGCACCTGTATGTGAAATTCACACTAGACATGACTCTGGGAACCCTGGGTCTTTGCCCTTTCATGGCTCTTGGCCTCACTTGCCAGAACTGCTTTAGGAAAATGCTGAAAGTGGAGAGCAATAATTTCATGTTAACAGACATTACTGTTCCCTGGGGTCTGGTTCCCACATCTGATGATGCTCCACATTGCTGTATGAATTTTGACAAATTTCAGGGTCCCTGCAGCAAAGTCAGGATAACATCAAGCAAGGTAAGATCAAGCAGATAGCTACATACCTGTAGCAGATGTGCATCAGGAAATCAATGATATTATGTAGCAATAATAGAAATAACTGTCATTGGGGCACCTGGGTGGCTCAGTTGGTTAAGTGACCGCCTTCGGCTCAGGTCATGATCCTGGAGTCCGGGGATCAAGTCCCACATCGGGCTCCCTGCTCAGCAGGGAGTCTGCTTCTCCCTCTGACCCTCCCCCTTCTCATGCTCTCTCTCTCTCTCAAATAAATAAATAAAATATTAAAAAAAAGAAATAACTGTCATTTTTTGAATAGTTATTATGTGCCAGGATCTGTGCTAAGAAGTTACTTTCCTTAATCCTGGTCAGTATGCTACAGAGAGTAAGGTAAGTTTTCATTAACTTTCTACTGAAGCATGATATACTTTCCTAGTGAACATACAATACATGTTGAGCTCAATGGATTTTCACAAACTAAACCCACATATAACCGGCACCAAGGTCAAGAAACAACATGACCACTGTGTGGTCATTTCCAGTCAGTGCGCCTACCCCAAGGGCAACCACTGCCCTAATTGTCTAAAATTATAGATTAGTTTTGTCTGTTTCTGTACTCTCTACAAATAGAATAATGAATGGAAACTCTGGCTTTTTTTTACTCGATATTGTTTTTTCTGAATTTCATATAGATTTTTGCATGGATGTAGACCATTTATTCTCATTTTTGTGTAGTGTTCCATTATGTGAATTTGTGACAATTAATTCAGTCATTTTTTGATGGATATTTGGGTAATATCCAGCTTTTATTATAACAAATAGTGCTTCTGTGATTCATTCTAGTATATAATGTTGGTGACTCCATGAATGAGTGCTTTTCTGCTGGGGATATAACTAGAAGTGAAACAGCTGGGTAGTAAGATATACATATGTTCAGCTTTATTAGACACTGACAAACAGTTTTCCCAAATCATTGTACCAATGTACATTCGCACCAACAGTGCAGGGAAGTTCACTTTGCTCCACATTCACACCAGTTTTAATTGGGGACATCCCATCTTTTTCTTCTTAGCCATTCTGGTGGGTGTGTGGCGGTACACTGTGGCTTTAATTGGTGTTTCCTGGATGATTAAAGAAGTTTAGTATCTTTTCATAGAGTTGGTTTGGTATTCTTGTTTTTTTTTTTTTGTTTTTTTTTTTTTGTTATTTGTTTGTTCTCTTTGTGAAATGTCTGTTCAAGCCTTTTGTCCATTTCTCAGTTGGGTTATCTTTTTCTAACTGATTTATAGATGTTCCTTATATAGTCTGGATACAAAGCCTTAGTTAGATGTGTGTTTTGCAAATAGTTTTTCCCACTCTGTGGGAATCATTTACTTGATGATCATTTGATGATCACTTAATGATCATCATTTACTTGATGATCTCTTTTGACAACTAGAGTTCTTTTTTTTTTTTTTTTAAAGATTTTATTTATTTATTTGACAGAGATCACAAGCAGGCAGAGAGGCAGGCAGAGAGACAGGAGGAAGCAGGCTCCCTGCTGAGCAGAGAGCCCGATGTGGGACTCGATCCCAGGACTCCGAGATCATGACCTGAGCCGAAGGCAGCGGCTTAACCCACTGAGCCACCCAGGCGCCCCTTGACAACTAGAGTTCTTAAGTCTACCTTCTCAGTATACAGTTGACCCTTGAACACTGTGAGGGTTAGGGGTGTGTAACTTTTGACTCCCCCCAAACTTAACTACTAATAGTCTACTGTTGATTGGAAGCCTGACCAGTAACAGAAATGGTCAATTAACACATATTCTGAGTGTTGCTTGCATTATATGCTGTATTCTTATAATAAAGTAAACTAGAGAAAAGCATATGTTATTAAGAAAACCATAAGGAAGAGAAAATACATTTACAGTACTGGATTTAAAAAAAAATCCACATGTAAGTGCATCTGATAGTGTTAACCCATGTGGTTCAAGGGTCAAGTGTAATCAGCATTCTGCTTGGTAGGAGGTCAGAGAGAAAACATCTCCCTAAGGCAATGGAACAAAAGTTTAATATCCAGCTGGATAGAAACTAATCCTAGCAGGTCTAATTGACTTGGAGATCAACGGTTTAAAAAACAGGGAGTATCTCAGCCTCTGGAGGAACGGGGTATAACTTTTAGGACAAATGCAAGGAACAAGGGCCCCAACATCTCCTTAGGGCTGAGCTTTTCTTTTGCTACTGCAGCTATAGTGATGTGTTCTGGCTGGCCATTGTAAAAAGAAATGAAAATTATAACAGATATATAGGGAAAGGGGAAAAATGAATATGATTATTTCAATCATGAGAGAGAATATAGAGGGTTAGAAAGAGATTAAAACAACAATAGAAAAGCAATACACATTTTTAAAGAGAATATAAATCACAATAAAGATGACAGGTTAGGGACTTAAAAATAACAATAGAATAGAATGGATGAGATTTACAAGAAAATATAAAAGGCCATAAACCAGCAAAAGAAAAGGTTAAAGATATGAAAGTAAATGAGATGAAAGATTAGAATAAAAGAGTAAAAACATAAGGTAAAAAGTATAAAAAGGAGTACAAGTAGATGGGATTTAAGGATTAAGAACTAAATTTAAAAATTAAAACAATGAAGGTAAAAATATATAAAATCACAAGAATAAGATTGTTCTTATTCTTGTAGAAATATATTTATCGAAGTATAATTAACATACAGTGTCTTATCACTTTCAGGTGAATAATATGATCCAATAATTCTGTACATTACTCAGTGCTCATCATGATAAGTGTACTCTAAGATTAGACAAATATCTTTAAATAAAACAATTTTTAAATGTTTACCATGAGAGAGAGAAACTAAAAAAAAAAAAAAAATAGTTGCAGGACAGGAAACAGGAAAAAGTGGGGAGGATCAAGCCCTCTAGAGGAGGGAGCTGAAAGGGAAAGGTGGTGCCTCATGCTCCTGGAATCACCTTTGACATAGGAATTAGCACCATAGGAAAATCAGTCAAGTTCTTGGTTCTTGCCTGCAAGGAAAAGAGGCATGACTCCTTCACGCAAATAGCCCAGGAGTCAGGGTTGGCCCAACCCAGGCCTTTTTGTTCTTTTCAAGTCTTCGACTAATCAGATGAGACTTCTTTACTTAGTCTGATTCAAATGTTAATCCCAACCCAAACACCCTCAGACACATCTAGAATAATGTTTGACCACACATCTGGGCATCCCATGGCCCAGGCAGGTTGACAGATAAAATTCACCATCACATCCTACTGTTTTCCTCAGGAAAGGCTCATGAGAAAAATTTCCCCAGAGTTCTTACGTGTTCAGACTGTTAGCCTTTAGGCTTGAAAGATGGTTTGTCTGGATATAAAATCGTTGTCTCTAATTTATGTTCCTTGAATATCTTTTTTTTTTTTAAAGATTTTATTTATTTATTTGACAGAGAGAGATCACAAGTAGACAGAGAGGCAAGCAGAGAGAGAGAGGAGGAAGGAGGCTCCCTGCTGAGCAGAGAGCCCGATGCGGGACTCGATCCCAGGACCCTGAGATCATGACCTGAGCCGAAGGCAGCGGCTTAACACACTGAGCCACCCAGGCGCCCTGTTCCTTGAATATCTTATAAGAATTGCTTCATTGTATTGGAGTAAAATAGTGCTGTGGAGAAGTCTAACTAACATTAGCCTGGTTTCTTTCCTTTATAAGTGATTCGATCATTGTGCTGCTGAAAGAATCCTTTACCTTTAAAAATCTCACAATTTCATTAGGCTATGTCTTGATTACGACCATCCGGAGTCAGTTCTCCCTAGTATATGATTTGTCCTTTTCAATATATACATTCAAGTCGTCGTCTTCTTCTTCTTTTTTTAAGATTTTATTTATTTATTTGACAGAGAGAGAGAGAGAGAGATCACAAGTAGGCAGAGAGGCAGGCAGGGGAAGTGGGGGAGGCAGGCTCCCCACCGAGCAGAGAGCCTGATGCGGGGCTTGATCCCAGGACCCTGGGATCATGACACTGAGCCACCCAGGCGCCCAAGTCTTCTTTTATTTCAGAAAAGTGTTCTTGAATTATATTTTAAGTAATTATGCTGTCTCATACTTTTGTTTTTCTTCTTTGGAGACACCAATTATGCATGTGTTGGCTTTTGGCCTCTGCTCTTTGACATCTGTAGGCATCTTCTGTATTATCTGTAGTGTCTTAGCTTCCTTGTCCTCCCTTTTTCTTTTTTTCTGAAAAGAATTTATTGGAGGCCTCCTATTTAATTCTTAGATTCTGCCAGTTCTCATCTCCCTTCTTCCCTGCATTCTTATATTTCTGATGTTTTCATCTTTTTTTTCATCACTCACTGCATGTAGCAAGCTTTTAAATTTTATGATGGAAAATTTGGTTATAGCATTTATGTAGTAAGTTTTCTTTATTTGTGGGAAAGTTTTTTTTTTGTTTTTTTTTGTTGTTGTTGTTGTTGTTGTTGTTGTTGTTTTTATATCCTTGAGAGTATTTCATTTTTGTGTTTGAATGGGTTCTGCGCCCATTCAATATTTGTTAGTCCATTATGTTGGATGAATTTCTGGACCAACTATCTATAGGAAGCTGCTTCATGCATATGTTGGAGAGGTCTGTAAGAGGAGATGAGAAATGAGGCTATGGTGAATCTCCAAGCTTTGTAAGTCAAGGTCTTGCTCTTCTATTCATTAAGCAGTGGACCACTTACTCCAAATATAGCACCTCCATGCAGCCATACTTGCTATGGCTCTCTGCACATAACCTGGCTTAGAAGGGCTTCCAATCTCACCTCATTTTCCTGCTTGTTTCCTTATTGGACACAGTCCCTGCCTCCAAATGTATATTTGTGCTTTTGAGCTACACCATTACTGTACCCAAAGGGGGCACTTTGGCACCTTCTCTCTGATCCTTCTTAGATCTGCTTGCAGAAGTCCCTCCTAGGGTAGTTTTCCTCTCCTTCTGGGAATGCATTTTTTGCTGATGATCTGAGACCTGCTACCTAGGACCTTGTTCTTCCTGACGTCTCCCATCTCTGTCTCTTATGAGGATTCCCCCAGGATTCAGCTGGTCACAGCTGCTTTGTACATTATTTACATATAACCTGGACTTCATAGGTTTTTCTCTTTTAGTTTCTATTTATTGTTTTTTTTTTAAATTTTTAAAAAAGATTTTATTTATTTATTTGTCAGAGAAAGAGAGTGAGACAGAGGAAGAACATAAGCAGGGAGGACTAGCAGGCTGAGGGAGAGCCAGGCTCCCCACTGAGCAATGGGCCCATGTGGGAACTCCATCCCAGGACCCTGGGATCATGATCTGAGCCGAGGGCAGATGCTTAATGGACTGAGCCACCCAGGTGCCCCCAATTTTTTTTTTCTATTTAAAATGTACTTGTGTTCTCCACCTTTTCATTCTCTTTGTTCTTCTCTACGGTTTCCAAAAGGAAAGAGTAAAAGTCTAAAACGGAATCACACTACACAGTAGTTAAAACAAATCTCCCACTGATTGTAATGTCTGAAGGGGGAATGATGGCTCAAAAGAGAAAAAAGGAAAAGAATTCAGCATAATGATTATCCCTGATACAAGAAGTATGTGGGAGGCAGGAAAATGCAATTGGGGAAAGAAAGCTTCCATGACATTGGTACTATTTTATTTCTTAAATTGAGTACCAGGTTCAAGAGTATTCACATTATTTTTTGCCATATAGTATTATGTATGATAAAAATATTTTACAACAAAGATCAATAACTGGGGCAGCTGCGTGGTTCAGTGGCTAAGCGTCTTCCTTCGGCAGCTCAGGTCATGATCCCAGGGTCCTGGGATGGAGCCCTGCAATGGGCTCCCTGCTTGGTGGGAAGCCTGCTTCTCCCTCTCCTACTCCCCCTGCTTGTGTTCCCTCTTCTCACTGTCTCTCTCTCTCTCTGTCAAATAAATAAATAAAAATCTTAAATAAAACAATAAAAATCAATAACATTCTTTAAATATAGAGAAAATTATATTTTAGTGATTTGAAAGCTTTATTAGTTTGACTGTTGTTACAATTGGAGTAGGATATATTTAAGGACAAAGAAAGGCAGCTTTTTGTGGGGAGCCAGTGAACCAACATTATTACTTCTCTCATCCCCAGATAGATGAAAGGACCTTCAAAAAGTCCACCAGGATCTAAGAGTTTTTCTTATGATAGAAGGCTTGCTATGGTGTCTCTAGTTAGATTTTACAACAAGAGAATATCAGATAATAATATTCCCAAACTGCATTAATCTTATTTGGCTGGATTCAGGAGAGCCTGGAGTTGGAACCAGGGGTCTGGTTAATGATTCTAAGGATCCTTGTCTTACAGTCTTGTCTAATAAAGCCACTGGGAGTCAAGATTCCCTTCTGCTTTGCAACCCTTTCTCCAAGAACTTAAGACATGCTCCCTAAGGATAATATCAGAAGGCAAATGACACTAATAATAATAATGAAAAAAACCCACTCTAATTTGATATATATTGTTGGAAAGTTACATTGTTAAGGAAAAAGAAGTCATGTGGACCAACATACATGGTGTGTCCTATTTTGTCAATAAAGCTAAAAGATATCTACTTATCTATGGATATATGTGTCTTTTGTCTGTAGACAGAAAATGTCAGGAGGGATGGACAATGGTTATCATGCAGAGGGCTGTTGGTGTTGAGACAGAGGAAAGGAGTTTTATTTCCTATTTCAATAATTTTAAAAGGTGTCATGGGTTTATACATGATTTTATTTGATTTTTAAAGGTATTTTTCAAAAAAGGCATAGAAATAGAATGCATCTCTTTTTGTGACAGTCAGGGTCCCACTCAAGGTCATCTGCCTTTACCTCCTACTATGAAGAGAACTTCCTTTTCCCTCCCCCAGGGACCAAGGCAGCTTTTGTGTCCCTCATTTGCAGCAAGTCCAAGGGTTGGACAGTTATGACCCAAATCTCCAACCCCATTTTTCCAGGACATTCTGGTGGCCTTCCCTGATATTTCAAGGTTTCTATACTCAGCTTGAAAGTTAGTCTCCCTTCTCCACTTCAGGTCTTTATTTTTTAAAGTGGCCAAGGAGACATATTAAACATAAACTGTTCAAAACAAAGAAACTATGAAGACACTTAGTTCTCTGCCTCTGGGAAAACCCAGTTTGGGTTTTGAGCTGGATCTGTGACCGGGGTCCTGCCTTGAGGTTGCTAATTTCAGCCTCCTGTGTATTCTCATCTGGGCCAGCATCCATGTGTGTCACTAGGAGAGGAGAGAGACCAGTATACCTTTGTCAACCACCTTTGACAGGAAGCCAAGGCTGTCCTGAAGCTAAGTTGGCTTTGCTTTCCCCCAGGCACTGGACATGGCCCCCAGAGATGGAAAATCTGAAGCTGGAGGACAACAGTATGGGCTAGCCCAAATCAGAGATCCAAACATGACTGACAGGTGGCAGGATATGTGACTATGGAGGGGGCTTCCTACTGATCCATAGACATTCTCCATAACTTCCCAAAAGTTTCTCCAAAATCTCAAACTTGCCATTTTATCAGAAAAAAAAAGGAATAGTTTTTTTTTCTTTTCATTTATAGAAAAACTCCAGAGACATCTCCTTGTCAGATGAGGCTATATTGCTCCTACAAATAGAGTTCATTATTTTGTCAAAGTGAATTAAAATAGAATGTCACTTACTGAATGTCACATTTCTGGATTTGACACTGTGTATAAAAGGTCTTTTTTTAAAAAAAGGAGAGAAAATCTGAAAGCCTTGGTTGGAAACCCACTTGAAGAAGAAATATAGGCATTAAAAAAATCCCATTTGGGTTTCATAAAATTCCTTTCAAATGTGACAGTCTGGTAGAAATCAAGTATTTTTCAGTTCCTAAAATACAATTTTGTTTAAAAATTTATAAAGCTATTTGGAGGAAAGATACTCCATAAACAGAATAAGTCTTATGGGTCTTTTAAAGAAAAGCTGGGAACTTTCCACATGAAAGTGGTAAACACTATTTCTCCCTACAAACAAATACCCCTTTCGGTGTTTGGAGCAAATCACTCTCCATGATCCAGTTGTTTATGCCTGTGGCAGGTAAGGAGGACCAGGATGACACTTATAGGTGACAGATCCATGAGGACTGGGCTCCAACAGGAGGGCTGGGTGGTCCCTGCAGACCACAGTCTAGAACTCACGTCCATATCTTTCTTACCTGATTATTTTCTGAAAAATTGAAGGCCATCACCTCTATCTTCTGGTGGCAGGTAGACATGGGCAGATAAAGCAAAGAATGTTTTGTCTTCTTTTCTGCCCACATAAGTGCTTCCCAGAGTGAGGACCCATGACTAACTGTGAATTAGAAACCATGGGCTCATTTCTACACAACTGGACTGGCTCCTCTCCTGTTCTTATCCTTATTTGAGTAGAAAAAACTCTTACTCAAGTATTCCTTCTGTCGAGATTCTTCCCCACTTCCAAGGAGGAGATAATTGATTCTGGACTCCCATAATACATTATATATATCTCTACTGTGGAACCTAAAACAGTCTTATACAAGTGACATAGGTAAATGGCTATCTAATCCCATGAGACTGTAAGTTCCTTAAGAGGAAGGATTTTGTCTAATTGAATTCTGTATTCTTAACATACAGTATGATACTTAGCACATGGTAGGCAGTAAGGAAACATTTATTGAATAAATAGTTAGATGGATGGATGAATGGATAAATGAATGAATGTAAGTGAATAAATAAATTCAAGAATGGAAAAATAAATAAGTACAAATGAATTTCCCAATAGATAAATCAAATGTCTATTCTCCATACATATGTGTGTGTGTGTGTTCGCATTCCCATATATGTTTATATAAACCTCATAGTGCACGTTATCCTTTCTGAATTTCCCCCACATTAAGATTCACTTCTGTGTTTTCAGAAAGATACCAGTAGGTTCTGAGATCATTCACTTGGGGAGAATCAGGAATCAGGGTAGCCTGTTCCCTGTTGGAGGTTGCAAGAGGGAGGTTACTTCTGAAGGATTGGCCATGATGGTTTTGGTGCTGGGAGTCTTCCCATTCAACGGACCTGCTTCCCTTTTTCCACCTTTAAGATTTCCTTGGCGTATTGGCTTTGCATCTCCTCTGATGACCACTGAATTCCAACAAGATTGTCCAGAACATAACCATGACCATTAGTATCTGTACTCAGTTACAGACACCTGCCCAACCTCCAGGGAGAATGGGGCAAGAGGTCTAGGGCCTAAAATCTGAAGACACTTCAGCTGAAATGAGGCCAGGTTTATACCCCATAGCACTATCATCCAGGGACATGCATGGGGTGCAGAGTACAGTAAATCTTGCCCCAAATCTTTGCTTCGCTCCTCAATTGCTACACAACTAGTGTAACCTCTGTCAGCTTCAGTTTTCTCAGTTTTGAGTGGTGATGGTGATATCTATGAAGAACACACATGATAAGCCCATAATCAGGGCCAGTTTCCTTCCTGCCTGATAAAAATGTCTGGAAAGAGTGGCAGTTGGAGGACAGAAACTTCTTCTTGACATGAGGCTCTTGGCATCACCACCCAAGACAAGGCTCCAAAAGGGCACTGATTCCTCTGGATCACACCAGGCATCCCATTCCTCCTATTTCAGTGATGCTAGGCTTCCTGGCTCATCCCCCAAGATAGCCTGCAGCTCCCAGTGGCCACACGGGGCTGCTCTGCTGAGCAATCCAGCAACTAGGGAGTGTCATGTGGATAAGGACTCAAGACAAAGGCACGGTGGACACCTTGGCTCTTATTTCAGGACAAACCCTTCTTGCCATTTTTGTCTACCAAAGATCAGGAATCCTGTGACAGTCTTGGGGAGAATGGTGGGTCCCCAGCACTGCTGACACTACTGTCCTCTATTGTGTCAGTTAGAGAGAAGCAGAGGAGAGAGTGGGCACAGCTTCTGCACAGGGAACCCAGTCATCAAACCAGCACTGGCCCAGAGATACCCCTCAGTCATTTGGGGGGTCCTTTTTCAGAACAAGGTTGTCAAAGCCTGGAAGGAGAACTAAGAGAAAAGGATGTCTTGGTGAGAGCGGAGGGACCCTGGAGTCATCTGGATCTGGATCCAGGCTGAGTACCCAGGGACAGGTCACACTGGTAGGGACTGGAGCAATGCAGCCACCCTGAGAAGGGTGCCACCTTCAGTTCTGTCCCCAGGGTGCCCGCCTCACTTGCCTCCTCCTCCTCCTGGCCCGGGTCACAGAATCTTAGCTACCTCATCAATACAGCAAGATGCTGACGATTGTAATAATAAGTAACCTTCTTGAGTACGATGATGTTCACTTTACCCGTATTAACTGATTTGGTCCTCACAAGCTTGCAAGGTAGGTACAAGGTTTATTCCCATCTGACAAATGTCCAAGCTCAGGCACTGACTAAGCCATCATTTGCTCACGTTCCCACATCTAGTAGCAGGCAGACCTGGGGATTCAAATCCTGGGGGCCCAGCCCTTGTGTCTGGCCTCATCACCACCTTGCTGAACTAGCTACCACGCAGGGGGACATAGACAAGAAATCAGTGCCAAAGAGAGAGACTTCCGTTAATAAGCTGAGAGAGTGCACGGTCACCCTGACCTTCGCTCCTCCATACTTGTTGACGCATAGCTGAACACGTCTGAAATGACATACGCCCTGAAGCCCAGCATGGGCAGCAGGAGCCTTGGAACGCTCCTGCTCTGTCAGATGCTAGACCTGGGGTTTTTTTGGCACACACTCAAGACCCGGGTTCTGGGTGATTGACTCCTCTCCCAGGGCTCCCACCTGCCATTGTTAATCCAGCCCCTGTGAGGCTGTCGCCAGTTTCATTCACATGCATATTAGATCATACCCGTTAGTGATGGCCATTAATTAAGCAGAGCAATTTGTTTATAATTAACTTGAGAAATTTATGGCTTTAGAAAACAATTACAGGAGCTGATATAAACACATTAGGTAGTGATAGCAATGCCAGATTTAACTGCTTTCAAGAAGAACCACCGATTTTAATGCCACAGCCATCACTAGTCATGTTTGACAGGCAGCTTGTAAATTCATCAGTTCGTCTACGAGCCAACACCTCAGGTGATTTGGAATGGGAAGCTTCAGCCCTTGGAAACTGCTTGTGATACAGTGCTAAGTGAAAAAAAAAAAAGCAGGCTTGAAAATTATACGGGTGGCTTCCCGATTTGATAAAAACAGTTCTTTGCATTTATACGTCTTCCTCGTATGATAGATATAGCCTGTGTTTAAGGGATACATGTATTTATGAATATGTAGGCACACATATAAATATATTTCTTTCTAGTGAAAGAATTACATAAAAATGAAAACAATACACATAGAAATGAAGCCCCCGTGGTTTTCCCTGGGTGATAGGATTACTATTCTTTTTTTTCTTTATGACTTTTCGTATGTTTCAGAAACGTTATAGGAAGAATTTACTCTTTTTATACCAAGAAAAAAATGAAGGGTTGTTGAGAGGGTGGAACTAGAAAAGAAGAAAAAGACAGATATGTTTTCTTTTTTAAAGTAAATTGTTTTTAAAAGAGAAACAGTTTTTTTCTGTAATGATTATGTGTTCTACTTCGTTGGCACTTTAGGATTATTTTTATTTTTGTATGAGAAAGTGACAAAATAAACTCACCATGTTCCCAAATGTGATCCTCATCATTGGGATATTCCTGGGCTGGTCCCATAGTCGAGAAAGAAAAGCAGCATCCTTCAATTTTTAAAAATACCAGCTCATGAAAACACAAGAGGCCGTTGGCCCGACTCCCACCTCGGGCGCCTGCAGATTGAGGATAAGACACACCAACCAGTCACTCTGGACAAGGACAGATTCTCAAAGGACTCCCTGAATAAACCTCCCGCTGACAAGCACGTGTGCTTAGAAGTGGGGAAGAGGATCCATCCCCGCCAAATGACTCATCTTCCCAAAATGTCACAAGAAAAGGGAAGAAAGGGGGCCTTGAGCTAAAAGCCATGACTGCCTTTGCAGAAAAGGCCCTCCCAGAATGTCGGAGGTGATCTGACCCCCTGCCATCCTGGCTGAGGGGAGAAGTGTGACCTGTGGGGCCACCTCCTAACCAGAGATGGTGCTCATAATGAACACAGATCGGGTCCCCTTTCTGTCCACAATTTTTTTTTTAATTTTAAAGATTTTATTTATTTATATGACAGAGAGAGACAGCGAGAGAGAGAGAGAGAGAACACAAGCAGGGGGAATGGGAGAGGGAGAAGCAGGCTTCCCTCTGAGCAAGGAGCCTGATGCAGGTCTCAATCCCAGAACCCTGGGATCATGACCTGAGCTGAAGGCAGCCGCTTAACGACCAAGCCACCCAGCTGCCCCTCTTCTGTTCACATTTAATAAACACCAACTCTCTGGCAGGCGGTGGCCTCTTCTCTTTCATATAGCAGCCCATTAATAATTACAACTTCGCTCTGCTTAATAAAGAATTTTAAGCCCACGAGCTGGTGCCCCTCAGAGTATACTCACTGGAGCATTTGTATGGCTGGGTGTTTCTTGAAAAATGTTCTGTAGTCCAGGAAGTTTGGGAAACCCTGATTATTCCTTTCCTTCTTGGAGATTCCTAATGGCATCAGCTTACCCATCCTGGGGGAGTTCCACGGTGAAGAGGCTTGTTCATCCTGGTTTATAACATGGCCTTTTCCAAGCTTGTTTAGCACAGAATGCTCCTGAGCCCATAACATCTCTTAACACCTGAAATTAGCGGTCAGGAAATCAGCGTTTGGGAAGTCACCGGGTTCAGCTAGTATGTGGATGCAGGACAACTGGATTTAGGACTGCAGCAGCCCAGCAAGTGATTTCCCCCATGCCTCCCTGGGGTGTGAATGGGACGCAGCCAGCACAGAGTAACCCCTGAAGTCCCCAGTCAGTCCACAAACAGCTGAGTCCGAGCAAAGCGTTAAGCCCAGTCAGGGAAGCAATGGGCTCGACCGCAAGCTCGCAATCCAGCCTCTGTTCCATGTTTACAACACATGCGGAGAGATGTTCCAACACCAAATAAAGTATAAAAGTGGCCTGCAGAGCTTTCTTCATTCGACAGCAAATACATTCTCTTGCCTGGCTTGGAAACCGAACCGTGGGCCAGGATGCCCAACACACCTTGTCATGATAGAGGGGAGACTGATGCTTGCAAAGCCGCGTGATTTGTCCAAGTCCCAGAACTACTGAGGCGACCCAGCACTTCAGCACAAGCCCCCCAACCCCAAGGCTGGGCTCCTCAGCCCCAACCTGTCCATGCTCACCCATGCCCCCCCATCCGAGCCACTGCCCTGAGGTGGCATAATGTGACGGGACAAACGGGGTCTTATAAAGGAGGCAGATGTGAATTTCATCCCTGACTCTCCAAACCAGTATCTGGGTGACACTGGACGAGCAGTCTGAACACTTTGTGCCTCAGTTTCCCCGTCTGTGAAATGGTAATCATAAATTCACCTCCCAGAATTACTGAGGAATCAGAATGAGATAATAATGATAATAACAAAACGGGGCCATCAGCTCCGGAGGCATGGTCTAAATGGTATCGTCTTCTTCTTATCACTATTTTGAAGAGCTCTCAATTGCTTCTTCTCCTCGGGATAGAAATTCAAGTCTTCTCTTCTCCATGGCTGTCACTCTGGAATGGTCCTTCATATTTGAGTAACGAGAACCTCTTGGTATCAATAGGAAAATGAAAAGGGGATAAAAAAGTAAACTGCCTGCTAATGAAAACATGATGTTGAATTCTAAGGATGTGGAATTGAGAGAGAGTGTGTGATTTGTCACACACTTGCTTCTGTCTCCTGGTAGGGCTCGTAGATATGGAAACCAGGTCATCTCCAGTGGAGGCACCGAGGGCTGTGTCCTGGCTACTGCCTCGTCATGAGCTCCAGCCCAGAGGGACCGCCTTGAGGACATGAGTCCTGATGCTGCCGGAGGTCAGCACGAGGCCACGGCTGTAGACACTGGTACGTCTCTCTTGGGGAGTCATTCATTTCGGGCTGCAGAGGGCTTGCTTCCTCTGATCACCAGGCAGGACTTGGGGCATTCTGCAGACAGCTGGGCCCCGACGGGCTTCCCCAGCTCTTTGGTGACACCACCAGCGGCCTTTATTTACTCTGACTCCTCTGAGACAGACGTCTGGCTTTCAACATCTAAGGGGACATCCTTTCTCTCCACTGCCTCCTCTCATTCCATCCCTTCCAGGCCTTCACTCCAGGCCTCGTCTCTCATTTAGTCCATCGTAAAGACCCCCTAACTGGCCTCCCGGCCTCCTCTCCAGTCCCCTTCTCATTGATGCTCTGCAGCTAGAACCATTTTTCCAAACTGCTATTGTCTGATGGCTTCCTATGGTTTCCAGAAAAAAGTCTGATACTTGGGATCCTCCAAATCTGTCTAGTCTACATTTAACCTTATTTTACAGTCTTCTCACGTATACCTTATTTGCCCCAATCATACTGAGTGAGCTTCCTGACATTCTTTTTTTGTGTTCCCAGCCTGTTATTTTAAAGCTCTAAGTCACTGCAGTGGCTACTACTTTTGGATGGCATTTTTCCCTTCTGCTTCACTTTCAAAACTCAGCTCAAATGCCAGCTTTGTGATGTCATCCTCCCATAGTCACTAGAATTAATCATTTCCTCCCTTTGATTCTCCCACTGTTCTCCTCATACTCTTCATAAACATTTGTAAAAATTTCCTTTTTCCCCACAAGATGATGAGCTCTTTTCATGCCGGGCCTGTGTTTATTCAGCTCTGTGTGCCCAGCGCCTAGCTCAGTTTATGACATAGTATCTGCTCAATAAACAGATGTATGGATATTTTGATGGATGGACAGATGTATGGATGGGTGGGGTGGTGGTGGTTGGGTAGGTGCATGGATGGATGGATAGATGGGTGGGTGGATGGATGAATGGATGCATAGGTGGGTGGGTGGGTGGATGTTTGGATGAGTGGGTGGATGAGTAGATGGATGGATTAGATGGAAGATGCATGGATATGTTAGTAGATGGAAGGAAGGAAGGAAGGAAGGAAGGAAAGAAGGAAGGAAGGAAGGATTAATGAGTGACTGTGTAGATGAGATAGGGAAAATGTATCCCAAATAGATTTAAAAGCTTGAAGTCCATTTAAGGACAAATGTTTTGCCTGCAGGGGAGTGGTTGCAATTGATTTTGTGATAAAACCAAAGGAAGCTGAGATATAAAATAAGATGGGAAACTTGTTTTTCTACCTGAAGAAGTATGGCCCCCAGAGAAATTATAAGAATCACGATAGAAAAAGTGAAAAAGAAGTCAGGCTCTCCCTGCTAACACTCAGAAGACAGAAGGTAAGGGAGGCTGGGAGTAAAACCACTGCTGCAAAAACAGTAAGTAAAAGTCCAAACCCTACTCATCTCTGAATTGCCCAGAGCCCGGCTTGGTGGATGGCACACAGTAGGTACTCAATAAATGCTTATTGAATGAATGAGGAAGCATATGTGCAAAGCATGCGTTGAACCCAAAAGCAGATATATTCTCTCCTAGGAGCTGTAAATGGTCTGCAGCAGTCCTTGGCTCTGAGCATCACCGAGAGAGAATTCTGTGGTTTCTATGAATGCCAAGTTTTGCCTAGGTGCTCAGGTAACATGGGCTGACTTTTCTCTGACTTATTGTGTGTGTGTGGTATTATCATTCTCAAACACTGAGTGTTTGCAAGTGTGCAGCTCTGGGCTGTCAAGTGGAAGGCCCTTCCACTCCTGAGCATGGCAATGAACCTGTCTTCTCTGTTTCACCTGCCCACAGGGAATATTAGGTGCTGAGACTCTGAATGGGGGTACAGCTCCAATTCTATAGAACTAAAACAACAAGGGGTGCCTGGGTGGCTCAGTTGGTTAAGCATCTATCTTTGGCTCGGGTCATGATCCCAGGGTCCTGGGATCGAGCCCCACATCAGGCTCCCTGCTCAGCGGGGAGCCTGTTCCTCCCTCTTCCCTCTGCCTGCCCCTCCCCCTGCTTGTGCTCTCACTCGCTCTCTCTCTCTCTCAAATAAATAATAAATAAAATCCTTTAAAAAAAGAATGAAGACAACAAAATATGATGGGAAACTAAGAAATTTCATCACAAAAGATCTCCTCCTTGTTGAGAGGGGGATGTGTTCAATACTGGATGGATTCAGTAGCTAAATAACTCAGTCGGCTTAGATATTTCAGGTCTGTGATTAGAAAGATACAAACATAAAATCCACTTTCCGTATCCTCCAGGTATGGGGAAAAAGGAACTGTCCTCTTTATCACAGGGCTCTTTAGGTCAGCAAAACACTTGAGAAACATTTACTGTTTGCCAAGAACTGAGTTAGTTCCAACTGCGGGGCACAGAGAAAGAACAGGCACAGCCCTGGCTCTTAAGGAGCCCTGTGGGCAGGAAGACAATACAATAACCCAGCGCAGTTCCAAATGTCCAGGGCCCCAACGGAGGCATAAGTACCAGGGGCTAGGGGAGTACTGGGGAAGGAGTTGTGCTTCATCTTACATGGAGCAATCCTGAAAAGCTTCACAGAGGAGGAAGGCTTAAGGGGAGGGAAATGGACAAAAGAAAAGGTGTTCCAGGCAGACGGAGTAAATATTGGGGCAAGGCCAGTGCCAAAAGGGGGTGTGAAAATATTCGAGATGCTGGATGCTGAGAGGAAGCCCGAACTGGAATTATGCAGCAGGGGTGGGGAGAGGCAGACAGGGCTGAGATGTACACAGGGGTGGGGTTGTGTGGGCTGGAGGAAAGACTGGCCATGAGGGATGGGAAGGCGGAGTCACTAGCAAGGCACGATTCCCAGAGATGGGAAACAAATGGGAAGGCACAGACTTGAGGACCCCAAGAGGCCAGATTGAACTGTCTTCTCCAGTAGTGAGTTCGCTGTGTTGAGGACGCTCAGGAGGAAATCTCTGGATAAAGGGATCTGGAGTTCAGGACAAAGACCCGAATGGAGATGCAGGTTTGAGTGTCATCCAGGGAGACATGGCAGGCTCCGGTGATGCATCTGAAGTCAACAACCATGAATGGGGAGGTTGTAACAGACGTTGCACACAGAAGCCTCACCCAGCGGGTTCATCTAGTCAGCTGTGGGTTTTCTGGGCTGCCCCTGATGGCATCACTTCCAGCATTAATCACCTGCCTGCCTTAGTCCCCTAGCTTGTCCCTGCTCTGAGTGGCAACAGCATACTCAGAGCTACAAGATTAAAAGGTGGTAACAGCTCCAGTGGCCAGGGGCAGATTCCAACAGTAATGCAAAGGAGCACAGTTGTCAGGAAAAGGGTGGGGGGACCGTTGTGTCACAGGCTTCCTGGGTTAGGGGGATGGAGGCGGCCTCCACCAACGGCTATGGCGGGGGGGCTCTTCTGGGCTCGGGAAGAGCTTCAGCGTGGCCAGATTTCTGAGTTGGAGAGTGAGCCCTTCATAACGTGGTCTGACAGCCAGAGGTGGCTTTTTCTAGTCCACCATGCGTGAAGTGTGACAGGAGGTAAGCCAGCTGTGCTGTGTGTGCAATCTCTTCCCAGACTGCAAGCCCTGGGGGCTTCTGTGTGAGGACTTGGGGCCCAGCAGGTCACTCCCAGAGAAGGGGGTGACCTGTTGGGGAGCTGGCATCAGCGCTGATTCCCAAGGGCCCCGCCTCTTTAAGATTTAAGATGCTCTTATCCTCTGGGCGTCCAAAACAAAGAGAGTGCCTAGCCATGGTGGCAGGTGGCAGAAGGAAGGCCTGAGCACCAGGGGTGGGAGCACAGACCCTCCCCCTGCCTTGGGCTCACCCATAGGGGGCGCACTACAGCTAGCCAGCCAGCCCACTGGAAGCCCTGGTTTCTGGCTCCTGCTTCTCCTCGAGCATAAGGATTCCTGGACGCAATTTTGGCCTGTGTGACTCAGGCTGAGTCAGTGCTCTTCCTCCAACTTAGATGTGTCACCTGTCATTTCTTGGAAGGAATTGTTGGGTGGGAAGAAGAATCTCTTCAGTTAGGAACAAGGGCTGCTGAGATTCAGATGGTCACTTTCTCCCCACCACAACCACAACCCTAAATGACCCAGACACCTCGCCTATCCCACATAGGATACACTGTCCTAGGCTTGACCCTCCAGGGGCTGGACCTGGAGGCAGTGGGGAGAGAGGGAAGCTAAGGGCATCCCGTTGCCCGCTCTGACAAGCACCAGCCGTGTGACTGGGGACATGACCCTTTAGTCCCTTCTGCCTTATGTCCCAACCTGTCTGGGAAATGCAAGGACCAGGAAGCTAGTTTTGTTTTGTTTAGGAACAGACAGGTTCAAAGAATCTGGGGTACAGCAGGTGGCCCTACTTCTTGTCCAGGCACACCTGTCTGTCCCCAGCTACACACACCCATGTTCACACACAGACATGGCCACTCACACACTCCCTGAAGGCATGCATCCCCAGAGCATTACACCGGTTACCACTTAAGATAAAGCAGGGGCAAGAAGTAACTTTTATGGGGTCCCCCCATGGGGCAGACACTATGCTGTACATTTTTTTCTATGTTAATCTTATTTAGCCCTCACAGAATTCTATGCAAGGCTTCAGAGAGGCTGAGTGACTTGCTCAAGGTCACTCAGCCAGTAAGTGGTAGAGCCAGGACTTGAACCCCAGGAGTCTGACTCCCTATGCTAGGCTCTTTCTGTCCCAGCTCACTTCCTCTGATGCAGGACCTCTACTACCGTGCACCTCCGCGTTCATCCTCTGGTCTGAGCTGCAATCCAGCTCCTTCTACCTGGCTGATTTACTTAGAACTCACTGACACAGGCTTCTCGAGTCCCGTCCTCCTTCCCGAAGTCCACTTCTTCGATTCCCATCACCCTTCGTTTTCAACCCAGCCTAAGAGAAAGGTCTCACCTGCAAGATCTCTCTTCCGCCGACTGTCCACGGTCATGTCTGATCCACCGGCGACTTCTCCTGCGTCTTAGACAGTACGTCTACTTCCTATTTTCCAGCTGCAGTTCTCCCGCCAGGACAGGATCAAACGGACGGCTGTCCTCCGGGTCTTCAGCTGCAGGAAGCTCGTCCTCCAGCCAGCTCCCACGGCACGGCCCCGGGTCGGCTCCAGCGCAGCCTGAGAAGGGGCCCTCCGGGCTGAACTAACTGAGCCGACCTTAGACTT
Organism: Lutra lutra; assembly: GCF_902655055.1. Lineage (NCBI taxonomy): Eukaryota > Metazoa > Chordata > Mammalia > Carnivora > Mustelidae > Lutra > Lutra lutra. The sequence goes on from NC_062287.1 coordinate 66,434,700, forward strand.
TCCAAAGGGACGACCAGATGGCAGGAGTGGAGCCGCAGAAGAAGCGGACCTTGGGCAGATTCACCTACAGCAGTGGGGACCTGGACCAGCTGCTGCGGGCCTCCTGGCTCGGGGCTGCTGCACAGCCCCCCGCGGCCGCACCAGGCTGCTGGGGAAGTGGTCGGTAGCTGAGGCACCTGCGCAAGCCCAGGGCGCACCACGGGAGGAGAAGCCCAGGGGTCAAGCGCACCTGTACTGCAGGGCCTGGCCCGGCCACCCCAGACTGCTGGGCACATGGCGGGCGCGTCCGCAACCACAGGGCCTCTAACTGGGTGCAGATGGAACCTGAGTTGATTGCGCAGCTGGGTGAGTTCTCCACCTGCTACAGACCTGTGAAGAGGCCACGCGCATCTCCTCCGGGCCTCCCGTTCCTCCTTCTTCGTCCTCCTCACGCAGCCTGCTCGGCCAGCAAGGGCACAGGCTTGAATGAATGGATGAATGAATGAATGAACGAACGAACGGACGAATGAATGAATCAATGAATCAATGAATCAATCAATCAATCAATGAACGAACGAACGAGAACTGTACCCTTAGAGCTGTACCCTCGCTCCCATCTCTGGGCCCTGGGCTGTGCTTTTCCCATTTACCCTCATCTAAAATACACCTGCTTATGTTTTCTGCTTGCCCACGTTTGCCTCTGACTTTGGGTCAGAGAGCGACACTTCTGCTCTTAGCCTCTTCCAGAGACTTCCAAGTGAGGACTCCGGCCACCAGTCCACGAATTTATCTCTGAGGCCATGAAAAGAACTTATCAGCAAGTCAGTGATTGACACTCTCCCTGCCTCCCTTGTGGTGTCTTTCTGGCCCAGCCTGTGCCACAAAGGGCAGGGCTCTGGGGGTGTAACAGATGCCACCGACACCCTGCCCATCTCCTCTTACTGTTCACCACTTGACGCTGATGGCTTCTTCTGCAACCTCTGGCAGAAATTCTCTGCCAGACAGGGAGCCTGGACCTCATGCAGAGTGCCCCCCCCACCTTGAAGCAGACCTTAGCCGATTCTAGATGGGAGTTGGAGAATAAACACCTAACTTTCTTGTCCCTCAGATGGGACAGCTCTGAGGTGTAGTCTCCACTATCAAATGTCCCCAGTGAGATGACACTCGGTCCCCTGCATCAGTAACCTGCTCATTCGCTCACCTGAGCTGACGCTCTTCCTGTTTCTGTCTCACCCCTCACACCCCCGAAAGTACTTCCTGTACAAATTGCTGACTTGGATCCTTCTTAGAGTCTGCTTCTAGGCGAACCCAACCTAAGACAGGGTCCTAAAGCAACCGTACCAGGTGGCTCTGGCTTCCCTGTAGCTCTTCCAAAGGGATCACAGGTGCCAAATTCCCACAAGAGTTTCAAGACTGAGGCAGTGCACACGCCAAAGCTCCAGTGAGTGCAGGAGTAAAAAAATGTTTAACATAGTCATCTTTAATGGAAGCAAGTTATGTAGCTAATAATACTGATATTTTCAATGGACCGAATTAAATTATGCTTCCCATCTTGTATCTTAATTAAAGGAATAAAAACTGTTTCACATTTTAATTAGCAAGTATGTCTTGAAAAGACTTAAATTAATATGGGAGTCATCACCATAGGAAAGCAGCCCTCTGCCAAGATTCATGAGGCCAGAGAGAGCACGGAGCACAGAGCTGGGTTCTCGTCATGAATGAGGACAGCTGTGGCTGGAACTCAGAAACCTTGGCCCTTTGAATTTTCTGGAAGGATAAAAGCAGGAGTCTCGTGTGTAGCTGGGAGGCACGACCACTCGTGTCTCTAGAAAGATCCACCTTCTACATCTTCTTTAGGACATTTGAACACTAGATCTAGAAAACGTGAGTGTAGCAATGATCCTTTTTCTCATGACTCTGCCTTGGCTGCCTTCTTGCATGAGACTTCTTAGAGGTTTTGGAAGACTTGTTGGCAGAGCCTGAGAATAAAAGAGACTCTACCCTCGGAACTGGCCTAGCAAGGGCCTTGACTAAATGTCCCGTGCAGGTTTTGGAGAGGAGTCTGGCTCCTGGCTCCCATGGCTGTGTGTTTCCTGTGGTTTGGGGCCATGCTAGGTTTTGCCGCAGGCAGATTGGCAAACTGGTTTCTTCTTTTTTTTAGCTTTACTTTTTAAAAAGTTCACAATACATACTTGTTTAAGAAATTGAAAATATGATAGTTGTCTTTCTCCGATTGACTTATTTCACTATGATTTCCCTGATATGAGGGAGAGGAGATGCAACATGTGGGGTTAAGGGGGTAGGAGAAGAGTAAATGAAACAAGATGGAATTGGGAGGGAGACAAACCATAAGTGACTCTTAATCTCACAAAACAAACTGAGGGTTGATGGGGGGAGGGGGATTGGGAGGGGGGTGGGATTATGGACACTGGGGAGGGTATGTGCTATGGTGAGTGCTGTGAAGTGTGTAAACCTGGCGATTCACAGACCTGTACCCCTGGGGATAAAAATACATTATATGTTTATAAAAAATAAAATTAAAAAAATAATAATAAATAAATAAATAAATAAATTGAAAATATGTGAAGCAAAGAAATTGATTCTTTGATCAAAGAAAATTCAACCCCAAAAGCATTATCCCAGCATCCAGAGAGAATCACTGATAACATTTTGATGCGGTTTTTCCTGCCTCCTGGCAGCTCCTGGCTAATGATTCTGAGGCTCCTGGGGAATGTGGGAGGGGGATGGAGCACAGAGCTCTCGTTCTCCTGTTGCACCTGCTTCCACACTCCTGCTCTGGTACCCTCTCACTACCATTTGCTTTTCCAGGTGTTTGGTTCCCATGAGTCAAACCACGAGCTGGCTCACTCCCTGTCCTCCATTTCCCGAAAGACAGTGAACCCAAGTCTCTTGTATCATGACCTGCGTTCAAGGGTTAGCGTAAAATGGGATTTCAAGATGGAAAAAGTTAGATTAGATGTCATTATTCCTTCCTTGAGGACTCTTTACTGCCTCTCTCTGCTCGGTCCAGAGTCCTGCCAACAGATTCTTGGGACTCTCTCTCCCCAAACACTCTCCAGTCTTCTCTCTTCTTGGTTGTCCCATTTTCCCAAACTCCTTACTGAGTTGCCAAGGGACCACTCTCAAGTTTCTGTTACTCTGTTGTGCTAGGTGCTCGAGTTTCTTTTTTGTCTCCACCTCTCACATATGGACTAGCTCAAGACCTCTCCTTTCCCAGCCAGGAGACCAGGAGGTTTCTAAATCCAATGGTCAATGATTGTTGAGATGACTTTGCCAACTAGAAGACAGAAGTAATTGGAGTTTTATTTCATTTTATTGTTTTATTTTCTCCTTTCCTTGAAATTAATTTTTTTTTAAGTAAATTGGGGGTGGGAAGTGGGGTGTGTGTGTAAAGTGAAATTAGAAGTGAGAACCTTGCTGGGGAACTATAGAAAATTTCAAGGCTTTGGCTCATTCTGCTGAGTCACCCTGCAGAAAGGAGTTCCATCTCCTTTCCCTCCAGCATTCCAATGTGAGGGTCTGTTTTCCACCAGCCTGGCCAGCTATGGATGAAATAATGTGGTGGGTGAAAGAATGAGCCGTTCTGATGGGCAGAAGTCACCCCTATGTGTTAACGTGATCTCCAAAGCCTTCTCTTAGCTGTTGTGTGGGCAGAACCTGGATAGCAGGGGCCATCGGTGGAAACCCACATGTCACCTGTTTGACATCAAACTTCTGAACGGAATCTTAAGTTCAGCACAGCCATTTATCAGAGTTTCCAAATGTCACTTTCCAATTTGCATCAGACCTTTTCTACATATTAATGTGATTCTGTAACTAGTGTATATATGTTTGTGGCTCTACCTCAATTTGCATTTGAAACTCTAATGAGGCTCCAGGGTGAGCCAGCTCCCTGAGGAAAAGCTTTTCATTCAGTTGCTTCCCCATGTGATCTGTGAAGATGTCCTCGAAGGGTCACAGAAAAGTCAGAACCCGCTCAAGCACTGTACTTGCAGTCTCTGTCATCTCTGGTGCTTAGTTTGGGCTCTAGGCCAAATCTTGACCTGTACATCCTCTTGCCCAGGGGAGGGCCTGTCTGGTTCATTTGCTTTTTCTTGGTCGAAGATGATGAGCCTGCATTCAGAGGGGTTTGGCCACTCTCGGGGCTCCAGGGCCCAGAACTAAGTTAGAAGCTTCTGCAGAGGTGACTCAGAGCAGGGAGAGCCAGATGGCCAACCCAAGTCTGAGTTCTTTGGGAAAAATTTTTCCAATGTCTGATGCTTTTGCTGCATTGTCCAGGGGCCTGCTACAGAAGCCTGGAGGCCTCCTTGCCCTGGGCAGAGCCTCCACTCTGAGCCCATGGGGTTTGCAGTCCATGGAAGCTTCTAGAGTGTTTTCTGTTACTCATTCTGTCACCCTCTACTCTTTCCTCCCTTTCCCAGGCCTGAGCTTGAAGACAAGATGGCACTCCCATTGGGACCTTGAAGGCTTGCTTGGAGGTTTTGGAGGGGAACATGTGACCCTCTGTCAACTACATCCCAGTGTGGAAGGCTTGACCTTTCTAGCTGAACATGGGGCTCCCTGGCAGATGTCCGGTTACCTCAGGCCCTTTAAAAGAGACTCCCCTCACGCCCAGTCATGTGCTGAGTCACCAGCTCTCAAAAGGTCAGAGCCCCCCAGCATGACAGCAGCAAGGCAGGTGCCCTGGGGTCTCCTTGCTCATCCCTGACCTGCTTTCTCTCCAAACTCCATTTTGCCCCATTCTGAATCCTTGGCTCCACACCCACATTTCGATTCTGCAGCCCGAGACTTTGGACTTGATGTCTATGCTTTGTCTCCCATGTATTTGAATCTCAGCTTCCTCTGGGACATACAGGCCCCAGGTTCTCTGCTTTTCAGGCTCCAAGATGCTACAGGTAGGGTTTCCTGGCTATGCTTAGTCCTGGCATCTGAACTAGGCCCCTCAGCCTGGGCCGCTCAGGGCTGGGGCCGGGCCCTCCTTCTCTCCTGTGCGTGGGTGCATAGCAGGAATAGTGTGAAGAGGAGAAAATGGAGGGGGTCCTTGAGTTCTGTAGCAGAGAAGCTGAATCCAAACCGGAGACAGTGGGGAGAGAACCAGCCAGCCCCTGCACCCATCCTTTCAAATGTCTAGTCAATTCATAAAGATGAGGTCAGATGAGTAGGTCTGCCCTTTCCCCGCACAAACTGCCAGGCCGCACTTTCCACCACGGGGCACCACGGAGACCTTGGGAACTGCTGCTGCTGGACTTGAGGCCCTGAGCCTGCTCCTGCCCATCCCAGTCCTGCTTAGCAGCAAACACCCAACCACTTCTTCATCAGGAACTTTTTTTTTTTTAAGTTTTTCTTTAAATTTCACGTAGTAACCATACAGTGTAATGGTAATTTCAGATGTACAATTTAGGGATTCTCACTTCCATACATCACCCGGCGCTCATCACAGCAAGTGCCCTCCTTAATCCCCATCCCGTGTTTCACCCATCCCCCCACCCCCTCCCCTCTGGGAACTGTCCAATTGTTCCCTGTATTTAAGAGTCTATTTCTTTGTTTGTTTCTCTCTGTCCTTTTCCCCCCTTTCCTCATTTGCTTTATTTCTTAAATCCACATATGTGTGGGGTGCCTGTGTGGCAGAGTCAGTTGAGTTTCCGGCTCTTGGGGTGGGCTGGGTTGTGATCTCAGGGTCCTGGGATTGACCCCTGTGCCGGGCTCTGCTCTCTGCATCAGTCTGCTTGTCTCTCTCCGTCCCCCTCTTTTCCCTCCCCCTGTTGTTCTTCTCTCTCAAATAAATAAATACATCTTTTAAAAAAATCCACATATGAGTGAAATCATAATGGTGTTTGTCTTTCTCTGAATGACTTATTTCACTTAGGCTAATACACTCTACCTCCAACCACATTATTGCAAATGACAAGATTTCATTCTTTTTTTATGGCTGAGTAATGTTCTACTATAGAAATATATATATATATATATATCTCACATCTTCTTTATCCATTCGTCAGTTGATGGGCATTTGGGCTCTTTCCATAACTTGGCTATTGTAGACAATGCTGCAGTAAACATCGGGGGCATGTATCTCTTTAAATTACTATTTTTGTATTCTTTGGGTAAATACCTAGTAGTACAATTGCTGGGTCTTAGGGTAGCTCTATTTTTAACTTTCTGAGGGGCCTCCATACTGTTTTCCACAGTGGTTGCACCAGTCTGCATTCCCACCAAGAGTGCACGAGGGATCCCCTTTCTCCATGTTGTCACCAACACCTTGTTTCTTGTGTTGTTGATTTTAGCCATTCTGATGGGCATCGTCAAGACCTTGAATGCAGTTGGATGGGGACCAAGAAGGCAAGAGGCCTCAAACAGTCCCTCAAGTCAAGGGAAGAGTTTTGGGACTTCTCTTGTCAGCACATCCCTCCTGGGGAGAGATGGCTGTCCTCCTGGCTCTTCTCCGCAGGCCCAGGGCCAGCCTCGGCCTGTGGTCACTGGATGGCTGGCTTTTCCTGGTTGGTCCCTAAGTCTGAGCAGGAATGGAGCCTGGGTTAGTTTGCTCGGGCCACTGTAACAAATTACCACAAACTGGCTGGCTTAAGATGACAGAAATTAATTCTCTCACAGTCCTGGAGGCCTAACGTCCAAAATCAAAACGTTGGCAGGATTGGTTCCTTCTGGAGGCTCAAAGGGTAAAAGATGAGTCTCTGTCCTTGTTTCTGGTGGCTGCCGGGAGTCCTCAGTGTCCCATGGCTTGTGACAACACTGCTTAAACTTCTGTCGCTGCCATCACATCACCTTCTCTGTGGGTCTCAGCTCCCCTTCTCTTCTAAGGACGCTGGTCATTGGATTTAGGGCCCACACTGGTCATCCAGCCAAATATACAACCCTGTCCTGAACTGAACCAGGCCCACGTGCCTGGATTTTGTCCTTGTGCGGCTTCCCCAGAAACTGGGCTCTGTCCCCAGGACTCCGGGACCCTTGTGATTCCTTGCTGTAGCCCGTAACTCTGTGTCTGAGCTCCTCCAGGAGTGCTCTCCCAACATGTTGACCAAGTTGTCTGATCCACCCAGAACAGCAGAACTCAACCAGAGTTCACTGTACCCCATGAGACACAGATGAATTTTTCTGGATCATCCAAGCCAGGACAAGGCAGTGGCTCAGGGGAAAGGATGCGGGCTTTGGTACGAGATGAAGTGTGGTTCTTGGCTCTAACACTCGCTCCCTATACCAGGGGTAGGGTGCAGGAGGGGGTTGCTCACACTCATTGGTAAACATAATTAAGCTGGATTTCACCTTGGGTAATGAGTAGCACACAGGGAAAAGTTTCAGACCTCCCTACTCCAAAGCAGAACTCAGGGCTAAGAAGTCTTACCATTTTTTTTTTCTGCCAGGGCACCATCTAGATTTGCACGATGGGTGAGTTTTGATTAAATAACTCACCATTGACAATGAATATGCAAACAGATGTTAATTAAGGCCTTTGCCATCATCCTACCTCATTCTGAATAGTCAGCCAGTGGGGGAGTGTTGCCGTATCCCTCCCACGTTCCACCCAGAGCACCCTCTGGCCTGTCCCCAGGTTGCCCTCCCCAGACTCCCAGGATTATTCAGACCTTGAATCGTGTAGACCTGACCCGAATCAACCTTTCTCCACCAGCGAGAGAACACCTGCAGACACGGCCCTCTGATTAATGAACCGGGTTCTGGCGAGGGCCTCTTTGCAGATGGGTGGAGGAGAGGATGTCGCCCTGTTAAAAACATGCTTAATTAAGCTAGATGAATTGCCGGACTCCTTGGCAACGGGCTGGGCCTCAAAGCCGGCCTCACGGCATGTTCACACAATGTGCTCTGCATCTGCATGTTTGAAACGGGATCGATCTGTCCCGGGATGTCTGAATGCCTGGTAGTCACCACGGTCCTTCTCGGCACGGTGGGGTGAGGGGCGAGCTCAGAAAGCATGGCCCTGCCCTGGACTCTCCCTAGAGATAAGCTGGGGCTCCGCTCTTTGGGGAGCGTGGCCAGCTGCTGCCGCCGACTAAGCAGGAGCTACGAGAGGTACACGCAGCCGGGATGTTAGTCAGAAGTGATATTTGAAATATTTAATAATAGGGATAGCACAGGCTCCAACCCCATCAGTGCAAACCCCAGCCATAAATAACAGAGCTGTTCTGCCAAGTATCAGCTGGCTATGAGCCATGGAAAAAGGTCCAGTTTGTAGAGTTTCATGTCTATTTCCTCCTTTGATTGTAGCCACAACCTTTGGAGATGGGCGTGGATACTCTCTTAATTATAGAGACTGGGAAACTGAGGTTCAGAGAGGCTGTGTGTCTTCCTCGAAGCCCCATAGCTAATGCTGTTCTAGAAGCCAAGCACCTCCTTGTGTTTTCTACCATCTTATCTGGCCCGTGTCTGCACAGATGCTGGGGCTCTACCAGGTCCAGGAAGATCTGGAGAAAACCCCCCCAAGTATGCTCAAGCGGCCAACGGGTCACCCCAGGGCAAAAGTATGAGTGAGGACAGGAGAGGGACCTGCAGGGCTCTGGGATTTGTAGTAAATCAGGGTGGAACCAAGAGGCTAGTGTGGCCCTTTCTGTGCTCTCTGCTTGCAAAGCCCTATGACCGCAGGGAGGCTCCAAGGAAGAGGATGGCACAGAGCACACAGAAGAAGAAGTGGGGAAAGTGCAGTACAGAGGGTGAAGAGCAAATGAAGCCAGTGCTATTGAACGAGTCACCATTGTGGGCTTTTCCCTAGGGACCGTCTGAAAACCATGTGCCCTTGCCTCAGAATTATGCCAGTGGAGGACAAGGAGGTGGGCACTTACCCCCCTCCGCCACCCCCAGCCCCTGGCATGAACTTCCCTTCACTTCACAGTTGTGCCAGGCCACTCGGAGAAGCCAGCCAAGTAGAGACAAGAGACTCTCGGGGTGAGGCCCAAGGACTATCTTCACAACTGCCAATGAACTTGGGGGGCTGGAGGGATATGGGCTGGGTGAGCCCCAGCATTGGCCATATCCACAGATCCCAAAGGATGCCAGAAAGCAGAAGACAGGCTATCCCCATTGTGGGATGTTTTTCTCCACGTGAGGCAGGGAGGCCTGGGTGTTTCAGGTCTACGTCCATGCCCAGGACAGTGCTTGATCTTCTGGAAAACTCAGAGAAGTTGCCCCTCCACTGTTCAGCTATGGAATGTTAGTGTCTGGACTTCTGTCTCCCAATCCTCTGAATTACTGGGAAGGTTCTGGAGTCTCTGTGGTTTGGGGATCCTTGCCTGTGGCTCTGGAGGGAAATGTCACACCCCCTAAGGCTGACAGTCTCCCCTCCTCCACAGCCCCATCCTCACACCAATCTGTAGCTAGCACCTCTATCCCGCCATAGGGCCTGGTGGGGACATGTGACAGATACAGAACACTTTAATTTCGGAAGCCATTGATCTAGAGCACATTAATAAATGGCACCTGTCGGTCCAAATGTTGTTTGCCATTTGTCTCGTTTTATCTAAGCACTGACTGCATCTAGATCAGAGCTGTGTCAGTCTTTGGGGTCAGATCATGACACAGCTACTCCCCCCACCGTGTCCCTCCCCTCAACCAAGAGGAATTGTCCTGCCAGCCTATTAATGACGAGGGCAGTGCCTCTGAGGTTGGCTTAGGGGCCAACGATAGGAGAAAGTACTAGGAAATTGCCGGGAGTAGCTAAGAGAAAAGTGTCTCTGCCTCTGCTCTCAGGGCTAGTCTTCCATTTCGGTGGTGAGGTGAAGAGAGTGGATTATTACCTGCGTCTGGACCCCCACAGGCAGCTTCATTTACGAAACAAGTGCAGGCGGTGGGCTCATCATGGGAGCCTGGAGCCTGCCTCCACCTGGCCGCGTGGACCCGGGCGTGTGGCTTGTCCTCTTGTTTCTTTCATCCCATCACCTAGGAAATAAGCATGGAAGTCTCTGCCTGGCGTGATTTCACTGGGCTGCTGGACAGAATGAGGCAGGACAGCACTAAAAAAAGCAGAAAGAACTGTGGAGGTGCATTTTATTTATAAATCAACATGGATGGATCAAAGTCAAGAACACCTGTACCTGTGTGGGATGGGAAAGGCTGGGCATGGTGACTCACCTATAGCTTTGGGAGAGGATCGGTGATGTTAACCCATCTGGATAAAGATAGAATGTTCCAGAAGGAAGGGGTCCGGTGCAGAAACCGGGCTTCAGAGAAGGGCGGTATTAGTCCAGTCCCGGCTATCCTAGAGACAGGTCTGCTTGGGGGCGAGGACAATTGCTGGATCTCAGTGGAACTAATTCTCATGGCTTCCATCTATTCCTCTTGCCTTAGTCAGACATAGTAAGCAAGACTCTGAACAAGGATGGTCTCCTCAGTGCTCTAAACGAGTATCCTGATATGGTGGGTGTCAGCTGGATTTGCCACCCAGCATGGTGGCACCGATATCCTATTTCCTTTTTTTCATCTACCAACTCTTGACATAAGGATGAACCGTCTCCAGGTCCCTAGGTGATCTAAGCTAAGTAGCTTCAGGCAATCAGAACATAATGTTCCTCCCTTGGACACAAGGGGTGAATTTGGGGATGGCTACATGACCTAATTAGAACCCAAGTGATACAGTGAGATGCTTACTGGGGCTTCCAGAAGAGAATCTTCACTCTTGAGAGCTTGACTAGAAGCTGAGAGAACGGGGTCCTGGGGGGCAGGAAGCTATCTCGTAACCATGTAGAGCCTGAGAAGAATGCAGTGCGGTAGAAGACAGAACCCAAAAAAGGAAGAAATTGAGTCTCAGCGATACCATTTCAGCCCTGATCCAGCAGCACCTGAAGCTGGACTTCCCTCTGGGACTTTCAGCCCGGTAAACTGATAAAGTTCTTTTGTGCTTAAAGTAATTTCAAGTTTAGAATTTTCATGTCTTGCAACCACAAGCATATCAACCGAAACACATGGACAAGGTATAGTAGCCTTCTGGTTCCCTTTATAAATAGTTGGGGACCTTTGCTCTTTGCACCTGTGTCTTTGGAACTGGCTTGTGTGTTTGCCCTGAAAGACTGGTTGTTTGGGGGCGCCCTGAAAAAGTGGACTTTCTGAATTCAGAGGGCTGATCACTTGGCCTGGGTATAACCCTCCTATGAAAGACCCTGCCTGCCCAAGGGACCATTCCTGGCACTGGGTGCCATCTTTGTGGTCACTGTGGATGGCACCTTCTTTGTTCATCCACATACCCCCATGGGCTTCCTTCCTTCATGATGAGGCAGAGAAGATCACAGATGCTGGGTCACCTATCACTCCTTGCTTTGTTTCTTCAGATGTTCTTTAATCCATTCAACAGAGAAGCAAATGAGGGCATGGCGAAGGATCTAGTACTGTTGACTGAGTCAGGAGTCATATTCAAAATATTGCATTTAACAACTGGGGCGGAATACTCTAGAAGCTGTAGTTCCCCAAAGTGTCCATGTTAAGGTGCCTATAGGGAATGCTGGGCCACGTCAGGGGTCTCAGCCCAGCGTATGCCTCCTGGGGAGCCAGGGTCCAGGGTCATCAGAGGCAGCATCTCTCCCACCAGGGCTGTAGCCCGGAGACAGGCAGGTAAGGGGTTGGCGGGTGTAGAGCCAGCAGGCAGGAGAGGAGCAGTAGTGGTATTTCAGTGTTGTAACCACTGGCACAGCTGTCCTGGTGAGTGCTAGCTACGTTTCAGGCCTGAATGGAGACTAATTTTGAAGGGCTTGGCATGCCAGGTTGAGGAATCGTCATTCTACCTTGAAGACACTTGGGGACTGTTGAGGGTATAAAAGAAGGAGACTGACCTGACCAGATTTGTGATTTAGAAGCACATTTCTAGAGACAGTGTGGAAGATGATTAGATAAAGGACCAGAGACAGGTAACCTGGGCAGGAGGCTGGTGACAACAGTCCAAGCAAAAGATGGGGTTCTCTGTTAGAATAATCTTTTCCCTTTAGGGACAACTGAACTGAGTGGTTTGGAAGGACTTGACCAGGAGATGACGTGTGAGTGTGTGTGTGTGTGTGTGTGTGTGTGTTGGGGGTTAAACGGGACACTTTTTCTGATAGTGTGGGGTAAGCATTGGCTGTCTTTGGGCTTTCCTATCCTGTCATATGTAGGGATTCCTGAACACTCCGGGGAAACCTGCCCTTGCAGGATATTGTCCTCCGTTCCTTAACTTGGGTGCTCCACTGGGATTCTGAAGAGCTTCAGTTCACTGACACACATCAGTGAGAAGCTGCAGAGCTGTTTAAGCTTTGACCATCTCTACTTGAAAAGCTTGAGATGAAGTTTTTGGAAGAATGGTCCCACTTTCATTGCCAGAGGTGGGGAGACACTTAGGTGGCTTAGACCTTGAAATAATCTCACTCCACCCGCAACCTTGAAGGGTCCCTGAATGGTCGTGACCGGAAATGAGAGCATCATCTACGTTGGGGAAATCCATTCATCAAACATCTGCGGAGGCCCTGCTGCGCACCAGGCACTCCTACTCCTTTCACACCCGCCCACCGCCAAACATATCAGCCTGTAGGTGGGAGCTGTCAAGGCAAATCCAAAGCAGTAATTTCCATTCCCCGTTAGCCAAAGCTGGCTCTGCACTTGGGCAACATCTGTGGCCAGACTCATTTAGGAGCTCCAGGAACTGCTCCTTTCATGGTTCTTCCATTTCCCGAAGGTAGTTCTTAGGCATCCAAAGGTTATGGTTCTAACAGGCCACAGGTCAAGGCAAGCACCGGTAGGGTAGGTCACCTCTGCTATTCCCGAGTGACAGAGAACAGCACTCCCACAAAGATCCCCTTTATTGCACCATGATGTCTTCCACACAACTTGGAAGTTGCAACTCTAAGGGCCCTGATCTGCCACTCAGCCCAGCCCAGACTTCAACCTTGGAGATGGTTTTGCAATTAGGTATGCGATACGGTTTTCTGCTGATAATCCCTTTGCGGCTGCTAGGAAGCTGATTCAAAGCTGCTTCTCACTGGAAAGCTTTCTTTTTAATTCAAAACTGGGCTCTTAAAGGAGACCACTAACTCTTCTTATACTGAGCATTCAAACCACAATTGTAAAGGACAGCTTTTGAACGCCAGGGAGAGTCCTTTCCTGCCACAGACTCTTGGGGGAGGTGTGGGTACAGGGAAGGGGGACTCACGGGGAGGTGTTATTGAGGGTAGAGGGGAAATTAGAGGGGATCCAAGGATGGGAGAAAGATGAGACAAGCTCAGGAAGAATGCCAGTTGTCTTGAGGGCCAGCCTTGCTGTGGGCACAGAGAGGTTGAGCAACTCCCCCAAGGGTACACAGGGATGCTGAGTAACCTGATGGGAGGAATCTGCTAGAATCCTGGGGCAGGGTTAATGTTAATAATAGCTAATACTTCCACTACACTTACTATATGCCAGGCATCATTCTTTGTTCCTATTAACCCGTTCAAGCCTCTCAAGATAAATGCCATATTATTATTATTATTATTATTATTATTATATTATTATTGCTATCACTTTCTGACTAAGGAAACTGAGGTAGAGACAGGTGGAGGGATTTGCCCAAGTCACAGGGCTGGTGAGCGGTGAGGCGGGATTGAGAGCTGGGTCAGCTTTGGGTCTGTGCTGAGAGCCACTGCGCCAGAATGGGGTCTGGAGAGTGGGTGAGTTCCCAGGGCCCTTGGATTTTCACCTACAGAGGGGAGGGGAGGATACCAGTGGGTCACACTGAAGAGAAAATGAGAGCATGAGGGAAAAGTACTTTGGGGTCAGGAGGGCTGTGGGCACACCTTCTGTGAGGTCATCTTGGTCCCGGGGTGAGGGGAGGTAGGAGGCTGAGAGACTGGCTTTTCCAAGGAGAGCCCCAGAGACTGGGATTCTAGGGGAGCCCCTGAGTCTGGAGAGGAGATGGAGGAGGCAGGAGAGAAGGACCCCCAGGAAAAGAGGCGAGCCTGGCATCAGCCCCCCTCACAGTCTGGCCAGACCTAGAGATGGAGTCAGAATGCTTCCTTCCAAGGGAGGTCCCATCTGGGGAACCTCTTGGGGCCTCTGGACATTCCACTGGATCCATTTTCTGCCTTGCATCAGACTGATTAACATCTATGTGAGCTCACCAAGTGCAGGTTCCTCCCGGGGCCCTTGACAAATGTTTATTGAACTGAATGGAGGAACACTTTTCAAGTGGCCATAGCCCTTCTTCTAGCTTTACTGTGTGACTATGGGTTAGTCACAAAACCTCTCTGGGCTGTCTCCTTGTCTGATGAGTAGAGAGTTGGGCAGGATGATTCTGAGGGCCCCTTCAGCCCTGACTTCCCAGTGTTCTAGGGATGGAATGACATGAGGTGGGCAAGCAGAGGTCAGCCTGTGTGTCTAAGAATCTGTACCCCCTTTGCTATGGTTTCTGTAGAGCAGACTCTGCACACAGACTTGTCTTTAACGCTCTTTGATTCTTACCAGCGGCTCTGAGAAGTGGTTTAGGACCCCGAGTGGGTAGAATTAACACCGACTTTATTCATCTGGCAACAAGAATTTGGTTGGCAATAAATTGCTCGGCCAATGAGAGCATAATCACTCCTCACCAGATTACCCCTCGCCAGGAGCTGTTTGGAAATCCTATCAGTGGTTGATCCAGCTCTCACTCCCAAGGAGAAAAATTAAAAACAAATTAGATGCAAGGATGATGAATTTGATGAAGGACAAAGATACCTCGAGGTTTTGCCTCCTGCAGAAAGACTCGGGAAGTGGGAAGTAGGTCACAAGCAATCTTAAAAAGCTGCCAACGAAGCCTGAGGTGGGGAGAGCTAGCAGCACCCCCTAGTCTCACTCCCGTGCTGTAGGAAAGCGGGTGCCGGGCTCCCTTCCACCCCAAGGTGTATCCACCTGCCAAGCAGGCAGGAAAGCAGCTCCCACAACCTGAGCTCTGAGCTCGCTGAGTCCCAGCTCTCCATCTTCTTACATCCAACCTCACCTTGCATGAAAAGGATGACACAGACCCCCCCCCAAAATCCCAGCAGGCAATTCTGTGCTTCTGGTCAGTATCAGAAAGCAAGAAACCCTCCTAAAGGGGTGCCTGGGTGGCTCAGTGGGTTAAATAAAGCCTCCTAAACCCAGGGCCAGACTCAGAGCCATGCCTTGGGGCCGCAGGGCACCGTCTTCCCTGGATTCTTCTGTCCTTGTCATGCGAAGTTGAGTATTGTGGCCACACTGTGTTCAGCTGGACCGTGTACCTGACCCCTTTCATTCCACCAATGCGAACTCATTTCGGATATTCATCTTGCTGGCCAACAGGCTACTGTTTTCTCCAATAAAGCTCATTTCTGCCATGCAATATGCTAATTTTCAGAGTCTCCGCTGTTGATTGAAATACAAAGAGAAGCCCTTGCCCTGGTCGCTTCTGACAGATGGGTTTCTTCCTGAGTGTGCATGTTAGCGGATGACCCCTGGTCTGTGGATACTCAATGAGGGCAATGGCTTGGAAAATTGAGTTCCGCTCTATGCTGAAGTTTTTGGAAGTAAATTATGGATATCATACAACAAGAAACCAATAACAGGAGACCTTGTGACCCCTCAAATCACTGAGATTGGAGAGAGAAAATAATTTACAAACCTCATCTCATACACAGGTTCTATCCCCAGCTGAAGATTCAGTCACTGATTGAGTCCAAATCCCTGACAATGGACCCCGATCCCCATCACTGGCTGACCTCTGACCCTGGCCACGGGCAGAGCCACGAAACTCTCCAGAGCCTGCACCCCCAGGCACCCTTCACAGAGGAGCCTGGCACAGATCTTAAACCAGCATGTGATCGTAACTATTCAGGACACCCAATGAGCCTTCCTGCCTGAATCCCCTTCATAAGTTTAGTTTGGTTAGGATTTTATGCCAGCGGCATTCCGGGGAGAAATGTGGATTCTCACCTCCTTACAGTACAAACCACTAATTCAGGCCTCTGGGAGCTCTTTCGTGGGGGGCTTTCACTTCCTATAAATGTACTGCCTAGATTTTTGGCACATTTGGGGACTCAGAGTCAGTTTAGCATTTTAAAGAATCTAAAGAATATGTAAAGCATCCTAATAAAAATATAGTTAAGGGTCCAGGCGGGAGGAATTATTGTTACGTGAAGGCATTGGGCTCATATTCCCAAAGGCACTTTTTGCTTATGTAAAATCTTTCCCTACCTGTTGTTACTGGTCTCAGAGAATTGCAATGTATTCTTTTTTTTTTTTTTCCTGAGACTATCAGAATTTCTGAGTCCTGTGTTTGAAGTTCCATCGTGGTTTTATTTATGGAGCATGCACAGTATGGAGCACCATGAACAGGTCTTGGGTTTTGGAATCAGACACCTGAGGCGCCCCTCACAGCTCTGCCCCCTACCAGCTAGGGGAGTTTGGGCTCCTAGCTTCAGCCTGAGCCTGAGTGTCTGCATGTGTAAAATGGGGCTAATAAAACTTATTAGGGGCCATGATGAAACTTATCAAGTATTTGTAAAGTACTTGCCATTTAGTAAGTGCCCAGTTAAGGGTAGATTGGTCCCAGGCCAACCGGACAAAGCCTATGTATGGAAACAGCTTTAGAAATGTGTGCTTTTTGGGGGGCTCCTGGGTGGCTCAGTGGGTTAAGCCTCTGCCTTCATGGTCTCAGGGTCCTGGGATTGAGCCCCGCATCGGGCTCTCTGCTCAGCAGGGAGCCTGCTTCCCCCTCTCTCTCTGCCTGCCTCTCTGCTTACTTGTGTAAGTAAGGAAATAAATAAATAAAATCTCCGTCAAATAAATAAATAAAATCTTTAAAAAAATGTGTGGTTTTCTGAAGAATAATTATCTGTCAGCTAGCGGATAACAGCCTGGCTGACAGTGGTAGGTGGAACTCAGACCAAGGAAGTGTACAGTGTACTTAATTAACCTGTGGTCATTTGGACTCCTGGCTCTGGGCTCTGTTTCATAGGACCCCGTGCCAGCCATTGAGTGGCAGCCGGGAGTGGCCCAAAGCAGCCCTCCTTGGGGGATGGTTTTGGGGGATGGTTGATTTTAGTTCGCACAGTGCTGCCCAGATTTAATGTGCCTCCAAATCCCCTGGGGATCGTGTAAAGCAGATTCGGATTTAGTGGGTGGGATCCGAGAGTCTGCATTTCTAACAACTGGGAGAGCAGAGCCCTAAGGCACGACTTCTCGGCCCTGCCTATACATTATAATCACCTGAAGAGCTTTAAAAAATACCTAAGCCCAGACTCTGCTTCACATCAATTAATCAGAACCTGGAGATGTGAGGGGTGAGGGGTTGGGCATTGAAAAACAGCTCTGGGGGCTTGTTCCTGTTCATTATTGACCAAGGACGCACGGAGGGCCTGCCTGATTCTGCCCAGGTCTCTGCACTCAGACAGGAGCAGCTGGAGTGGAGACTTCCGTTGGCCCCGTAATGCCACACTGTGGAGGGGACAGGAAATTGGGTGGTCACAGCAGCACCCCCCTGTCCCGCCCCCAGCTGCCAGGGAGCTAGCTGCTAACCCCTCTTGATCTGCACCCCTCCCGCATTCCTGACATGCAGGCTGCCTCCAAGCCAGCAGATACGGCTGAGCAAGGAGCTGGGGTGGCAGGGCGATTCCACAACTCCACGGCAGGGCCGAGGTCATGGGGGGCGGATGTTGCTCCCCAGTTGAGACTTCCTGACCCCCAGCCGGATGTGTGGAGGCTCCCTGGACACGCAGCAGACGGCCTCCGTGCATACTGTGTGCATGTCCACTGGGGTCGGTGGCAGCTAGGACTTCATGGGCCCAGCCCGAGGCTCAGTCACACCAGCCCTAGAGTGGCCAAGTCCAAGGCCCAAGACCAGATGGACTCACAGGAGGCCAAGTGAGTGGTGATGCGGTGGACATTTGAGTGGGGAGCCCAGGGTCATGGCTGCCTACGAGAAGGTAGCAGGACCCCAGTCACAGATCTGGCAACCAGGGTCATGACACTTAGGGTCTGGCAAAAGGGAGGGTGAGAGGAGGAAAGCTTGACTGGAGTTCTAGAACCTCTGAGACATGGGGCAGGGCCTGAAGCAGCACCTCCAGCCTAAGGGCTGGGGTACGTGGGACAGGGGACGACTGGTCAGAGATGGCGGGAGACCTGATCCCAGGCTGTTGATGCAGAGCTGGACCTCCTCCTGACCCGGGCTGGCCAGTGGGTGGGCTGAGTCACAGGGAGCGGTGCAGGGAGTTGGGGGGGGGGCGGTGGTGCTGAGTTGAGGAGAGGCCTATGCGTCATGCGTCTCCAAACCAGTGGTCTGTGAAGGACGATTGTTTCTCACCTGGGATCCACACAAGCCGCAGCCAACTTCCAGGCAGGACTCCAGGGCAGGTCTGGTTTCTCGAGCCTTGCTAATGAGTGGGTAACAACATCTGGTTCAGTCAGCTTTCTCTAGAGAAGCAGGACCAGATAGATATCTTCTCCAGAAAACGGGCTTTTGCTTGTGAGTCTCAGCTGCCTGAATGTGGTCCGCCCACGTTATGAAGGATAATCACATTTACTTCAAGTCAGCGGTTTGTCGCTGTTCACCAACCCATCTATGAAATACCTTCATGGCCACACCTAGATTAGGTTTGATGAAATCACTGGTGGGTGTAGCCTCACCAAGTTGACACAAGACAGGTGTCATTACATCCTCCCATAGGTCCCCTGTGCTCGGTAGAGTGCCTGTCTTCGGGGGAGGGGGCTGTTTGCTGGCCTATCTGTGCACAGAGACAGATGCTGGTGTTCGGTGGGGACAGGAATGCATTCTCCCTCTCCACCCCTACCCGGGGTTCAGGTCCCCAGCACCCAAATTTTTATCAGCACCACAGTCTTCCAAACGTGGCTTCCAGACTCTTCTCTCACCATGGTGGTTTTTCTCTGCCATACCATAATCAGAGAAAACACCTTCTTCTTCCTTTTTGTTGGGGGAGGAGGATTGTGGTGGGATGGGGCAGAGAGAAAGAGACTCTTAAGCAGGTTCCATCCCCAGCATGGAGCCCGACATGGGGCTCCATCCCATGATCCTGAAATCATTACCTGAGCTGAAATAAAGAGTCAGATACTTAACTGACTAAGCCACCCAGGCACCCCCAGAGAGACCTTAAAAGCAAATCCAAGCATCTCACTGTTTATAAAGGATTTTGGTTGTCTTTCTCTTAACACAGCTTACTCCTAGCCAAGCCACTACCTGTAGGAACTACTAACACTTGCTGAAAAATCCGGGAAGCACCCTACCTCTGGGTTTTTGCTCAGGCCTGGAGTGCACCCCCTTTATCCTCTGTCTCTTCTAGTCCGGTTCTGACACCTGCCCCGTCCCACACGCTCATGCACGTGTACACACACTCAGGAATCCCCAGCAGCTATCTTGACTTCCTCCGTGAAGTCTTTCCTCGTCGGCCCTCACCACCTTAGACTTGACCACTCCGTCCTTTGTGTCCTCTCAGCCACTCACCCCACGCACTTGCCCACCCTGGGGTCTGCAGAAACTTCCAGCACAGTGCCTGGTGTATCTTCTTGCACTGATTTTAACCTGTCCATCTTCCCCAGTGAGCGTGCATTCCGTGGGAGCCTATCTCCAGCAGTACCGGTGACTCATCGAGTGTCTGCTAAATGAAAGGAAGCGAGAGAGAAGGAATGAGCAAGTGAATGAATAAATCCATACATGAATACCAAGTTTCTCCAAACCAGCTAATTTCTTTTTCTTTCCTTTTTTTTTTTTAACCCTTTGAAGCTTCCTGATGACTTCTAATTCCCATAGGTAGACCAAGACTCAAAGAGGATGCTGGGACCCCCCTAGATCGGTCAGAATCCCACTCCTCCACACCCCAGGCAGAGCAGAGATGAGGGTGACAAATGTAGCTTGCATGGGCTAAGCGGTTACTACACATGGATTATTTCACTGAATCCTCGCAAGTGTGAGAACAGGTGGGCATATTATCCCCATGTTGCGGGTGAGAAGACTGAGACTCAGGGAATGGATGGTGACAGAGTCAGTGAGGGGCAGAATCAGGGCTTGAACAGGGGCAGCCTGATTCCGGGGGTCCCCCAACCACCAAGTGAGACTGTCTCCCCGGGGCATACAGTTTCACTGAGCAATTCGGTAGAAAGCCCTTTATTTACATAAAATTGATTCAAACCACAATCTGATTTAAAAGGAATATTTTCACTTTTACCATTTATAGGTAATGTTGATGCATGATGAAGTTTCTTCTAATGTACTTATTTTTATTGAGATATAATTCACATGTCATCAATCCATCCTTTTAAAGTGTACAGTTTAGTGGTTTTTAGTATATTCATAAAGTTGTGCCACCGTCACCAGCCATTATCTGATTCCAGAACATTTTTATCACCCCCGAAGAGAAACCCCGTACCCATTAGCAGTCACTTCCCATCAACCCTCCCTCCCGCCCCTGCCCATCATTAATCTAATTTTGTCTCTATGGGTTTGCTTATGCTGGACATTTCATATAAAGTGAATCAAACATTTGGGGATGTTTTGTGTCACTTTTCTTTTTTTAAGATTTGTTTATTTATTTTAGAGAGGGTGCAGAGCATGCGTGCGTGCAAGCTGGGGTGGGGGAAGGGGTAGAGGGAGAGGGAGAGAAGCAGACTCTTGGCTGAGCCCCGAAGCAGGGCTCAGTCTCATGACGCTGAGATCACAACCTGAGCCGAAATCCAGAGTCAGACACTTAACCGACTGAGCCACCCAGGTGCCCCTTGGGTCACTTCTTCCACTTAGCATGATGGTTCAGGTTTGGTTCAAGTTTCGTCCATTCATTCCTCCCAGGGCCTGGATAATCTGTCGTAGAGTCAGCTGAACAAAACCTCCCAAACACAACCTGGCCCATCCCCGGAATGTGACCTTCTACGACAATTAACTCAGGATTCGAGATGGGAAGATTGTCCTGGATTATGATAATGATAAGCATAAAAGCCGAGATCACAGCGTTGCACTTTGGAGATGGAAGGAGGGGCTCCCCGTCTCGGAATGCCCAGGCCTCTAGAAGCTGAAAAAGGCAAAGCGAAGAGATTTCCCCTTTAGCACCTCGGGAAGGGACCAGTTCTGCCTCTCGCCGGGGAACCAATTAAAGGCTTTGGACCTCCAGAACTGTAAGAGAGTAAATTTGTATTATTTTGGTAATTTGTGGTTATTTGTTATAGCGGTCATAGGAAATGAATACTATGGAGATAGCACATTTTGTTTATCGATGAATTAATTAAGGGACATTTGGGGTTTTTTTTGTTGTTGTTGTTGTTTTTGTTTTTTTGCACTTTTTGGCCATTGCAAATGATGCTGCGGTGAGCATTCATGCCCACGTTTTTACACTCGATCTTAGCCAAAAGGCCGAGAAGCGATCATGCCCACGTTTTTGAGTGCACATATTTTCAGTTCTCTTGGCAGCACACCCAGGGGCGGGGTTGCTGGGTCACCGGTAACTCTGTTTAACTGGATGAGGTTTGTTTTGCAGACTCTCACACCCTGAGTGGCCGGCAAAATGTTTCCGACGGGGCAGGCTGATGGCTGGGCGGATTGAGATTACGGAGGAGCGAGGAGCGGAAGCTCCGGAGAACAGCAGGAGGCGGGGAGTTTCCAAAGAGCATTTCTGAAACTCAAGCTGCCCAGTCACGCATATGTAGCGTTTTCGGAAAGCCAAAGGAAATGGGACCGCAATCACTCTTTTGAGTGTATTTATTTGAAAACAGAAGCAGGTATGCTGTTTCCTAAAGCTGGTGCGGAAACAGTGCAGATATGCCTAGTTTGGTAAAAAATAAACTGATGAGGATTTCAAAGGACATTTGTGCCAGCGGCTGATAAGGGCAGTTTGTCGAGTGGATTCAGACACAACAGTACGCCTGGGTGCCTCCTGCGAGCCTCAGGCCAGGCCCCCGGTGGGCTCCTTCCCATCGGATTTTGGATGTGGTTCTCCCAGAACCCTACTGCAGCAGTACTATGTTCCTCCATGTGTCACAATTGAGGAGGACATGGAAGCCGAGAGAAGGGCACTGTCTGCCCAGGTCACAGAGCTGTCCCGTGATGGAGTCCAACCTCAAACCAGATCGGCCTGCCTTGAATCACTTTTATTTCAGTCGAAAAAGAGAACGTTTTCTTCAAGGTATTTGGGTTTGTAAGTCCACACAGAGAGGCCTCCAGCTGTCACCTGACCTAATGCTTCTCCAGTTCTCTTTACAGCCGGAAGTCCTTCTGAGGGAGCTGAGGTCAAAGTCTTCAACTCCCCATGGGAACTCGGGGGGACAGAGGAATTCAGCGGTCTGAGAGTGGCTTTTCGTTTTGTTGTGCTGTTTCGTATTTCTGTTTCTTGAGCACCTACGAGAAGCCAGGCTCCTCCCATGCGCCTCCCAGCATCCTGGGGACGGACATATCACCATCTCCCCTTTCCAGGTGAGAGGAAGAGGGAGAGGTATGCAGAGAGGTTGGGTCTCCCAGGTGACGCAGCTGGCAAGCACTAGAGTCAGGATCCTAATCCAGGTGTGCCGAGTGGAACATGCTTGCTGCCCTCACCACATAATCTCACCGTGTTTTGTTTAGAAATCTGAGACTCAGAAAGATTTAGCACTCTTCTTTCTGGGAAACACGGGGAGTGACATTAGAGAACAGAGAAGTCCTGGCAAATGCCTTTGGAGCCAGCACTGACTTCTGGGTTAGTGTGAATTTGGGAAGGAATTAGCAGACACACCAAGCCAGGTGGGACCAGAGAGATCCATGTGGCACAGTTGTGAAGTTCACACCCAGAAGAGGAGTACAAGGTGGCAGGCCACTGTGGGGATGCCGAAGCACGGGAGATGGGGGACCCCATCCCACTCCATCTACAGGGACACACTGGAGCAAGAGACTTAATGTGAGCCTTAGTCTACAGACCTAAGGAGGGTAAGGAGGGCCCTTTGGAAATGAGAAAGGAGACAAGTGAGGGGGTAGCAGGTGTTCTGCAGGTCCCAGCTTGCCTGGGCCCCTAGGCTCTAACAACCATCCTATCCCATCCTCGCTGAGCATTCTTAGGAGGCTCTTTTGAGGCCGATGAGTGCACCAGAGGCTGGAACCTTCTTCCTGCATCCCCACTGAGAATCTCGGCTCCACTCAGGATCACTAACCCTGTAGGTCACAGACCGCAGGACCTTGGGTGGACAGGAGTTTGGGGCAAAGAGCTTTGCGCGGAGTCTGGAAACCCAGCTCAGCGTTTCCTCTGCCTGCAGCCCCGTGAGACTCAGGTAACAAAGACACTGCAGTCCCGCCAACGGCTGCTTCCTTGTTGCTAAGCGACCAAATATTGGATATTAAGTTCCTGTTGATGAAGCTAATTGCAAAGGTTAATTGTCCTCCCAGATGAAAAACGCTCCAGGAATGTATTTAGGAGTTGGTCTCTATAAACTTCTGAGAGAATGTGGTTTTTGGGAAAAGCCTGTTTTTAAGACGGTGATGGCATCAGCGCTTTGTTCTTCATGTTTTGTTTCATTCCTTAGAGCCGAAGTTTTCAAACTTAGCAAAGGAACTGTGCTAGGGGACTCTTGGAGGAACCTACACCTATGGAAGAGATCAGAGATCTGGGGAGCAAGGAGGGGTGGTCCCCAGCCACGCCCATCGGGCCACGCCCACCTGGAGCCCCTTCTGGAGAGGTAAAGCCCTGCTCTCTACCTCCCTGTTCCCAGTGTTCAGCCTAGAACTGGATGCAAGGCAAGTGAACAGCAAATGCATCATTCTTAAGTGATCCCTTAATGTGTCATGAACCAGGCTGGGTCAGGTGAATGCAGCGAAAATACTTCATTCAAAGATCGTGGAATGCAGTTTCAACACTGTTCCATCCAGTTGCTGGGTTATGGTTCCCCGGGGAATCAGCTCAGGGCCATGAGAAATGAGAAAATAGTGGGTTTTCATTTTGCCTGTGGTGCTTACTGGTTATGTGACCTCGGGCGGGTGGCTTGACCCTCCCAGAGGCTCAGCTTCCTGATCTTTACACTGGGATGATAAATAAAGCCCACTTTGCCTCTCAGGGCTTTTCTAAGAACTGGGATTGGCTGTATAAAGGACATGGTGTGGTGCCTGGCAGAACAGGAGCTCAATAAACAGTATTATTATTATTATTATTATTATTTTCTATTGTTGTTTCCCAGCAAGAGGCTGGAGTGGTCATAGGGACAGCCTGCGTCAGGCAGGAAGTCACATTCTGACCAGTTGATGAAGGTTCTACGAAAAGGCACAGCACCAAAGCCAGAGGCAGGAGCTAGGGTATGGCTCTCCAAAGCATCTCCAGCATTTCACAAATGGGGATTTAAGAGGGATTGCTTTCCAAGAAGATGCTGAGCCTCTCATTGGAGGGGCTTGACTGGTGTTGGGGTGATCACATCGGGGTCTGCTACTGGCCCTGGCTCAGGGTCACCTTTGGGGACCATGGGGCAGGTGGCAGCATCACAGAGATTTGGGGCTCCTGGTATCTGGGTGGGGCTCAGCTCCTGACACCTCGCGCCAGCTTAACAGTCACTCTTTCCCTCATTGGGCACATATATAGGGAGCCCCCGTCATGTGCCAGGACGAGGGGGTCCAAGGTGGAAGACATGGGTCCTACTTCAAGGAGCTCATAGTCTTACTAGGGGGTTGGCAAACATTTTCTCCAAAGGGCCAGGTAGCAAATATTTTTAGCTTTCTGGACCATATGTTCTTCTGCGATGACTCAATTCTGCCATTATAGCAGGAGAGCAGCCACGGGCAATATGGAAATAAATGGGTACGGCTGTATCCCAGTAAAACTTTACTTAAAAAACCAAGTTTAGCCCAGGGACTATAGTTTGCTAACCCCTTCGAGAAAGACAAAGTGGGAAACAGATCTGTATAGTAGGTGTTATCACACAGATGCTACATGGTACAGCAGGGATCCAGACAATAGAAAAATATTTGTTTAAGAAACTTCCTGGAGAAATCAGCTGGGCTGGGTACCTTTGGGGAAGTCACTCTCTACATCTTAGTTTCTTTGGTGGGATATTAGTATTATAGAGATCATAGGATAAATGTGAGGACTTAGACACTTCACATACTGTCTGGGTCTTGGTTATTTCCATAAGCCAACTCAATAAATGTCAGCAGTAATAATAGCTCATGTTTTCTGATGACCTTTTATATGCTAGCCACTCTTTCATGCATTTTATGTTTATTATCTCATTTAAACCCTATAACTATACTATGAGAGATCGATAATCATTTCTTCCATTTTATATATGATAAGACTAAGGCACAATGAGGTTAAGTACATTATTTGGTAAAGGCACATCTGGGACTCTAGCCACTGCACTCACAATTACCACTGCTAGTATAGATGTCTTGCTCCTCTCAAGCCAGGAAGGACAATTGCTTGTCAGCAGGCACGTTTCTGTGGGCTGTGGGCGATGGGCTTCACTGCTTACCCTCTGGCGGCAGAGCCTGAACCTCAGTGTCTGAGTGATGCCTGCCCCCTATTTATCATGACACCCAGTGGGCATTCCAATGGCTTTTGCCTCAAGGACTTTAGGGCACAGGCATGTGCTGGTGTGTTCCAGCTCTCTGTGCCCAGCAACATGACATGCTTATCATACCAAGTTTCACCCCTTTCACTCCTTCCTTTCCTTTCTCCCCTAATGTTTAATCACCTAAAGACCCTAAGAAAACAAAGAAAAAATATGGAGCCCTGTAAGGATGGGCAATAATATCCTCACTCACTGTTTTGGACCCCTCTCTTTAGAGTTAAATTTTCGTGCTGTGCCCACAATGGGGGCAAGTGAGCCAACCCTATCAAGACATAGAGCCATGAGTGCTATGGGCTAAGGATGCCTTTGTCCACTTCTCGACGGATGGCCTCCCAGGGATCGGACCATCTCACTCGCGATCCATGCTCTTAGCAGCTAATTGCATTTCTTAACCATGCTGCTTCAGACTGAAGTACACAAAGAACAGTTCCTGGAAGCCTGACACAGCTTGTCAGAGAAGCAGAGCAGAGCTCATCTTCCTGGAAATCTCCTTTGGTCTCTGGAGGGGATTCAGTACGGCAATAATCAAGAGCTCCAGCCCATTGAATTCCCGTGCTCCCTGAGCTTCCAATGAGAGTTGGGGTGTGAGTCAGCCCATGTCTCCAAAAGACAGCTTGTATCTGGCCCAAGGTCAAATTACAGAGCACCAGACCCATGTTCAAGGATTGGTACCTGTGCCCAGCTAGCTTATAATGATAATAACAATAGATGCCACTGATTGAGTCAGACCAAAACCCTATGCAGCACTTCTAAGCATGGACTTTCTCCTGGGGCACCTGCTTTTACAATGGCCAGTTCTGTGTGGGCTTTGGCTGATTTTCCACAGGTACGTCCTTGTGGTTTCTCACCTAAGATACGTGCATATGCCACTTGCTTCCTATGCTGGGACTTCTCTATCAATGCTAGTATAAAACCCCACTCTGTATCCCATAAGGGGACACCAAAGTGTGAGGGAGTTAGTGCCCCATAAGATGAAATATTGACTCATCAGAGATAGAAGCCACCAAGAGATGGTCCTAAGACAGTGTGTACAGCCCAAGAGCTCTCAGAGATGTTACCATGATCAAGCATGATGAAATTTCTTCTATTATTTATAGCCAGAATCTGGTGGCCACAATGGGCTCAGACTGGAGGATATCTTGTCATGGGTAGGATAGGGGAAGCTAGTTCCCAGAGCAGGGTCTCTCTAGGACAAGAGGCTCTCACCAAGTGTCGAAGGTGTCAGTTTCAATAGTGAAGATGAGCTAGGTTGGGCTAGGCAGGAATCAGACAGAGGTAGATGGCTTTAATATAAAAAAAAAGACCTACCTACATTCTTGATTTTTTGAGGGTGTGAACTATTTACTGCCATAAATGTGGAATAAATTGAATGTTACCTTTCTGCTCTATGATATACTCCCTTTTGCTGCACACACAGTTGGGCTACGTTGCTTTCCGGACCAAGAGCTAATGGAATATCAGGTCGGAAGGCTATTTTCGGATGATCGTACATCAGCACTTGAGCCAAAGCTCCCACACAGCCTTTGAAACTCTAGACAAAATAAAATCAGGATAGACCTTGGCGTGCTACCTGTGTCTTTGCCATGACTTTGAGCCTGGAATTCATGACTACATCATGCATGTTGGAGCAGTGGTAACTAACTAGGATTTTTTCTGCCCATGTTGACTACAGGTCTCTCTTCCTCTTAGCAGTGTTTCACTGAGTAGTCACAAATGGGGTATGGTAGAGACCCTGGTAGCCTGAGGACATAGGAATGTTCGATTTCATAGTTTCTGTTGCCTTTGTTATGTAGCCTCAGACTGAGTTGTAAACTTAAGGGATATAGGCAGATACATATCACTCTCAGTCCTGGCTTTAAACTCTACGTATGCACCTTTGCCCATACTTCCTCTTTTCTCCCCACCACCTAGCTGGAAGCAGAGTTCTCCAGTGGGATGGAGTCCACTTGAGAAGAACTCAATCCTTGACGCTGCTTGGAGGTGGAGGCCCCCAGGAGAGGCAACTGCCACATGCCAGGCCATGTTAAACCCCTGAGATCTGGGATTGCTTGTTACTGGAGCTTAGCTCACTAATACTAACAAAGCAGGGAATAGTGCCCTTCTGGCCCTCTTGCCCCCAAGTGGCCCCAAGATGTTTGGGGAGCAGTTCTGTCTCCTCCCTGGGACCCTGTGGCTTGCCAGGTTTGCCAGGCTGGATCATGATGGAGGCATGGGGAGATTTCACTGAAGTGCCTGGTACATTTCTGAAGAGCACGTCCTGTGAGGGGAGGGGGTTTGTAACTTACTGTGCCCATCCCTACACACACAAGGGAAGAACCTCAGAGAAACAGCCTGCACAGCTTCTGATCTCTGTCGTGGTTCCCCCGGGTGCCCTCTCTGAGCCATTGGGTTTTCCCTTATCCTTCATTCCTCACAAGAAGATGAGGTTCTGCTCCTCAAATCGTTCAGGTTTGATAAACCAGAGCCCTTTAGGCTGCTTTCCGCTGACCATGGTGACTCTGCTATCCCCGGGAGGAAGGGGTCAGGATGCCTGTGGGATGGTGTCAGGATCTCCTTCCATTCCCCACCATCCCCCACAAGGGGCTGTGGTTGCTTTCCTCACATGCTCATTTGAGAAGCAAGTACACCTCTCCACAGGAGTTGTACTCTTTCCTCAGAGGCAACCCTAGCACAGACTCATCTGAGAAAAGGACATTGTTCCTGGTTGGAAGTTTTGATCTCATCATTTTACCAAACAGTAACCCCTTTTATTCACATGTGGGGCCTTTGGCTCTTGTCTGGGCCTAAATTACTTATACAGGCCACCAACTGAGCTACAAAGAGCTCCTTTTTGCCATTTGGAAGAGGTGACAGCCTCTTCTTTGGGAAGGATGGTTCTCAAGTTATTCAGCTCTGTCGGGGAATTCCCAAGTTATTTCTGTAGTTTCCCCCAAATTATATGTACATATTTACACACACACACGCACGCGCCCATACTCCCCTGGATGGTAGATAATGTCATTCTTAAGCAGAGCGCACCAGGCACATTCCTGTCTCAGGGCCTTTGCACTTGAGGTTCCCTCTGCTTCAAACACTTCTCTCCCAGATTTCCACCTCACTTGCTCCCTTTTCTCGTGCAGATTGTTGTGCAGATGTCGTCTTCTCAGGGAGAAGCTCATTCTGTAAGATTGTATTCCTTATCCCCCAGAATCCTTGTCACCTTCCCCTACTTTATATGACCTCCTAGCACTTACCACATTCTGGCAGGCTCTATATTTACTTATTTGTTATTGTCTGTTTCCCTCAAAGAACATCTAAACTCCAAGAAAATAAGGGTTTTTGTCTGTGTGGTTTTCTCCTCTATCCTTTGCATCTAAAGTAATGCTTAGAATATAGCAGATGCTCAGAAGATGATTGTTAAATGAATTGATGATCCCTTTTTAAAGATAAAGAAGCAAAGTCTCGGAGGGGGTAGTTTGAGCTAGTGTGTGTTGAGAAAGCTTTCAAGCCCAGGATTTTCTGCTTCCAAGCGTTCTATTTTCTGCTCTGACATCAGACGTTGTGCGCGGGCACTGCAGCTAAGGGGCTGTTCCATGGGGCGAAGCAGCCCTGAGAAGAAGCACAGTTCATACCAGGCACCAATGAGCTGCCTGCCCAGTCCCTGTGCTTTGTTCGAAAAGTTTCTGTTCTGCCCACAGAAGCATTTCCTTCGTCAGCAGCATCTGTGGTCTTTGAAATTGCTTCCCCTCTCTGTGGCTCAAACTCCTTGCGTTTGAGGTCGTCGAGCCGTGCTTAAATTCCATCGTGCCTGAGAAGCCGGGGGTCAGGTGTTCTGTGACCCTGTTGCCGCCACACACTCCTTACTGGTGTGTTGTCTGTGCCTTCCTTCCCCAGGGGCTCGCACTCCTCGAGAGGTGACCTGTGATTAGCTCCTCACATTTGCTGATCAGTGTTTCAGCGCCGCATTCACCTTCTCTTCATGCCATAAATCTTTCCACGGAAGATATCAAGCGTTGCCTCAAAGCAGTGGGGGTTTAACAAACGCTGATGCCTGTGTCCTCCCCCCAGAGATTCTGATTCTGTTTGTCTGGGCATCATCATTTTGAAAATCCCACACACCCCGCCCCCCACCCCGGTGATTCTCAATGTGCAGCCGAGGCTGAACATGCTGCTGCGATGGGCTGCAGAGCCTCTGAGGGGCAGGGAGGAAACACCGTGCGCGGGAAGCAGATCCATTTTAGCAACGCTCCCTCCTCATTCCCGAATTTTCCTGGACATCCTCATCTGACCCCCGGCTGGCACCTGGAGACCACAGCCTTCCTAGTTTTGTTGTGGAATTCTGAGATTTCTGTTTTCTAGGTGCTGCTCTTGCTCTAAATAATGGCAACTCTGGTGAGAATTAAGTTCTTTCTGTTGATCGTGTCTGCCTCAGTCTTCTCATCAGGAACAGTACTGACATTGTAGGTTTGTTGAGACTTCAGTGAGCTACTATATGTAAATGAGGAGTTAGGTGCCTGGCACGAACTACCATTTTTTTTTAAAGATTTATTTTTTTATTTTAAAGACAGAGCATGGGGTGGGGGTGGGGATGGGGGATGGGCAGAGAGAGAGAGAAAGGGAGAGAATCTCAAGCTGACTCCCTGCTGAGCATGGAGCCCTATGTGGGGCTCGATCTCACAAACCTGAGATCCATGGGGCGCCTGGGTGGCTCAGTGGGTTGGGCCGCTGCCTTCGGCTCAGGTCATGATCCCAGGTCCTGGGTTCGAGCCCTGCATCGGGCTCTCTGCTCGGCAGGGAGCCTGCTTCCTCCTCTCTCTCTGCCTGCCTCTCTGCTTACTTGTGATTTCTCTCTGTCAAATAAATAAATAAAATCTTAAAAAAAAAAAAAAAAAAAAAAAAAAAAAAACCTGAGATCCTGACTTGAGCTGAAATCAAGAGTTGGACGCTTAAGCTACTGAGCCACCCAGGCACCCCTAGCTACCATTTTTGTTATTAGGCATCTTGCTTATAAAATGCCTTCTCCAGAGTCCATTGTTACAAGAATCAGTGTTGGCTCCCACATAACCTTTCGCCTCAATCCTGCATGACTTTTTTTTCCCCCTGCATGACTTTTTATGGTTTTGCCATGCTGCTAGCACACTCCAAATGTGTTACAAACAGTTTCATCCTCTGTCTTTTAAAAACTGGATGGCATTACTGTAAATATTGGGCACCCTGCGGAGAGTTGTCTCCTTGGGCGTGGGCCAGCCTCCCCTGATTCTGGACCAGCTTCTTGGGCCTGGCACCATAGTGGCGTCTCTTCCAGGGGCTTCAGGCCCAGAAGGCCCAGAAGCACCTCTGGACAGATGCTGCCAAGACTGTGGAAGTGACCAAGGGGGTGGGTAGCAGGGAACTAAGTGGAGGAGCCCAGCTCGGAAGGGCTCAGGTGCAGACAGCCTGGGGATCATGAGCTGGCCTAGCTGAGCTGTTTGGTCCAGTCACACAAAGGTCTCCCAGATCTGTACTTGGAAAATTAGTTGTGGGAGCCTGGTAAGCTGGACGCAGACCAGGGTGCAAGTAGTGACATCTTCCCATGGCCTGAGGTGGGTGAACAAGGGTGCCCAACCAGGGGAGAGACCACAAGCAAAGGGGGACAGAGAGTGCCGTCGTCGTCCCCCATTGGGAGAGAATGGTAGCATGGCCCACGTCTGGGGTCTAGACAGACTATGTGATACAGACACCATCCCGCCTCCTGAGACTGTCAGCCGGAGGCAGGAGCAGCCCAAATATTCCACAGGGGCGCCCTGTAGTGAGATCAGTCCTGTGCCAGGGACATATAGGTGGCTGCAGGCACATGTGCCAGGAGATCTGGCTTCAGATTGACTTCCTGGTGGCAGTGGCTCCCTTCCACTGTGGCTGAAGGCTGTTATGCCCATAGGCCTTTGCTTCCTTACCCCCGTCTGCACAGGAAGGAGCTGGGACTGCCAGGTTTGCCTTGTGGCTGCACATCTACAAGGAGGAGTTAGGTCCCGTTGTTTCCCACCGTGTCTCTAGGGCACAGGAAAGTAGGTGGCATTAGCAGATGTTCTGTAATTATTTATTGAATAAATGGATAAGTGAATCAACAAACGAATGAATCCCAGTGTAGCCCCATGATGGGACATCCAGGCAAGGGGTGCCGGTGCCCAGAAGTCCACAGGACAGGGAGCTGGTGTGTCGCAGGGCACAGCATTGTCCACAAGGTAAGACCCACCCAAGATCACCAGAGTGGGAGTGTGCGTCACATGCAGGAGACCTCGAGGGTCTCTGTGAATCACAGCCCTGGGGCCCGGGCATGTTTGGGCCTTCAGATGGGGAGTCCTCGGGCCCAGCAGATGCAGACTGCTACCAGTGGAGGCAGGGCTGACAGAGCAATGAAAAAGACATATGGTCCATTCGAGAGACAGCTAGTTAGTGAAGGAATTGCTCTGGAAGTGGAATATTTCTGAGGTGGCTACGGAATCCATAGGCTTCAACCATAGATCACATCATGTTTTCAAACACATTTCTCTGTGTCGACAATTTCACTTATTCTGCAGATTGTGCCTGATTCAAATGCCATAATTCCTGCCAATGAGACTGGAGCCATGTCATTTGGGTTCGCAAATTGGGTTTGTGTGACGCAGCTAAATGGCCATCTCTTCATTTGGAGGAGCTGCAGTTTGAAAAAGTCCCATCAGTCCCGCCATGATGATAGATGAGAAACCCCCAGTCTGGCAGGGTCTTCCCCGAGCGGAGCTGGCTGTGCACCTGGCAGGCCCTGTCTGCACCTGCTAGTAATGTCCTCTCGTGTGACCCTGTGCCGGGGGGGGGACAGCAGGTGGAGTCTGAGGCAGCTGGGGTGCCGAGGGGACGGATGGAAAGAGTCCAGAACTCCAGGGTCTTACCTAGCACCAAGGACAGCTGCCTCCAAGGTTCTTCAAGCCACACTACACGAGGACCGGCAGAAGGCAGAGACTCTGGGATGCTCTGAAACCCGGGCCGACCTCCCAGGGGCCTTGGATATCTGTTTGAGGCAAGGCACTTGCAGGGCTGGGGAGCCTGATTGAGTCAGGCTTCATGAGGTCGCAAGAGGAGATGTGCACAGACAAACTGCAGGGATGGTTTAGCTAGAAAGACCTGTGGATTACAAGTAAATGGACAGAGCAAGAAACCAGGCAAACACTAACCAAAAGCAGGAGTAGCTGTATTAATTTCAGACAGAGCGGACTTCAGACAAGGAAGGTTACCAGGGACAAATACATGGTAATACATCATAATAATAATACATAATACATCAATAATAAAGATGTCAATTCTCTAAGAAGATATGACAATCCTTAATACGTATGCGACTAACAACAGAGCCTCAAGGTATCGGCATCTCATTGTATGGACAGTTTCTCTTATAATTTCTTTGATCCATGCTCTCAACTCCTGCGCACACTGTCATCCCTCTGAAAAGGGAATGCCAGCAAATTTAGTTACACTCAGAGCTATCAGTGGTGTGAGATGTAACAGTTCAGACTCAGGGTTGAAACAAGGAATTTATTCATGGAATTAAGGGAATTAAGGGATGAAGTTTGGCTTTTCATAGAGGGAGGACTGCTTTATATCAGAGCAACATTTGGAGCTGAGAAAATCAGCAAGGGCTGAGACCTGAATGCTCTTGCTGGTGGCTCAGTAGAGAATTGAAGAGAACAGGTAGAAGCTGATTCAGAGAAGCCAGAGCTCACGTCTCTTTCCTTCGCCTCCTCCAGGAAGAGCTGGGACCAGGTCTCAGGGACGGAATAGGCAAGCGCGCGGGGAGAGGAGTACATAAGAACATTTCCAACAAAGTCTTGTAACATTTAAGCTGGCTTCATTACAGTCTTTGCTCCCATGTAGACCAGTATGGAAGATAAAAAATTATAAAAGTGTCAGCTCAAATATGTTTAGTTCTTTCTCAAATGGCAATTCTCAGCATGTCACAGAAATACTGGTTAACTCAGAAGCATAACAGATGGGGCATATGAGCTCAAAATTATGGTGAAAATTTTTTGAAGACCCATTAGCTTTATATGAGCAAGCCACAGATGCTGTTGGTGTAGTTTGATGAGTAATAAATAAATATACCTACATATATACTTGTTTTCTTTAGATGATTAATTCCTGAGGCAGAACCTCTGTTTAATTTTCTCCCCTAGAGCCTGCCTATATTGAATGCTTAGAAACAATGTTTTAAAGAGACTGACCTTGGGGGACACCTGGGTGGCTCAGTCGGTTAAGTGTCTGCCTTCGGCTCAAATCGTGATCCCAGAGTCCTGGGATCGAGCCCTACATTGGGCTCTCTGCTCAGCGGGAAGCTTGCTTCTCCCTCTCCCACTCCCCCTGCTTGTGTTCCCTTTCTCTCTGTGTCTCTCTCTGTCAAATAAATCAATAAAATCTTTAAAAAGAGAGAGAGAGACTAAACTTGGGTATTTGAGCTGTTGGGCCCCTCAGAGCAAAGCAGCCCTAACTGACCTTTTGGCATGGGGTGACTCAAAATAACAAAGGTTCCTGCACTCTGACTGGAGGGACCACCTCTGCCTGGTTCTGGGCTGAGCCATGGTTAGCGGGCACGTACAGAGAGCACACAGGTGGAGGCAGAGCTTCCAGCCTTCCCTGTTCCCTCCACCCCGCCGTCCACAGAGCACGCACCTGGCGCTATGGTGGGGCAGGACCGGGAGACCGTTCCAATGGGCAAACCCTGGGCTGCCCTCTGAACTGTCGCTTGTCCGGCTGACT
Source organism: Lutra lutra (assembly GCF_902655055.1). Classification (NCBI taxonomy): domain Eukaryota; kingdom Metazoa; phylum Chordata; class Mammalia; order Carnivora; family Mustelidae; genus Lutra; species Lutra lutra. The sequence goes on from NC_062287.1 coordinate 66,468,900, forward strand.
AAGCCTTTCTCACTGAATTTTATGGCCGTGGCTTCCTGTTCCCTTAGGAGTTGCTTTTTCCAGGAAGTTCTTCAGAGTTTCAGGTAAGCGGCCTTCTGTGTGCCTGGCCCCACTAAGGGTTATTGAGTACCTTGGGTATCTGCTTGTGGTCTTCTTCAACTTGAGGTCTGGGGTTATGTTCTCAGAAACCCACCGTATGATGAACAAGGATTTACCACACCTAACCTACCAAGCATCATAGCTTAGACTAGCCTCCCTTCAACGTGCTCAGGATACCGGCACTAGCCTACCATTAGGCCAAATGATTACACACAAAGCCTGTTTTACAATCAGGTGTTGAACAGCTCACGCAGCTTTCTGAATACTGTACCATGAAAACAAGAATGGCTGTGTGGCTACAGGATGGCCATGGCTGTGTTGGCTGCTCCCTCTCGCGATGGTGTGGACAACTGGGAGCCATGGCTGGCTGCCACCACCCAGTATCACAGGAGACGGTCATACCGCATATCACTAGTTCAGGAAAAGATCAAAATTCCAAATTCCAAGTACGGTTTCTACTGAGCAGACTTGGCTTTTGCCTCATCATAAAGTTTGAAGAATCCATTGTAAGCCAGGGTCTGTGTATTTGCTGTGTTCCAGATACTGTGTTAAGCGTTTTGTATACTTTGATTCAATCAAAATAACCTCGTTAGTTGAAATTCTTTTGATTACAAATTACAGAAACTTTAAGGAAAGCCGGCTTATACATGGGAGGCAAATTATTGACATGTCACTAAGAAGTCCAATACGAGCACACACCGAAATGAAACAAGATAGCGACGTGGTTATCTCTGCATATTTTCTCTTCTCCTTTTTATGTTCCATAGTACTAGGCATTTGCTATTTTTTATAATCAGAGAAACTTTACTTGAAAGGAGGTTTATAGTACTCTAAACACTCTCTCGTATACTCTAATCAACTGGGACTCTTGTTCCCTGGACTATGGTGTCCTCACGGGCAAGGACTTTTCCTTATGTGTCATTGTAGCACCTTTCTTGCCTTTCCAGTTTGTGCTCAAAGGTAAATGTTAGGTGGATTGAATTCATATGTCGCATAAGGAAGATTTTTGCAGTTCTAATTCTTTCAGAAGACAGATGATAATGAGAAAGTAGTTTACACTTGATCCAATACATGATTTCTCAGGACAAACCATGTAACCTCAAACGGAGGTAATAATCCCAGGTTATGGTGAAGCTCAAATGAGTTAGAGCCCCGCGTGAGCTGTAAAATTCTGTATACCTGGCAGTTGGTAATGGCCTGGGTTTATAGAGCCTTCTCATTCCAAAGCCTCTATCCAAGGTGAGTCATGTCTATTTCTAAATTTTCTAAGAACCATCATTATCTCTTGATGAAAAGATATGGTAGGGGAGAGAGAAGCTGGGAACATCAATTTAGGACACGTTATTAATCCCCTGACAAGTGCACGCTCCACACCCACATATCCTACTGTCAGATTGTCAGAGTCTTCTGACATCTCCTTCTGGAAACTCGACGGGCTCTCAAACTAATAGGTTTGAGACTGAGTTCAGGATCTTACTTCTAAAACTGGTTGCCCTGAAGTGTTCTCTATCCCAGTGAATCTTTCCACCCTCAACTCTTGTTTCTTCATCACACTCCATTTTCATGCCATTGCTGTGGTCTGTCTACTTCACCGGCTCTGTGTCTCTGGAATTGATTCTTTCCTATGTCTTTATGGCCATTACCCTAGTCCAAGCTACCATCACTCCACCTCCTACTTGATCTCCCTAAGGAAGGGCTTCCCTTCCGCCAGTCAACTCCACTTGGTGGCCCAACACAACTCTGATCATGTCACCTGCTCCAACTCTTCAGCGGCTTCCAAACTCTGAGTTTCCAGGCACCATCTTTAACCAAGCTCACACATGCCCTGCATGAAAGGGTACCAACCCCCGTTCCACCCTCATCAGCTACCCTTTTGCTCTTTCAGCTCCCCCTGCATGAACTTCCTTACAGGTCCTCCCACCTGCCTCTCCATGGGCTGCTCCCCTAGAGCGGAAGGCCATTCCTCTACCCTCCAGTAAATCCTTCACAAGGTACACAACATCTCAAATGGCACGTCTTCAGCATCTGTCTCGTATTTCCGGGACTGGCTTAATCGGCCTTTCACCTTCCATCAGAATTCTGTGTGTCTCCTTCCTAGTGCTTGCTATAGTTGCAATTTTACATTATTTGTTTAATTACTTGATTTATATTTGTCTTTCCCACCAGATTGTAAGGTCTATGAGGGCAGTGACTGTGTCTCTTTTGATTTCCCGTTGGGTCCCCAGCATTCAGCACCCAGCAGATGACTGATCCACGTGTGTTGAATGGATGAATGAATGAGTACATGGTTTGATGCCAGGACTGTGCTAGGAGCTAAGGATACAACCAAATCAAAGAATGTTGTTACCCTCAAGGTTCTCCTAGCCCAGAAGGAGGGACAATACAGGTAGATGGATGACTTCAAGAGTTCTGTGGAAACCTTAGATGGGAATAAAATACAAATGGGAATAAAAACAGGTCCTGTCACACCAATTTCCCAAGAACTAAGGTGTACATATGTACATATACACTAAACATGACATCACATACATGTAGACAAATTATGTAGGTCCTTATAGACATACAGTCTCATTCCACAACGTATTCCTAGCACCACTTATGGGCACGAATAGCACACTTCTGCACATGGGTACACATGCATGAGCAAGCAAACCACCCTACACCCACAGACAAATGTCCTGTCTGCCCTCGTATGCACACTTACCCACGTAGGGGCATGTACACACTCTCACACCGGCAAGGCAGGTATTGGTCTTTTATTTACAAGGCTGGGCTGGGAGTCCCAAGGTCTTAAGGATGGGTCCCCATGTGCGTGGAGTCTCAGAGAGGTATGTCCTATAGTCAGAGCAGTGTTCCAAGCCGGAGAGTCCTGTCTGAGGCCAATGGGGGAGGGGGTGTCCAGGCCCAGGCCTAGCCGGGCTGCATCCCCAGTGGGAATGGTTTTTTCACCAAGAGTGTGAGGTGGGTGGTCTACTTTACACCGACTTGGTTCCATGTCTGGGAGTCAAGGCTGCAGCTCAGGGTCATCCTGAAACTTGGATGCTGAGCCTATGATAGGCAGAATAGGTCTAAATCCTCACCCACTAAAAAGGCGGCAGCCAAACACATTCTCTCCATTCTTTCCTTTTCTCCCTCCCTTCCTTTCCTCCTTTGATCTGATACTGGGAACACTGATGGAGGAAGCAAGGTCGCAGCTGTCGCAGAGCCCACAGTCGGGCACAGCCTGTAGACAAACAGGCGGCCAATCACAGTGCAGGACAGAGGGACACTAGCCTGGTCCTGGAGGCTGGGGACCACTTTCAGAGGAGATGGATTTTAGGCTGAATCCCAAAGGACTGGTAAGCACTAGCTCGGTGATCTTGATCAGAGAGATCGGTAGCAAGGAGGTCCCAAATCTGCATTTTACAAACACCCTAGTAATTCAATTTGGGGTAGAGGTAGGCATGGGGTTAGATCACATGCCGAGAAACATTAGTGTGGGGGGTTAGAGAGGGAGACAGGTGAGGGGGCTTCAGTGACAGCAGGGGAGGAGAGGGTGGTCATCTTTTAAATGCTAGACATTCTGGATGGGGACTCCATGCCATGTCTCTTTGCACAGACTAAAGAAGGGGATACCCTCCCAGGATGCAGACATGAGGCCTAGAGCCAAGGCTCTGAGCTGAACTTTGTCCATAGAGGGAGAGCCTACAAAGGCCTAGCTTATTATTATTATTATTTTTTTATTAACATAAAATGTATTATTAGCCCCAGGGATACAGGTCTGTGAATCGCCAGGTTTACACACTTCACAACACTCACCATAGCACATACCTTCCCCAGGGTCCATAACCCAGCCATCCTATCCAACCCCACCCCCCAACCATCAGCTTATTTTGTGAGACTACGAGTCTCTTATGGTTTGTCTCCCTCCCAATCCCATCTTGTTTCATTTATTCTTTTCCTATCCCCCAAATGCCCCACGTTGCATCTCCACTTCCTCATATCAGGGAGACCATATGATAGTTGTCTTTCTCTGATTGATTTATTTCGCTAAGCATAATACCCTCTAGTTCCATCCACGTCGTCGCAAATGGCAAGATTTCATTTCTTTTGATGGCGGCATAGTATTCCATTGTATATATATACCACATCTTCTTTATCCATTCATCTGTTGATGGACATCTAGGTTCTTTCCATAGTTTGGCTATTGTGGACATTGCTGCTATAAACATTCAGGTGCACGTGCCCCTTCGGATCACTACGTTTGTATCTTTATGGTAAATACTCAGTAGTGCAATTGCTGGGTCAAAAAGTTTTCAACTTTTTGAGGAACCTCCATGCTGTTTTCCAGAGTGGTTACAGCAGCTTCAAAGGCCTAGCTTTAACGCTGGTGTGTTTCCCCTTGACTACAGACAAGCCTCATAAAGCAAACGTAAGTGGAAATCATAGCCTGCTGCTCTATCAGTGATTACTCTTTGCTCTAGTCAGGCAGAGACATCTGGTCCCCCTGACAGTATTGGGCAGGGGAGGCATGGAGAGTCATGGGAAATCAGCCTGCTTCTTCTACCTTTGCTCTGGGGAGTGGGCTGTGTCCTGGAGGTCAGGGAGGTGAAAGATAAGGGAAGACCTGAGGGCAGATGTGAGGCAGATCCCTTTACTCCCAAGAGATACGGATGAAGGGCAGTAACCATGTTTTAATTCTACTCCTTTCTCTCTCTTATTCTTCACATTCAGTCATTCACCAGGCTGGATCACTTCTTTTCTCTCCTCCCCTTTCCCACACCATTACTGTAAGTCAGACCTAACTCTTCTTTCTTGCTGCCATTTCTTTCTCCTGGCTTTTCCTCAGAAAACTCCTAATCACCCAACAAAGCCCAAATTATAATTGCAAGCTCTTCTCTGTGGCATTCTCTGACTGTCTCAGGCAGAACACACACACACACACACACACACATCTACATGAAAAACAATAACAACACTGGACTTGTGGTCTGAAGACCTAGATAGGAATCCGAATTATTTCTATTTTTTTTAAATTTATTTTATTTTATTTTTTTTAAATTTTTTAAATTTATTTTCAGTGTAACATTATTCATTGTTTTTGCACCACAACCAGTGCTCCATGCAATCCGTGCCCTCTACAATACCCACCACCTGGTGCCCCCAACCTCCCACCCCCCCACTTCTTCAAACCCTTCAGATTGTTTTTCAGAGTCCATAGTCTCTCATTGTTCACCTCCCCTTCCAATTTCCCCCAGCTGCCTTCTCCTAACTCCCCATGTCCTCCATGCTATTTGTTATGCTCCACAAATAAGTGAAACCATATGATAATTGACTCTCTCTGCTTGACTTATTTCACTCAGCATAATCTCTTCCAGTCCCGTCCATGTTGCTACAAAAGTTGGGTATTCATCCTTTCTGATGGAGGCATAATACTCCATAGTGTATATGGACCACATCTTCCTTATCCATTTGTCCGTTGAAGGGCATCTTGGTTCTTTCCACAGTTTGGCGACTGTGGCCATTGCTGCTATAAACTTTGGGGTACAGATGGCCCTTCTTTTCACTATATCTGTATCTTTGGGGTAAATACCCAGTCTACTTTTTCTTACAAGTTCTGAGATGTTGGGCAAGTTATCAATCCTATCCGACCAAACCTCCTCCTTACTTCATCTGTAAAATGGGTACTTAATATTACCTCCTGTACTACTGTGATTCTTAATAAGACATCAAGATGGATATGTAGGCAACCCATTGTTGAACTGCTTTTAATTCTGAGCACATTAAACCCTGATGTCTCTCACCCTACCTAAGACTTCCCTTCAGTTGGTGGGTGCACTGCAGGAGACACCTGGCTCTCTGTCCTTTTGCTCTGTGCCCACACCCAGGGACCTACAAAAGAGAGCCACCTGAGTACATGATCCTCCAATCCACTGTGACCCTCGGAAAGGAGGTAAAGGCCTTTATGAGTTTGGCCCACTTGGTGAGGTTTGGACACACTGTTCTTATCCAGTGTCCCCCTGTCTGCCCCAGGTTAGAGTAGAGGAAAGAGAACTTTCTTCCCCTCCTATGCCCTTGTGCCTCGGTGGTTTTCCTTGAATCCTCAATCAGGAAGCTACAGCCAGCCTCCCTGACTGCGGTTCTCGTGTGTGGGCACACGGGTCCAGAGCTCTGAGCATCCTGCCCTCTGCTCGCCCTTCCCCCAGGCCTGCCTTTCCCTGCAGCCCTGCCTGCCTGTCTTGCTGTTAACATCGAAGGACAAATGCAGTCCTATATTTCAAAGTCATCAGGCAGATCTGATTAATTTTGGAAATGAACAACACGAAGATTCATCACAAACTTTCAGGTATGAGCAGCAATAAACAAAACCAGAGCATGGAGCGCTATTTATTTATTAAAACAGTAAATTGAAGGGAAATGGGCTATTTATTTTGCACGATGTCTTCCACAGAAATAATTGGCTCATTAATCACACTCTCGCTGTGGTCACGTTCAGAAGGTCAGGCTCACCGGGGAATTGAAACAGGGGCGGTATGTGCAGTGCCGATGGCGTGAAGTCCAGGGAGGCTGGCTCCTGGGGACCCAGGCATGTCCCGTGGATCCGGTACCACAGGACGGCAGCCAGGCGGCTGGAAGGCAGTGCGGCACAGGGGCTCTTGCCACAGATGGGCAGCAGGGGGCCAGAGGTCAAACTCTGGCTCCTGCCACTTCCTGGCTGTATGACCTTGGGCAAGCTGGTTCACCTCCGTGCCTTGACTTCATCTATAAAATGATGCTGGTAAGGAATGCAACTTGTAGGGTACCAGGAACTTGAGTGAGTGGGCAAAGCGCTAGCATGCTTTGTGTTCTTACAGATGTTAGTTGTATTTACTCTTTTGGTCCAAGCAGAGCCTCAGGCTGGGGCACTCTGGTGTCAATGGAAGCTTGGAGCATAAGGTTACTGAGGCCCCAAGGGAGGCCGAATAGTACAGCAGAGGCTATGAGGTCAGGCTCTGCAGTCAGCCTCCTTGGGTTCAAATCCAACCTCTGTCTCTTACTGGTTATATGTCCTTGTAGAATGATTTGGCTTTTCTGTGCCTCAGTGTTTTCCTCCCTCTCTCCCTCCCTCCCTTCCTTCCTTCCTTCCAAGATTTTATTTGTTTATTTGTCAGAGAGAGAGAGAGCATGAACACAAGCAGTGGGGGAGAAGCAGAGGGAGAGGGAGAAGCGAACTCCCTGCTGAGCAGGGAGCCCAATGTGGGGCTTGATTTCAGGACCCGGGTTCATGACCTGAGCTTAAGGCAGATGCTTAACCAACCAAGCCAACCAGGTGTCTCAAGAGCCTCAGTTTTCCTAACTATAAAATGGGGGTGATCATAATAGCACTACTTGATAAGATTATAATGAATGTTCAAGGAGAAAATAAGTAGAAAGTACCTACCTCAATGCCTGACCATAGAAATAACGAAATACTTGTTATCATGATCATTTTTAGAACCTTCCTGGCCTGTGACTTTCCCCTAGACACCAGGCATGGTCCAGGCATGCTGGAGGTAAACAGACATGCTGAACTTCAGGTCCCTTCCCTGGCAGGGAGGGGAGGGGGCCAGAGCCCCAGGGGACAGGCTGAGGGAAATGCATCTGCAGCAAAGGACAGTGCCACAGGGCATAGGGATGTGGATTGGGGACCACTGGTGTCTGAGTGGCACCAGTGTCACAGGCATGGGGTGGCCATGAGCAGCTTCTCCTGCAGCAGACCTGGAGACTGGCATGGGGAAGGTGACTGGGCCGCATGCAGAGGCAGTGAGGGGATGAGACAGGGAGGGAGGAACGCCAGTATAGAGCACATTAAAGTGGGCCGTTGGGGCTCAGTCTCATGGGGGACCCCTTGAACCACTGGGGGATTAGGCCTCACACTCATGACCCTGAAGGGTGAGGAGGCCCATCCCTCATTGACTGGGGCTTGTTCCTGAGGCTGGAAAGCATGGGCCCGAGCATATGTCTACGACCAGAGAAGGGCCTCAGGCAGAGACGCAGGAAGCCACAGAAGATGCTGTCGGTCTGTGACTGTTAGCAGGTGACCTTTGCGGCCAGCCAGGATGTGGCCAGGTCACTGACAGCTTCTATAAACAAGCGTGCCTGTCTTCCAGCGGGGAGGGAGAGGCTCATCTTCTCCCTTCCCTACACAGAATGGCTGGGCCCACGGGCACGGACAGGTGGGGGCTGGGGCCGAGCTGTGGGCCCAGGCTGTAGGCTGTCATGCTGCAGGGCTGACTGTCCAGGGGGTAAGATACTAAGAGCTAAGACCTTAGAGCATTACCATGTCCTAGTCACCATTCCACGGGCTTTACACCCATTTACTCATTGCATTTTCACAACCCTGTAAAAACACTCACAGTCTTTAAGGAGAAGATGCAGAGACACAAAGAGGTAATGCAGCCTCCCGGGACTGTCCCGCTGGTAACTGGGGCTGTTTGACTCAGAGGCCCTGCTCTTGGGCCTTTCTGGCCTACAGCAGGGGTGAGGCGCAGGCAGCAGAGGGGTGGGGCGTGTGGGGAGGGTAAATAAAAGGGGTGCTGGGAAAGGAAGTAGAGGCCGTCCTGTGTAGCAGGAGGCCAGGTGAGTGCAGGCAGGAGGGCATGTGGGACCTGGTCCAGGCTGGGGTAGAGCTAGGCTCTTGGCCTTCAGCAGCAGGGGTTTGGAATAGCCCGGGCCTCTGGTTAAAACCCTGACTCTTTCTGACTCAGGAGCAGCAGGTGGGGCTTGAGACTCGGGGACCAGACGTGGGGTCTGGTGGTGGATGGTGACGGGTGGGTGGCCACGCGGGGAAGGCTCTTGTTTGAATGAGGTGGAGGAGTCCATGGAGGGAAGGGACAACTCCCTCTCGAGGGGCCTACTTCCCATGTCCACCTCCTGGGGAGGGGAACCCTCCTCTGTGGTTAGATTACTGATCCCAAAAAGGTAGGTGCTGGGGCTGCAGGCCCCTGGGAAAGCGGCCCCAGAGAGCTTGAGGGGGTGAGTGGGGCTGAAAGTGATCTGGGAAGCATTTCCTCCCCTGAGCCTTACAGCCCCTCACTCACTATTGCTCTGCTATGAGCCAGAGGGCTGGAGGTGGTGCTGGGGTGTCCTTCAAACCCACCCTGAGGAAGACCTCTTGGGATTGGAAGCTTTTGGAGGGACGGAGGATTGGGTAACAGGCTCCAGGAAAGATGGTTCTATTCTGAGGGTCACTGGCATCCTGAGGGTGGGCCCAGAGGGGGGACTTGGAGCCCTACCTGCATAAGCCATGTGTTATGGGTTCAATTGTGTTCCCCCAAAAGCTCAGAAGTTGTCACTGCTCAGTACCTCAGAACATGACCTTGTTTAGAAACAGAGTCTTTACAGAGGTAATCCAGTTAAAATGAGGTCACAACAGTGGGCCCTACTCCAGGATAACCCATGTCCGTATAAAAACAGGACATGTGGCCAGTGAGGCAGACACACACAGAGGGAAGGAGACATGAAGACGCAGGAGGCACATGGCCAGCTGCGGCGGAGGAGCGGCCGAGGCTACCAGAAGCCAGGAGAGCGACCACAACCAGATCCTCTCAGAAGGAACCAACTCCGCCCGTGCCTTGACTTTGGACTCTCAGCCTCCAAAACCAGGACAGAATGAACTTACGTTGTGGCAGCCACCCAGTCTGTGGCCCTTTGATATGACAGTCCCAGGAAACAAATACACCGTGACTCATGGAAGGAGCCACAGGCTGGGGGCGTCTGCAGGCGAGGGCCATTGCTGGGGGTCTGAGCAGGGGCCTGCTCTGAGAGGTGAGGGAGGAGACCCTAGGGGAGGACAGAGCAGTCTGAAGTCTGAAGCCCCCCAGCGGGTGCTCTGGGGGCCAGCAGGTGGCGCCGCTCTCTCCAGGAATGCTTTCTCCAGAGGCCCCGAGGGCTGCGGTAGAGGCAGAGGGAAGCCGGAAGGTCGCGGTGCCCTTCTTGCCGCCCTAGGCCTAATGGAGAAGGCTGGGGGTTTGCTCAAGCTCCCACTACTGGCAGGGGCTTCGAGTCTCCTTTCTCGAGGATGAGAGGCAGGAAGAGCGAAGAGCGACACGAACTCCGATGTTCCGAGGACCCAGGCAGACACCTGCGTGAGCCCCAAGTGACCGCAGAAACCCTCTTCTTAATCAATAGTGTTTTATTGTCAGTTATAAATATTCTCCATCTGTCCCCTATTTACAGTTGCAAAATAGTTTATGACACTATACCATCACCCAGCATTCGGCACCTTTCTAGAAACTCCATGAAAATCGCATAGGAAATAAAAAGCTCTTTTGGCGGGGTGGGGGGTGGGGAATCCCACAAACCTGGCTCCCCCCACCCCCCGACTCCAAACCACCGACGCGGACAGCAGGCAGCAGGTGCTACACAGTAGCAAAGGGACGGGCGCAGGTGGCTCCCGGCGGGGTCAGGACGCCAGGCTCCTCAGGACATTGGTGATGCTCCAGTGCTGGCCGGAGCACCTCTGCAGCACCAGCTGGAAGCCGAACTCCGAGTCACTGTTCTCCTGCAGCTCCAGACAGCGCTTGGACTTGCGGTTCTGGATGGGGCCTCCCTAAAGGCCAGGACGGAGAGGGCCATCAGAGAGGAGAGGGGTAACGTGGGGAGATCTGGGGCACCTCGAGCCCGGAGGCAAGCCGGGGGAGGCCTAGAATTATCAGTGCACCCCGAGGCCCGGAAGCAGAGAGGCTCCGAGGGCTAGGGGGGCCAGCATCCCCATGCAGACTCAGGCTCCCTCCTCCCTCAGCTCCCACAGCTTTCAGGCGGCCACACCAACCTCCTTGCTTTACATCGGGGTTCCTGATATTGAGCAAGCAAGCTGTGTCCTATGTTGGGGGGTCCTTCTGCAAGCTTCCGCGGCAGGCCAAGCCCCAGGCATGTTTCAAGGCTCAGCTCCGGCTCCCTCTCCTCCAGAAGCCGTCTCACCTCCCACCACCCCCCCACCCACACCTCCCCTCCTCCAGTCCACCCAGCCGGCCAGGTGCTCTTCACCCTGTGCTTTCTCCAGCTCGGCGCTACTGACTCGTGGTGGAATTACTTGTTTCCTTGTCTCTCCCCGATCTACACTGAGAGTTCTAGGTCTTATCAGTTTCTGTGCCCTCAACATCCAGCAAAAAGCCTCGTACCTAATAGGTGGTCAGTAAATGTTGGTTGTCACGATCCACAGAGGGGAGAGGGGATGGGTCACAGGACAGGAGAGCGGTGTCAGCTGTTTCAGTCTGGAGGGGCCCTGAGCAGGCCTGGCAGTGGGGAGAGGGAGGCCCCTGCCCCTTACGACCACAGCCCACCCCCAGCGACATCCCAAGCCTGCCCCAGTGAACAGCATGCTCGGAGAGAGGGAGACAGCAAACTTCTACTGTAAGGGGGCATGTCCCCAGTCTCCCACTATCCCTGTGGTGCCAAATGACACGTGCCAAGAGAATAGTAAGACTCACTTTTCACAGTGACCTAAGAAGCTGGCAGTATGTACCGCGGCTGGACACACACAGCCCTGAGACCCCACACTGCCATGCTCGGGCGTGTATCTAGCAGAAATCCGGGCACCAAAGACAAGCACCTGAGTGCTTCCGAAACCTGATTGGAAAAAGCTCCCACCTGGAAGCAAACCCAGGCGTCCATCAGCAGTAGAATAGATCAATGACCTGTGGTATTCACGCACTGGAACGCTGTACAGCATCAGAAATATATAGACCAGAGTTCCGGTCAAGGTGACTCAGCCTAACAGATGCACCAGCACTGGAGGCCAGGCGGAGAACGCACAGAGAATTCCCCATATATGCACCAGCCAGACAGGCAACGCAGGACCAGTGTTAGAGCCAGGATGGGGGTGATCTCTGCAGAGGAGGGACTGGGAAAATGATTGACAGTAGCCAAAGAAGGGGTTCTGGGGTGCTGGTGGTACACCCCCTTCCTGACCTGGAACACAGGTGTTTGCTTTGCTTTAAATCATTGAGTCAAACATTTACATTTGTACATGTTTTTGTATGTATGTGTGTTATTTTCCAATTAAAAAAATTTGAAAAAATGTAGCTCCCTCGGAAGGGACTCTGAACAGTGGGTGAGGGAGGCAGGTAGTGAGAAGCTGGGCAGCAAAGGCGAGCAGAAGTGTGTCTGTGTGTATTCAAGGGAAGAAAGCAGCTCTCTCCTTGCTGTGCCCCAAGGCCAGCTGTGACTCACTGCACCCAAGAGCAGACAGAAAACAGCAAAGGGGAAACCCAAAGAGCAAGCCCATCTGGGGACCCTGAGCTCAGCCTGAGAGACAGCCACAGGTGGAGGCGCTGCGGGGGCGGAGGAACGAGTGGCCCTCCGACCAGGGCTCGGAAAGGACCCTGGAGTCCCCAGGTGGAAGACACTCCGAAGGCAGCCCCTCCTGCTCTCATAGGCTCCCTGAAGGACCTCTACTTCGGCCCGGGGCCTCCCAGAATGACGCATGCAGCCCTCCTGAACCAGCGTTTTCTTTCCCGAGCTGCTCTGCCCAGGAGCGTTGTCCTCTCACTGAACTTAAATCCTTGTCTTGAGGGCATCCAGCAAGGGACCCCAGATCATCCCCTGGGGTTCCCAACTTAGGTCTGCTCCTACTTCTCTACCCTTTCCCTCCCAATAGGGGAAGGTGAGGCCCATGTTCCCCGAGTTCTACATTTTTCTAGGTTAACTGGACCCAGTTCCGTGCGGAACAGTTTTGTATGATTTTCCATCCCAGCTGCCCTCCTTTGGACCAACTCCAGTTATTCTGTGTCACTCAGAACTGACTGCCAAGTGGAAGCCACCACCTCGTTTCCACTGGACAAAAGGCTCCTCCAACACAGCCAACTAATTGGCACTTTTGGTGGCCACACCATGCTCCTGGGATGACGATGGCATGACAGTGCCAAGCTGTCCCCTTGGAAGCTGTGGGTCCCCATTCCATCCCACAAAAGCTGGACCTCTGGACCTAGAGGCATCCCTTGCGACATTGCTCCAAGTGAGGCCAGCCCCTCACGCTGCTGGGCCCAGGTTTCTATGGTGTCCATTTTTGTGGCCTGAGCGCGTTTACTGCCCACACCTGGGTTGGGCCACATCACCACTGCTTCCTTGGCACATGTGTGGCTGCCCCCCCCACCCCACTGACCTCCCTGCCCACTGGTGGTGTGCCCCAGCCCATGCTGCTAGGAGTGGAGCGGAGGCAGGCCGTGGGTGAGACCAACCCGGTTCTCTGATTCACAATGCCTGCTGGCTCTCCTGGAGGGGAGATGGGAAGGGCAGGTCAGCAGATGGCCGTGGGCCATGGGCCATGGGGGAGCTGCTCCACTGGTTCCACGGTGTCGAGGACCAGACGATCATTTATGTCCTGATTACCAAGGACGAGCAGAAGGAGTCATGGGAAACCATTTCTTCAGCTCTAAAACAACAAATGGATGTGAGGCTGCTCACGGTTCAGATGGGGAGGTCTGGAAAAAGTGCACGACAGGCAGGACGGGGGCCAGACCAAGAGCTCACTCACTCTGCTCAGGCCCGACTTCTCAGTGTTTCCTCAGGGGCCAGGATGGGCTTTGCTTGCCAGGGGCTGGGATGCTTCGGCCACCCCCGGATCACTGAACTCTGAGAAACCTGTCCAAAACAGAGAAGGCCATGGCCTCTCCTCTCCTGCCACCACTCATGCACATTCTATGCCTTCCACAGTGCACCTTGCCAAGCCTGAGAGGGAGGGAGGTCTCTGAGAAGGAAAGTGTTCCTTCCAAGACCCAACTATGACATTTCCCAGGTCCCATCCTGGCCCTCAGGGCCCTGGAGACAGGAAGCACAGTGACTCTGGGGCAGAAACAGCCTGTGTGGCCTCTAGGCAGGATGTGGAAGAAACAGAGTGAGGCCAAGAGCTGTGAAGGAAGTGGGGCCTCAGTGAGACTGTCTGGGCCTGTCAGGGAGGGTGAGGTATGGGGTCAAGGCCAGCTCCCTCCCTAGAGGCTCCAAGAGGAGAATCTTCTAGAGCAGAAAAGGAAGGCCTGCTTGGAGGCCTCCTTGTGGTACCCTGGAATGTGTCTTGGGAACATGTCTGGGCTATGGGAAGGGGAGGCAGGCAACTTTGGGTGCTGGAGCGAGCCTGGCCACTTCCAGCCTCCCTCCTGTTTTCCTTCTCGGACCTCAGCTTGTCTCACTCAATCAACTCTGGGCTCTCACCCACTCTCAGGGCACATGCCCTTCACCACAATGGCAAAGGAGCCTTGCTTTCCTCCATTGGATCTCTTCTTGGTGAGCTCAGCACCCTCAAGAGAGGCCTACTACTGTTACTCTCCGCAGCTCTGCCCGCAGGCTGTGTGTGGAGATGGAACTAATAAGGGTCAGTGCCTATTTCCCAGGTACCTCGTGCCGGATCAGATGCTCTCCAGGCCCAATATCACGTGGTCCTCAAGGAACTCGGATGGGTACAGATGGCAATCATCCCCACTTCACAGGATTGGAGACAGTGGCTCCGAAACGTTGGGACACAGGCCCAGGGTCACATGGTCTGGAAGTGGTAGAGGCTGGGAGCCCCATTCACCGTTCCGGCGTGCTGGGCATGCCACACCATTCCTCCCACCCCAGGCCTGTCTCAAAGCAGCGGTCTCCACTGAGAGCTGCAAGAGCCTCGGTGCCTGGGGCAGAGGAAGGTCATATTGCCCAGCTTCAGCCTCTGGGGAGCCAGTTTGGGCTAGTTCCTTCGAGGGCTCTCTGCAGACACATGAGCCATCCATCCATCTGAGATTTAATGAGAGCCTACTGCGTGCCAGGAACAGTTCCAGGTCATGGAGATACATGAGTGACTAAGCAGGAAAAGATCTTTGTCTTCACGGAGATGATATTCCAGGAAGGGAAGCAAAGAGTCAATTCTCTGGCATGTTAGAAAGCAATGACGCCATACACAAAAATGTAGGGCAGTGCTCTGGGCTGAATGTGAGTCCTTGAAATTCCTGTGTTGAAGCTCTTATCCCCAGTGTGATGATATATGGAGGTGGGGCCTTTGGGACATCTTTTGGCCATGGGGGTGGAGTCCTCATGAACTAGATTAGCACCCTTATAAGAAGAGACACAAGAGAGATGATGTTTTCCTTTGCTGTGTGAGGATGGGTAAAAAGGTGCACACACCTGCAGACCAGGCAAAGGGGTCTCAGTAGACACTGCCACCTTGATCTTGGACGCCCCAGGCTTCAGAGCTGCGAGGAATAAATGTTGGTTGTTTAAGCCTCTCGGGTCTATGGTCTTCGTGTTCTAGTAGCCTGAATGGCCTCAGACAACCCGGGAAGGGAGCTGGGGAGCGGCGGTGAACAGGCAGCCGCCGAGACAGCCGTCAGAGTGATCCTCGCTGGGAAGGCACGAAGGAGAGGACAGTCCCTGTGCCCCAGAGCAAGGTTCCCACAGCTGCAGAGGCCTGGGGAATTCAGCAAATGGCACAGAGGCTGGGGAGCAGCTCAGATGTGGGAAGGGAGCAAGAGATGAGGCCTGAGAGGTCCTCGAGGGAGGGGCAGGTTGTGTGGGGACTCACAGCCACTGAATGGATTTTGACTCTGAATATGGTGACAAGGGCCAGCCACTGCCAGTCGGACTGACATGTTCAGTGGTCCACTCTGGCCGCTGTGTGGAGCGGAGAGCATTGAGCATTGGAAGAAGGAAGGAAGCAGGGAGGCTGTGTGCGGGCTCTGGTCCTCATAGCTGGGGCCCTGCCCGCAGCCCCTGGGCCAGCCCCCGGCTCTGAGGGGCCGGCCCTGCCCTCCAACGATGGCACTGTCCCTTGGTTTACCAGTCCAGTCAACTAAATTATTTGTGTAATACATACAACTACAGGATGCGGAAACACACAATACTTTTAATTAAAGAATTTAAATAAGGGCAATTAAACCTGGCAGGAGAGATGCTCCAGCACACAGAGATCTTAATTGGAATGGAAACCAAATTAAATATGGAAACAGCATTAAAAAAATCAAAAGCTGAATGTATAGAATTAAGGAGACTAATAATTCCTAGAGGTGGGTTCCCAGTCCCCAGCCTAGTTCCTTCTCCTTCTGGGCCTCTGTGGAGTAGTCCCTAGGAAGGGCTTGAGAAGCGTGTGGGTAGAAGCAAAAACGCAGGACTCTGCTCCTGGTCTTGCCTCTGGATTTGCGTTTTGCCACGGAGCCCTGACGATGTGCACAGCAGGGCTGGGGGAGCTGCGTCCAGAACCCCTTCGGCGGAGGCACCTGGGAGCTGACCCCAGATCCCGCAGACATGCATCTCTTCTCTGTCTTAGTTTCCCCAACCATGTGCCTGTGGCAGCTAGAGGTTTCTGAACTAGACCCGTTCCTCCTGGGGTACAGGCTGGGTACAGATTAGACAGAGTCCCTGGAGGGCTTATTTACTGTGGATCACTTCTGGGTCTGCCATGGGGCCCGGAAAGGGGCCTCTTTAAGTTTCCAGGTGCTGCTGCTGCTGGCGATGCTGGTTGGGGGACCCCAAACCAGCCGTCACCCTCTCTCCGGGAAGGATGAGGCCTGGCTTGTCGCTTGCGCTAGGGACCTGAGGAGGAGCGGCTAGAGCACCTGGGCTGAGCGCTCAGGCCGGTCTCCTGTTTCCCTGCAAGGTGTTCAGAGGAGGTTGTGTGGACGGACGCCCGTATTCCGCAGTCTTCCCTGCTTATCTCAGAGCTACTGGGCCACTAGCCTTTCTAATGAATTTTCCACAGGCAAGTGGCCCGTGGGTCTTTGGCTTTAAGCATGGCGGGCGTGGGAGTTTCCAGGTTAAGTAGTTAATGATTAGTAATCAGACTTCAAAGCGTGGGTGGGACATTAGCCCTAGTTTCAGAAACTCTAAGATGAAGTCTTTTTGTAGAGGAAAGTGGTCTTTCTGTATTATGAATGGTCAACACTATATTTATTCAGTAAGTGCTTTGGCATTTATTTTTCTTAAAGGAGACTCACCAGTGCGTGAGTGAGACTCTGCCTGCGATTTGCTGGGAAGGTTCATTGGACCGAAGTTGGGGTAATGGCAATGTCAAGTGCCAAAAAAAAAAAAAAAAAAAGGTGAAGGGGGTTACGGAGATAGCAGTGTGGCTGGAGGGAGCTTGCCGAGGAGGCAGGAATCCAACCAGTTCGCACTCACAGGTGACAGACTTGGCAGGGAGACTCTAGCCCCAAGTGCCCACTGTAGCTATCCATTGGTTTCTAGATTCTAGAGGCAAGACAAAGGCACCATGGGATGGTGGTTTTGAGCACGGATCCCAGAGGCAGAATTCCTAGATTTGGCCTTGGACAAATGACTTAATCTCTCCGTGCCTCAGTTTCCTCATCTGTAAAATGAGGATAATCAAAGTCCCCACTAGCATTGTCGTGGGGAGTTATGTCCTATTTATAAAGCAGTTACAATACTATGTGGCACCTAGCAAGCATCATATAAATGTTTGATAATAAATTTAAAAATCTTACTCAGCTCTGAATAGCGGGGACCTGAGCCATCATACCTGCTCCTGGCTCCTGATCTCTGTGGCATGAGCAGGAGGAAGGGGGGGGGGAGTGTGCTGACTGCCATAAACTGAAAATCACAAACTTCTAGGGCCCACGCAAGGCTCTGACAGTCCTTCAAAACCGGACAGTTCCACATTTGCCCCTCCATATGACATGGAAATGAAAAGGTGTTTTATTCCAGAGCCATAATGAAATACCCGATTATAGTCTTTTCTTTTCAGTACAAAAGGTTCTCGAAGTCGGACTTCTTGACAGCGACTGGGGACCAGAGCAGGAGAAAAGTCAAGGACTCCTCCTCCTTGCGTGTTGGGAAATTCTTTGGCAGAATTAGCCATGCTCCCTGGGAAATGTGTTCTGCAACTAGGTTCTTTTTTGAGTGGGTTACTCGTCTTGCATCAAATTATCAAATTAGACCCCACAAATGAGAGCCAATCATCATGGACACGGAGGGTTGGCTCTGCACTCAGCTCTCTTCCAGGCAGTGTCCTCATACTCTTGAAAATTTCTTCTCTCTTGGCATTAACAGACATCTCTGTTGTTATCCTTGATGTTTCCCATTTGGAAAATGCATAAATACTTCACAGAGAATGAGGCGAGCACAGGGGCTCAGGTGTGGGGACAGCTAATGATGGGAACACTGATCTATGTGCACTTGGACTCCCAGAGGAGCCCTCCTGCCATTGCCACCAAAGAACCCAAAAGCCAGAAGGTGTGACGGTGCACTCCAGTCTGGGAGCAGCATGAAATACAGTCTGAATATCCTGACGTTTCATGAAAGCCCCGTTTTAAAAAATATTTACACCAATTTGTACTCCAGTCTGCACGGTATGCATACATTTCCACCTCCCTACTTCAAATCTGAGGTTAGAGATAGAAGTACATTTTCACCCTACAATTTTGAGTGCCCCACTTAACACATGCCCATTTTGCAGTTGGGATATACCACCCCCTGAAAGTGTTCTTTGCCGGAACAAGGGATTTCTCCAACTAAACAGGGGCCTCTGACTATTAGGTTGAAATGCCCTTTTTCAGTGTGCACACATGTGTGCAAGGAGAGAAATCACTGGTAAAATTCTGTCCATCTTGAGGTTTCTCACAGACCTGCCTTGAGACCTGGTACACAGGAGGCCTCTGGTTAATATTTGTGGATTTTTTGAAAAAAGAAAGAAATCCTTCATTCGATTAATAGCACGTTGGGGGGCTCCTCTGTCTCAGCTCTCCATCAGGTGCTGGAGACCCTAGACACGTAAGACAGCCTGGCCCTCTGGTGTCGTGGTTGATGGAAGAGAAGGACGTGGAAATAATGGAAAAACAATTACAGAGAGTAGGGTGAAGGTAGCCCTCATACAAGGAGTTTGGCTCATTCTCGAACTTGTACAGTATTTGCAAGTCCCCACTCAGAGCCAATAGGACTAGACTGCTTTCCAGTGCGTAGGGCAGCCCTTCAGCTGTTAGAAGGCAGAGCTGAGATGTTTCTGGTCTTCCGGGTCCAACAGTCTGCATTTCTTCAACCATGCATTTAGGTAGGCAGGTAGAATTTAAGGAGGTTGGACCTTAGAAGACACCCATTGTAACAGCCCTCCTATGGCAAGAGTCCCGTTACGAGCATCTTGAGGAGAAGGCTCCAGCATTTGCTTCACCATTCAAAGGAATGGTAGTGGGGGCAGGGTGCATCTCATTACCATGGAGAGGCAGTCTGTTCTGTTGCTTGGCAGGTGTCCTACCACAAAGTTCTCTGCTTACTCCCTCTCCTTCCATGGGTGCCAGCTCACTGACTAAAGGCCTCTTTCACTAACTCTTCATCACCAAATCTCAGAATCCCCCAAATCTCAGCATGTGGGATACTCTCAGAAGACTGAAAGCCTCCATAATTTATAAGTATCAGTTTAGAACATTCTTTATACCAGGAGGAATCACAAGCTAGAGGAATTGCAGAAGGCAATAAAAACAACTCCTGGTGGTCTTGAAATTCTATCATGTGTTGATATGGGAAATGTTAGCCGTCTAGGCACAGGTGTGTGCCTTGAGAGGGATGATGCTGGCTGCCCACCGACTGTTCTGCAAACCCAGAGCCTAGGGTGGTCCTGGATGCATAATCCCCCCCTTACAACTCCCTTCATTTCATCCATCACTACTTCCGACCGCAGCAATGTCTCAAAGTCCCCCCAAGAGCTATCTGACTCCATGACCCCATGACAACCAAGTCTGCTCCATCTCTCACGGGAATGATGGGACAGTCTCCTAACTCGTTTCCCTGTCGCTTTTATCTCAGTCCATCCTACTCTCTGGTATCAGAGGGATTCAGACCCCCTCGTGGCAAGCCATGGCTTAAGATATCCCCTGGTTCCTCCCTTTGCTTTTAAGGTGAAGTTCAATTGGTTGGCATGGGTTTCAACAATCATCATTCTCTGCACCCAGAATGACTCTTATGTCTGATCTCTCTCATGTTCCTTTGGAAATTCCAAGTTCTGCCTGCACCAACGTTGGATTTCTGTTCCTCAAACATGCTCTGTTTTTTCTTGCCTTTGCCCAGGCTGAGCCTCGGCATGGGATGTTCTCCCTTTTTACACCTGAGAACTGTCCTACAACTTTCAAGAACCGGATCAAAGAAGCCTTGAATGTGAAACCATCCTGGAGCCCATCAAGCCGGGGTCCCAGCACACCCCACCTCCCTCATTTCTGGTCTCATCTTCTATTCGGTTGCGTGTTTATCTGCTCAGGAGCTCCTCCAGGGCAGAGGCCGTGTCTGCCTCCTATCTGCATCCCTCCTGCCCAACCCCCGTGCTCAATGAATGTTTGATGAATGACTGAAGGAAAGAATGTTCATCATCAGAAAATGGCTCATCAAAGCCCCGTGCATCAGCATTGCCAAGAGATGTTTTCATCAAGTGTGGTTGCTCAGTGTCAGTATCTCACGCTGTCCTGATTCATCCTGAGCATCGGAAATTCAGAAGAGCTTGCAGGGGATAGAAGAAAGGCATTTTATTTGTTAAACAGAAAATCAGGGTATGAGATGGAACGCTAAGATATGCAAATGCCTGTCTTCTTTGTGGGAGAACCTGGGAGAAATGCACTAGATTATTTTGAAATTAATTCAGTCTGAATGTCTGTGGAGTTTAAATGCAGCCCTCAGGAGAGTAAATAATGCAGAATGTGAAACCAGAAAAGAGATTTGAGATGCACCAGCAAAAGCGTCTTTCAGCCCAACTTCTGCACCCGATCATTCTACTTGGTAGGATCTCTATGTAATTTGCAAAGATTAAAACCTGTTGCAAGAGAATTAGCCCAAGCACATGATTTAATCACGTAAGAGGCTTCCAGCCTCTGCTGGCCTTGTCAACAGTAGTTCCTAACCTGTGAGGGCTTGCGGACAGATTCCAAATTGCTTGACAAATATCAGTTATTTTGCCTTAAACAAAAATTTCACATACATTAATCTTTAAATATCAAGCGAGAGTGGCTGCTCTGGGTTTGCAAATTAGGGATTTAAAAATGTGATTTCCAAAGAGTTCTTCTTGGGAGGAGGATCAAAGATGGGACTGCCAAAGCACCCTGGGAGTTTAACTCGATATATGTGTAAGTGGCTGAAAACTGCCCAGGCTCCAGGATTCCATATCCAAAACACTGCCCGCTTTGCTGGTCACCGTGACCTTTCAAGTAGGAGTCACGTGAGGCTGCCTGTTCAAGGCCACGCACTGAGATGAGGAAAGGAAAGGGCTGGATTTGGGGGTGTCTTTGCCTTGAGGATGCCTCTTTTAGGAATATGTCCCTTTGTTTGCCCCAGTCAGGGATGGACAGAGGAGCTGATGGCCAGCCAGAACCACCGAGGCCTCTGGAGAGGGAGAGGAGTCACCTCAGCCTGAGCCTTGGGGCATGTCTGTCTGGGAGGGTTAGAAAAAAGGCCTACGTGCCCATGCGTGGAGCTGGGCTGTGAAGCAGCCTGGGTTCAGGCGGAGCCAGCCTATTTGAACTCGAGCTCCATCTCTCGGGCTGCGTGACCTCGGGCAGGCGAACTTTATCTTCTTTCACGGTCTTGGATATGGAACTGCTCGGCTTACTAACACCGCCCTTCCCAAGGCTGAGGCTCTCCCGAGCTCTGTTTCCCGGGTGATTCTGGAGTTCCTCCAAGGAATGAGGCTTTGCAAAGGGGCCAGGGAGCTCACTCCAGTTCCAGAGCACGCACACCCAAGTGACACAGGATCCGCAGAGCATCAGGTGCCTGGCTGGCCCCCTGGGGCTATTCCAGAAGCCTTGAGCTCCTTCTCCTTCTCCCTGCCAGTTGAAGTGGCATTTGCTTGTCCATTAGAGGCCTCCCAGCCACACCTGTCAAGCTGCCCAGTCCATACCACCAGAAGCTGGGCTCCCTGGGGCAGCCTCAGACCTTGCCCCAAGAGGAGATCTTGGTGGTTGGGCAGGGACCTAAGGACCCTGGGGTCACTCACAGAGAAGAGGGGAGGAGGGAATGGCTAAATGTTCAAACTGCATTTTAGCCTCCTGCTAGCTTTCTTCCTGCCTCTCCCCCAACCCCCTTCTACAATCTCCCCCTTCCCATTCGACTCCACAGTCTCTGACACAGGGGCATTCCAAAGCCCGCACCTAAATAGGCCAGTCCCCTGCTCTCCATTTTCACTCCCATAAGCTCCAGGCCCAAGGTGTCCATGACCTGGCCCAGCTGCTCTTCCAGGCTCATCTGCTGCTACCCTGCCCCCACCCCCGGGCCCTGAGGTCCCGGCCACACATGGCTCTCCACAGCTCCCTGAACACAGCTGGGGTTTGAGGCTCCACAGTTTTTGTGCATGCTGTTCCCTCTCCCTGGAACACCGTTCTCTACTTTCATATGGCGCAAGCTCCTACACACTCTTCAAGGTGAAATACCGTCTCTTCTGGAAGGCCCTCAGCCCTGCTCCAGCTCCTCAACCACCACCTTCCTGCGCCATTTCCTTTCTAGTTCCCAGGGGCGCAGCAGGCCTGGCTGAAGGCAGCAGAGAGTGGCCTGACGTACGCCCAGCACAGAGCCTCCGGATGGGATGATCTCCCTCTCACCTTGGCAAAGTCAGTCCCACTCACCTTCCCGGGGGCCCATGGGTCCCTTTTTCTCTGATGCCTCCAGGCTGCAGGCCTCTATCTTTCATATGTGGCCTCTAGCCTGAGCTGGGAAAGGACAGCCACTTCGCCACAGAGCGAGCACCCAGCCTGCGTCCCTGACCCTATGCTGCCGGCCCTCTCTCGGCCTCTCCATGTAAAGAAGGGCCACAAGGGAAATGTAGCCCCTTTCCATGTCACTCAGGGCTACACAGCCTGTGGGGACAGGTGACAAAGGCAGACCATGGAGGTGAGACAGGTGTTTCAGCCAGAGAGAGGGAGCCACGAGGAAGCTGTGCCCCATATTCTCCAACCTCAGCCCCGACCCTGACCTTCTCCCAGGTGCCGCTACAAACATGCCCCAACTGGAAGTAGAGGAAAATGTAAAATAATGTGTGGACAGGTACCCCCAGGACCATGCTGGCCTGGTATTTACCATCTTTGCGTCTATGTTTTCTCCCGTGGAACACGGTGGGGGGGTGGTCCCTGTCTGCGCAGCTGTGGTGAGGCTTAACTGAGCGGCGAGGTGTCCCCCGCTTACAGAGTCAGGCACTTAGGGAGCACTCCGTGAAGGCTGGCTGTTGCTCTTACAGGGATGGATATTTACAGTTTACAATGCTTGGCGAAGGTCACATGAACAGGAAGGAGTACCACTGCAGACCCAGCCGAGACTCCGAGTGGCCGCACCTGTCTCCTACGTGCCCCCAGAAGCCCATTTGGCTCCCCGTTCTGCTCCCTAGCAGTTGCTGTCCCAGGGTCACAAAACCCTCGGTGGGGCTCTTGCTCTCCAACTAGCCCCTAAATTATGACCTTGTTTTGAACTCAGTATTGACGTTCCCACTCATCATCTAGGACCCTACTCAGTCCTCTGGTTGCACATACCCAGGTCGCAGGCCCAAGGCTGCCCATACCCGTAGAATATGGCGTGGCTGGGGCCCCCACTTCCCTGCCCCTCCCCCCCACCAGGGGAGAGTAACTACACAGCCTCTTCCAGCCCCCATGAGCCTCCTCCCCAGGGGAGGAGCAGCTTGCTGGGAAGTTTGGGTTTGGGTCCTGCCACTCAGTCCCACAAATACAGACATTCCCTTTCTGACTTCCCTGGAAGCATCCCCCACGTACAGTCCCTGATGCCTGAGAGCGCAGCGGGTTCCTCACTTCCTGTTCTGAACACTTCCTGTTCTGAACACTTCCTCTGCACCCCCTGGGTGGTGGGTGTCCCTGCCTATTGAGGGAGACCAGCCCTAATTTAGCAGATGCCCTGGGGGCCGGGATGCCTCTGGGCTGAGGCAAAGGTTCTCTTCAAAGTGGGGTCACTGTGGGCTGTCTCCAGTTGGGCCTCTTGATCTTTGGGCTACATTTTATAATCGGGTCAACAGAGAGCAAGGAGTCAAATATGGGCCTTAGAACTGATGGAGACTTAACATGGGAATGCTGTGTCCACATGCCCTTTGAGGAAGCCTTCTCTCCTAGAGTGAGCCCACCACAGCAGGGCAGGGCACCGGTCAGGGATGCCCCAGCACTGTCTACACCTGGGACACTGGGCTTCATCTAGGGAGAGAGAATGTGTGGAGGAGAAAGGTGAGGGTTTAAAGTCAGAGAGCCTGGGTGGCTCAGTGGGTTAAATCCTCTGCCTTCAGCTCAGGTCATGATCCTAGGGTCCTGGGATCGAGCCCCACATCCGGCTCTCCGCTTGGTGGGGAGTCTGCTTCCCCCCCCCCCCTGCCTGCCTCTCTGCCTACTTGTGATCTCTCTCTCTGTCAAATAAATAATAAAATCTTTAAAAAAAATAAAAAAAATAAATAAAGTCAGAGTGGCCAGAGCCTAAGTCCCAGCCCTGCTCCTTACTGGGTGACTTTGGGCAGATGACTCCCCCCCTCTGAGCCTGTTTCCTTATGTCTACGAATTAAATAAAATGATAGTAAAAACAACAACAACAATTTCCCCTTTAGAGCCAATATTAGGAGACACTGAGCTAATCATGGATGCGAAATCCCTGGCCCAGAGTAGGTGCCCAGACAATCACGAGAGCTGGCCCCGAGTCTCAGGCTCCCTGCACCGTGTCCCCTTCCTCCTCCTCCTCTCCCCCCGCACGCTCTGGGGCCCCTGTGGACTTCCTGCCCGCTCTTCACTCTGGCTACTCTCCCCAGCGGCTCGGGGGCTCTTACCTGAGAGAACTGCCAGTGGAGCTTCATTCTCTTGGCTTTGGCGTAACTGCACTCGATGAGCCGAGGCCGACTGTTGACGTCCACCAGACACCTGTTGTCGTCGTCGTCGACTGTGGGGCTCAGGATGCCCACGTGGATCTGCTGACTGCTGGTGTAGTACACGTTCTGCGGGGCGGGGCGGGGCAAGAACGCCGGTGAGCGTAATGACGTAATGACGTAATGTCGGAGAGATGGGAGGGTCCAGGAGAGGGGACTGCTCCCTGGGCCGCTGGCAAAGGTAACACAATCCTGTGGGCGTCACACGATTTTCTGTTGCAGTGGACAGGAAAGCTTTTTACATCCTGATCCAGGATAGTCTCTGGTCCGCGTGTAGAACTGAGACAAAATTTTTGAGACCCGAAACTTAGTCTTACAATAGGCAGTGCAATCTGGTATTTTCCATTCTATTCTTTCCCTGAAAAGCATTGGTCATAAACTTTTAAATTGATTTCACCACCCACAGTTTAAAAAACATGGCTTGGATCCATGATTTGCAGGCTTGCTGATTTCCTCCCTCCATAAATGTTTTGTACAAGATTTGTGCTTGGCCTGTAGAAACGAAGCAAGAGACCTGCGCCAGGCCTTAGGCAGTTCAGAGTCTTGTGTGATCCGAGACATGGAACATAAAATTTCCATCCAGATTACAACTGTGTAGAGCAAGGGTTGGGAAACTTTTTCTTAAAGGGCTGGGTGGAAAATATTTTTGGCTCTGCAGTGTGTTGGGTGGTCCCTAAGGCCGCTGCCAGATTTGGTGATTCAGTAGGACTCCCTAGACTGCCCGTATTTGTACTCACAGTCATTCTTATAGGAAAAGGATATAAGTTTTATCAGCAAAGGGAAAAGGCACATAGGGCAAAGTCAGGGGAAAATCAGGTGCCAGCTCCCCAGGGTCCTCTCCTAGAGGTCACACAGGATGCACTTAATTCCCCCAACAAGGAGCTGAGACAACACAGGTGAGATGTTTTCTACTGGGAAAGCTCTACAGACTGAGCTGGGGTTTTTTGTTTGTTTGTTTTGTTTTTTTGTTTTTATCAGGGCTGGTCACGTAGGCAGCCTCTGCCTGGTACATACCCATATTCCAGACTCCCAGGAGCAAAGCAGGTGTTTAGCATAAACCTTATTGTTTGTATAGTCTGGTTGGGCATAGCAAGCTACTCTTACACATCTGGGAATGGTGGGAACCCTTCTGAAATACAGGTTCTCAGATGCCTGTCAAGGGCCAACATGGTAAGCAGATCTTTCAAAGGACACAGTCAGGCCTGCTCTGTTAACTCTTTCCTGCCCAGAGGGCCATACTGTCTGAAAACTCAACTCTGCCATTGTAGCCTGAACACAGCCACAGACAATATGTAAACGATGGCTGTGCTCTGAGGATGCTTCATTTACAATAACAAGGGCTGTGCATGGGCTGTAGATTACTGGCCGTGGTCCAGAGGAAAGCCACATGATCTCTGACCTTCAGAGTTTTCAGTCACTTCTCTGAAGTGGTTCCCCAAAAGGGCTCTGAGTGGACAAGTCATAGGGTTCTGTGAGCTTTTCTCTTCATGTTACTAAAGAAATTAACATCCCCTCCCCTTAGGATTAGGCCCCATGGGCAAATTGAGATAATATATTTCTTTGCTTGAGGTTAGAGTTAGGGTGGGCCCTCTTATTATCTTCGTATATTAAACAATTCACACTGGTAAATATTTTTGATTCATTCCAAATGATAAGTCATTTCTTGTTTTAATAGAAGAGGGTGGTTGACAAGGACTTTTAAACATGAGTGCATCACAAAAAAGGGACTGTGGGGTGAGAAGGGTAGTGCAGGGAAGGAAGTAAGGGGTGGTTCTTGGGGGGCATGTTCTTCCTGACCCTTGGAAGTCCAGGGAGGGCATGGAGAGGCAGGCGGGGTTACCCTTCAGACCTAAGAAGAGCCTCAGGCCAGTGTATGAGTCAAGGCCCCAACAGGAAACAGATGACACACTCAGGGTCATAGAATCCAAGGAGGGTATAATAAAGGCATAATGCTCCATGGTGTGGGTAGGATGTAAGGGAACCACAGAGATTGTATAGTTCCATGAGGATAATAACATGGAGCTGTTACCACTCCCAGACCCAAAGGGATGAGAGAAGAGAGCAGTTACAAGACTCTGTAATAGAAAAGTTATAGAGAGAAGGTTGACTTGCAAGAAGGCTTCAGGGTGGGGCTTGGGGATAATGGCGAGTGGTGGTGAATAAACACTTCAACTTTACTCTACCCTCCCCACTTTGTTCTTCTTCTGGGTCAGCCCATTGGTGGAACCCAGCTGGAAGCCAAAGAACATGAGAGCCCATTGAAACATTCCATAAATTCAGCCTCCTAGGGTAGAAGGGGAAAGATGGAGAGTAGATCTGGAGAGATGAATAGGAGACACTCAGATAATCTTATAAGTTATCAGATTTGGTGAATCCATGGAAATTGGCATTAAATTACTAAGATGACTGATTTTTCCCATAATAGAGTTGAAGAATCATAGTGATCAAAGTTCTGAGCCCAGGCCAAATGTGGAACGCCTAGCTTCAATGTGGAAATGTGACCGGAAAAGAGGCAAGAGGAGACTATTCAACACCTATATTGGGTAAGGGACTTTCCATCGTGTGGCCCGGGTTTCCGGTTCACCACCAAGGAAAGCCGATGACCTGTGGCTTCCGGTTTATTGGAGGTGACGGAAAATATGATGACAGGATTTAGGAAGTTAAACAGATGCTGTTAGGCATCTAATCCATCCATCCATCCACCATCCACCCACCCTCCATCCATCCAACAATCTCTAAGTTGAGATCTGAAGATAACAGAGATGAGAGAGCCATGCTCCCTCCCCTGGAGGATCCAACAGCCAAGATGGGGAAACTAACATATCAGGAAATAAAGGCTCTAATCACACTAATATGATCATTGTTTCTGCTTCCTCCACTGGTGTCTCCCGACTCTTGGTACTTTGAAAAGAGAAATAAAAACTCACCACCTCCAGAAAGGCTTCTGTGAATGTGCCAAAGCCTAGAGCCCCCGCCTACCACCCGGGCCTCTCTCCAAGAGTACAGAGCGATTTATGCCCTTGCGTGGAATGCAACCATGTTCTGTCCTCAGGACATGGGGCAGCTCTTCGTCACCCTGCATGCCAGGACCCAGATTTCCTGAGGCTCGGGAGTGTGGGCTGCCCGACAAGGACCGCCAGAAAGCAGTTACTGCTACACCCCTCCCCTTCCTTCATCCCTGTCACCCGGGCTTGACGGTGGTCTCCAGGCCAGGCTCTATAGACACAAGCGGCTGCCCAGGTAATGGCGGAAATCAGTTTTGTTCACTCAGCTGCTCGGAAGTGCCTGGGGGAGACGCTCTGAGAGCGTGGCGTGCACTTACTAGCTGGTTTGGCGGTCACTGGACCAGCTTATAGCTCCAGAGGCTGGGCAAATCCTAATAGGGACAGATAGTTGTTTGTTACTGAAAAGCAAACACAAAAGTGCCTCTTGGGGGCGGAGCAACGAAGCTGGCGGATCAGAGAGAGCAATTCGGCAGAGGCTCTGCAGTCCTCCCTCCGATCCCTCAGAAGTCCAGCCGGCAGTGGACTGAACTGGGAAATGGCCTGAACACAAAAGAGGGGAAACCGTTTCCTATAAGATGTCCCACTTTTAGTACCAGCGGCGCTGGGCTTTCTGAGTCATGGGCAACCTGGAAGATTTCAGCAAGAAATGACTCAAAGCT
Source organism: Lutra lutra (assembly GCF_902655055.1). Lineage (NCBI taxonomy): Eukaryota > Metazoa > Chordata > Mammalia > Carnivora > Mustelidae > Lutra > Lutra lutra. The sequence continues at coordinate 66,497,447 of NC_062287.1, forward strand.
GTGGCTCCCAGAGAGGGGCAGTCTGGCTAACCAGGGGGGGATCTGCAATGTCTGGAAACATCTGAGGTTGTCACGATGGAGGGGAGGGACGATGCTACCGGCGTCCAGGGGGTAGAGGTCAGGGACCTCTGAGTTCGCTGTTCAGCCTCCTACGATGTACAGGACAGCCCCCGCCCTGCAGCAGAGACTTTTCCGACTCTGGACACTGAAGGGGGTGGTTCGGGAGAACCCCCGCCTTAGGTGGCTGGTAACAAAATTTGTAATGTGTTCAGCTCCTACTCTGGGCCAGACACAAAGCCATGCCTTATCCCACGGAATCCTAAAACAACTCTAGGAGGTGGGGGCTGCAATGATCCCCGTCTTGGAGATGGGGAAACTGAGGCACACGACATTGGGTAAAAGTCTCACAGGTGGAATAGCTGAGATTTACATGGAGGCAGTGTCAGTCCAAAGCCACACCGGTGACCTCTTACCTTGCTCCCCTGCCTCCCCTGGGTCCCTGCAGCACCAGCAGCCAGGCCGAGGGGGCGGGGGTGAGGCCAGGAGGCTGGCTTAGGAAGCTTCCCGTGGTGAGCCACTTGAGCTCTGAGAGAGGACTAAGGGAGCAGCAGAGGGCTGGAGGGCCTTGTACCAAAACACCTGTGATACAAGAGTGTAAGAAGTGACATTTTCCCGGCAACTCCCATCAGTGGCGGAGCGTGAGCCAGAGCTAGAGCCTGCCCGTTGTTTCACAAACCACCCCCCCCAGGTGGGGTGGGGGACATAGAGAAAAGACATCCCTACCACTCGGTTCTTCCTCAGCTGCAAATGACAGACCTACTCATTTCCCACCCACTCCCATTCACCTGCACAGGGCTTCAAACCTGATCTGGGCATTTCATTCTGATGCTTGCAGGGAAAAGAGAAAATGCCCTGGCAGGGGATCGAACAAAAACATCTGTGTCTTGGGGCTTACACCAGTGGAATTCTCCCCTTCCTCAGGCTGGGAGCAGGAGTCACAATGAGTGGCTGAGTGGGATAGCCAACTGGGGAGAACACGGCGCCCCTGAGTGCACACTTCTGCTCTCGGGGGCCATGGAGCCAAGGTCACACAAAGACCCCCAGGGTCAGAGGTGCCCCTTGCTCTATCACTTCATCTCCTGGATAAGCAAAGGCCCCCAACCTTCAGGATGCATGTGGGCCCCTGGACAGAGCCTTGACAGCTGTCCTCCACACCCCTTTCTCTACCTGGCTGGTGTGGAGGGGGGACTGGCCTCCACCAGAGACAGGTATGGCCTCACATGAGATCTGCCCTTCACCCACATCCGACAGCACCACATGGACAGACACGGCCACTGGCCCCTGGAGCTGTCCCAGGAAGGGAAGAGGGAGAAGAGAAGAAACAGAGTTTAGTACACCTGTCTGCCAGTTACTGTCCATATCTGTGGTCACCTCCCGTTTGTAAGGATGGGGAAACTGAGGCTAAGAGGGTATGCAGACCTTCCCGGGGTACAGAGGCAGGAGGCTGCTGTCTCCCCTCCTACTTGGGGGAGCTTCCAGGGAAGGCTGAGACCTTGCTGACTCAGGGCCTTGCTTCCAGTCCTGGGTCGAGCATCCCATATGGTCTTATCTCCCCCAGCCCTTAGCAGGGCCTCCGCCAGAGCAGAGGCTGAGACAGGTAGGGGGAGAGGGTGGAGGGCTCCCCAGGCAAATCAGGAGCACAATGGGGTTGGTTAAATGACATAATAACAGGGTTCCAAGGTGCAACAGAAGTCCCAGCCCTCTTCCGAACAAGGGGCATATGGATTTGGGGCAGCTTTAATCTCTTTAATTAAGTGATATTTCCTGGGTAACACTGATGGCCTATGGAGTGGGCGCCCTTGAAAAATGAGGTAGAGACATTCAGAGACACTCTCTCATCGGGAGAAGGGGCAGCAAACCTTCCTCAGCCCGGAGAGTGCAGAGGTGGTGGAAGGAGGGGAGTCATGGCGGGGCACTTTTAACAAGAGGCTCTAGAACCTACTGCAGGGTAGAAACAACTCTATTTGCAGGGCACTTTCGTGGGGACAGTGACCCAGGATGAAGCAGGGTCCTCGAGGTCATTTCTTTGGAAACTTGCAGGAGATCTACCCTTGCTGCAGCCCAGAAGGTTTCAGAGCCCAGTCCTCTGTGGGGGTAGGTACAGTGAGGATACACCAGGGGAGTGATAGTCTAGGGGTTGAAAATCAAAAACAATGGCTAGATTACAAAATATCAGAATGTGGGATTGGTGGCAAAGATCCCTGGAGAGAAAGCCAATCTGTGGGCTGGACCACTGACTGCATGGGGCGGGCTTCTGGGAGGAGGGGATGGGTGCTGGGCTTTGGAAGAGAAGAAAGATCTGGGAGCAAATGAAGTCAGGGAGAATGGAGGGATCAAAGGGACACACTCTGGAATGCAAGCAAGGGAAGGCAGTGCTCTCTACCTTGGTCACACAGTAAAATCACCTGGGGAGCTTTAAGAACTCTTAGCAGGTGAGCCTTGGTATGGGTCTGTTCCAGGTGATTCCAATGTGCAACCAAGGTTGAAAACTAGCTGTATTAAGGACATTCTGTGCAGCCTAGGGAGGAAACATTGGGACAGTGCCTAGAACCTTCTGGATTCCAAGCCTCCCTCTCATCTTGGGGTCAAGGGGGAACCCCACTGGCAGGGGTACGGTTTGCAAGACTCCAATGAGGACGGCCAAGGGGTTAGGAAGCACCACTGTTTAGGAGACCAGTTCTCAAAGTGCGGTCCCAGCATCATCTAGGAACTTGATAGAAGTACGCATTTTAAGCTCAACCCCAGACCTGCTGAATCAGAAACTGAGCAGAGCCCCGGAGTTTGTGTTTTAACAAGCCCTCCAGGTAAGTCGGACGCATGAGAACTACTTTGAGGACTACTGGTCTGGTGGGATAGAGTCAGGTGGACCTGGGTTTCCATTCGGCACCCCTGCCCTCACTTTGTAGGTGGGAAACCATTCTGAGCCTCAGTTTCCTGACCTGTAAAGTGCAGTTGTGAGGATTATAACATTGCTCGCCCCTGGTCTGGCCACAGGAACTACGGGGCAAGGACAAGGCAGGCAGGGACTCAGTAGAGAAGGATCTCCTGGTCCAGCTGCCCATTCTCAACCCCCTGGCCTCTGAGTCAGCCCAGCCAGTGGGCCTGTGGGTAAGGATTCACGGAAATGGCTGGCAGGGCCCAGACCTGCACGGTGTGTGTGTTGGGGTGGGGGGGGGTACAGAGAAAGAGCCGAGGCTGGCCTTATTCAATCTCAATTTAGAGTAGTGACTGTGGACATCTGTAATATGTGCTAGAAATGGGCTCTTTGTCCTCCTTACCAAGAATGAGCTGCTGGCCCCTCTGCAGAGAGGGCAGGCTGATTTAAGGGTTTGGTTACTGGTCATTAACCCCTTGACACAGAGGTTAGTTATAGCGCAGAGCACCGCAGGGCACAGATGCTAAATCAGGAGTGAAGGGGAGTCATTTCCAAAATGATCTTCTGTTCACTAAGCACCGAACCAGGTACGTTAAGGGAAGGAAAACATTTATAAACCTTTCTGTTTGCCAGAGTTGTGAAGGAGAGCAAGGTCCCCAGCTCAGAGCTCCCTGTTGTGAGCCCATTTCCCAGGTGGAAGGGAACAGGAGAAGCTAAGGACCCGAACCCACTGTGTGTGTGTGTGTGTGTGTGTAAGTAACAGCCCCCCCCCCCCACGCATAGCCAATAGACGATCTGGTTTAATTCAGCAAACACTCCTTCGTGCCCACTGGGGTGTAGCCAGAGCAGGCACCGGCGAGCAGAGAGGAGCAAGACAGGGGTGCCTCCGGGGAGCCAGGTGGGGAGACAGACATCCAAAAAGGGAAGAGAAGAGCCTCACAGCCAGGCTTAGAGGCCTGGCTTAGCAGGTCGGAGTGCTGGAGGGGCCAGAGCTGGGGTGATGTGCTCTCCCCGGGGCTGGGCTGTGAGTGGTCAGTTTGGAGAACAGCCTAGGAGGAGAGTAGTGTGCCCAGATGATGGAGTAGGATGAGGGACCGCTGTCCTAAGGGGAAGGACAAACGAAGGCAGGAGGCTTGGCACTACCTTGCCATTTTGGAGAGAAAGAGTCCCTGCAGGGGTGGGGAGATGAGGCTGGAAACTCAGCTCAGGGCTGAAGAGTTGATGGCACCCTGGGACTTCAGATCGACTGACCCTCCACCTGCCAGCGCATCCGAGGAATTCTCAGGCTCTTTGAGTCACAGCCATCCAGAGGGCCTGGAAAGGGAGCTGAGGCTAGAGGTGATACAGCCCCTTCTGTGGGTCTGTCTAGGGGACAGAGGAGAAAAGTGAGCTTTGGGCCAGGGTGCTGTCTTTGGGCATACGACTGAACAGAAAAGACGAAGTGAGGCCTGATTTCTACCTCTCACTGTGCACCTGAGCCAGGATGGCCAGGTCAGCAGCTGCTCTGCACTGTTGCTGGGCTTGGAAATTCTGACTTAGATTCATAGCTCGTGTGCTTCATTCTGGTACCCACACAATGGGTGTCAGCCCTCTCTCCACCACCGTCTCTGGGGCTGTTTGCCACCCAGCCAACCCAGGCAGCAACCCGCATCTCCCACCTTGCTCTGTCTTCTCTTCCTGTGTCATTCTGAGCTCTTGGCGTGCCCTGGGCTGTGTGTTTCCCTTGTCAGGCCCTCTGCCCCAGGAGAGAGCCAGGTGGCAGCAGCCATCAGCTTCCTGAATGGAAAGTGAGGGTTTAGCGGGAGTGAATTACCATCGAGAGACCAGAGGCGAACTAGAGAAGGCAGCTGCAGGGTTCTTGATGTTGACGGTTTTATTTGCTTTCTTGTACCAGTGTCTTGCTTCACTCTGGCCATCACAGTAGGCATGTTTCACAGCCAATCAGGGTGCCCCATTGCCTTGGCCCAGTGATTGGTTCCAGGTTGGACATGGTGATCCCGTGTGGACCAATAAAAGTCCTCCCTCAGATTTTCTATTTGTGTGAGTATGCTAGCAGGTGCTAGGCCCAGAGCTACTTGCTGCCTTCTTCCTCAGGTAAATCAAGGAAGCCTTTTCTGCTTGAAGATGAGAGGGACTAAAGTTACATATGAAGGGAACCATAGCCAAATGGGAGGGAGGGCAGGTGAAAGGGAGAGAGAAAAGAAGAGGAGGCGGAGGAAGAGGAAGAGGAATAAGGAGAGGGGTGAGGAAAGGAAGAAAAGAGAAGATAGGAGTGCAGCAAGCTTCATTCCTGTCCCTGGATCCAGCCCTGCCTGAAGCTGGGGCCAGGCATGGGCTTGTCAGTTACATGAGAGGAAAACTATTTTACATTTAAGTTGGTTTGAGTTGGGTCTCTGTCACTTGCAACTAAGAGTCTTAACAAATATAGAACACCTAGGAGACATTTCAAGAACACTAAAGTGAAGGAAGTAAAAGGAGCAAGTCCCAGCGGTCTTCAGCTACGGGGTGAATATAGATGGCATGCACGTATATGTTTCATTCAGTTATTATATAAAGCAAGTCACTTTTCTAAATAATAAACTACTGGTTTGTGAATGTCATTTTTTTTTTTTAAACAAGATAAAGAAGTATCTCACTCATTGGCAGGCTAGTATGCTTCCTTTACCGGTTGAAATGCCAGTGAGCTTGGAGGGTCATACAGCATTGGGAATCCCCTGGGAGTGGACGGAGTATCTGAATATCCTCCATCATGTAGGTATAAGAGGAGAAGAAGCTGAGAACCACAGGGGAAAGAAAACTGGGTTCCAGGAAAGCAAGGCTGGCAGGGCTCAGGATGAGACAAGCAGCAGGAGCCCCGGACTGGGATCGCTGTCTGAGCCATCTCCCTGCAGCCTCCTGTGCCTGTCTCTAGGCAGCAGTGCCTGCCCACTGCCCCTGGCGTGGACCTTAGCTGCTCATCCTCCCTCTGCTGCTGCCCTTCCCTCATTCCTCCTGCTCTCTGCACATTTCAGAAGAAGAAGAGAATGTGCAGAGCCAGGGACTGGGGCAGGCAGTTGTAAAGAGTCAGGAGCAGGTGTCCTTGCACTTGGCCTACAATATCTAATAATGACCCCACCTCTGAGAATGGCTCCGGCCAGGGCTGGACCTCAAATAGTCGGGGATCTGTGACTCCACTACCTGCCCATGGATGAGAGTGGGTTGTCAAGGGGCCAAGAAGGCTGTCTCCTCCCAGGAATTTAAAACATGAGCTGGAGAGACACAGAGATGAGACAGCTCTGTAGCTAAGACATGCTTAGCTTGAACAGATCCATGAACTCTTACGGCTGAGGCCCCTGGAGCTGTCCCCATTCCTGCCTTTCCCCGACCCCCGTTGGCCCACCTTTGGAGTCTATGCAATGAATCACCGGGTTTTCTGCAACAGCACCCACACTTTGTTTTCAGCTGAAGCTGCCCAAATTTGGGGCAGTTGCTGCTGTTGATAATAACTTCCCTCCCCTCGAATGCACAAATACAGCTCACTTGTTCAGTGGGAAGTTCACGATCTCGAAGAAATATCAGACACCTGCTATCTGACTGCGGGGTCCAATTTGGTCCCAATTTTGGAAGGCACTGCTCAGAGCCCTTCTAAGCTGTGTCTGCTCCCTGATAACCAGCTAAGCTGGAACAGATCACGTGCCCTTGGGAAAATGCCCTGGCATTCTTCATTCCCAAACCACAATCGTCTGCCAACCCTGCATCAGCTTGTGATGGTCAATGTGTGCGTCCCAACGACTCGAACAGATTGATTTACTGCTCTGCCCTGGGAAGCCCCTCCTGCGTTCCCCTCCCCGACTGAGCTATTACATGTCCCTGCATCGTTAGTGTCAGACTTGGTCACATGCCTTTAACCAATGGGATATGAACAGGAGAGACGTGTGGTCAAAAAAAGAGCCATCATGTGATCTACCATGTTGCTTTTTACTCTCTGCCACCGGATGGGCAGCGTCACAGATAGGAGCTGCTTCTTTGGTCACCGGAAAAGGGGAGAGGACACAGAGCTGAAGCTGAACCATGCCAGAGCCTGGAAAGATGGTGACTTTTTTTATGCACTGGTGAGACATTCGGCATAACTGTTGCCTGCAGTGCCTTGGTAGACCGTGCTTTAGATGAAGAGCACGGCTTTGTTACTATTGGCTGCTTTTGACAAGGCACTGCAAAAGGGAGATAAGGTCAGCAAAGACTTGGACAAGTAACACGACCGAGAAATGTTTGTTATTGTAAGCCACTTGGATTTCGAGGTCATCTGTTACTGGAGCATAACGAAGCCTGAACTGACACAACCATTTTGCTCTGCTCCCTCACCAAGTAATCACACAAAAATAGAATCACAGAATGGGATGCATGCTCTTAAAAAAAAAAAAAAAAAACAAAGGAGTTGGAAAACAGGTACCACGAAAACTTGATTCAGTGTAGGGAGGGGAAGTAGTTGACTCTAGAAAGGTTAATTCTGGACCTGAACTGCCTAATTTGATTCCCTCCCTCACCCCCTTTTGTTCATTAGCTGTGTGAGTACAGATGATGCCCTTGGCCATTTGTTCTTTCAATTTCCTCATCTGTCAAAGCAGGCGGTCAGAGCAGTACCTGTTGCACAGAGTTGTTGGGGAATTGTATAGTCCGAGGGCTTGTGAGTGTTAGCCATTAGCATTGGGTCTGTAACATGGTTCTCTCCCATCAGGTTACCAGGTTTCCGATGGCAGGAACCATGCTTGTCTTGCTCACTATTGTATCTCTATTGTTCACATCACTGCTTGACATGCCACATGTACTCAAAACACATTAGCTGATTAAATGAATGTCTTGATAAACTATTCCAGGGACCTTGAACTCCAGCTTAGAAATCCATCCAGGTTTCCTTCCTAGTGCCTGTTTCATGTCCGTTACTCTAAGACTCCTCTAAGCTCTCTCTTCTATTTTGGACCAGAACCTTGGACAACACCTTCTATATGGCCTTGTGGATTAATAGTTTAGATGGAATGGGATTGTCTCTCGAGGACAGGATTCTCTGTAGTTTTCTCAGGATGCAGTCTGTGCCAGGCCTAACTCTTATCTGGCCCCATGAACAATGGGGGAGGAGGGGCTTAATCGTTTGATGGCTCACCACAACTGTTATCCTGCACTGAGTTAAGAAGAGTTTAGAAAGTTCCCAGAGAAAGGGGAATGTGTGTGAGAGAGAGTGCATGTGTGTGTGTATTTGACAGAGATTTTAACATCTGAGGTCAGTGGTGATCTGGACTCTCCAGCAATCTCAATGATCAGGAAGATGGGGGAAAGAGCGTGGTAATAAAACCTGTAAGTTAAGATCCAGTAGGGAGAAGTTAGCTCAGAGAAATTGACCTCATGTGGATGAAATATCAGTGCCTGATTGCAATTTGCAAATATAAATCTTGATTGTGCCTGCTCCAACACCATCTCCATCTCTACCTTCTTCCCTGAGAAGAGTAAAACCTGCTTTACTGGGGAAAAAAGGTCCAGCTCACGTCTTTACTGGATGTTACAGACCCCAGAGAGCAACGCCAGGTGGACTGCACTATGGCGGAGAGAGTATTAGGAGACCAAAGTCCTTCTTTTGGGGATTCCTTTTCTTGCACACAAGACAGTTGCTCAGTAAATACTTTTGGATGAACAAGTAGACAAATGCATAAGTGAGTGAATGAAATAATACAAAGTAGACACCATAGGCCAGAGTGATAATGTTATAAAATTGGCTACAGATTTTTCCTATCCTTGCATGCCAACTCTGCCTCTGCCCTTCGAGGCTGGGCTTGGCCGTGGCCTTGTGACTGACTTTGGGCAAGGAGAACGTTTTCACAGCAAACATGATGCAAGCAGATACTTTCTTGCTGCTCTTAGAAACCCCTGTCACGGTCCACATGTGAAGAAGCCTAGATCAGCCCACTGGATGATGAAACACACATCCCAGAAGCTCCCTCTTCCCAGCTGACAATCAGCCAACCTCCAGAACCTGACTCAGCTGGCCAGCAGTTGGCCATGGATGCCTGATTGAGCCCCGCTGAAGCTAGCGGAAGACAGGGCCAGCCCAGCCCTGCCCAGCTCAAACTGTTGGCTCTCAGAGTCTTGAGATAAAACTAACATGGATGGATCATAAGCCACAAAATTTGGGGGGTAGTTTTCTATCTAGTAAAAATGATACAGGTAGCTCATTTCAGAGGTGTGTTTGTGAAGTATAAGGCACAGAACGTAGGTCCTCGGCAAAGTGCTGCTCCTTTGTCCCCTCCCAATTGCAGAAAATAAAATATTTATACTAATGATATTATTTAATGAGGTCTTACTGTATGTCAGGGATGTTAAATGCTTTACAAATACACTTGTTTCATCCTCAAAATAACCTTAGATAAATGGAGTATTATTGTTTCCATTTTTAGGTGAGAAAATTGCATTAGATGGAGTAAAGGTGTGTATAGCAAGGGGCAAAGCTGGGACCTGAACTCAGGTCACCTGAATCCAAAACCCAACTCCCAGGCACTACAATACCTTGCTCCTTACTGAAGAAGGAAGGGAAGGTTCGATTCTACCCCTTCCCACCTGCGGCCCCCATTCCTGAAGTGCTCTTCCTGCTCTGCTTTTGCTCATGCCACCCTTTCTCTAAGTTCCAGGTGCAGCTCCTCCTCCTCCAGGAAGCCTTCCCTGACCTCTCTAGGTCACCATGACCCAGCTCTTCTTCTTCTTGGCAGCTGGGACTCTGATCCCTTCCAGTGGCAGAGGGGAAACTCCATGAAACCCTGCTGATCCTGGACCGATGTGATGGGGATGGAATTCAGTTGCTTTGAGAGCATGGGAGTGGGTACTTTGTAGGGTCCAAGGTGACTGCAGTGGCTGAATACAAGAAGACAGGATTCCCTAGTCTGATTTCACCATCCCTTTCTTCCCAGTCTCCCAGTTCCATGGACCTACGTGGTATATCAGGTCTAACTTTCATTGTCTTTATGGATTTTCTCGTCCTCATCCCAACCCCTGATATGCTCTGTGCTTTTTTCCTGGCTGATCTTCTTTTGTAGCTCCCCACCCCCTCAGGACTTCCCCAAATGCCTCCCAAAGTCCCAATATCTTTTCAAGGACAGTCCTTTCCAGCCGAAAGCAACTCTGTCCCCACCGCACATGGCTCTTCCTGGAGGACACTGTCACTCTTATGGGCTTTGAATCTCCTCATTATCCCATGAAGGATTCGAGACAGAGCCAATATTCCCCTCCCCCCACAGCAGCACCCCTTCCACACCTCAGCCCTCCATCGGGGACAAGAACATCTCCTTAGGCATCAGCCATCTTACCCAAGTGCTTCTCAGGCAGTCTGCTGTGCCCCTCCCTCCCACCACGCATCTTGTCAGGCCATGAGTGGCCGCACCCGCCCCGGGGCCTCAATTCTGGGGAGGGCCACCTGTGCTGCACTTCAGCCGCCCATATCCGGATCCCAGCCCTTAGTACCAGGAACTGCTGTACCCCTAAACCTTTTCCTCCGCTGTCCTACTGTCCCCCAAACTCCTATTCATCATGACTCCTCACTCTCTCACTTCCTGAATGCCTGTTCATCAGTCTGAGATCTTCCAAATAATAACCTTTTCTTTCCTTGCCTACCTTTATTGCCTTCCCAGCCTCTCCACGTTCCTGGAAAGGCTGCACCCAAATTCCTTCAACCACCCCCTTGCCTGCACCTTCTGGTCTTTGATTCCTTTTTTTTTTTTTTTAAGGTTATATTTATTCATTTGACAGAGACAGCGAGAAAGGGAACACTAGCAGGGGGAGTGGGAGAGGGAGAAGCAGGCTTCCTGCTGAGCAGGGAGCCCGATGTGGGGCTCGATCCCAGGACCCTGGGATTAGGACCTGAGCCAGAGGCAGACCCTTTAACGACTGAGTCACCTAGGCGCCCCTCGGTCTTTAACTCCTTATTCCTGCTGCCTTTGATACCCCGTAAGCCTGTCTCTGCAGCCTGTTTGCCTTCTCTCCACTCTCTCCCTGGATGCTGGGCATGACCTACGAAAAATCCTGGAACTGGGCAAATTAGACCCTCCACAGAATCATGGTCTTCAGCTGCAGCCAGGTCCCGCCACCCTGCCCTCCCCCCACTAGGCCTTCTAGGGGTACCTGCTTAGTCTCTGAGCCACACCCCCATGTAGGGTGTCCATACCTGCTGCTCTGGAATAGAAGCAGAGCCCCCATGCTTGACTTGCTACTCGGCCCACACACGTGTTCCCCTTGGACCAGCCTTCACCCTGCCCTGGGGCCTCAGAGGAAAAAGCTCCTTCCCTAAGTCCAGGGCCAGCCCCACTGGCCTTGGACCCCAGCCCCTCCTGATCTCGCCATTTCTCCACCCCCAGAATGTTGCTTCCTTCTCCCCCAACATATCCGACCTCTTTCTCTGCAGACTTCCTTCCCTCAGCCTCAGACGCGCTCCCTTATTGCTTCCCTCAAAAAGCAAAGCAGAATACACACCTCTCGACTCCACACCCCTCCTAGGAGCTGGTCGGCTTCTTTTTCTTTCCAGCCCTTCCTTCCTAGCAAACTCTGGGGGAGAGGAGTCTACGCTCTCGAGCTCCCTGTCCTCACTCGCCTCTCTGGATGGAGGTGCTCTACCGACCACGTCCGCCCAGACGTTCCGCGACCTTCACGTGCTCAGGAAACACACCAATGGCATCGACTGTCCTCATTCCTCAGGGGCAGCTGCCAACTCAGACTTTGCCACCCTAGAAACCCCCAGAGCAACTGAGAAGGTGAATACCGGCTCAGTCCGTTTTGTGATCATCACTTAAAACAGGCTTAAATTTTCTCTGAATTCAGTCATTTCTTCATGTAATCTACAGCTGTTAAGTCCCTATAATGCCCCAGGCAAATATGACTGAGTGACTTCCAAGCAGATCGGGCTATTCCGAGTTGCTAAAGAAGCTGCAGAGACATAAATGTGTTCTGTGGCTCAGTTCTACAAGAATTAAGACCAGCAAGGCCCTTTTCCTGCAGAAAAAAATGTTATGAAATTTTCCTTTTAAGCGTGTCCTTCACCCAAGTCAACCTCCACTCCCACACGTGTTCCTGCATTTAATAGTGTATTTTGAGCAAGAAGAAAAAAAATAAAGCTGTTCTAGTGACTGATTTAGAGGGCCCGGCTCTGCTGAAGTTCCCAGTATATTAACACAGTGCTAACCTCAAGGACTCCACGAAAGCCCTGTGTCAGCAGCATTAAGGCTCAACAATGAGCAGATTTCAGAAAAAGCAGCTGGGACAAAGGCAGTGTGGTGACAATGAAGTTAGTTGGAAAAATCAAATACAAGAACCGCGTTGTGCCCACAATACATTCTGAACACATCTTTTTAGGAAATTTCCTGAACTAGACCAGCCTATCCTTAAGCTGTCCTGGTAGAAACACCATTCCGATGTCAAGACCCCTAGCTATTCCCAAATCCAAGGACTGTCCCACCCAGAAACAGGAGCAAGGAGCCGCCAAAGATGCAGCTGGCTGCTTGAGGGCCTGCCTTTGTGCAAAGGGCAGCGGAGCACACACAGGAGCTCTGGGGAGAGCTCCCCACTTCCTGCTCCAGACTGCAGGAGGAAGAGCCTTTGCAGGGTCGGGGTGGACACTGTGCCTAGGCGGTCCAAGGGCAGTGCGTCTCCGGAGATGGAAGGCTTGTCACTTACACTCTGCGCCTGGCTCACGGCTTGCATCCCGGGGACTCCTGTGGGTAGTTCCATGGGACCCTCTCAAGTGGAAGGGTGAGTTGCAGATGGATCCGGGGCAGGTGGAAGGGGTCTACACAGCTGTGTCTATCAGAGAGCCCTCTCTTGCCTGAGGGTTGAGTCATATGGGAAGGCAGGCTGTTTCTATGTGCCAGCAAGCATGGAGGCAGGAGACGCCTCGATGGAAGGGCTCTCCTTCCCCACTCCTGTCCAACCTGCCCTGTAGTGACAGGCCCTCATCAGGAAAAATACACAGGATCTGGCTTCCATCCCCAGGGGGGAGGGTATACCTCTCTAGCTCCCATCCCCAGGTCTCCTCGAAAATATACGGTATCTAAAAGAAGAGCTAGGGATCCTGCCAGGTCTTATCTTCACTAATAATAACTTACATTACTAATAAAAATAACAACAATTGCAAATACTGATTGAGGATTTGCAGGGCACCAGGCTCTGTGCTGAGCACCTTGTGTATTTCTCCACTTAATCCTCACAAAACCTCTATCAGATGGATGTTTTTAACCTCATTTTACAGAAGAGTCAGGCTTTGGGTGAAAGCTGATGAATAGCAAAGCTCATGTGGCTGGGCCGGCGGCTAGGAGGTCTTTGTCGGGAAGACCAGCCGCACTTACTTGAAAATCCACCAGCTTTATGAACAGATTCCTGCCCTGTGCCAGGCAGTGTGCTAGGCTCAAGGGATACATTGGAGGACAAGCAAGTGCCTGCCCTCCAGAAACTTATGATCTAGTGGTAAATCGTAGGTTTACTTAAGTAGACAAAGTCACGATTAACCGCCCACCGTGCTTGTGATCACATTTATCCATATACTGCAAGAGCGGTGAAGCAGTCAGATGGGTGCAGAGATTTGAGAATGACTCGTGAGAGCACCTGGGACAGGGTGGGCTGAAAAGGCTGCCCCTTGGAAGTGGGCTTTGGCTGAGACCTGAAGGGTAGGAAGTCGGGAGAAATGGGGGTTTTTGGATCTGATGCTTTGCTCCTGGAATGTTGAGACTAGATGTCTTCCAATGCGGAGATGGTTGCCCCAGTTCCTTGGGGGGGGGGAAGGGAACCCCAAAGGCCAGAGGCACATGGAAGGAGTCCTCATGGCCCCAGAGTGCTGAGCCATCTGTGTTCTGGCTCAGAGCCCCAGGTGGGTGGGGAAGGGCAGTCCCGGCTGGGTAATATTTTCAAATTCCCTTCAGCCTAGTCTCAGGAACCTGCCATAGTCCCTTCAGGGAGGAAACTGCAAATCAGACTCAGTTTTCCTTCAGATCCTAAGGAGAAGAGTGTGTCCGGTGGTAGGCTAGACCCTCTCTCCCCTACGTGGTCACCGCAGCCTTTCTTCCTCCAGTAAGCGCACTCTCGACACCTCTGACGTGTGGGCCTTCATCGTGCCATGTGATGCTGGCTTGTCCTGTGCCCAGAGAACTTCCTGAGAGCAGAGGCCACAGATCTGATGAAACCAGGGAGGCACTCCTAAGTCATGGCTCCGAGCATGGGCCTCGCAAGCTGGGCCACCAGGGGCCACCCGCTGGTAATTCTGTGACCCTGAACAAGTTACATAACTGCGCGAGGCCCAGTCCCCGACCCCGTACAAATGGGCTAAGAGCAGAAGCCACTTCCCAGCCCCGCTGAGAGCCGTCCCGGGAATCATGCGCACAGAGCATTTACAAAGATGCTGAGAAGCACTGAGCAAGAAACGTAAGCTGTTGTCAGGATTACTGTCTCTAGGCAGACTAGTGAGCTCGAAGAATGGTTGAGAGGCTGCCCTAATTAGAACAGGAAACCCACATTACTGAGCCAGATCCCGTGCCAGGCTCGGTGCTGGGCGCCTTTGGGTGTTTTGCTTCATTTAAACCTCAGCCTCCGTCCCATTTCAGCGATCAGGAAGCTGAGGCCCGGAGTGGTGAAGTAATCTGTCGGCACAGAGCCAGGTCCAGGCGGGCTATAAATTCAGCTGTTCTGATGCTGGTTCAGTGACTGAAAGGCAAAGGCCGGGAGGGGAGGGAGGGCGGGAGGGACCGCTTCTCCCTGGGTGGTGAGCCTGGCCATTTCCCCCACAGCTGGTCCTCTGCTGTGCTGCTAACTGCTTCTCCCAGCCCTTGGGAGATTCATAAAAGTCAAGCAAAACTCGCTGTTTACCACTCTAATTGTGGAGTTTGGACATGAAGCAGAGAACGTATCATGTGTAATGAATAGCAAATCAACCAGCTCCTTTTTTTTTTTTTTTCAGCACAGTATCTCCTGGAGCAGGCAGAGTTCACAGCAGGGCTGTGAGAGAGTAGCTCACCACTGTGACACCAACATCCATGGGTAACGTCCCCATCGTCCCCAAGTGCCACCTTGTGTGCCTGCACACCAACCCCCCCCCCAGCTCCCCCACGGAGCTGATGTGTCACCACCACAAGGGAAATAGAAAGGTGCGCTCTCCGAAGGAAGGATATGGAACTGGTAGGGCACTCACCCACCCAGGGCAGGGACAAGCTCCAGGCTGCTTGCCATGGGTGGATCCAGGGGCTGTCAGTGATGGAGAAGGAACCCTGTGATGGGTCATCTGGGTTGTGCCCTGGGGAAGCATCTAGAGCCCAAGGGAGTCAGTGTCAGGAGAGAAAGCAGCATCGGGGGATAAGCCCGCTCTTTCCGGCTGTGAACCCCTTCATCTACCCTGGGAAAGGGTGCTCTTGGGTGGACATAATTACATCCACCATTGTGTTCTGCGCACTATGGGCCTGCACCTGCTGCCCAGTGGGGTGGGGGACTGGGTACACCTTCAGGTCTTTGAGCCAACATCTTCAAGAATAAGGTGGCAACAAGGCTTTAAGATGAAACAAAATGACACCTAGAAGGGGTCTAGGAAGCTAATAGTATAATAGTAATTACAGTAGTTATACATACATATAGTACATATACATATAGTAATTATACATACATACCTATATATAAATATATATAACATGTGTCTTATGTATAGATATACACAATATATATTTATAAATATGTCTATTAATATAATAACGTAATAGCCTATAGTTAAGTAGCATTTAAAACCAAGAACTAGGGGCGCCTGGGTGGCTCAGTGGGTTAAGCCGCTGCCTTCGGCTCAGGTCATGATCCCAGGTCCTGGGTTCGAGCCCCGCATCGGGCTTTCTGCTCAGCAGGGAGCCTGCTTCCTCCTCTCTCTCTGCCTGCCTCTCTGCCTACTTGTGATTTCTCTCTGTCAAATAAATAGATAAAATCTAAAAAAAAAAACAAAAAACCAAGAACTAGGTTTGAAATAACAGATATTTGAGGTAAAGAGAAGTTAAGTATCTTGTTCCAGGTGTCCCTTACATAGCTCGAAAGTGGAGAGTTAGAATTCTCAGGCAAGTAGCAGCCCCAGGGCCCAGGATAGGAACTAGCTTGGGCTAGTTAGTCGGGCTGTCTGGAAGAAATGAGACAGCAGGTTCAGTTGAGAGCAATGCCTTCACTCTTCACTGATGAGCAGACCCAGAGAGCAGTGAGCTCCTGAGCCTGGGACACAGGAAACCTTAGGCACCTGGTTTCCATGGATGCTTCCAGGACCCCAAGGATGAAGGGAACCACTCCAGACCTGGGAGTCCTGGGTCAGTGAGGGTTGTGTCTGGGGGAGAAGACTGCAGATGGTCAGCCCTCCTCATCCCAGCCTTGAAAGTCACACTTTTTCATACTTGGAGAGGCCGCCCTCAGCATGACATCATAACACCTGCCATCCCATTCTGGGCATGGGGTTAGGAGTGGTCCCATATGGGCCATTAGAGCCCTGGTGCTAATTCAGCCAGACGCACACCTACTCTGCCTCCTGTGGGAATGAGATGAGATGCCACAGCTCAGAGCCCAGTGAATAAAGCCAGGCAGATAACCCTCTGTGGCTCAGGCCCCAAATACTTCCAGTTTTCCAGTTCATGCAGTACTGGAAGTATCAGCCAAGGTTTCAAGACAGGTTGAGGCTCGCATCAAACTATAGCCCCATGAGGGCACCGTACTGATGCTTGCCAGCTGGCGCTGGGCACTACGACCACACACGAGGCATGTGGGGCCCGATGTCATCACATCAGAGCCAAGAATTAAACTCAAGGAAGTTTTTCCAAACTTTACAGCCACTCAGTGCCAGGCATTCTGATGTATTTATAAATAAAATTCAGGAGAGGTGGAGAAACCTCCCACAGGTCACAGAGAAGTGGCTGGTGACCCAAATTCTTGGCCCACCGAGTAAAACTTTTTTAATAGTCTCTGAGATGTTGCTTGAAAGATCTGGGGGGTTCGTGCACAATCCACAAGAGGCCTCCGATGCCCCATGCATGACCACCAGAAGCACTGCAGGTCCCGGGGGAGGAGACAGGGCTCCGTTATAGCCCTGGGTCGGGATTGCACGTGTGTATGTAGGTACAGCCAAGTGAGGACTTGAGAACACGAAGAAAAAATTCCAAACCACTCCCCAAAGCAAAGGCACCAAAGTCCCCCTGTAATTCTATATTTTTCTTGCTTTTATTACATCTACTACTCAATCTACCATGGCATTTGTCTCTGCATAAAAATAGAACACTTCTTTAAACTCAACTCTAATCCTCATACTTTGAGTCCAAACGCGCTTCCTGAAGCACAACGTGGTGGCTTAAGTATTTCCAAAACTTTGGAGGGAATTAAAGATCCTTGCATCTTCTTTCTTCCACAGCCATGAATTTACCTCCCCATAGGAAACGTACTGTTTCCCCCTATGCCTTCTGTAGTCTAGAAGATGTAGGCAGGGAGCATGGGAGAAGCTCCCAGATCCTGTCTTGCACTGTCCATCCTGCTGGGCTCCCACGGGGGTGGCTTGTGCAGTAGGTTGTATCATATGAACTGTCATGATGTAAGCACCTGGCTCCTTCTTCAGACTGGGACTCCTCCAGGTCCCGGGCCTGGGTCAAGCTGCCTTTTCTTCTCCCAATTCTTAGAAAAAAGTAATACTCATTGCATATTTCTTGAATGAGCAAATGAATGAATGAGTGAGAGAAGGAGTGATTGATTAAATAAATAGTCTGTGGGGAGACCCCCTTTTTGTATTTTTCCCAGCAGAAGAGATTTTCCAGGCTGTTACACTAACAAGGGCTAATATTCTCAGTTATTTTGAGGCTAGCTTGAAATTTGCTGCTAATTTAAATAAAATGGTTACATTTACTCATTAACAATTAGCGTGCTTCCCAGCAGCTTCACCTCACTAATTTGATTAGTTACACTATGCTTTCTCCTACCCAGGGCCTTCGCTGCCGGCTGAGAATATCATAACTCTATCAGAGTCAACTTTTTTACACAACCTGTAAGCAGAATCTTCAACTTTTTAAACAACGTGTAAGCAGAATCTCTCCAAGGGTTTAGACACGGTTGTGAACCCAGCCCCTCTTTCCAGCCCCATTAAGCCCCACTGGGCCCCACTATGAGTTGCCCTAGGATACCTACCATTCCTATCACTAGACCACGTTTGTTTCTTGAGGGAAATGAAACTTTTCAAACTATGGGACCTTCTGAAAGACAACCTGTGAAATGTGTGAAGAAAGAATGAATGGAACTGGAGGAGAAACCAGAAGCCAAAATACAGGCACCCTTCCTAGCCCCATGTTTGCCAGTGACCGGCAGCATGCCTGGGCTCAGGCCAGCCAGCTTCCACCCCCAGATGCCATTTTCTTGTTTTCTTATTTGTCGGAGATGGAATGGACTTAGCAAATATCTAAGTTTCTGTGACAGACACGGGTTTCCTGGGCATGCAGAAAACCCTGACTTCCTACATCCTTGGGGGTGAGCTGGCAGAGCCGTGTGATTGGCTCTGGAGAATCAAATGTGAGAGGAAGGGATGTGAGGCACTTTTCAGCTGAGGTGTGAAAGTCAGATTTCCAGTCACACTCTTCCCTTCTGGGTGCTGTGGGGTAGAGACATGTACTTCAGAAATCCATATGTTTGAAGTCCTAACCCTCCTCCCCTAGTACCTCAGAATGTGACCTTCTTTGGAAATAGAGTCACCACAGATGGAATTTGTTAAGTGAGGGTGAGATCACACTGGGAGGGGGTGGTCCTAATTGGTCATGGCTGGCTTCCTTATAACCAGGAACAGAGAAGTGCAGACAGAGAGAACACAATACCACAGGAAGGGAGAGTTTTGCCGTCACAGCTATCCTCTTGGTGGCCAGCAACTCCCAGAAGCTAGCAGAGAGGCCTGAAACAGGGGGCAGAGCCCTCCCGACACCTTGGTTGTGGGCGTCTAGCTTCCAGAACTGAGAGACAATGTAATATTTCTGCTGCTTGAGACACCCAGTTTGTGGCCTTCTGTGGTGGCCGCCTCAGGAAGCAGTACTGGGGCAAGCCCGCACGGTCAGACTGTGAATCTGCACGAGGATCTGCCTCACTCATGGTGTGGAGAGTTCCTCCACCTTTAGCCAACTTTGTGAACAGAGGAAGAGAAACATCTTACACCTGGAAATAAGGCAAACTGGGAGAGGAAGTCGTCTACCCTTTTCACTATCATCCTGGGCCACTGTCTAACAAGCCCACCCAGGAGTATGCAGTTTTCCAAGACAAGGTGTTTGTGTTTGACTTTGCTATTTACTTTTTTTTTTCCTGCTATTTACCTTTTCATTAATACCCAGACACTAGAGCTAACCTCCAGATTTCTGCCTGGGTAGTAAGATCACACTAAAGGCTATGGTTTTATTTCCCGATAGGGCATTAACCACTTTGGTATCTAATCTAGCAATCTTATTCTGACATTGTTTTAGAAATGCTGGCAGATCCTGATCTCCTCAAATGCTCTCCGTGCTGCTTAAACTTCTTCCTAGTTCCCCTATGAATGAATCAACTAAGTTTTTTGTCCCATGTTCATTTCAACTTATTTAAGAATCATGTTTTACTTTTTTGAATTGAGAAAATAACTTGTTTGGTTAATGGCGATGACTTTTGAGGATTGTTTATTATCTGCTTGATACAGATTCTTTCTGGTCTTCAACCTCCAAATGGATAAACTTAGAAATTTGAAAGGGGAAGGGAAGTGACTCCAAGGTCGGCAGGATAAACTGAGTCAGCCTGCCGTCCTGCCTTCTTGATCTTTCTCCTCCTTCACCATTCTTGGCCCTGGTTGGCTGAAATCCAAGGCATGCAGCTCATTCTGGCCATGAATGAAATTCTTAGGCGAGAGAAGAGTTCAAGTCCCAGCTGTGGTGAAGACTTGAGGGTGAGAAAATAGAGGGGTTTGCCTCCAGCATTAGAATGGGAACTTAATGTGGGTAGGGACTTTTGTCCGGTTCATGACTGTCTCCCAGGGCCAAGAACACTCTCTGGTACATGGTGGACTCTCACTGATTTAAGAAGAAAAATGTAACGGATTAAAAAGTCATAGAATTCCAGGGTGGGAGAGCCCTTAGGGATTTCTTACCTTAAGCTTCTACATGATGTAGGAACTTTACATAATGCCCTTGGAACTCACCAAACTTGACTTGGATGCCTCTGATGAAGGAGAGGTCACAGTATCATCTGAGCCAAGGACTGGGAAGGGTTTTTGTATACTCTGCCAAAAATCTGTGTCTTTGTAATTTTGGAAGTTTCCACGTCCCTCTTAAATCTGCTCCTTTCCAGGCTAAACAATTCCCATTCTCAAGGACATGGTCTTGAGTCTCTACCAATCTGGCAGAATAATAGCCAGTATCTAGGAAGCAGTGACCGTGTCCCAGGCTTATTGTCTCAATGTTTTATGTTCATCGATTTTTAAAATTCTTGTAACAATCTTGTAAGGTAGGTACTACTATAATATAGGTGAGGACATTGAGGCACAAGGAAATTTTGACACGTATTCAAGGAACCTGATTAGAAAGAGGTCTGGCTGGGATTTGAACCCAGGTAGTCTGCCTTTCAACATTTTCAAGTTTCCTATCATATGTGATGCTTGGGGAGGAATGTGTGAGGTTTGAGAAGAGGTAAGAAGGACTGTCACCTGGGGCTGATCTTTACTCCCAGACGACAATGGGAGATGGCACATCCATCCCCTAGAGTTGTGCAGTGCACCACCTGCACAACTGCACATGGCAGTCCCATCTGTGCACATGTGAACTTCCCTGGTCTCTCCTTGGCCTCTGTGGCCATGGTAACAAGAGAGATTTTGCTGAGAGCTGCCAGTCGGGGAAAATATCCCTGGAAATACATATTGAAGGTCTGATTTGGACCAAGTCTAGGAGATTCAGAGAATCCTCAGGGCCTGTATTTGTCCATAATCCCCTTATGAGGTGTATCTCAAACTCAGGTAAGGTCCCTGAGGTCCTCCTTTTCTCATCCCCTCCATGAGCCAGGGGAGTTCTTAGGGGCCAGGAGATACCTGTGGGAAGGCTTTCCAGTCACAAGCTCTGCCTTATCACTCACCACTTATCCCCGCACCTGTCTATCTCTGATGGATGGATTAATTCCACCAAGGACACACAGCCCATCTCCGGGAGGACCCCATCCTCTCAGGCTCACTGGGCAGACCAGACTCAACAAATCCTGCCACAGCCGGGTCCCTACACTGCCCCGTTCTGGGAAATGTGTTTGATCTGGGAAATGTGTTTGAGAGGTGGGCCTCCAGCCTCCTTGCCTCTGGGCACTAACAGCTGTGCACCTCAGCTGTGGGCCTAGTGGGAGAGTGTAACGGGGCCTCCATGTTCCCTGCACAGCCCAGTCATGTGACAACTGTGGCTTTGAGAAATGGGGAGGAGGACCCATGTCTTTAAGACTTGCTGCAGATGGGGGCGCCTGGGTGGCTCAGTGGCTTAAGCCTCTGCCTTCGGCTCAGGTCATGATCTCAGGGTCCTGGGATCGAGTCCCACATTGGGCTCTCTGCTCGGTGGGGAGCCTGCTTCCTCCTCTCTGTCTCTCTGCCTTCCCTGCCCCTCTGCCTGCTTGTGATCTCTCTCTGTCAAATAAATTAAAAAAAAAAAAAAAAAGACTTGCTGCAGATGTACCTCAAGAAGCTAGTTCATAAAGCACCAAGGGAAGGCAGCTCCCAGCCTTCCTGGCAAGCACAGCACAGACTCACAGCTTCTCAGGCCAGCTGAATTTCGGCAAGGAAGAACTGGAGGTAAGCAGGTAGGGCTAGCACACCTGGGTCCAAAGCTGGCCAGCCGGGCTTCCTCATTTGCAGAGAAGAACACAGGCCCAGATGAGATGAATCGGTGGTGCCAGGGACCAGAATCGTCATTACCTTTGGGTAGAGGTGTTGACGGAGACAAGGAATGAGGAAGCCCAGGGGGATGATGGGCTCGATCTGGATGGTGCCTACACAGTGGTCTACAAATGTGGGAATTCATTGAACTATACACTTCAGATGTGTGTCCTTTAGTGTAAAACCATATCTCAACGAAAGAGTAAAACAAAATAATGGCCCAGGGAGGGCTAAGGTAACACTGCACTGTGTGGCAAGACCAAGCCTAGAACTCAGGCTTCCTGAATTCCCCCTCCACCTGTTTCCCCTACTCCATTGCATTTTTGCTGCCACAAAAACTCAGGGATGCTCCATTAGTCTATGGGTAGTCTTTGACTAGGGCAGGAATCCATGGCACATGGCACATGAGGTCAGGGAAAGTCAGTCCACTGTGGGCTGGAGCTAGACTCTTGAGGGCATATATACTGAGCAAGGCTCAATGCATAATAATAAATATAGCACTATAGCAGTATTATTAGCTAACACTCAACTGAGCACTTACTATGCGCCAGGCACTATTTTAGATATTGGACATGTATTAAATCCCTACAATAACCTTTATGCCCTATACCAACATTAATCTGTATTTTACAGAAAATAAAATAGGTCCACACTTAAAACCTTGACCTTTTAAAAACTTGACAACTAGAGCATGCCAAAGCTGATATTTGGATGCAGACAATCTGATTCCAGAATCCAGGCTCTTAACCACAGCACCGATGGCCCCATATTGAATCAGCAGCAGCTGGGAGACTGGCAGGCTTTGCCCAAGCTGACATCCACCTTCGCACAGAAGAAACACTCAACATTTGTCCAGTGGTCCAGATAAGCAATAGCCCCATAGATTTCCATATGGATTTGTTAAAGGCAAGTTCATTCATGGTCTCCTGGGCTGCAAGTATTAACAAGCAGGCAGGGAATTTACAAAAACACCAAAGGGCCTGGGCCGCGGCCACATTGGTCCATACTCAAGAACAACGTGGGGACTTTCTGAGCTGAAAACTCAGGTGCCCGACTGCATTAGTACTCAGGGAAATGCCGACTAAAACCACAGTGTGGTACTGCCACACCCCTATGTCTATGATTTAGAAATGATACAGATTTGCAGAGAATACTAAACGTCGACAAGGATGTGGAATGGCTAGAATTCTAAAGATATGGTTGGTGGGAGTAAAAATTGATGTAATTAATCTGGGAGACTGTTTCACTGAATGTTGGTTGACCGGGGCTGTCACAACAAAATGTCACCGGCTGGGTGGCTTAAACAACAGAATGTCATTTTCACACAGATTTGGAAGCTGGGAAGTCCAATATCTAGGTGCTGGTACATTCAGTTTCTAGTGAGAGTTCTTTTCTTAGCTCCTAACGGCCTCCTTCTTGCTGTGTTGTCACATGGTGGGGAGGAGAGGGGAGGGGGAGACACTGAGCTCTCTGTGTCTCTTCTTATAAGAACACTAATTCCATCAGATCACGGCTCTACCTTCATAACCTTATTTGACCTTAATTGCTTCCTTACTCCAAATGCAGTCCAGATTAGGGCTTCAACATATGAATTTTGGGGCGATAAAATTCAGTCCATAGCATTCTGCCCCTGGACCCCCAAGTTCATTTCCCTCTCCCATGCAAAACATACTTGTTTCATCCCAACAGCCCGCAAAGTCTTAAGTCATTCCAGCGTCCACTCTCAAGTCTAAAGTTCAAATATCATCTAAGTATCCTCCAAGTCAGATATGTGTGAGGCTCAAGGTGTGATTTATCCTGAGGCAAAATTTCTCTCCATCCGAGAGTCTGTGAAATCAGAGAAAGTATGTGCTTCCCACATATGATGGCGGAACAGACACAGGCTAGACAGGCACTTTCCAGAAGGGGGAAGTTGGAAGGAAAGGGGTGATGGGTCCCAGACTAGTCCAAAACCCAGCAAGGCTAATTCCATTAGATCTCAAGGCTTGAGAATAACCTTCTTTGTCCTGATGCTCTGCCCTCCAGGCCCACTGGGGTGGTAGCATCACCCCCATGGCTCTGTGGAGTTGCCTGTGCCCTTGGCCCTCTGGGGTGGCCCTGCCCAAGCTGCTCCCTGCTTTGGTCACACTCCTAAGGCACTGGGCAGGGTCATCCTGGCCCACTGAAACCAGAGAGGCAGGCCCACTCTTGTATGAGACAGCCTCGCCCCTGGGGCTAACAGGGTGTTAGCAGCACTGATGGTCTCCGAAATGCCCTCAGCATCATTCTTCCCCTTTCTTGAGGAAGAGGGCGTGCTCACAGCTAAACAGCCCTACGTTCCTGCCTTGTGAAAGCCAAGAAGTCCACCAGCCTGCCTTCATACTGTCCTGCTCTCTCTTTCCTTCAGGCTGCCAGTCTCTGCTGTTACAAGCCCATCTTGATTTATGGCTTCTGCTGCTGAGATGGCTGACTGAGTCCATGAGTCCCACCATGGTCTCTTAGTCAAATAGTTGTTCAGCTACACTCCATTTTCTCTTCAGAACAAGCTTTCTCATTTTTTACAGTACGGACCGGCTGAGGCCTCTCCAGCTCTTCAAGTTAAGGTTAAATGAGGTCCTAAGGGTAGAGCCCTGATCCAGTGGGATTAGTGTCCTTTCAAGAAGAGACACCAGAGAGCTCACTCATTCTCTCTCTCCCTGCTGTGGGAAGACACACAGAGAAGGTAACTATCTGCAAGTCCTCAGAAAGAGCCCTCACCAGAAACCAGATCAGCCAGCACTTTGATCTTGAACTTTCCAGGCACCAGGACGGGGAGCAAATATATTCCCGAGGCGTTATATTATGGCAGCCACAAGAGACTACTACAGGTAATGCGCGTTCGAAGCAAACATAGAGCAACCTTACAACTAGCGATTTGACCCCTAGGTATAAATCCACAAGGAATGGGTGCATACATGCACCAAAAGACAGGAACAAGGATGGTCATAGCAGTAGTATTCTTAATACTCGCAGGTGTCCCATGGCTGTAAATATACTGTCAATATGGTACATTCATAAAATGGAATATTACATAGTAATAAAAATCACAAAAGCAGAACAGAGGCACTTTACAATATAACAGTGAAAGAAAGAAGCCAACATGAGAAAGCGTACACCCTATAATCCTATTTGTATAAAATTCACAATCAGGCAATGCTCTTTTCCTTCATCTGGGTGCTGGTTATGTGGGCGTGTTTGCTTTGAAAGCTCACGAATCTGTACACCTACCATTTGTCTACTGTCTGTACTTATGCTAGATGTCAGTAATGAATTTACATAAAACTAGTCATCCATGAGAAATATCGCAGCATTGTAAGGATGGAGAATGAGATGCGGTACTCTGTTGGGTGGAGATAGTGTGATCTGCTGACCTGTGACCCTCCACTTGGTGCAGCCACAGCAGCCGGGCCCACAGAAACGAGGAGCTGGTGGAGAGCACAGCAGACAATCACCAGGGAGTCCCAGCACAGGACGCCAGTGACACACACATCATGATTGCCTTCAGTTGTGTGTTGAGACAAGTGATGACTCTTTTAAACCCGTAGTATAATTGCACAAATATACATATCTTCTATACTATCTTTGTAAAAACATCATTTGTGCTGCTGGAGGTAAGATAAGTAAACTCTGAAAATGGTGTCCAATCAGAACAGGTCAGTCTGTGGTGTTCATAGGCAAAGGTGGTCCACTGCACTTTGTCGAAGAGGCCATTTCTCTTATCTGTGTTTCAGCATCCTCTTTGGATATCTGCAGCCTAGGCTGTGACTGGCCAATTTTTCCTAGGATAACTTATCTTCCTCATAGCTTCCCCACATTCTCCACCAGGAGAAGGTCACCTGGGCTAGCAAAGCTCTCGCGGCTATAAATTTTAGCAGCAGCTGTGATCTACTCAAGGGCAGAGCCCCGAAGACCATAACTGGCATTCTGAGATGTCAGAGAGCTTGGGGGACCCTTGGGTTCCCTCCTGTTAGGGAAGGGCATAGGTGCCCAAAACCGGATTGTGATTTACCCATAGTCTCCCCAAAGAAGGCAGGTGTTCCTCTTTAGGAATTGATCACCTTCCTTGCTCCCCATCCCCGAGGATCCCGGCACAGCAGCATCTGCTATCCCAGACCCCTTCCAGGCAAGGCAGGTAGGACTCTCCCCTTCTCCCCATGAGCATATGGAGGCCCCCGGGCCTAGAGCAGACACGAAAGGAGTTTAACCATCTTTCCCCAAGCCAGACAAACATGAGTACACCCCCAGCAGGGGGCTGTCTCAGGGAACTCACCTGCGGTGTCATCCCGTGGCAGATGTACACGATGGGAACGTTCTCTGTGTCTGGACCCTGATCGAGACACAAGTCGGTCTTCAGAGAGTTCTGCAGCTGAATGCCAGAGGAGGGGCGGCCACACCAAAGAGAAGAGCAGAGAAACAAATGCATTAAATCAGGAGACGCCAGCATTCCACAGAGACGGGCTCCATTTCCATAATCAACCCGAGGTCCCTTGAATACTGTGGAAAGCAACAAGCACCAGCTTTTGCCTGAATAAAGGTGCTGAGGGAAACCCAGCTTCGTGTGAAGGAGAGCTGTTCTCATGTTGTTAAAGGGTAAGTGGAGACAGTGGCGGTAAGAATAAAAGATACACACACAGAGAAGATGATGCTCAGAATGCACCCCCTTCCATTTCCACAGGGGTGACACCAGGGCTTCCAATAGTCCCCGGAAAGAAGTCTTTGCTCTGGAAGGTTGGGGGAAGTTGGGCAAGATGTTTGCTGCTTTCAGGTCTGAGATGTCCTCTGGGACCAGGTCCTCTCTGCCCCCTGCAGATCCAGCAGTGGCTGGCCTGGCCCCACTGGTGCCCAGATGACAAGGATGTTCCAGAGTGGGAGTTCTGGCAGGTGAATAAGAGAGAATGGGACCAAGGGAGTAGGAGAAGAGAGAGTTATCTCTTACCCTCACCTGCAGGCACATAGCAAACAACAGAACCAATGCCTCACCATGTCAGGTAAGAAAACCAGTATCCAATGTCCCTTTCTGGCAGAAGCCCACTCCCAGACCCTGGAAAGGACAGCTTACAGTCCTCATGGCCCTGTTCACCAGCCACAGCTGAGCAGACCATGGTGGGCACCAATAGGCAGTTTGGAATGAGTTAATAATTCTCTTTCTTTTTCTTGCTCTCCTCCATCCTTCTCTTTCTGGAATGGAACCATCTCATCATCCTCTTATTCCATGCTAGAACTCTCAGTGAGAGAGTCAGTGGTCCATGGGTGGCGGCCGCTAGAATCGTGAGGCCATTTAGATTGGGTCTGGGGGATCTGCTGGGCCAGGTGTAAGCAGAGAAACCCAGCTGTGGCCAAGGAAGAGATGCAGCATGAGATGGAATTAGAGACACTGTGCCCTGCTCTGGCTTTGGTGGCCTCCCAGCACTAGTGCCCATGCCCAGCTCTATGTCAGTTCCTGCGTGCATATGCAAGGTGGTGGCGTTGTTCCCCACCTTGACTTGATCTAGCTTATATAGGTCTTGTTAGCTTCGAAGCGCTCTGTTTAGAACAGGACACAGATACTGGAATTCAGGGAAGACCAGGGCAAAGGACCGCAGGTGGGTCATCTATTCTAGGAGGCCAGAGACTGACAGCGGCTGAGCTTCCATGGTCTTGACGACTTGTGGCAGGAGTGCAGGGAACCCAGTAAAGGGGTGCAAAATGGCATGACCAGAGGCCCATGTGTGCTCCCAGCATACCTTGTTCTTGATAGGAAAGGAATAGAGTCAAATCCCTTTCTTGAGCTTTCTCACCTCTACCGGGTGAAGGCACTTCAATCTCAGACTTGCGGTTTGGAGGTTCTGAAGAATTATAAACATGAGCCAGCTCCCGAGGCAGAGGCCCCAGAAACATCCATGCAGCAAATCCTCTTCTGTAAAACAACTACGTGGCTTGCCTTTGTGAGGGAGCCCATATCAATGCACTCTGGACTTCTCCTGCAGCCCGCAGAGAAGCCGATATCGCATCTAAAGCTGAGAGCTGTAATCCATTAGTGAGACCTGCTAACGGCGGTCGCAGGGAGAAAGATCCAGAAAGCCCTGATGTCAGCCTTGGCTTTCTGCTGGGTTCTCAAAGCCATCCTCTGGGTGAGGAGGTAGGCGGTGCCTTTCGATAAAGTCGCCCCAGCTCTGTGTCATCCCTCCCCCGTGAAGCAGGTGGTCTTTGATGCTGTCGGGAGAGACAGGCTGGGATGGAATCCTGGCTCCAGCTGTGTGGTCTTGGACGAAGAACACAGCTCCTTCTTGTCTGTTTTCTTCTCTCTAAAGTAGGGATAATACCAGTGCCTGCCTCACAGGACTGTTAGAGGAGGAGTAAATGCAAGCATATCCACAAGTAGGGAGCACCGGACCTGACAAACAGCAAATGCACAGTAATTGTTCGCTACTCCTATGACTGCTATGACCTTGCTGACAGCCACTCAGGGCAACTGGCCATTATGGCTGCATCTATGTGCCAGCCACCACATGAAGTGCTCACCGCGTGTCCCCCCACCTCTCCCTCAGAGGAACCTCACCAGGTCGGCGACATTCTCTCTTTGAAGGATGAGGAACTGTGGCGTAGCCAGAAGGTCTGTCTGACCTCCTTGTGTGTGATGCCACGCCCGTGGCATGGACCCTTCCCCATGTCACCTCTCCTTATGCCTTCTCTTTATCTGGCTAAATGCGCCTCCTCCTTTGGTTCTCAGCTTCTCTGTCACTCCGGAAGTCTCTCCTGACCCAAGCCTGGGTGTTAGGCCATGGCCCCGTGGTTTACCAGCGCCTCCATTTATCTTACTGCTGCATTTAGCGTGCTTGGTTCTTGTCCCTTCTTCGAGTGCCTGTATCCACCGTCTGACCAGGCTAGGTCTGAGTCTTTCTCATTGTCTCAGACATGGGCCAGTCCTGGCCCATGGGAGACAGTAAATACACTCATGGGATGAATGAATGAAGGCAACGAACAAATGAATGGCATTCCCAAACGAATGATGTTAGGAAGCAGACAAGGAGCAAGTTCTTTCCGTCATGCAAATGGTGACGATCCTGAGACTGTGAAAAATGCCCCCTGAGATGGTATGATTACAGCTTTGAAGGTTTTGTAAATGGTTGAGATTACACACAGAGTAAGTGGCAAAGCTAACATTCCAGAAGCCGGGCGTGTCTGTTTCTAGATGCTGCTTCATCTCTGCTGTCGCACTAGAGCTGGGATTGATTCAAGGACCCCGCCTCTTGGACATGGGGCTCAGTGATCCAGGGGAAACTCATGCCCACACAATGGGGCCCACAGGCCCTTCTGCCCACAGGAGTCATTAATGGAATCTGTTAGCAGATAAGTGGCCAGGGCTCTAGACTTGACCCTGGCCCCACTGAGAGTCCCAGGAGATTATTTGACCTGAGCAATGTAGTTTGGCCTAAGATGGAAAGGAAAGGGTAGAAAGAAACTCTACCCCTGAGAAGACATCTGGTCTCTGCATTTTAGAATAAAAATAATCACTAGGAAGAATGGTTCAGCCTCAGCAAATCCTTGCTCTTGTGGCTGTATCCTGCTTTGCCCATCTTCACCCTAGTGCCCCCATTAGGAGTTCATTATGATCCTTGACAAGCAAGCGTGGCTCTGCTCTGTCAGAGCCCGGCCCATGGAGGAGCCAGAAGGGAGGGGAGGCTGGCAGGGCCCTGAGCAGCGGCTGGCAGATGAAAACGGGGTGCCGGGGGGGGTGGTTGTCAAAGACCTCCACCAGCCCCAGGGATGGCTAGCACTGCTCAGCCCTTGGGGATGATGAGAGAGTGGCTTTTCAGCCACTCTGAGTAAAAACAGCTCAAATTATGGACTCAGTCAGATCCATACCACAGCCCTGTATATGCCACTTACTATTTGATCAGCTAAAGGTTTCTGGGTGTGGTGGTAAAAGGGTTCCACGGTAAACCTGTTGTACATGTCATTAAGATGAGACCCTTCTGCTTGGAAGATGAGAATGCTTTGGCCAAGACCCAGAACTTGAATGGACACACACACAACTCCGCTCTTTAAGTAATAGTTGGTGGCATGGGCTGAGAAGTTTTCCAGTATCCAGATTACCCCAGCCTGAGAAGTCAACTGTGCCATGGAAACTCTTGTGGGAGGATATGACTCCTTCCTACAGGTTGGCCTATTAGACAGCTGAGGTCTGAGGGGGTTGGGGGGATTCCTTGGATCCTGGCTCTGTGCCCTGTAGAACCCTAGGATGTCAGAGTTGGGAGGCCTGCAAAGAATGTGGAGGCCAGTCCGTAGCTAGCATTCTTCTTCCCCTCCCAGACAGAGGCTCTGCCCATTATATTCCTGCGGAGGCAGGCCTTGAACTTGGTTCTGATCATGGCTTATCCAGGGAAGAGGCCACAGTTCTTCCTTTGAGTTTCATGCTAGGATATCAAAAAGGTCTGAGGAGATACTCTCCAAAGGGAGGAAGCAGAGTGATATCAGAAGCTGATGTCTTAGGCTCAGTTTCTCTGCTGATGACCTTTGTGAACATGGGAAGATCACTTTGCCTTTCTGTTTCCTCATCTGTTCCATGTCAGTATGTAGTTTTGAGGGCTTATAACTGTCAGCAGAAAAGCTCTACGTGTTCAGGAAGCAAAAACCAGGTGAGGTATCAAAAAACCAATCGGGTATCATTGAAAATACTTCAAGAGTTGAATGATCCTGGGAACATTGGGACAATAGTAGAGATTACCATATTCAAAGCATTTTAACCTTAGACAGAACATACAAATTGCCAGGATATATATTTATATATCTTAGATATTTTTCTACTCTAGGAGCACAGTATTATTTTGCCTCATTTAACAGAGGAAGAAGCCAAGACCCACAGCTGTTAAGACACTTGACTGCGAAGTGGCTTGGTCAAGATTGGAACCAGGTCTGTCTGGATCCAAACCCTGTGCCTTCCATTGGGGTGACTGCTCTGTGCTAATCAACAGGTGGTCCTAAAACATCCTTCAAAATACAGTGAACCCAGGAAGGTTGTATTCCAGAACTCCTTTCCTGGAAGCCATGTGTGTGAGTAGAAAGCATAAGCCCTTAGATGGGGGAGGCATGCAGGCTGGTTGCTAGAACCTCAGGCACCCATGCTGGGGGACAGCGGGTGTTCATTATGTTATCTTGCCAGTCTACCCTAACCGCAGGTATTTGTTTTATTAAGTAGAACATGAAGGTTTGAGGCTAGAGCTAAATTGCTTAAGACTGTAAAGGAGAGATTTAGAACAAGGGAACAGAGGTTTGAGTTATAACACCAAAGGCTGTCTCTCGTCCACTGGTCTACCAGATGTCCCACATAGGAGGCTGCCTCTCATCTGCTGGTCTACCAGAGGTCCCTACATGGGAGGTTGTCTCTAGTTCACTGGTCTACCAGAGGTCCCACATAGGAGGCTGCCTCTAGTCCTCTAGTCTACACATGGGAAGCAGAAGCCCCCTTCTCTCCTTTCCTCTGACCCCACACCTCTGCCTGGCCTTGCTTTCTATGCCCACATGAAGCCCCAGGGGACACTTCCTTACCACCCCATAGGCGATGATGTCCGAGTACATCCTCATCTCTGGGTACACACTGACCAGGTACCACCGGAAGGTCTTGCACTGCAGCTGTTTCCTCAGAGCCTTCCTCGCTGTGATGTCCCCAATGTCGATCCCAGAGTCCTGCAAGGGCAAGCAAATGCAGAGCTCCAGCTACCAGCAGGACACCTCTTCTCCCCAGATCTCCCCGCCCACACTCCTGGACACTGTCTAGTGAAGGAAGGACGCGGGGACTTAGCTCATTCATTTCCCCACATTGTACGTAACCCCATGACTGTCCCCATGTGGGCACTGAAACATGAGGGCTGCATGGATGGGGACTATCATCCAAGGCCATTGAAAATAAATGAAAAAAAAGGAAAGAAAAGAAAAGAAAAGAAAAAGCTGGGGCCCAGGTGTAGGTGAAAGATACTGAAGCATACAGTTGGAGGTTTTTTCTATCTTATGATATGAGACAAGAGGTTCTGAGCTATTAGTGGGGGGAAAGAAAAGGGGGAGAGTTGAAGATGGAGTCATACTAATTCAAATTCTATTCCTAATCATTGTAACAGCAAAGGCTTGTTGAACACTTGCGGAGTGTGAGGTTCCGTCCTCCATGAGACCTGCCCCGGGGTTTACATTTATGCGCAGTGCCCCATTTGCAGAGAGGTTCTACGACATCTTGCCTGAAGTCCTACAGCTGATAAAAGGCAGAGCTGAGACTTGAACCCCAGAGCCTGCCCTTCTGCCTCCTAAGACCCAAGTTCTTAGTGTAGAGAGTACTTGGGTCTGTCACTTCCTGGGGATATCAGCAAGGTGGGCCCTAAGCCATCACCATACACCAGGCAAGGGGTAGTAATGGAGACATGGAGGTGTTCTTGAGTTAGAGAGAGGGAAAAGTCCCCACATTTCTTGTGGTCCCAGAGCCGAGGGGAAAACACGGAGTCCCTGCACACCAGCCCTGCACCAGGCACAGGACCAGGCAAAGAGGGGCTGAAGCCAGAGCAGAGGACGGCGAGGAGTCTCTACAGCTGGGAGTCCGATGTGGACTCAGCGACTTCTTAGAGGATGACAACCACAGAGCCAGGGACCAGCCAGGTTCAGTGGTATCTCACGAGACACTAGCCCAGCATGGAGGGAGCGGAGCAAAGGGAGATGCAGCTCTCTCTCACTGACGCCACAGCTCATGTGTTGGCTGTGGGAACCCCCGGGGTTCTAGGGTCAACTCTGGGGTCAAGTTTCTGGGCTTGGGAAGATAATGAAATGGACATTTGACGTGTCTGAGAAAAATCACAAAGATGGCTGCTGCACGTATCTGCCCGTGATTGGAACAAAGTATTTGGTATTAGATCAGGGGGGCTCGAGGAACAACCAAGTGTAGATACAGAAGAAATACATTTATTTTTGCCCACCAGAATTTAGGCAATATAAAAATACAAAAATTTGAACCTCCTATGGCCCGAGGGTTCAGGTTTCAGACTGCAAAGGTACAATGCCAGTGAGGACCTTCCTTCTGAGGACGTCTTGATGACCGCATCTATGAATTGCCTACTCCTCAGCTCCGGCCCAGAGCCCTCCCACCAACTGCTATTTGGCTTTTCTCTGCTGGATTCAGGAAACATGTTTGACTGATCTCCATGCTCTGACCTACTGCTGAGCTGAGCTATGGACGAGACCAGGTTGAGAATGTTTGAGTCTCGAATGTAGCAACTGGCAATAAATGTGACCTCCTCACTCCCTCCACCCCTTACCCCAAGGGATTTGTTAAGTTTTAGCTCTTTGAACTTCTCTGCACCTTATCCTTATCTCGCAAACCTATTTGCCAGGGCCCAGGCCTTCCTTCTTCACGGTATAATTGCCTTTACATGAAAATAAACTAGCACTGTGTCTCAGTTTTTATGGGAAGCCACTAGAAGCTAGAAGAACCTGCCCTTGGAAGGCGTCCATGTTTTCTTAAATTCTGGGTTCCCATGGGAAAAATTACTTTCTATGCTCAGGATCAAGGGACAGTTTGTCTCTCTCCCTATGACCTCATGGAAGGTGGGAGAACTATCCATCAGGGGTCCATTTCCACTTTAACTTCTAGGAGACTCTAGGATCAGAGCTTTGCTCAACTTATATTTCTGGTTATCATGGCCCTTTTCTCTTCCTATTTATTAGTTGACTTTTGCCTTGCTGTTTTAATGGTTCAGCATCTGTACCATGTATTTATTATAAATTGCATCAAACTCTTCTCAGATTGGGGTTAGAAATTGAGAAATAAGCAAACATTCTCAGAGAGGGTCACGTTGGCCCTTATTATTTAAAAAAAAAACAAAACACAAAACATATCTTCCCCCCTTGCCAAATACTCAATGGGTTGAATAGTGAGTGTCTCCTGCAAAATTCGTGTCTAACCAGAACCTGTGAATGTGGTCTTATTTGGAAATAGGATCATTGCAGACGGAATTCAGATCTGTGGATGAAATCAATTGGGTTTGGGGTGAGCTCTAAATGCAATGACTGGTATATTCATAAATCAGAGGAGGGGAGGTTTGAACACACAGAGACATAGAGATGGGGGTCAAGATTGGAGTGATGCATTTATAAACCAAGGAATGCCAGGAGCCACCAAAGCTGGAAGAGGCAAGAAATATCCTCTTCTAGAGCCTTCTGAGGGAGCACAGTGTCACCAGCACCTTGATGTTGGGCTTCTGGGCTCCAGAACTGTGAGAGAATCAAATTCTTTTGTTGAAAGCCACTCGATGTGTGGCAATGGGTTATGGCAGCCCTTGGAAATGAAAACACTCAGCCACACAAAAAGCTGTATTCCTGGGGCACCTGGGTGGCTCAGTTGGTTAAAGCAGCTGCCTTCAGCTTGGGTCATGATCCCAGAGTCCTGGGATCAAGCCCCACGATGGGCTCCTTGTTTGGTGGGAAGCCTGGGTCTTCCTCTCCCTCTGCCTGCTGTTCTGCCTACTTGTGCTCTCTATCTCTGTGTCAAATAAATACGTAAAATATCGAATTTAAAAAAAAAGCTATATTCCTGCCTGTGTGTGCGGCCACAAGCACAATCTCTTTTATAGCCAAACCTGAAGAAGGGCTGTCAGCTCCCCACCGTCACACAGCCTGTCTTTGGGCAAGAGGAAGCAGGGGTGGGTCTAGAGTTCCCGAACCCCGGGTGAGAAAGCACTGATGCTTTGCTGCAGGCCCACTTTCCGTTTGTTGATGAGCAAACTGATTTTCAATCAAAGCAGACAGGATCCCAGAGCTGGCAGCTCTTCCCACCTTCCAAAAGCTTGGGACCGAACGTGGCGAGGAAGCGGATGGGAGAGGCAGCTCTGGCTGGTACACAGCCTGGGGAGGACTGGGCACAGAAGGCAAGCGGGGAGGATGGCGGCCCGGCAAGGGCATTTTAAAGCTGGGGTGGGAAGGCCCGGGCGTAAACAAGGCCAGCCACAGCAAGAGCTAAAACTTAGCTGGTGACTTTGCTATGGGCCGAGCACCGATCAAAGTCTTTACGTAGACTAACTTATCTAATTCTCAAGGCAGCCACTGGGCAGGGTTGAAGGGGTCCAGCTCCCTACCTACAGCTAGGATGCTGCAGACAAAAGGGGAAATCAATAGGAAATAGATGTCCTTGTGGTTGAGCACAAGGTACTAGGACACCACCCCATCAAGGGCAGCTGGGGACACTCTTGGGGAAAACACAGGGGGTGGGTGTTGTAGCATCCACACTTCCTCCCTCTTCTTTCTTTGTCAGTTCATCTTCAGTACGTGTCAGTCGTTGTCTTAAGCTCTCTGCATACTAACAGGAAGAAGACACAGACTTTGCCTGAAAGGAGGATCTGGAAGATCCAGACAAGTCAACAGTCTCTCTGCACATAGTGTGCAGAAAGGGAAGCTGAGGGAGAGCTGCCCTATGGGGCAGCCAGGATGGGAGGGGGCGGTGGGGGGAAGTGAGGGTGAGCAGTCACGGAAGGCTTCCTGGAGTAGGTGATGCTCAAGGTGAATTTGGAAGGACTAGCAGGATGCGCTAAACTAGTATTACTCAAACTTGGCAGTCTCAAACCACCACCCAGAAAGTTTTTAATGGATTCTGGCACCACTAGGCATCTACTCATCAGAATCTCTAAGGATGAGACCCAGAAGCAGTATATTTAAAGCTCTTCAAGTCATTCTGATGCAGTTGGTCTGCAGATGCGCTTTTAGGAGTTACTGACCCAAGGAGAAAGGAATGGCACATACTGCCAGCAGATCCATTTGTTAATAAAGCATCAGTGAGGCTTTCCTGAGCCCTGACCACATGCCTGCCTTGTGCGAGGCCTGCTGGCACAAAAGGGAAGAACACGATCTGTCCCCAGAAAGCCTCGAGTCTCAGGCGGTGGTTCCCAGCCCTGGACGGACATTAGAATCCCCGAAGAGCTTTCCAAAAAATGATTCCTGGTCCCCTTCCAAGCCAATTAAGTCATAATCTCTGGGAGCACAAGGGATTTTAAAGTTCTGCCAGATTTGAGAGCCCCTGGTTTAATGAGAGAGAGAGAGAATTTTATACAACAGAACATTCTTTTACACAGCAATGATGCAATGACAGAGACATGCAGGCAAAGGGGGCATTTTCTCCCACTGAGGCTGACTTCCTAGAGGAGGAGTCTCAGCGCTGAGTCTAACTGGGTGGAGGGAAATGGGGGAAGGTGGAGGCTGGGGAAGAGGCGGAGGGCAGGGAATGCATGCAGAGAGGACAAGATGCGCAAACGCATGGAGGCCAGAAAGGGTGCGGAGCGGACTTGGGTGTTCTCTCTGGCTGTGCCGGCCGCGGAACTCCGGGACAGAACAGGGGAAAGGGACTAGAGATGGCAGTGGAGAAAGCACATCAAACAACAGGCTTAATGCCTGAACTTGTGCACCATGAAGAGTCCTTTAAAGATTTTAAGCAGGGCAATGACGTGGTCCCTGTGAGGTTCTTTGTTTGTTTTTTGTTTTTTAAAGATAACTTTGGGTAGTACAGAGGATAGATTTGAAGGTGATAAGGCTTGAGCCAGGGAAACCAGCCCAAAGCTCTTGCAGAGGAAAAGACAAGGCTTGAACTCAGACGTGATGGGGTTGGGAAAGGACAGGATAGGGCTTCGTGACGGGCTGGGAATGCGGCTTGAGGGAAAGAAGGATCAAAGGAAGATGCCCAGTTTCAAGCTCGTGGATCTGGGCAGATAGATGGTGGTATCCCAAACTGTGGTGAGGAGGGAGAACAGGAGCAGCTCTGGGCAGAGGGGAGGATGTTCTCTGTTTTGGCAGACTCTGTCTCAAGTGCTCAAGGGAGCAACCAGGAGATGTGCAGCTGTAGGTCTGAAGCTGAAGGCACAAGTCAGGGCTGCAGATCTTAGTTCGGAAGTCATCAACAGATACAAGCACCCAGGAACAGAAGGGGCCACCAGGGAGATGAGGTTTAATGAGAGCGGTTGGCCAAGGATGGATCCCTGGGTACATGTGAGCATCCGAGGGAGGTGAGAGTTGCCCACAAGGAAATTAAGAGCAATCAGAGAAAGATGGGGGTGTACTGGGCTGTGGCATCATAGAGCCAAGTGAGTACAGAGTTTCAAGGGAAAGGTGGGATCTTGTAGCTTAAAGACTTTAAAATGCCCATTAAGCAGTTAGGATGCTTTGTCACAAGCAGTTTGGGTGCAGTACTGAGACTTCAGAAGTGAATGGAAGGGAAAAGGTGTTGACCCTTTCCAGAAACCTGAGAAGAGTTAGGAGAGGGTATCTGGACAAAGCAGGGAATGTGGGGCGGGCGGGGGTTGGGTCAAGGGATAGACTTTTAGAAAACATACTGACCTCTTCTTTTTCAGCCTGAGGCTTTATCCTGGACCCTCCCACCCTGCATCTGCTTTTCTTGAGTTCACTCCCCTCTCCTCCCACCCATCTGACTGGGTTTGAACTACTCCTCTGAGGAGTCACAGATGCACACTGAAGTTTCATCATTCTCCAATTACTTTTCTCACTTGCTTCTCTGCCATTCATTGGATTTACTGTCCATTTCCACATTCCATTTCTGGCAGTAGCAATGAGGGGAGAAACCTAAAAGGTTTGCAGCTTTGGGGTGTGGAGAGAAGGTGGTCGGAGTATGGACAGGACTCTGCTAAGGGACTGGGGATCTATGGTGCTTTATTGCTAGGTTCCTGGGGGACTTTCCAAGCGTTCTTAACGTTTTGCTATCAGAGGACACCCACAGAGGCACTCAGCATGCTCCCCAGAATACTGTGATCCAACGCCCACAGTCACAGATGGGTCCAGAAGGCACTCCTGTTTCCCTAGAAACACTCCCACTGTCAGGGATGCAATCCTGGGGCTGGTTCATCAGGGTTGCCCGCACCCTGGCTGGTACTTCTTGACTCTTCATTCTTCTCTCTGCTGCTGAAATGTCACTGGTTGTGGGCATACACGTCCCAATGCAAGCCTCCTCCCCCATGATGGTGGTGGGGATGGGGAGCTGCCTAAAAGCCCCTGCCCATGGCCCAGCCTATTTTCTCACTCAGCCAGAGCAACATTAGCTGAGTGGCGAGATCGGGGAACGGGGACTTCATATGGAAACTTCAGGCAAAAATCAAGCATTTCCCTATTAGGAAGAAAGAACTAAAGCTTTTTAAAGGACTCCCAAGGGGAAAGAAAGAGGTCATGCAGTCAGCAGCTGTCTCAGATAGACACTGCAACATAAGCAATGATCTCCAGGCAGGCAGGCCGGTGAGCAGGTGGGGAGCCCGTGGCTGGCATCTGTTGGGTTCTCCCAACTCAGTGGTCCAAGGTCATTTCCATATGACACATGGCAAGGCTGAACAAATCTACTAGAGAAATATTGCTTTTTCTCGGGCACTCCGTAAGTGTTAGTGGCAAGAGGGACAGAGGACAGTGGCAGGCAACAATGAGATTCTGTGAAGGTTAGGAAGAGCTGAAAAGTGTCCAGAACAGTTCCCTTCTCCTCCTGAGGATCCTTGAGAGGGTGCATCCCCTCCCCAGGCATGTGGGTCAAGATATCTCAAAGCCATGTGGACATTCCTAAGTGCTCTGGTCAAAGGTTCAATGGAGAAGCCTGAATCCAGTCTATAGGGAGATTAAGGTGCGTTTTGTGAATTCTGGTAATTTCTGGTATATTTATATAGCAGAGAAGCTGAGGACCTGGGAACATGAGGTAAACTTGGAACCATCTGCTCCAACATTCTCATTTATTTATTTAGTTAGTTTAAAAAGATTTTATTTATTTATTTGAGAGAGAGAGAATAAGCATGAGCGGGGGTAGGGGCAGAGGGAAAAGGGAGAAGCAGACTCCTCACTGCGTATGGAGACTGATGCGGGGCTCAATCCTAGGACCCTAAGACCATGACCTGAGATCATGACCTGAGTCAAAGTCACACACCCAACTGACTAGGTCACCCAGGCGCCCCCAATTATTCTTACTTAAAATGAGGATACTGATGGGGCGCCTGGGTGAGACCATTGGTTAAGTATCTATCTGACTCTTGGTTTTGTCTCAGGTTGTGATGTCAGGGGTCGTGGGATCGGGCCCACATCAGGCTCTGCCCTCAGTGTGGAGTGTGCTCTCCTTCTGCCCCTCCTCCACTGCCTGCGCTCTCTCTAAAATAAATAAATCACACACACACAAAATATGAGGATACTGAAGTCGGGAGAGAAGTCTTCCTTTAAGCATGCTGCCCAGGGTCAGGCGTGGGGAGACACGGCTTAGTGCCTCATGGTCAGCCTCTTTTCTTCC
This sequence comes from Lutra lutra, assembly GCF_902655055.1. Taxonomy (NCBI): domain Eukaryota; kingdom Metazoa; phylum Chordata; class Mammalia; order Carnivora; family Mustelidae; genus Lutra; species Lutra lutra. The sequence continues at coordinate 66,536,552 of NC_062287.1, forward strand.
ACACGTGCTATCTTCTGGGGCTGAGAAGCTACTCTAGCACGGATCACAAGACTCTGGTTGATCCATGGGAAGAAGGGTTTAGACCCATATTTTTTGTTTTTGGTCCCCTCTCTGCAAACCCCGAAACCCCATCCCCACAAGGGCTTCCTACCTCCTGGGGTATGTTCCAGGCCATGTAGACATGGCTTTTAAACTCGTCCATCCAGACTTCAGCCACCCTAAGGGCATTCCTGCGGACGTGGGCAGTGAGGTCCTCGGTGTAGGGCTTGTGGGCTCGCTCGATGTGGGCAATCCGGGAGCAAGGCAGGACCTCCACACTGCCGCCACACTGCCACACCTGTAGGGGACACAGAGCCACTCATCAGTGTCCAGATTTGACTCTAAGCCACTAAACCAGACCAGCCTGAGCACGGACAGCTCCAGCTCTCTTCACCTTGTCTCTCAGGCCACGGTCGGCAAAGGCAGTGAGCTCTACCTTATTTCTACTCCTCTAGCAGGAAGATGATTCTGTTTCTATCTTGTTTCTTGTTGCCATGGATTTACCAGCAAAGAATTAATGTGCTTTCTCTTCCCATTCCTTCTACTGTGCAAAGAAGAGATTAAACATTTTTGTGAACAAAGATCTGGATTCTCCTTGCCCCTGGTGGAGAAGTTAACAAAAATCTTCAGAATTGTCTCTGCTGCTGTGCTTAACATAGAAGAAGCAGCAGAGAGAGACAGCATTAGAGGGGGAGAGATACAAAGAAGGGAATCATGCGAAGCTTCTCATTGACCTCAGTGAATAAGAGCTTGGACTAGATGCAATTGGACTTAAAAGAAAAGAGAGAAAAATGATCTTCTATTCTAAGTGTCGAGGGACAGTGTCTTGGAGGTCTTTCCATGATCATTCCAGCTATTCTGAACTTTGAATGTTCTGGAACATGCGTGTCCTTTTGTGCCCTTAGGCTTTTGCCCATTCTATGTGTCATTTTAGAATGCCACTCCTTCTCCAGCTGAAAAAATATCATCTCTCAAGATCTTGGCCCTATGACCTCTCTGTTGTGGGGTCTTTGTGCAATTCCTGGGGGCAGAGCTAACTGCTCCCTCCTCTGGTCTCCAAAGCTCTTGCTCTCATGACTTCCTGCTTACCTGTGAGTCTCCCTCTCTTCCTCACTCCGTGCTCCCAGATGGAAGAACAATATCTCACTTAGTTCCTGTCTCCTAACAAGTTCTTGTCACTTAGTAGCTTAGTTCTTGCCACCTAACAAAAGGCCTAGTACATAAAAGTACTTTATAAGTCCTTATTGAATAAATATGTGGCTGATGGTAATCACTCAATCAATAAGTGATCAATGCTTAATAAATGTGGGATGAATCTGAAACACTGGGCCAGAGCTGATGATTGAGGCTTCTAGGGGAACACAATCATCATCTCTGGGTGGACAGCAGAGGTCTCTTGTCAGGTACTGTCAGCTGGACAATTTGGTAGAAAATGTTCACACTTATAACATGTATCCATCAATGACCACAGGACTTCATCCAAGATAAAGTCAGCTTTGTTTTCTCTTTTTGTTTTTTATTCAAGTATAGTTAGCATACAGTGTCATGTAGTTTCAGGTGTGCACTGTAATGATTCAACAATTCTATACATTTCTCAGTGTTCGTCAAGATAACTGTACTCTAAGGTCAGCTCTGGATTTTGCTTAATTACCCCCGGAGTTAAGAAGAGAATGCCTTTTCTTCCGCCTGTCTGTTTCACACCAGTTGTCTAGTTGCTCTGGGCGGTCAGAGTCGGAAGGCAATGGATCACTTTTCCATTTTCTGAGCTTGTCTTGCATTTAGTATAATATTTAGAGTGAATGGAAAGGAAACAAGCATTCCCACTGGGTGTCTGCCGTGTGCCAAGTACTGGACTGTGCCTGTGGGCAGGTGGCACACTGTGGTGGTTATGAGGAAAGGACTTGGAACCAGACTACTTGGATTTAAATCCTGGCTCTGTTTCATGCTAGCTGCATGACCTTGGGTGAGTCACTCGATCTTGCTGTGTTTCAGTTCCCTCCTCTCAAATGGGGATTATGATAGCGCCTCTCTCATGAGGCTACCGAGGAGATTAAAGTGATTATATACAGAGTGCTTCGGAAAATGCCTGGGACATAAGAAGCATGCCATCAGCTCAGCTGTTACTATACTAATTATATTCAGCAGGATCTTCAGAATAACCCTGTGAGGGAGTGGTTGATGTCTCCAGTTCCAAATGGGGAAACTGAGGCTAAAGGCTATCCCTTGGCCAAGGCCACACAGCTGGTACTGAAGGGAAAAGGATCTGTTTGAGCCCCATGGAAGCTCACCAAAGAGAGGAAGCCATGGAAGGCCCCAGGCTGTGCACGTTCATGTCCATGACCTATACGTTCTGGGGACCTTGCTGACTTCCAATTCACTGGGCAATGAAAGCCTGTGAATACTGTGAATATGTTATTGACAACACAAAGAGTCAGGGTAATTATTCTTTGCAACTGGAACAGAGGCTATCACTTGGCGTATTTCAGCAACACAGCCCAGAACATGATTCGTAACAAAGCTCTATTATTACAAGACCTGTTTCTCAAAGAGCCGGTTCACCATTTCACGTTAGAGTGGGCGCCTCGGCCATGCTTCTGATCAGAAGGGTGACGGCCGCACGTCCCATCCACCCTGAGTGCACAGTCAAAGGAGCGGTGTGATCTCAGTGGCGGGCTCTCGAACCCACTTCCTTCATTATGGCCACAGCCCTTGTCCAGACCCCTGTCATGGCTCATCTGGACCCTGCAACAGCCTCTAAACAACTGATCTCCCTCCTGCCTTCCTCCTTCAGTCTCTTCTCCTCCCAGCAGCCAGAGCAATCTTTGGAAGGTATAAAGGGGATCATGCCCCCCTGTACCTTACCAGCACAGCCCCAAGGCTCCTGAGGCTCCTGGGGCCTGTCCTTGCTCAGCCCCCTCCACCCAGGGCTTGCTTCCCCATGCACTCCATGTCACAGTCATGCTGACCGTTCTCATTCCCTCCAGCATGCTGGGCTTCTGCACACAGAATTACGTACTCCACCCCTGCCCAGGGTCTCCTTCCGACATGGGCCAAACAGTACCCAGGACAGATCACCGGTTTCCTGCAGAGGTGGGGCTGGGCTGGGAGGGAGGACATAGTATTTGAAAATACTGCCTTGGAGCCAGTGAGAATTAAATTCAAATATTGTGCTTCTGGCCCCTGCTGCTGCGCCACCTTCGGCAGGCGACTTTTCTGCCTCAGCCTCAATATTGTCCTGGGGAGGAGGGGGATGTGTTCATGTGTTCAACCCTGGGTCTGCTTCAGTCTGAGCACCAGCAGTCAAGGGGGTAGGGGCAGGACACCTGAGCCCATTCTGTCCCCGCTGTGCACCTGCTGAGGGGTGACTTTGGGCCACTTAACCTCTTGTCTATGAAACACGCACAGCAGAAGTCATTTCTGCACAGGGCTGTGGGCTCAGGAAGCCTCTGTGTATGCTATTATTTTCTAAAAACCTTATAATTGCTGCTCTTTAGCTCTCCTGGACATCCACTTTCTGGGAAAAATATAACTGCAGAGGACTCCCATGTCTGGCTGAGCCCACCAGACAAGAGACAGGCTGCCTTCCAGAGTGACCGGCTCAGTGTGGACCAGTGCACCAGGCTCCTCCCCAGAGACTGAGAGCCCTTGTTAACCTAGAGGTCATCCCTGCTCCTCCCTCCTGTGCAAAGGAACTCATCGATGGAGAAGATGATGGCATCTGTCTAGACGGCAGCCTTTGGGTTCCCAGCGGTCTCTGGGGACAGGAGCAGAAGATGTAGACCCAGCAGGTTTGGCCCGCCACCTCTGGACCCTGCCCAGTGACACTGAGACAAACAAGAGGAAGCCCGCGTTCTCTGATACCCAGATGATGAGAGGCTCTAGGGACCAATGACTCGATGCACAGAGATTCTCAAGTCTTTCCTACAGGGGATCTCAGAGACCCTCTCATGGATGGTAGGCAAAGAATAGGAAAGGAAATCACTGGCATTTGGACCTTGTGGAAGATGATATCATGAAACTTCCGTGGAGGCGTGGGTGGGACAGGGGATGAGGAAAGGAGTGAAGGGGAGCTGTGCCTGGGACACGTCACAGTTGGCAGGAGGTAGAAAGACCTAAACCAGAAGGAGGCTACAGACAGGAAGGATTATGCCAGAGAAGCAGGGCCACTGGATGGAGGCCAAAGATGTGGGAGACAGTGATGGCTTAGCCTTGCAAGGGAGGAGGGCCGGGAAGGTGGGCACCAAAGACATGGCCAAGAAATGAAGGTCAAGGGTTAGTAACCAAGAAGGCTGATGAGGTCACCTCATCAGGAAGCACCTACAAGATAGAGAGCTTGATTTTTACATGGGGGACATGTGAGCCTGGCTTGGTAGAATAAGTGAGGCCCGTGCTCAGTCCTACGGGTACTTGGGACACCTGACACATGTCAGCCCTGGATGTAGGCTGGATCTTGTGGCTCCTGGATGGGCACTGGGAAATAGATTTCTTGACCACATCAAATTCTCTCCTGTCTCTGTGCCTTTGCTCCTGCTATTTCCATCTTTCTGGAACAATCCCCACCCCACTTGTCATCCAGCTCAAATATTACCTTCTCTGATGGCCCATTAGGTTCCCCTCGGAATACTTACGGGGCCCCACTCTTTCTCTCAGTAACACTTACTCACAACACTTCCATTTAGGTATTTACTCTTTTGATGTCTTTCTCCTGCTTCCTACTAGACTATAAGCTCCTGGAAGACAAGGATCACATTGCATACACCAGCCCCGGGCATTTAGTATACATCCAATAGTTGTTACTTCACTGAGTGATTCCCACAATCTGAAAGTCCCAGGCTTTCACGGACTACGGAAAGGCAGTTTTAACTCGCTCAGCTGGATCCCCTAATAGAGGCCATAAACATAAAATGTGGCCAGATTTTACCAAACACAATGACTTCCTTCAAATCCAAGCGTTTTTTCAGCAAAGCTCTGACATTTAAGTGCACGCCGCTGTAACTGGAGAGAGTCACTTTGGCTGCAGAGCTTAAATTAACATCGTAAAACCTGGTGAGTCATCAAATGAGCTTGGTGGAAAGCAGGTCGCTTCATCTTGTGGAACCCCGAACTCCCTGCAGAGAGCGCCCTCAACCTGGCCAGTGCTTGCGTACACCCGCAGAGGAGTCCCTGGCTTTCTCCCAAGTGGGGCCAAGAACCGGAAGTAGACGAAGTAGATGGTAAACAGCAGTCACCCGGTGTGGAGGAAAGTCTCACTCACCACCAGCCCTTCCCAGAGAGCTCTAACCCTATTATTGTTTCCAGAAAGGCTTGGAGCATCCATGTGGGAACCATCAGGGAAGGCAGGTCTTGGGGACTGATGGAGAGGGTTTGAATCCTGCCTCTGTCACACATTAGCCTTTGACTTGAACCTGTCTTTGGATGTCAGGGGCCTTTTTGTTGGGGATCGTGATGCCCTGGCCGGTTTAAGCGAGATGTTCTATGAAAAGCTCCCACTAGCAAAGACAGGCATGTGGTGGGTTCTTAGGGAAGGTCAGGTTCCTTTCCCTTTCCAGGACTGGTTGCTGCTGGTACAAGGTCAGGTCAAAAGATCTGCATTTATATTGTTTGCCACTTAGATAAACAAGCCCATTTCCCTCCTAAGCTTCAAATTTCTTCTAGCTGCCAAATGGAGGAACTGAACTCAATGAGGTGATCGATTCCATCTACTTCTCCCATTCTGTGATTCTACGTTTCCTTGCCAGTTTGAGACATGACTGGCAGAGTTATAAATCAGAAGTTGTAAAACAGGGAAACAGTGGAGGCAAAGCAACAGGGAACAGTTTGACCCTTTCTCCCACACAGGGACTCCTGATCACTCTGTAATCTATGTCAAGGACAGCAAATAACACTTCCATGTTCAATCCATTTGCTTGTTAATGTCCTTCTGAAGTGCTGTGTTGAGAAGGATTCTGAGGCTCTGAATCATTCTGAGAAGGATTCTCTGGGCTCCGTGGAAAAGGATGCCACAATTCATTAGTAATGTTTACTGTAGGCAAGGAATCAGGAGTGGCGGCATCTCAGCTTTGTACTTCAGAGTCGTGAACCCCAGGTTCCTACATCCTGTCCAGCTTTTGATCTCCTCATGACTTTTAATGATCTCTTTGCTCTTGGAAAAATGTTCCCAGTCTTCCTTTAGTCTAGAAAGCCTCTTTCCTGCTCTCCATCCATCCAAAGCCAGCTGGGCCCAGCTCCTCCAAACTCCTGAAACACATGATTTGTACCACTCATGGGGTCCATATTTCTTGGCTCATATTGTTAATTATCTTTTTATGTGTAACTGTCTCGCCTAAGTTGGCTGTGAAATGCTGAGACAGAGTAGAAAGCCAAACCAGGCAGGCTGGGGGAAGGAAGACGAGGAGGATGGTGGTTTAGACCAAGGCCTGGGAATAGCTGGCAGAAGACCAGAAACTCATTCGCAGGGTAGTGGTGGGGTCAGAAATGCAGGTGATCAATGATGCCAAACAGGGCCCCTGACTAGGGCCATGCAGGGCTCCTTTCCTGGGCATCCTTCCATTCTGTGTTTGGGGCCCCTTGCTCACCTCATCCTAGGTTCAGTCCTGCATGGGGGTGAGAAGGGAAGAGAGGTCAGGTCTAGGCCAAGCTAAGACACATGCCAGAAGCCAACAGCAAGCCGGGGTCAAGGGCATGAAGCAGAGGAGAAGCCGGGAAGGAGACAGTGTTAAGACAGGGAGCCAACCTCCCTCCAACATGGGTCCCGTTCCCATACTTGCCACCTTCAGTCTCCAGAGAAAGATCATGTTCCTTGGCAGGATTTGCAAGGCCTCTGAGACCCGGTCCCTCCTGTTTGCTGCAGCTTCTTCTGCCATCCTCTGCTATCCTTTTTTTTTTTTTAAAGATTTTATTTATTTATTTGACAGAGAGAGATCACAAGTAGGCAGAGAGGCAGGCAGAGAGAGAGAGGGAAGCAGGCTCCCCACTGAGCAGAGAGCCTGATGCGGGACTCGATCCCAGGACCCTGAGATCATGACCTGAGCTGAAGGCAGCGGCTTAACCCACTGAGCCACCCAGGTGCCCCCTCTGCTATCCTTTTACACCTACTTCTCTCAGTTCCTAGGGCAGATGTAGGATCCCTATACTCACATTTCTGCCCTGCACCCCATAGCAATCCCTTCACTGGAATTCTTCCCCCTGTGATACATTTATTTCCCTAGTAATTTCTACTGACTCTTCTTGGAGGCCCTAAATTTGGGTAAATACCTCTGCTAGGTGTTGCCTACCACCTGTCCTTCCTGGGGCACAGCACTTCCGATAGTTGTGTGCATGTGTACAATGAAAGACACACGATATAAGGAACAACGGTTCACCTACCGCTCTGCTAAAGAAACAGTTTCTTAGCAGTAACTCGGAAAACTGTGTGCTCTTCCTCACCCCCAAAGGTAACCCGTTACCCTGAATTTTGTTAATTTCCTTGCCATCAACCTACATTACCTATGTGGTTTTACCCATCTTTGGACGCTACATACATGAAAGCATATTGTCTGCATTCCACAACGTGCTCCTTGGTCCATTTATCCTCATCGCCAGAGTATTCCATTGTGTAAAGATGCAGTGGTTTCCTGACGCACCCTCTTGTGGGTCGGCCGTCTGGTTGTTTCCAGGATAATGGAGAATGCTCCGTGGGACAATTTCTACATGTCTCTTGGTGCCCAAGAGCGAGCACCTCTCCATGCTCCACCCCAGTGGAATTTCTGAGGCATACATTGTGGACACATTCAACTTTCCCCAGGAAGAGGAACTCTTCCAAAGCGAGCACACCACGTTCTGCTCCCACCAGCGCAAATGAGCTCTCATGTGGCTTCACAGTCTCGTCAACATTTGGCATTGTCCAACTTTCTAATTCTTGCCAATCCAATGGGTGTGAAATTCACTTTCGCTATAGCTTTCATTTGTAACTCCTTGGTTTTCAGTGAGCAAGAGCTTTAATTTGTTTCTAGGCCGGCAACACCAGCCCTCCAGAGAAGAGCCATGGCCACCTTGCTCTCATGAAGGAATCTCTATGCCTCCAGAGGCCCTGGCACATGGTGGGTGCTTGACAAACACTTACGTCATGAACGTGGGATCAAGAGTTGGGCCTTAGTTCTGAATGATCTCCAGTGTACTTTCCTTGGTACTCTTCTAGGTTTCCGAGGGTAGATATTTCATTATTTTTAAGTGTAAGAAAACATTCTTAAAGTCTCACAATGCTTATTCTTCCATCAGACCCCACAGAAAAAATACTCTGGGGGCGCAGCTTCCTCAAGCCCCCTTCTTGCAGTAAACACTGCCCAAGAGTCCTCTGGACAGAACTGCTTGGGAAAAAATGATGCTTTTTCTTGGAAGGTGTCTCTGAAGGGGTCTGATTTGGGGTCAGTCCTAAGAAGCACTTGAAGCAGTTTCCCTGTTTGAAAGGGATTTTCCATAACTATCAGAAAGCAGCAGGAGGATTCATCTGGCAGAATTCCAAAAAGAGACCAGCTGGGCTAGAAGGTCTGGAAGCATTTCATGAAGAAGACATTAAAAGACTGTTTTGCAGGGACTTGAGATTTGCTGCGATAGCTTCTTACCTACAGGAAACCCAGGGCAGTGATGGCTCCAGGCTCTGCAAACTAACTCATCACACACAGGGGACTCTGCTTCTCCTCAGACCCCGGTGCTCTGACTACAAAGACTGGGGCCCTGGGAGTTCACTTCCCCATGGGAAATTTCATGAGGATTGCTTTGCAAACATATGGTCTTTGAGATTAGCAGGCATCTTTTCATGGTTCCCACCAAGTAGAGTTTATTCATGGTTACCTCAGATCTCATACCAGCCAACAGGCCTGATTAATATCACCCCACACTCAAGCTAGGTTGGATTTATGACAAAAAGGAAGAAGTCAGGCCTGAACATACTGAGGATGGTGAAGAGGAGCCAGGAGTAGGGTGGTTTTCAAGGGTGTGGTAGACTACTATGGCTCATTAAATATCTCCATGCTCCCTCTACATCTCGCATCCTCCCTTCCAGTCAGGAAGAATCATGTGAGCTGTTTAGTCCAGTGAGATGGTCCAAGGAGATGATCACTTCCTGGCCAAGGTCGGTAAGGATCCAGCGTGGGAAGTTCATGAGCACTTTGACCTCTCTCCTTCCCAATCTGCTGCACACTAAAGGCAATATGACTGTGAAGTTCAAAGATGGGGAACCCCCCGAGGGAAGCAGGCTGAGTCACCACTCAGAGAATGGCTGCCCAGTCCCACCCTTCAGGAGACTCATGTGAGCAGGAAATAAACTGGTTCTGGGTTGAGCCTCTAGGACTCGGGGGCCACTGGCACAGCTCTGATTAACACAAGCTGCCAAAGAGGCAAAGTGACCAGAGAGGCTTGGACATTGCAGCGCTAACAATCAGGGGTTCAGGCCATCGGCGGGGACTTCGTAGCAGAGAGTTCCGGAAAAGGGGAGAGACTGTTCAGAAGGGGACAAGTCCCCTTCCCAAGTTCAGGTCTTGAGTCCAATCAGAGCAGGACCCCACTGGATGCTGAGGGTACAGAGAGTACATTTAGTCCCAGGGGCTGGGAGAAGGAGCTACCAGGAGAAGGCAGGTGTTAGGATCCTTGCAAAACAGGCTGTGGGTGAGAGTCTGCTTCATGCTCAGAACCAGAGCAGAGTCAGAAAACTGAGAGAGAAGCCAGGAGGATGGAAGAGAAAGGTGCTTGGAGGTCATGCATGCTCAGGGTTGCTCAGAAGGCTAGGTAGTAGCCCTGTGGTCACTCCCCTAATTCTGGAGTGAGCCTGGTGTGCCCAGGGCTGCCACCACACCCCAGCCTTCGTCAGGTTTTCACGCACGAGGCTGGGAAGGCTAGCTAATTCCAGTCCAGGCATCTCTATAGAACCAAAACTATAGAAGCTCCATGCTCAGAGAGAGAAGTATTGGCTAAGTTCCAAACTGGGGTCCCCCTGACACATGTGCTGTCTACTCTAATCGAGTCTTTGTTTTGAGCTAAGATCTCTGGCCCCATTACCATCACTGATGCTGCCAGAGAATAATAATAAGCTTGAATGTCACAGGGACTCGGGGAGCAGTTTTCTGAAATCCAAATGAAACCCTTCTCGTTGCTAGCCTGAGAGTCATTTTTATCAGATAAGTTGGCCCATCTATTTACTCCGGAGTGTTCGGTGCCCTCTCTGGTGGGTTAAGTTTCTTTGAATTGCTGTGAGCATCTTCTCCTCGTGGACGTATTCAGAAAAGCCTGCACTATCCAGCTGCTATTCAAAGCTGATCCCCTGGACTGTGTTTAATTTATACTTTGCTATATGAAGATGAACCACTTACTCATTTAAAGTGTTTCTTTTTTTATGTCTTTAATCAGTGGCTGTTTCTTTCCTCTCTCAGAAGCTTAATCTAATCAGAAACAAATCCCACACATATGAATGGCTCATTAGCACGTCCCAATCAAATTCGAATTGACGGTCCCTATCAGATGTCCCCTCAAAAAGGTGACACCCGCCCAAAGGATGACTCTTTGGACCAATGTCCAGAGTATAGCCCATGGTAAGTGAGGAGGGTCCTTTCTGAAATGTAGGGCAACCAGGAAGCCCTGGATGAAAGGATACACTCTGTCACCACTATCCGCCCAACCCCAGACATCAGGGGCCACAGGACTCAGTGACATATGTGTCACTGAGATGGCAGAGGTGGACAAGTTTGGCCTTTCAGCAGACCTGGGGCACAGACATCAGAGGAAGCTATGTGTCTGGCCCAAGCATCACCCCTACATTTGGCTTGGTGGGACCCCGAAGGTTACCATTCAGATGATAAAAAGGAATCTGAGATACCAAACATTCTCGCACTCAGAAATGGCATTTGTACTAAGCAGCTTTCCTCTTACTCCATTGGAATTCAGATTAAAAAAGCTGGTGTGCTGGGTCTTCGCTTAAAAAGAGATTTGCCCTTTTCATACACATCAAAATGAATTGTCAGCTTGGGTATGATCTCTGAAAGGTACCTACAGCAAACTCACGTTAAAAATGGGATTTATGAAGGAGATCAGCATTGCAGTAGGGAACTGAACAAGACCTAACAGATTACCTCCCATCATTTCCCAGGTGAGCAAAGTGAGGCTCAAGGTTAGGTGATAATTTAGAAGCTGAGTAGGAAATGTATCCAAGCCCTGGGTCTCTTGAGACAGGAGGTCCCTGTGGTTCAGAGCACAGGCTCTGGGGTTAAACAGTTATGGTGTCAAAGCCTACATTTCTCATTTGCTGGACTGGTGACTTTAGGCAATTCATTCCATCTTCTAACATTCCATTTCCTTGTCTGTGAAATGGAGGCAAAAATGACACATTGCAAAAATAGTTGTGAGAATTACATGAGCTACATTCCTCTGAGCTCAAGATTTATATATCCAACTGCCTACATGTCACCTCCACTTGTGTGTCTCTCAAGCATCGCGAGCTTGCCTGTGCAAAACCATGTTCTCCATTTCCTTCCCTGCCTCCCCCATCTGCCTCCAGTCTTCCTGTCGTCCACCTAATAGCCCAAGTCTAAAACCTACATCAACAATCATGTAATTCATCCATAATTACATCCTCTTTTTCCCCCCTCCACATCCAATAATACATCGGCAAATGCAGTCAGTTCTACCTCCTAAGTATAGCTTCAATTTAATCACATCTCCCAAGCTGCGGAGTCAACAGCCTGGTCCCAGCCGCCATTATCTATGCGTGGACAAGTCTATCAACAGCCTCCTAAAAAGTCTCTTTGCTTCAACCCTTGCCATCCTGCGATCCACCTTCTAAAACTGTAAGTCAGATCATGTCGCTTCTGTGCTTTAATTCAATTCAACAATCACTCACTGAGCGCTCCCTATGTGCCAGGCGCCATTGTACGAGAGGACAGTCTTGTCACTGGGCAAAACGTACAAAATCCCTGACTTTCTGGAACTTACACTGTGTTTTGTGCTGTAGCACTTGCTAGGAACTGAACTGTGTCCCCCGCCCCCCACCAAATTCCTATGCTGAAGGCCCAACTCCTCCATGTGACTCTACTGAAATAGAGCCTCGAAGGAGGTGATTAAGTTAAATGAAGCCATAAGAGTGGAGCCCTGATCAGATAGAACTACATCCTTATTAGAAGACAAAGAGACACTAGAGCTTGCTCTCTACCATGTAAGGACACAGTGAGAAGGTGGCTGTATACAAGCCAGGAGGAGAGGTCTTACTAGAACCCGACCATGCAGGGACCCTGATTTCAGACTTTTATCTTCCAGAACTGGGAAAAAACAAATTTCCATTGTTCGAGGCACCTCATCCATGTATTTTGCTAGGGCAGCCCGAGTTGGCTAATACAGCACTTACTGAAATTTTACAAAAGATTTAATTTCTTTCTTTGACAGAGCACAAGCAGAGGGAGTGACAGAGGGAGAGGGAGAAGGAAGAATCCCCCCCCCCCACCGAGCAGGGAGCACCAATGTGGGACTTGATCCCAAGACCCTGGCATCATGACATGAACTAAAGGCAGTTGCTTACCCAACTGAGCCACACAGGTGCCCTGAAAATCTGTAACCATATATCTATTCTCTGTTTTCTTTCATCAGCTGTCTGCACCATCATGCCATTAGCTCCAAGAGGGAAGGGGCTACCTTCACTTTTTAAACATTGTATGCTCAACGTTACATATGTAATGATAAGCATTGTATGCCCAAGGTCACCTATGATAGGCACCTAACAGATGAGGTCAAAGGAAAGAATTGCATTAAATGCACACATCAGATTATAAATTGAGTGACCACATATCCTGCTTTGCCCATGGTAGTATTGGTTGATATCTAATGTTCCAGTGTGATTATCAGCAATACTTCCTTTCATTCTCAAAAATGTTCTGGTTGGGATAATAAATTATAATTTATGTATATATTTATTATTTGTTTATATATGCCATCTATATAGGGCACAGAAGTGCTGAAAGCCAGGAAAACTGTCTTGAAATCATTACTAATGTTTTATCTCCCCTTCTTTATGATTTCTTTACAGAACTACAATCCAGTGCAGTGGAAATGCCGCAGGCTATAAAGACGTTGATGAGCAGCATCTGAACAGGCATAAGGAATGATATGGGGCACATGGCATTCAGCACTCAACCACCTGTGGGGGGGCTGCGCCAGGCAAGGATAGGGACTGGGGCCTGTCCCTTGGACTTTTCCAAACTAGACCAGACAGCACACACGTGGAGAGAGACAGGGCCTAATGGGAACAATTGTTATTTCCTGGGGTAGTTGACACCAGGGGTTAACTATTTTCAGGACCGACTTCATGTTCAGGTAATCTTTGCTTGATAGAAAAACTTGTGGGGAGAGGTAATTTCTGTTATCAGTCATCCACAAGCATTGGGAAATTATATTTATCAGTATCCTACTTCCTGCATCCCTTTACAAAGTAAAGAGCATTATCTTTTTTTTTTTTTTTTTTTTTTGGAGAAAGAGTTTGGGCGTGGGATGCGGTTGCAGAGGGAGAGGGAGAGAGAGAATCTCAAGCAGATTCCCTGCTCAGTGCAGAGCCCGATGCAGCTCAAGCCGGGGCTCCACAGAGGATTCGATCCCCCAACCCTGCAGTCATAACCTGTGCAGTAATCAAGCGTCTGCCACTTACCTGACTGAGCCACCCAGGTGGCAGGAGCATTTGTGATGGGAGTAGGTGTCTCTGAATGCCCCTTCTGCAATTTCAGATTTATGAATATCAGGTCTTATCAAGAAAAAAACCACAACAGTGTCTAGAAGAGGAGGACAAACCAACCAAAAGGAGGGGAAGGGGAAGGAGGAGGAGAAGGAGAGAAGGGAGGAGGGAGCCCCTGCTTGCTATCTGTCACTCTAAGGGACTGACTGTGGCCTTGCTTAGGGGTCCCTTCCTGGAAAAGGAGAGCTACAATGTAATGGTGGCAAGAGGCTACCTTACAGCATCTGATACAAAACAGCAGGGAAACTCAGCTAAAGAAAAAAATAAAACACAAAACAAGAACAGAGAAAGAGAGAATGAATGAAAATGAATGACTCTCCTGAGTTTTAACGTACATTGCTGGCTCCCAGGGATTTTTTTTTTTTTTTTGCTTTTATTTTTCTTGTTTCCTCCAAATCAGGAAATTAAGCCCTGATATATTACTATTACCTAATCCACAGTCTATAATAAAATTTCATTAATTATACCAATAATGGTCTTTATAGCTCTTTTCCTCCTTGGCCCCAACTTTTTAGGAAGGTAAAAATTTCCTTCAGTTTGACTCTCAAAACCCTTTATCAGTTGCTACCTCTTCTGGGCATCTTATGAATCTTTTTCTATGGTTCCCTCATTGAACACAATTTAAAAAACATAAGTGTGAAGACCCTTCCAGAGTAAAATCGTCCACGGGCGCTCTGCCTTTCCTGCTCCCCACCATTTCTAGCTAATTGCTTCATTATGTACTTTTTTAATTGCTTTGTTCTTTAGGGATTAATTTTGCACTTATCTTTACTAACCGTAAAACTTTTACAGTGTACTGTTAAACTGTGTCTGTTCTGCGGCTGGTCTGTAACTGCAGAGTTACTTGTGGCTGGTGTGCTCATGATAATGTGTTGGGGCAAAAAAAGCCTTCCCCCAGTGTTTCTAGATGTCGGGCATTTGAGCAAGGCAGAGTAACTGGCTCTGGGCTGCTGGGGGCACCGAGCTTCCCTCATGTATGAAGATCACAAGCAGGGAAGACCCCAAATCCTGGGGTTTAGGCCTCCTAGGTCCCAGGTTGCTTGGACCTCAGGGTCCTGGGCATTTCAGGCCGCCTGGGTTCCAGGAGGCCACACCTCGTGGCCCACAGCCCCGCACAGCAGGGCTAGCTAGAGCTGACCACCTAGAAGGAAAGGAAATTTTCAACCACTCTCTTAAGGTCAAGTCTGTGCTTTCCCAGGGTCCTGGCACTCGGCCTCTGCCTACAAGTAGACACTAGGTCAACCTCTCCCTCCATTCAAGGTCAAATATAATCTCTAACCTCCCTGCCTCCTATCAATTTCCAACCACTTCCTCCTTAGCCCTTTGAAATCTGTCTCCTAGAGCCAGCCTTGACTCCACCTGTCCCCTCCAGGGCCACCTTCCAGCTGCATCCATATGCCCTTTCTCTGCTCACATTCTCATAGTACAGACTGGGGATTTAGAGGCATTGGCATCAGACAGAACCACATTCAAATCCAAGCTCCACCACCCTTTCTCTGTGGGACCTAGGCCAGTGAATCCAATTCTGAGCCTCCGTGTTCTCATCTGTAAAATGAGGATAATAATTCTAGCCTCTAGTGGTTCTTGGGAGGCATAAAGGAGATACAGCATGAGACTCCCTAAGATGTAAGCACTAGGAGGGTACAACCTAGACTATCCTGCTCATCTCAGGATACCCAGTGCTTAGCACAGTGTCTAGTATTAAATACACACACTCAGCACACAAGAAATGTTCGAAAGGTGGTAGCTATGATCATCAGCATTCATCTCAGCTTGGCTATTGTATATTGTACTGCTGAAAGGCTGCCTTCCCTGACATCTGTGATTTCCCACCAATCCAGCTTTCCTTTCTAGCTGATTCCTCACCATAACTATGGGCACCATCCTGCCACCTGCCCCCCACTCCCGATACCCACGATCAATTCCAAAATCCCTTTTTAGTTCAGACTTTCATCCTTACCGGGCTCCTCCATCCCCTTGCCTTGAGTGGGCACACAGAGGGCACCTGAGCCCCCGGCTCACCTCCAAGTCTTGTCTTTACCTTTAGGGACGCAGTGCTGGGTTCCTATCCAAGGCAGCATCCGGGTATTTCGTTGCTCTGGGCTCTATTGCCAAGCGCAGAACACAAGCAGCATAAGAAATGCTCACTGTACGAATGGATAGATGCATGAATAATGCAAGCTTTCTGGCTGTTGCCTTTGTTATTTCTAATAGCAAACATGCCCCATTTTCCCCTTCAAACCCACTCTATCCCAAACGTCCCTTTCTTAGTGAGCGGTACCCCCAAAATCTCCCAAAATGTGGGCTTCCCAACTCAATGCCGTCTTAGCCAGACCTTTAATAACTCGTTTGTAAAGACCAGAAAAGGCTAGGTCTCGACCTCCAACAATCACTCAAACTATTATTAGCATCCAACACAGTGCTAAGAGAGCATGTGGACAGCGCTTTAGCTAAAGCTTTGAGTCACTGGGAAAATTCCGTTAGGAAGTACAAAGGCCTGCAAAGTTGAAACCTGTGTTTGGTGTCTTTTGAAGTCCTTGGCCTCAGAAGACTGCACAGATGCATACTTATCCCACCGTATGCTGTCAGCCTTCTCTAGGCCTTCCCCACGACAGGGGCTGAAGGACAATGCCAAAGAAGATTCCAGTTCATGACAGAATGATGTAAAACCATGGCAGGGCTCACTGCCCCACTGCAGAGCACACGCGCACACATAGGGCTGCATGAGTCCAAGTCCTCAGGTTCTTCTGAACTCTAGCTCCAGCTGGCCTGGACCAACCATGATGTTTAGAAGTAACTAGAGCCAAGTCCAATTGCAGGTGTTTCATTTTCTCTGTCTCCAGGGATGGGAGGGAAGAGAATCTATGTACAGCTTTTCTATGAGAGGTTGCAGCTGGTGGTTTCCTGAGACCTTACCCGCTGAGCGGGAACACTGGTGCTCACAACCTTACTCTTCCTTCTCAAGTCTCTCTGACCACACTAGCAGATGAGTTGATTTCCCTGAAACTGTGGGAGCCGGGGTGTTTTACTATCCTCCTGGTGGCTGGGTGAGAACAACCATGATGCCGGCAGTGAGCCGAGATTACTGAGTCCTTGAAGGCCACGGCCTCCGGCGGGGAACCATATAGCCTGTCACCTGCTTCAGTTACACAGCAAGCTTGACAAGCACACATTAACCTGCCCAGACCTCTTTCGTGGGTCCTGTTAGTGAAGCCTGAAGCCCTTTAACCAAAGATATATTTTGTAGAAGTCTCAAATAATGGCGATGCCTGTTCTAGGCAGTTGATGCACACCCTTCTCTGATTTCTCTTCCTCCTCGGTGTCTCCAGCTTCCTGAACTCAGATTTCTGACTTCCCGTCTGTTTCTGGTTCCTCTCCTTTGGTAGTTCCTCCCTCTCCCTCCTTTCTGACTCTCTGGACTCTGGCTTTTGGTTCAGCTGTCTCTATCATCCCTCCAGTGTAGAACCCCCCTGGGACCTCAGGTAAAGACTGTCGGACCCAGGCCCCGTCTCGCATGAGGGAGTTGGGCCGAGTCATCAAGCCCTAGAACCGTACCGTGGTCATTTTCCAAAGCAATGTTGGCCAAATGAGGAAAGTAAACTTTATGCCATGGATGATTTTCAACCCTGCTGGCAGAGGTGGCTAAGGAACACGACCCAGTGATAAGGTCTTGAAGCCCCTCAGGCTGGTTCTCATCTTGTGTGATTTCAGGAGGTATTTTATCCTGTTTCCTCCAGCTTCCTGATTTACAAAATGGGGATAACAAAGCAGACCTCATGGGGCTCATGTAAAAATTAATGAAATGCTATATGCAAAGTGATGAGCCAATAGCATATAATAAATGGGAGTTCTTCCCATTATTATTATTATTATTATTATTATTATTAATAATAATATTGTCACCTTCCCTCCAGACTGCAGCTAGTACTGCTACCAGCTGTGGGGCATGTATCTGCTTCATGAAATAGTAACTCTCTTCTCTTGCCCAAGACTTTATGTCACTGACCACATCTTAGACATTCCAGACCTAGAAGGTTGATGTTGGTAACCAAGGAAATGTGTGTTTGAAACTTCTCTCAGCTCCAGGTCATCCACCATAAGACACTTTTTTCTTTCCACTTCTTGCTGTGGAGGAAAATGTTGGACAAGCCAAGAGAAGCAAAGAGCCCACAGGGGCTGCCTTATGGATTGCTCAGTGACTGATTTTTCCTCCATTTGATAGCTCTATCTTACCTGTCTCCAAACCTCTGGTTCAGCCCCATGTCCTGTCCAGACCTCTAGTTCCCAGCCCAAGAGTTCAGCTAGAGTCATGTGCATCTTCAGCTGTCACTCTACACGTCACCACAACTCTCTGCAATGCTCATCTCCCCCTTCCCTGCCTTAAAAACTGCACACCCTTCCCCAGAGTCCCCACATAAATGCCTCCTCCTCTGTGAAGTCTAAGCCAGCTTCCATGGGGGGAGTGGTCATTCTCTCCCGGGTGCTACTGCAATGCACACAGGATCTTTCATCCTTGCCATTTTGATGGTGAGTGAAGTGTGCCTGACTTAGTACTTTAATACAGATTATATTCATAGTGATTCATTTTCATCCAGAAGGTATTAAATAACTTAAGCAATTTAATCCTCTTGGTCCAATTTCTATATAGCATAATTAAAATACAGTTCCTTTTATACCGATTCTCCGGTTTTATTTTACTAGAATTATTTTCATTGGGATTAATATTTTTTACATTGATTTTATAACTAACATAATGATTCATCTATCAGTACTTTTTAAAAAATCCACATCACATGTTACAGTTATGGATGGCCTCTGTCAGAGTTTTCTTTTGTGATCATTACTCCAACTGAGTTTGGTTTACTTGAATCAAATTTTGCAGATGTAAATTATGTGAATATTTATTTCTTCAATCAATTTTTTAGTTTTAGAAATTTTTACTGGGTTCATATTTATTTGATGCTTTAGTTTGTGTTTATTATCTTACTCATGGTTTGTAAAAAGAATAACAGTTTACATTTTTTTGTTTTTAAAAAATGTCTAGGAATATCCTCATTCAAAGTGAGTAGGCTTTCTGAGTTATGTACCTACTACAGTTGGCATTAGTGGATCAAAGACCCAGAAGTCCTTAAAGTCTAGATGGAGGAAGGAGTCAAAGCCTCCTGTTTAAGTTCATGACATTTTCTATAATTTTCTTTCAGCCTTATACTTAGAATATGGTAAGTTGGTCTTTCTAGCTAGACTGAGAGCCACTCAAAGGCAGGGTCTGTGTCATTTGCCTCTAGTTTCCCAGCATAGCAAGTGGGTGTATGAAGGATGGAAGAATGAATGCATAAAAAAAATGAACCCACAAGAAGGTCGAGAGAAATTTCGTCAGATTTCTCATTGAAGCCCCCTAGACCCTGCCTATGTATATACGGCATAATGGCTTCTGAAGCCATTCTTCCTGGGTTCAAATCTCAGCTAAATTTACCATTTACCAGTCATGTGCCCAAGGGCAGGTTACATCCCTGCTCTGTGCTTCAGTGTATCCATTTGTAACTGGGAATAATAGTATTTGCATCACTTCCAGGTTGCTGCAAGGATTAAGGGAGTTAATAAATATAAATCACTTAGGACAAGAGTTCACATACAGTTACTGCTATATCACTATTAACGTTAGTTTTATGGTCCTAAATCCCATAGATCTTTACAATGATACAAAGATACAATGATCTTTACAATGAACAAGAGGTTGTCATGTTCATATCCTATTATAGGATTGGGGGGGTGTCATTATTCCATAGGGCATTGCTTCTTTTTTTTTAAATGACTCTAATATTTGTTTCTTATATTGGATTGATAACTACATCCATTACAACTTCTATCCCACCTCTGAAGGTCTTAACTCTGACCTTTCAAGTTACATAAAATATATTCTCTTATACTTGTCCGACCTTCAAATTCAAAACCTGTTCATTGAGTACATACTAGATTCCAACCAACAATATGAAAATTAAGCAGCCATAAGTCCTGACATCAAGTGTTTTAAAAGCAAGTCAGGAAAGAAGAGGGAATGATGACATTGTGTCTCTTATGGATCTTCTCCTTCAAATCCAAGATCCCAATAGGACATAGTTGGCAAGCCAAATTACAAGCATGACTTAAAAAACATTTTTAAGCTTAGACTTACAAACATAACACAAAGGCTATATAACTGAAATTTTGTGACAGTAGTACATAAATATACCAACAAATCAATGGAAACAGATTCAAATATATACATGGCAATTTAGCATATGATAGAGGTAGTATTGCAATGTGGTGAGGAAAAGATGTCATTTTAAATAGGAGGTGTTAGGATAACTGGTTGGCCATGCAGAAAAATAAGACATTGAGCCTATTCTTCATACCATACATCAACATCAATTCTGAATGAATTAGAGTTTAAAATGAGAAAAATATTTGAGCACACAAATGCCAGAAGAAAACAGATGCATTTCTTTATAACCTAATGTGGTTAAGTTTTTCTATGACTAAACCCTGGAAGCAAGAAGGAAAAAGAGAGATACATTTGCTTACATTAAAAAAAAAGAAAAGGAAGGGAAGAGGTTTTAGCATGGCAAAAACAACAAACAAACAAACAAACCCCAAAACAAACAACAAAATATAACAAACAAACAAAAACCAAACAAAATGAAAAAAAAAAAAAAAAAAACCACCAGAAGCAAAACCAAAAGACAAGTAACAAACAGGGAGAAAATATTTGCAATGTATATGACAGGCAAAGTATTACCATCCCTAATGTGTAAAGAGATTCTAAAAATAGAGAAAAGACTAACAATCCTATAGGAAAATGGGCCAAAGATATGAAAAGCTCATGGAAAAAAGAAATGCAAATGGCCCTAATCATATGAAAAGCTGTTCAACTTAGCTCTTAATAAGAGAAATGCAAATTAAAACTTCTCTGAAAGCCATTTCTCATCTGTCAGATTGGCAAAAACCCAAAGAGTCTACAACATACTTTGTTAGTTAACTATGGGGAAACAGGAACCTTTATTGTTCCTGGTGGAAAAAGTACTACCCCTTCTGGAAGGATATATGAGGACATCTTAGCAAAATTACACATACATTTGCCCTTTGACCTCACAGTTATGCTTTCAGGAATCTGTTCAAGTGATAATCCAGTAAAAATGTGAAAATGTGTAGGCACAAGACCATTAGTTATAGCACTATGCCCTCAAAAGGAAACTGGTAAAATAAACTACAGAACATGCACACATTGGAGTACTATGCAGCTATAAAAAAAGCAATGAGGCATAATCTCTCTATACTATTATAAGTGATCTTCAGAAAAAAAGCATATATCGAGAAAACCATGGTACTGAAAAGTGTACACAGAGTATTACCATTTAAGAACAGAGAGATGTGAACATATGTACAATATTTCCTTATATGTTTTTAAAGTGTAAAGTAAAATAAACAAAATGTTTACATTAGAAGTAGTAAGAAAACAGAGGACAGTGACAGAATATGGACTTTTCTGAAAATACTTGGTTTGTAGATTTGACTTTGAAATTATGTAAAAATTTATAGAATTATAAAAAATTAAATATGGAAAAACAATGCCTAAAAATCAAAAGCAAAATGAAAGCAATGAACCTGTTTATTAGGGTGGTAGGAAAATAACACAGAGAGGAACTATTCTACATGACTTTAAATCACAGTAATTTTTCTCTAGTGGAATATAAATGGCAAGAAGAAAGGCAAAAAAAAAAAGAATTAAACTGTTTCTAGCAATCATATTGTTGGTGATAGCATTGTTATTAGTATTCTGAGACAGCTGTATGCATATTGGGGAATAAAAGAAACAAGTAATTGTGTTGGTGTCATTAAGAATCAGAATTTTTGATATGGGAAAAGGGAAATAAAAATGTAAGATTGATAAGGTGAAGTAGAAACTCTCTAGTTCTACATTTGAATTAGAAAGATCATCATGGGGGTGCCTGGGTGGCTCAGTGGGTTAAGCCTCTGCCTTCGGCTCAGGTCATGATTTCAGGGTCCTGGGATCGAGCCCTGCATCAGGCCCACTGCTCGGCGGATAGCCTGCTTCCTTCTCCCTCTCTCTGCCTGCCTCTCTGCCTACTTGTGATCTCTGTCTGTCAAATAAATAAATAAAATCTTAAAAAAAAAAAAAAGAAAGATCATCATGAATGCCTGGAGTATTTTCTCTCTACAAAAATAATAATAATTTCTAGCCCAGACTACTTAAAAGACCTAGAAACATGGACCAAACCAGTAACAATGAACACCCCTAATGCCCAGACTGTGATTTTATTTATTTTATTTTATTATTATTATTTTTTAGATTTTATTTATTTATTTGACAGAGAGATCACAAGTAGGCAGAGAGGCAGGCAGGGGCAGGGGGGTGGAGAGGATACCTGCTGAGCAGAGAGCCTGATGGAGGGCTCAATCCCAGGACCCTGAGATCATGACCTGAAGGCAGTGGCTTAACCTATTGAGCCACCCAGGTGCCCCACAGACTGTGATTTTAAATACCATGACTCACTAAAAGAAAACTGGGCTCCTTAGGGAAATGGCTGATTATAGGTCTGGAATAGGAAATGTATAGATGAACCTGGAACATCCCAATAGCAGGAAGCCACTAAAGAATCACAGGTTCCTAATAGCCAAAGGTAAAAATATGCAAATTAATAAGGATATTAAATGTATTAAATTGAAATACATCCAATATATTTAATCCATAAGTTCATAATAACACTAAAAAGAATAATTGGTTCCTTTTGGAAGATGGTAGAGAATCAGTTTATTTTTTTTGAAAGCTGTTATAAAGTTGTCTATTCTGATTTTTCCAAATGAATTTTATTGTACTTCTGGGCAACCAAAAAATGGATGATTGTAAATGTCTCTTTGTGTAAGTCATAGGAATAAAAGGCACAGCATAAGGAATATAGTCAATGATATTGTAATGGTGATGTATTGGGACAGATGGTAGCTATCCTATGGTGAATACAGCATAATGTATAAACTTGTTGAATCACTACCTTGTATACCTGAGACCAATGGAGCCTTACATGTCAACTATACTCAAATAAAAAATACATATACAAAAAAAGATAAAGTTATTCCAGTTAATAACTAAGGAAGAATGGGGCGCCCGAGGGACTCAGTGGGTTAAGCCTCTGCCTTGGGCTTAGGTCATGGACTCAGGGTCCTGGAATCGAGCCCCACATCAGGCTCTCTGCTTGGTGGGGAGTCTGCTTCTCCCTTCTCCGTCTCTCTCTGCCTGCCTCTCTGTCTACTTGTGATCTCTGTCTCTGTCAAATAAATAAATAAAATCTTTAAAAAACATAAATGAGGAAGAAAAAATAAAAAAAAAAATACCATCATTTTGCAACTCCTAATGAATGAACTAGACATGATGCACCTCATGATGGAAGTATACAGATATTGCCTATGAAATATTCTTGCTACAAAATTGAACCTACATTTCCAGATCTAACTACCAATTTAGCAGAAATATACAGGACAGGAGAACATGTTAAATGTCATCAGGGAAATTCAATTGAGAAAATCTGGACTATGGGGGTCTCTATAGGAAAAATGACCTCATCTCTTTAAAAATAAATTACAAAGGGAAAAAAGGAGATGGAGAGAGAAATTCAGTAGATTAATAGACACTTGAAAGATATTAACCAACTGGATTTTGATTCAAACAAACAAACTGAAAAACAAAAAATGAGACAATTAAGGAAATTTGAACACTGATAATATTTGATGGTATTAGGGAATTCTTTTCAACACTTTAGGACTGAAAATAGTATTGTGGTTATATTCTTTAAAAAATTCTTATCTATTTTAGATGTATATTGAAATATTTTTTGATGATATGATGTCTGGGATTTGCTTCAAAATAACTGAAGTTGGGGGAGGATTGGGTAAGGGTAGAGATTAAAACCAAAATTATCTGTGCATTCACAATGTTGAAACTGGGTGATGGATGCAAGGCACTTTATTATACCATTCTATTTTTGCATATGTCTGAAATTGTCCACAATAAAGAGGTGTTTCTGTTTTTGCTTGAGATTCCATTTCTCATAAACTATCTGGAGCATGGAGCACAATACCCTAGATATTAGATTACCTTTTGTAGAGGACTTTTGAACTCAGGTTCTAAATCCCCTTGCTATATAAGGGACCACAAGTTACGTAATTCTTGAGCCTAAGGAAGCTGAAAAGAAGCCATATATGATCTCCCCTTGAAGCTAAAGCATGGTCATATAATCCAGGTTTAGCCAACTATATGCTCTCAGTAAGGACTCTGAATCTTGGTGAATGTCACCAAGACCCAAGCCACGGTGCCCAGTATTTAGTAGCAGAACCCTCTAGCCGTGGCAGTGGTGTCAGTCCTAAATACATTATTTCCTACTGGTTGGCTTTGACTATGGTTCCTGCTCTCTATTCTCTCTAGGTTTCCGCTTATTTTCCTGAATCTGCATCTCTAGACTTCTTATTAGAAGTCTTTGAGACTTTGAGACTATTAGACTTCTTTGAGATATCTAAGGACCTTCCAATAAATTTCTTTTCTCTGTAGGTCAGCCTGAGTCAGTTTTCTTTGCTTACAATATAGACTCCTGAGTGTCATCTAAAAAATTTAGCAGGACTATAATAATATAAATTAAAACATGCTTTAAAAAAAAGAGCACCATATAAATGGCATGGTAGTATATTTATGTAACATATATATCTACATATATAATACAATTACATGTTTTATATAGAGCCCTTTGTAGTTTACAAAGTATTTAAATTAATTTCTTGCTTTCTTTGTTGTTAAATGATTATAGTAATGAGATAATACAGCATAAGGGTGAATTTACCTTTTTGACCAACATAAATATATATGTATACATATATATATATATATATATATATATATATATATATAAAGATTTTATTTATTAGAGAGAGAGAGAGAGAGTGAAAGAGCACAAGCAGGGGGAGCAGTAGAGGGAGAGGGAGAAGCAGGCTCCTTGCTGAGCAGGGAGCCCAATGTGGGACTCGATCCCAGGACCCTGGGATCATGACCTGAGCCGAAGGCAGATGCTTAACCATCTGAGCCACCCAGGTGCCCCAACATAAATATTTTTAATCTTATAACACTTCTAGATACTATCTGACTTGCCAATAGCACTTGATTGCTGTGTGTAGTGAATAGGATAATTATAGTAAAAAATTTTGAAAATACATATGAAAGGCATTGCCATCATTCCTTAGTTGATTATAGAAGCTACAGATGAACCCAGTCCAAGGACTGGGGAATTTTTGAAACCTGGTGACTATGCAGTTTGTGAAATCTGTTCTTACTGTGTCTATAACCTTCTTTGCTTCCTTCATCCCACATGCCCTATGGAATAGCGATTGGCATTTTCTTAAAGTATAGATAGAGAGATACTAGATTCTCCATGGCTAAGAAAGAAAATTTAAGAGAGGGCATGAAAACTGGTAGACAAGGACAATAAAAAGATGTCATAGAAATAGAATAAAGTCTCTTGTCTAAGGCGCTGAGAGATCTCCAATGCAAATTCCTGCCTTATTTAGTTACTAAATAAGGATACCCAGATAAGGAGGAGCTTGACTGATTCCTTGGTGATCCCAGGGCCAACAAGAGGAGCCAGTCAGTTGGACATCTTATTGTCCTAGATTTTGGTCAGTTACATAGGGAGAAGAGGGAGAATCATTCACAGGAAGAGATTCTATACTCAGACCTTATGATGAAGCCAAGCAAGAGCAATTTAAAAGAGGCAAGGCTATCATGAGGGTTTGGGTAATCTGGGTGAGACAGAATAAAGGAAATGATCCAACCTTTGGAGCAGGTGGTAAAAGGTCAGTCAGTCTAGAGGATGAAAAAGCTGTTCAAGAGGCAGTGTAATAGCAGACAATATTTTAAAGAGAATGATGATTGTGAACATTCCAAGACAGAGAGTCCAAAATGCCAATAAGAAACCCCCAAGTGAGTGAAGCTTGGACATCCAGACAAGGAGTTGGTGACTTGCGGATATGTCCAAATGGGTGTCCAACAGAGTCCTGTCTGGAAGACTCTTCTCTGTGCTATATTCCAGAGAGCTCAATCCAGTGGAGTTATCTATAGCCAGAGCCAAGAGGGAGAGGAGAGCTCTCTTTCCTTCAACCGCCTGCTCTGGACACCAGGAAGGGCACTGGCACAGTGGTAGTGACATCCTTCCCTCCCTTTTCTACTTCTATGGTGGAGACAGCTGTTACTTATATGGAAGAATTTGATTTCAAAGAATAGTCAGGCTAGGCTTCTAGTTATTTCTATGTGTCAATTCTACATAATTGAGGAGTTGTCTCTTTCAATATTAGAAATTTAACAAGTTTTACATTTTCCAAAGAAATTTTTAAATATGTTGTGCTCTTGTTGTTTTATTGAACACAGTACAGTCTACAATTCAGACTTTTCGTCATGACTCAGGAATATTATTAAGATAATTGTGCTGGGGGTGTCTGGGTGGTTCATTTGGTTAAGTGTCTGACTCTTGATTTCATCTAGGTCATGACCTCAGGGTCATGAGACTGAGCCCTGCTTGGGGCTCTGCACTGGGTGTGGAGCCTTCTTAAGATTCTCTTTCTCTCTCCCTCTGCCCCTCCCCCTGCCCCCACCTCACACTCTCTCTCATATATATATTTGTTCTGTAAACCCAGGGATCTGCCTGGGTGTTTGGACCTAGAAGATATCCAAGCCACTGTGCTTTGGGGCATTTAGTATCTATTCTCAACTCTACGTACAAATAGCTTGCATAAATTTGGAATATTTTCATCCCTTAAAAGTTTAGCAGTGATTGGTGGTGAACCATCATCCTAGTTTTTTACCTGTGAGAATATATTAAACTACTGATTCAACTTCTTTAATGGTTATGGAACAATTTCAGTTTTTAATTTCTTCCTGTGTCCATTTTTATAAACTATATTTTTCCATAAATTTGTTCTCTTTATCTGTTTTCAAATTTTTGAATAAACTTGTTAACAATATACTCTTCCCTTTTAAATCTCTATATCAACTATAATAGTTTCTCCTTTTCAATTCCTAATATTGTTTATTTGTGGTTGTGGCACCTCTCTCTCTCTCTCTCTCTCAATCCTGCTAAAAGTTTGTCAATTTGATTAACATTTTCAAAGAATGAAGCTTTGGTTTTATTAGTCATTTCTACATATCATATATATATATATATATATATATATATATATATATAAATCTTCTATATATCTTTTACATATATATCAGATATGAATTATACATGTCAGAATGAATTACAAGTCATAAAAATATGTATTTCATTAATTTATGTTCATATCTTTATTATTTCACCTACAGTTTTTATTCTGATATTTTTTCTAACTACTTATATATTTATCTCATTAACTTTAAAGTCTTCTAAGAGTGGGATACTATACAATTTCTCTTATTTTTTGGAAAATATTTTAATTTCATTTAATTTAATGTTTGAGGTATATGACATACTGATTTAATATTTGTATACATTATGAAATGATCACAACAACTTTAGTTAACATCCGTCACCTTACACAGTTACAAAAAATTTTTTTGTGTTGAGATTTTTTAAGATTTACTCTCTTAGCAACTTCTAAATATGCAAGAGTATTATTCGCTGTGGTCACCATGCTATACATTATATTCCTGTGACTTATTTATTTTATAACTGGAAGTTCATAGCTTTTGACCCCCTTCACCCATGTTTCCCATCCCCACCCCCTGCCTCTGGCCACCACCAATCTGTTCTCTGTATCTATAAGCTTATTTTTCTTTCTTTCTCTTCCTTCCTTTCTTCCTTCCTTCCTCCCTCCCTCCCTTCCTTCCTCCCATCCTTTTTCTTTCTTTCTTCCTTCCTTCTTTCCTTCCTTCCTTCCTTTCTCTGGATTCCACATATATATAAGACCATATGATATTTGTCTTTCTCTATCTGATTCATTTCACTTAGCATAATACCCTTGAGGTCCATCCATGCTGTTGTAAATGGCAAGATTTCATTTTTTTTATGGCTGAATAACATTCCATTATAAATATATACACCACATTTTCTTTATTCATTTGCCCACCGGTGGATGCTTAGGTTGTTTCCTTATCTTGGCTATTGTAATAATATTGCAATGAACATAGGGGTGCATATATCTTATTAAGTCAACATATTTGTTTTCCCAGAAGTGGAATTGCTGGATCAATGGTACTTTTCTTAATTTTTTGAGGAACCTCCATACTGTTTTCTATAGTGGCTGCACCAATTTGTATTCCCATCAACACAAAGATTCTGTTTTCTCCACATCCTTGCCAATACTCATTATTTCTTGTCATTTTGATAACAGCCATTCCGACTTGTATAAGGTAATATCTCATTGTGGTTTTGTTTTAGATTTCCCTGATGATGAGTGTCGTTGAGCATTTTTTCATGTGTCTGTTGGCCATCTGGTTGTCTTCCTTGAAAAAGTATCTATTCAGATCTTCTGTCATTTTTAAATAGGATTTTTTGCTCTTTTGCTATCAAGTTTTATGGTACTTTATATATTTTGGATATTCATCTCTTATCAGATATATGACTTGCAAATATTTTCTCCCATTCAGTAGGTTGACTTTTCACTTCATTTATAGGTTTTCTTTCCTGTGCAGAATCTTCTTAGTTTGATGTATTTCTACTTGTTCATTTCTGCTTTTTGCTTTTGCTTTTAGTGTCAAATTAAAAAATCATCACCAAGACCTATGCTAAGGAGCTTACGGTCTACATTTTCTTCTATGGGTTTTATGCGTTCAGGTCTTACATTCAAGTCTTTAATACATTTAGAATTGTGGTGTAAGAAAATGGTCCAGTTTTGGCATGTGGCTTCCCAGTCTTCCCAATACCATTTTTTAAAGAGACTGTCCTTGGTCTGTTGTATATTCTTGACTCCTTTGTTGTAAATTAATTGACTGTATATGTGTGGGTTTATTTTTGGGCTCTCCATTCTGTTCCAATGACTCATGTCTGATTTTATGCCAATACCATACTGTTTTAATTTACAACTTTTCTTAAGTGCTATTTTAGCTAAATTTCACATAATGTAATATAGAGCATATTTGTTATCATTCAGTTCAAAATATTTTCAAATCTCCAGTATAAATTCTTTTTTGACCTATGAGTTATTTAGAAATGTTTCATAATTTCCAATATTTCTGTAATTTTTAGTTGTGGATTTCTAATTGAATTCCATTGTGGTCAAAGAATATGCTCTATACAATATTAATCCTTGAAATTTGTTGAATCTTGTAGTTGTTAGATGGCAGGGCTCTCTATATCCCATTAGATTCAAGCTAGTAATGGTGTTGGTCTATCACTTACCTGAAGAAATTTAGTAAATTCTTTCACTACATCAGTGGAGCTATTGATGTCTCCTTATAATTGTGTCAACTTTTACTTTATATAAATCAAGTTTGCACAATTAGGTGCATAAAAGTTTATAATTGTTATATATTCCTGGTGAACTGTACATTGTAGAAGTCTTTATTTGTGCTAAAATATGTTGTAATAATATTTTTTTCTAATATTAATATAAGTACAGCAATTTTCTTTTCATTGGCATTTGCCTGTTACTAATTTTTCTATCCATTTAGATGTTAACCTTTCTGTATTATAACATTTCAGACATGTTTCTTATAAATAGCTTACAGATAATTAAAAAAATCTAATTTTAAAATGTTTGCCTTTTAACTTAGTCTGTGTAACGTAATATATTTACTCATATATTTGGATTAATTTCTACCATCTCATATATTTTCTCTTTGTACCATCCCTTCTGTTTCTATTTCTCCATTTTCATATTTTATTTTCCCCCCTCTACAACTCTGGAAGTTATACTTTATCTATGCTTTTCATGGCTTCCCTAGAAACTTTAATATGCTTATTTCATCAAAATTCAAAGTCAATCAGTATCCTTTCCATCCTCATTAACATATAGGCATTTAGAACACTCTAATTACAATCACCCTTTCCCAACTTATTTGCAATTGTCATCATGCATTGTGGTTTTAATCATCCCACAAGACATTACAATAGTGTTATTTACCATCAACAGTTCTTTAGATTTACTCATAAATTTACTACTTTTTGAGCTAAGTATTCTTCTCTTATTTCAGATTTCCTTCTGGGATCATTTTCCTTATACTTGAAGTGTACCGTTTATAATTTATTTTAGAGAGGATATGTTAGTGGCAAACTCTTGCAGTTTTTATGTTGTAAAAAATGACTTTCTTTTATCCTAGTTAAAAGATATTTTTATTGAGTCCATATATATACATATATATATACACACACATATACATACATACATAAGCTCACAATTATTCTCTCTCAGAATATTTATTGTCCCATGGTCTTCGGGATTCCATTATTTTTGCTGAAAAGTCACCTGTTTGTTATTCTATCATTACTTTTTCAGTAGTTTATCTTTTCTCTCTGCTATCAGGTCTTCTCTCTGCCTCTGGCATTCACTATAACACGTCTAAGTGTGAATATATTTGTATTTATCCTACTTTGGACAGGTTGACTTTCTGAATCTGAGGACTGGCATCTTTTAAGAGCTTGGGTACATTTTTAGTCATTATCTCTTCAAATATTGCTTTTGCCTAATCCTCACTTTTTACCATCTCCATTTGGAATTCTAAGATTTTAGACCTTTTTCCACAATTCTGTCAGTCTCTTTCTCTTTCTCTCTCTCTCTCTCTTTCTTTTTTTTCTTATTTCTTTCTTTGTATTTCTGTATATTTCTGGGCTAATTTTGAATAATTTCTTTAGGTCTATTTCCCAGTGTACTATTTTTTCCTTTAACAATGTCCGTCTGAACATTTAATCCATCCATTAAGCTTTTAATTTTCATTTTTGTATTAATTTTTTATTTTTTAAAGAATGAGAAAGAGCACAAGTGGGAGGAGAGGCAGAGAGAAAGGGAGAGAGCAACTCAAACAGACTCCCCACTGAGCATGGAGCCCACCAGGGGCTCTATTACATGACTCCATCACATGACCTGAGCCAAAACCAGGAGTCAGTTCGATGTTCAACTCCACCCAGGCATCCCCATTTTTATATTTATTATGTTTGAGATTCTATTTTTATCCCAATATGACTGGTCTTTTTCATAGTCTCTTTCTTCTTATTTATTTTTCCAATCTCCTATTTATTTAAAGATTTATTTACTTTAGAGAGAGAGAGAGAGAGGGAGAGTTAGAGGCACACAGAGAGGGCGAGAATCTCAAGTAGACTCCTTGCTGAGCGCAGGGCCTGGCAGGGAGCTCAGTCTCACCATCATGAGATCACGACCTGAGCCAAATTCGAGAGTTAGATGCTTAACTGACTGAGCCACCCAGGTACCCCGCCCATCCGCTATTTTTTTTTAAAGCTAGTATACAACTTATTTCATATTCTGCATCTGATAGAATCAATGCTTGAGGATTTTGTAGAACAAATTTGGCTGTCCAGTGCTTTTGCTCCTGGTGCATTCTTTTTCCCTTGTCTTGTGATTTTTTAAAAAGGTGAATTCACATTCCTTGAAACTCTGGCCATGGGAAGTTTTATAGCCTGGGTTAAAGGGGTCTTTCCCCAGAGAGGGTTTGTATACATTTTTGTAGATGCCTAAGAACTTCCAACAACCTTAAGTTAAATTCTGCTCTTGAGATTTTCTGGACCATGAAGTATTTTGATTTTATGTTATAAATCCAAGGGAGGGATTCACAAAGGAGAATTTTCCCTCTCTTCTCATAATAAAATTGAGGAAGGCAATTTTTACCCTAACTCTGGGGGTGAGGGTGGGAGTATTTCTAGCTCATCTTACACGGAGATAATTGATCTTTGGAGTACTAGTTTTTTTTTTTTTTTTAAAGATTTTATTTATTTATTTGTCAGAGAGAGAGAGAGAGAGCGAGCACAGGCAGACAGAGTGGCAGGCAGAGGCAGAGGGAGAAGCAGGCTCCCCACAGAACAAGGAGCCCCACGTGGGACTCGATCCCAGGACGCTGGGATCATGATCTGAGCCGAAGGCAGCGGCTTAACCAACTGAGCCACCCAGGCATCCCTGGAGTACTAGTTTTATGGGAGGTAAAGTGGAGAATCAGGGGGTTATTATATTAGACTGTTCATGTTGGGAAACCCTGAGGTTTTGTATCCTGTCCTCTGTACTCTATGAAATTAAGAAATCATAAACCTAAAGTCACCAGGTTCTTAAGACTTTCTCTAGGTTCCTATTTTCACTCATGTTTTGGTCTCAGTATTAATTTCCCTGGGTTGTTATAACAACGCACCACAGGTGGGTTCTCCTAAAACCACAGATTTATTCTTTCACAATTCTGGAGGCTAGAAGTCTGAAATCAGGTGTTGACAGGACCATGCTCTTTCTAAAGCCTTAGGGCAGGATCTTGCCTTGCCTCTTCCAGTTTCTGGTGACCCCAGGCCTTCCCTGGCATTACTCTAATCTGCCTCCACCTTCACATGGTCATCCTCCCTCTGAGCCTGTCTGTACCCAAATTTTCCTTATAAAAACACCAGTCATATTGGATTAGGGCCACTGTAACGCAGTATGACCTCATCTTCACCTGATTAACATGGACAAAGATCCGATTTCCAATGAGATCATATTCACCTGGACAGAGGGTTAGAACTTCAACATATATTTGAGGGCAGTCAACTCCATTTATTTATTGTCTCCAACAATTTCTTAATTTCTTACCACCTCTTGAATGCTCTCTTATATATTCTAGCATATTTGTAACCATCATCTATACAAACTTCCTCTCTCCTATTCAATGCCCTCTTATTTTTTTTTTTTTTTTTAGTTTTATTCATTTGACAGAGAGAGATCACAAGTAGGCAGAGAGGCAGGCAGAGAGAGAGAGCGGGGAGGAAGCAGGCTCCCTGCGGAGCAGAGAGCCCGATGCAACCTGAGCCGAAGGCAGAGGCCTTAACCCACTGAGCCACCCAGGTGCCCCTCAATGCCCTCTTATTATCTCACTCTTTTCATTCTGTTTGCCCATAGCAACTCCCTTCTTTTCCCCACTGAGTTGTGGAAGTAGAAATCAGGAAAAAAAAGACTTATTAGAAAGGAGCACAAAATAAGAATAAGGCTCTAAATAGGGACTCAGTAGACATGATTGTGAATAGAGTAGAAGGAATTACCGCATGGTCACTGCAATCATTTTGCGGGGGATGCTCATAGGTTTTTTATCCTAGATATTCTGTGGTATATCTCTCTAGGCTTTCACATCACAAAGATCTGGGGTTGAATCTTTTCTTTACCTCTTATAAGTTGTATACATACATAAACTCTTAATTTCACCATTCCCTCATCTGAATAAAAGGAGTCTTCTAATAAGAACTACTTTTTAGGGATGTAGATGGATGGCATAGTTAGCTGCCAGAGCAGGTTGCGAATAATTGTGCAAACAACTCTGGGTTCCAAATGGGTAAGGACTTGGAATAAGTTGCCTCTGACTCAAAGAGGTGAGAAAAACAATGTCTGTCTTTTTTTACAAATAATCCTGTGGAGTCATTGCACCTTGTCTAGGGGGATCCTAGATAAGGAAGGGGAGGCACTCAGATGTGAACTCACAAAACATGAAAGAAAGGCACTAACAGCCCCACAAAATGTGAAAAATCTATTTCGGGGATGACGAGTGGTTCTGCATCCCTTTAAGGAGAACCTGGAATTCAAATGAACTAGCTCCTCCTTGTCTGCCGCTCTGCCAGACAACAGGCTGTTGGGTCCCTGCCCAAAAAACCACCTTTCCTTCAACGACCACGACACGCCATCATCTCTGTCAAGCAGGAGGGGGGAGGTGGAGAAAAAGAAATGCCAGGCAATGTTTTGTACCTTATTTTACAACCTGAACACAAAACCCAAAGATTTTTGCCACATATTTGAAAGCCTCAGCCAGGCCCACACTCCAGAGCAGCTTTCTCATCGAGGCACAGAGAAGCCAGAGATCTCCCACGGCCCCGTGACTGCGTGTGAGAAGTGTGAGAAGCAGAGCTCACGTGTCTAACTCCTTTAGTCCCCAAACATCTTTGCCCAGAGAGCACGCATATGGGAGGGGCTCCGCCAATTCCTGGCAGCAGCTCCTAGTGAAAAATAGTATGTTTGGGGGCGATCATTTATCCAGGAGTGGCGCTGAAATGAGATGAAGAAATGAGTGATATAGGGAGAGCTGGAGAGGCCAGGGAGACAATGCGGGCTCTGTCCTCTGTGAGTCCGTTAGCTCCCCACGAAGCCCAGGCATTCTAATGGGCTTCAAAGCAATTTCCCTTCGCTTCAGTGAATACGGGTGTCTAAAAGCATTTTCTAAGCTCAGCTTTGGACAAGCTGCTCCTGCTGCCAGTCGTCAGAGCCCTAGGATTACACGTCTGGGCAATAAGTGCAGCCCACACAGGGCTGGTCAGGCCCCTGCAGATGTTGTGAGATGGTCCGTGGAGGTGACCTGTCTCCCTTTGAGGCAGGGTGAGGTCAGTCCGGGGTCAGCTGGCTGCCCAGTGGGGTGGGAGGTCTAAGGAAGTTAGAGTTAAGAGGAGGGTGGACCCAAGCTAGAGTCCTTGAGTGGGAACTGGAGATACAGACGCTAAAATAAAGAGGCAAGAGTGGGGTCATAGGTCAGAACCAGCCAGATGTTGCAGTGGTCTTCGTGGAGGGCTGACAGGGAGGAGGGATATCTTGGATTATTTCCACGAACTCCAGCAGGTTCAAGGTCCTCTCCAAGGGCTGCCACAGAGGGGATGTGTCAGGCTGCTTAAAATTAAAATCCCCATGGATAGGACAATGGGGACCACTGTGGAGACAAGCCACAGTTTGAATGTTGGGGTTTCTGTGAGGATAAGACCACAACCCAGGCAGATGGGTGGGTTTCCCTCTAGGATGAGGTCCTTCATTGTGTCTGTTATCATTTTCCTGCTGACTACCATGGGACCTCATGTGTCCTTCAGACGTGATAGGGATGGGGAGTCATTTTCGGGTGATCTTTACATGGGCCCAGGAGAAAGAGTCAGAGCCTAGAAAATGTTCCTATGGGATAAGAAATTAAATGATGCTAGTTGTGGATTCGCATCATGTGTTGATAGTTGCAAAAGGCTCTCTAATTTGGGGCAGGATGGTGGCTACCTCTAAAAGAATCGGACAAGGTATGAACAGGTCTGAGTATCTGACCAGCACGTGTTGGGGTCAGGAAACAGAATAGAGTGAGCCTGGCTGTGTTTTGGTCTTATGCCCCACGAGTTTATTTCCCTATAGCCCTCTTTTGCTTTTCTTTTCTTTTTTTTTTTTTAAAGATTTTATTTATTTATTTGAGAGAGAGAGAGATTGAGAGAGAGAGAGAACATGAATGGGGGGAGGGGCAGAGAGAGAGAGAGAGGGGGAGAATCAGGTTCCCCACTGAGCAGGGAGTTAGATGCCAGGCTCCATCCGTGATCCAGGACCCTGGATCATGACCTAAGCCAAAGGCAGATGCTTAACTGACTAAGTCACCCAGGTGCCCCCCGCAGCCCTCTCTTGACAAAGTCTTTAGGAAAGCTCTTTGGGCTACTGTTGTAGAGAAGGCAGTGAATATCAGAGTGAGAAATCCCAAAAGGAGGTGACTCTGAGGGTAAGTGACTCTGAAGGTCACTCTGGTCCAGCCACCCCTTGATGCGAGCATGTTTCTTCCTGGAGCACACTTTTGCTCAGCCCCGAGGAGCCTATGTTTGGTTTTAACAAAGAGGCTCTTCCCGTAGTAGGGAGCTTGAATCTCCCATGTCCGCTGCCCTAGCCAAAGCAGTTTCTGAAGTCCTTTTCTTCCTCCAAATTCTATAGGTGCCCTGCCTGCCCCCAAGCAGCCCTGATCACACACATGGAGCAAGGTTAAGAACTAGACATTCAGAATCCACCTGTCACCCTCATCCTTTTCTCCATTTCTCCACCCCCTGGACTCATTCATCTCTCCTGAGAGCTGAGCCAAGTCCTCTGGGCAGGAACCCTTGCTTACCCTGATCCCCAGCTCAACATTTTCGCCTCCGTAGACCTCCATGCCTTCGTCCAATAGGCCAATCTCCTGGAAGTACTGCCGGTCCACAATAAAGCAGCCGATGAGGGCAGGGCTCCTGCAGGGGTGTGGAGAGACAGGCCAGAAGTTAGCAGAGGGGCTGCTTCCTGGGCACAGCCAGAGGAGTTCAAGCAGCAGGGCCTTCCTATAGGAGAATCTGTTCCTCTTCCTTTGTTTGCCCCCAGAGCTGGTGTGGACCTTGTTCTCTGAGTGGCCCGCCCACCTTGAAGGCCCACCTTTACCAGCTGCTTTAGGGAGGCTGTTTCTTCGGGGGACAGGGGAGGGCACGGCAGAGAGCTCCTGTCCTGGGGCCAGTCGTCATTCCAGGTGGTGCTGAAATGGGTGGACAGCCCAGGGGAGGGGTGTTCAACCCACCAGCCTGGCCTGAGTGTCTGCGTCTCTGGCTACCCTGACGCCTGAGCTCCGAACCACACAGCCAGTCTCTGTTTCTACCGGGGCACCCACGCTAACTCTCCACCCTTCCCCTGCTTGGGTTCCTCACATAAACCTTGGTTCACTTGGAAAGATTAGTTGGGGCTTTGGAGAGCATGGTAAATGATGTGGATTTTATCTGGAGGTAAAGGAGTGTCAGTGAGGAATTTTAAGCAGACTTTGGTATGAGCAGAAATAAGTCAGTCAGAGGAAGACAGATACCCTATGATTTCACTCATACATGGAATTTAAGAAACAAAATAAATAAACAAAGAAAAAAAAGAAACAAACCAAAAAAACACAAACACTTAAATAAAGAGAACAGATTTGTGCTTTTGAAAAGAACCCTCAGGCAGCTGTCGGGTGACTGACCGGAAGAGGCTGGTGGAAAGAGGAATCCAGTTGGGAAGCTTGTTGCTACGTCTGGCGAGACCTGATGAGGTCCTTGACCAGAGGATCAGGAATGGTAAGAAGGATTGTTTAAAGCCTCATTTTAATGTAAAGCCACAGAACTTAGAGACAGATGAACAGGTGAGAAAGAGGGAGGAATTGGGATGCCAGCTGGCTTATGGCTTGGGTGATGGTGGGGTGGGGACCACCCATCAACACGGGCTGTAGAGAAAAAGCTGGTTTCAGAAGGAAGAAGCATTCCCTACTGGGAAAACTGATCTGAAGGTGCCTGTGGGACCCTAGGGGGAGAGAGCCACCAGGTGGGGCTTAGTGGAGGGTCTGGGTCTCAGGCCGGAGCCACACATCAACCAGTCAGTGCAGGAGCCGGAGGGCCTTTCCTGAGTGAGAGCGTGAGCATGGGGCTCACTGGCTGTGGGCAGGTGCCCAGTGAGGCACAGGACTTCACCAAGAGTGATTCATCTTAGGAGAATCGGCATGAACGCACGGGGGCTGCGTCTCTGCTGAGACCATGAACTTGCACAAATGACTTTGAATTGTTCCACCGCACACAGCTACCATCTCTAGCCCTTGTATAGCATCTTATCAGCAGGTGGCTGAAGGAGTTGGGGTGGGGGAGGGGAAGAAAGAAAAAGAGAAATGATGGATTCTCAGCTATAAGAAAACTGTCAGTCACATGCAAATGGACCCATCTTTGAAACTGGAAACTCATCAAGGTGAAGAAAGAGCTCTTTCAAAGGTCATCGCTTTGGACTATGCCCATGCAGGAGGCTGCTCAGGTGGAGACAGGAGCCTTGGGCTCCCTGCCCCTCCTCCAACTTTCAAATCACAGCATTTTATTCAGGATGGGCTCACATTCCATAGACCACGGGCAGCCAGGGTAGTCAATGCACTTCAATCCACTCCTCCTAAACTGGGCTGAGTTCCTGCTCTAACGGAGGATGCTTGACCCTGTCCTTGGAGGGGCCCACTATGAGGACAACACTTGCCTGTCCGTGTGTCCCTGAGAAAAGTTTCCTAGACTCCTGGAGCCTCCGATTCCATATCTACGGAACAGAATCAACTATAACCTCACACGGATTGAATGAAATAATATAAAACCTTGAAAACCTGTGGGGCATAGTGTTGCCTTGAAAAATCATTTAAAAAGATGCACTTGCACATTGAAAAAGCCCAGAGAATCCCTTCTTTAAACACACGGTGATTTAAAAACAGCAGCCCGGCAGGGTGGGCAGAGTCAAGTCTCAACCTTGTCCTCGACATCCTGGAAATGTTGAATATTTCAACATGGTGCTCTAAGACATGCAGGAAGGGGCCTTCCCCATTTGGCCAAACCCACTCAGGGGAACAGCGTACTCTAAAACAGTTGCTGTGCCATGAGCATAGGACACTTCAGACGGTCTGTTCCTTATTAACCAGCTAGGGTGTGAAGTGGACCCAATCAGCCTGAATGTGTTATTGGGTTATACCTTGCCTCATTCCCCAAAGGATTAGAGATAGCTTACAAAAAATGTACAATACCATGAAAAACAAAATACATAAATGTCTGAAAAGGCCAAAAGTTTACAACAAATTGGGGCTAGTTAGAATGCAGCATTAGGTCCTCCTTGACAGTCCTTAAAGGAGACCCACAAAATTGACGCTAAGCTTCCTGGCAGCCAAGGTGAAAATGAACGAACGTGTCTTAGAAATACATTTAGAGTTCCCACATGAAAATATACTCATTCCTTGGGGCTAGTAAGATTTTCTTTGACTAGCAGTCAGTCTGAAAGAAATTTCTCATGTCAGTCTTTGTAGAGGTCACTTTGGGACATAGTGAACAACCCTCTCAAAGACATCACTTTATTTTAAAATTTTTTTTAGTATGTTAGTCACCATACAGTACATCACTAGTTTTTGATGTAGTGTTCCATGATTCATTGTTTGCATATAACATCCAGGGCTCCATGCAATATGTGCCCTCCTTCATACCCATCACCGGGCTCATCCTTCTGAAACCCTCAGTTTGTTTCCCAGAGCCCATAGTCTCTCATGGTTCATCTCCCCCTTTGATTTCCCCCTCATTTTCCCCTTCCTTCTCCTAATGTCCTCCATGCTATTTCTTATGTTCCACATACATGTGAAATCATATGATAATTGTCTATCTCTGCTTCACTTATTTCACTCAGTATAATCCCCTCCGGTCCCATCCATGTCAATGCAAGTGGTGGATGGGTATTCATCCTTTCTGATGGTTGAGTAATATTCCATTGTGTATATGGACCACCCCACAGATACAGATGTAGTGAAAAGAAGGGCCACATGCACCTCAGTGTTCAAAGATGTCACTTTAGAATGCAATAGTATGTCTGGGCTCTTTTCATAGCTTACATCATGTGGACACAGCACTGACATACAGCCCCAAAGAAACAGGAGCCAAAGTGGGCAAGGTATATTTGTATAACCCACAGCTTTCTGTGGGGTTGTCTTCATCTAGGGATAAAACCAATACAGTTCTTCCCCCAAAACTTCCATGAATATAATTTCTCTTGGTCAAATTTTTGACAAGAATTAGGTGATGAAAACTTTGAGGCTGAGATGATATTCTCTGTCAAGGGCCTAGAATACTGGCTTACTATGACTAGGCCAACACATTTCAAGATGAGCAGAACAAAGCAGGTAATATCAGTGCAGTCTTCAGCAAGAATGCTCCTTGCATGACAGCATACTTCCTTCCAGGATCATTCAGCATGCTGAGGCACAAATCCAGCCATGCCAGTTCTGAGCTCAACGGTGGGTGTCTACAAGGATGACAACTACATGTGGGATCTAGCTGACCTAGGTTTGGATCCTGGCTCCACTGCCCACAGCCTTTGGCAGAGCCATTCTCCTTCCTCTGTCTTATGGGTTTTCCCCATCTTATAAAACAAGGGTGACACAATGAGCTGTCACAAGGTTATAATGAGAAGCAAATGAGACCATGTGTGAGAAAGGCCCTTGCACGCAGTGACCTCTGAACAAATATTTAACAACACAGTATTGTGGCAGGGGCTAACAGGTGGGTAACAGAGATAACTGCAGGAAAGCTAGATGGTTCTCTTCCATCCGGTTTTAAATATGAATGTAGTTTTTTTCTTCTGGCAAGGAAAGATATGATCTCAGATAATAATCACCCACTTTTAATTAGATTTTTTCATAATCTTTCTCCCTCATGTAATACAAAACAACATCAGTTTCTAATCTCCTCTTTCATTCCAAGAATAGTCCCCTAGGCCACCTCTGGTGTCATCTGTGTGTTTAATGGGCAAGACTTTGCAGAGAGCATAAAGGCACCTGGTCTGTGATTAACCAGACAGAAATAAGGGCTGGTGGGGTGGCTGTTGCAGGAGTCCTGACCCAGAGAACAGAGGAGTCATCTGGGGTCTGTGAAGGCAACAGTGAAGGCAAAAAGTTTGTCATCCTTGAAATGCAGTTTGAAGCCACTTTTAATTGAATCCTACAGGATAAACTCAAATAGTGGTGAGGGATCCAAGCTGCTGTGGGGTCCGATCTTGCCTCTCTGGCCCTTGGGACTCATTGCATGGGGCTGCCTCCTCATGCTCCTCCCTGCAAAGGTCCCTTTATACTTCCTCTGTGTCTGTGAACTTACGCTGTCTCTTCAACTATGAGTGCTCCTGCCCCAACCTTGCAATCTACTATTTGCACTTAAAAACAAGTGCAAATCCTAGTCTCCAAAAAAGATTCTCTCCACTTTCCACACAGTTTCCTCCATCAGTCATTTGCTATTCTAATTATTTTGTCTGTCCTCGCCAGACTGCAGGCTTTTGGGGGTAGGAACTACATCTTAATCACTCTGGATCCCCGGCACCAGGCACAACTGTTGGCCCTCAGCAGGTGTCCCATGGTGATGTGCTGAAATGAGTAAGTTTGAGCCTCTGAGTGGATTCTGGGTGCCATGGTTCTACAGAAAAGGCCTGTAAGTGGTGACTGAAGGTCATTTGTAATTCCCTTCCAACCCCCATATCCTGTCATCCCACAGTGGGGCTGGAATTTGGGGAATAGGGCTTGAGTTGGGAGGGGAGCCCCTGCATGGAAGATAAGGTGGAGAGACCCACGGGTAAGGACGCTTTACCTGATCGGGGCGGTGGAGTTCTCCAGCTTCCACCAGGCCTTAGGGGGGTTTAGGTAGCGACACCACAGCTCCCAGTCAAAGCCCTGGGCAGCCAGTGGGTACTCTTCTATCTCAAAGTTGTCATATTTGATGTTGTCAAAGGATGGCGAGATGATGCGTTTCCGGTTCTCCTTTATGCGTGTGAGCACAGGTTCAGCCCTGAGCAAGAGGGAGGGAGAGAAGGGTCACTGCTTCCAAGGTGGGTAAATACCAGACTGGTGACCCCGACCCTCCTTCCCCTGCAGAAAAAGGCAAAAAGCCACCTGGATCTCTGCTTCAGCAGGTTGCTTGGCCTCCTGGGAAGGAGCCCCTGTTTAATCTCCACCCCTCCACCCCACTCCTGCAGCACGTCCTGGGCTGAGCTGAGAGACCATTAGTGCCTTAGATCCTTATGTCTGTTTGATTTCCCTTTTTCCACTAGAAAAAAAAAAAATATTAAGACCTAAGCAAGAAGAAAGGAGATCTGAGGTTCCATGGGAAGCTTTCAACTTGGGCTTTGATTTTGCTAAAATTCATTGTATCAAGCAGGAGGAAAAGGCAGATGAGGATGGCAGAGGCATGGAGGTGAGAACAAACGTATTTCCACCAGTTACTCATGGCTGCTTCCGTCCTCCAGACACGCCACCCCATCCCACGGGTTCTCCACTGCCTACAGAGAGGTGGGGAGTAGGGCTTTGCAAGCAGCCAGGAGGCCCCAATGGACACCATGCAAGTAAAGTGTTTGCAGACAGGAATGATGAGATTCTTATTAATAATGCATTTGTTGCATAATTGTTTATTCAAATCAGCTTGAAATAGTAAGTGTCCCTCTTCTCTTCTGGCCATAAATCCAATGAAAATGCTTTTTAAATAGTCACAAATGGCAAGCAGGGACTTCAACTATAAAAAACGGCTTCATTGCAGCCTTAATTTGAGTCTGTTATGTAAAACTCTGCCCAAATCTAGCCATGTGGTGTGCATGCCTGGTGGCTCCTTCCTACTAAGGGCCCTCCTCACCCTTGCTCTCTGCAAAGCCACACACAGGGGCCGGCCAGAGTGCACCCTCCAGCCCTGCTGGGATATCGGGGTCAGGTGCCCCATCCCTGCTTGGCTGTGGCCACTGAGGCCATATACCCTTTCTTTTGCCCCACGCAGCCACCCAGCAGCCCTCACCAGAGAAAGGAAGTTTTAAGACCCAGTTTCACCAGTAGGGAAAGTCTGAGATTCTATGCTACGCCTGGCCGGGCATTTTGGGGGAGGAGGGGATCCCACCTGATGACATCAAGCTACCTTCTCCCCCTCTGACCACTGGGCCTTGACCCTGTGTGGTTGGGCTCCTGACTCAAGTCTGGTCCAGCTGTCCCTTGCTGGACACTCGCACTGTGCTTAGATGGGC
The DNA here is from genome assembly GCF_902655055.1 of Lutra lutra. Classification (NCBI taxonomy): domain Eukaryota; kingdom Metazoa; phylum Chordata; class Mammalia; order Carnivora; family Mustelidae; genus Lutra; species Lutra lutra. Next base: position 66,578,817 of record NC_062287.1, read on the forward strand.
TGGCACTCTCAGCTTGGCCTTTAGCATCTACCTTCTCCCAGATTCTGCCTCTTAGAGGAAGACACTAGCCAGGGTCACACCCGATGTCACCATACCCTTGAGACACTGTGCATTGGTCTGCTGACCCCCAGCTCTCCCCAACCTCGAAGGGCTGGCCTGTTGCCTACATCAGTCATACATCTGATCTCAGCTGTTTCCACGGTTCTCTCCTTTCCCCGACTATGACTGAGATCCCAGCATGCTTTGTACTCCTTTGAGCCACAGCCCTGGACCACACTGGGACTCATCTTCCTCTCCTGATGGGCACTTACCAGCCCACATTGAACTCCACATGGGCATCGAAGAGGGCCACTACAGGGGCAGTGGCCACCCTCCAGCCGCTGACTCGGGAGCGGATGAGGCCTTCCTGCTTGCTGTGACGCACGACTTTGATGAAACCCGGCTTCTGGCCGTTCACCTTGTCCACATACTCTGTCAGCTTCTCCTTCAGTTCCTCTGGGGGCAGAAAATGCATCATTAGCATAGCAGGGAAGGTGCGATGAAGACATTCACCCTCTTAGGGTGAATGGACTCCCCCAGAGAGAGGCTGGAGGGTCCATTTCCCTCCCCGGGTCCCCTTCATGTTCCCCAGGATGGCCGGCGCCACTCAGCTTCAAAGGGAAACAGCTGTATTGAGCTCAGCAACTCGCACAGGGCCGCGTGCTTCCCACGCCCTGTCTATTGAATCCCCACAACCGGCCCACGGGAGAACGGGGCTCAGAAGGGTTTCTCAATTTGTCCGATGCCACGCAGCTCGTGAGTGGCACGGGCTGGTTTCAAGCCGGGTCTGATGACTTCCAAAGCCATATTCTTCTCATTAGCTCAGTGGCCTCTTTCTTCCCCAGTGCCCTCCACTGGAGCTCCTCTAATGCTCAAAGAAAGCTTCCATCTACGAAGATTAGATCGCCTGCCTAATAAACTGCCTGGATCGCCATCTTTCCAGGAAGTGGAGGACCAGGCATTATGCCATGTGAGCAGTTGGTATCGGGCTGTTGCCTGCCGTTGCCTGGCTAAGCATCTGATTCCCCTGCTTCTTCATAAATGTAAATGGCTCCTGCCGTCCCCTCGCCTCCCAGCTAGTGACAGCACGGCAGCCACATTCATTGGGTCTTCCACAGAAGTTCAGGCAATAGCCCACGACACCCCTCCCTCCAGAATGACCCAGGTGGGCTGCATTCTCCTACCTGCAACCACTGCATCTCCCCAGGGCTCTGTTTCCCTTTGTCTGTGTTCTCCTGGACTGCCCGTTCGGGTGCCCTCCTCCACCTTCTCAGCCTGCTCATGCCCAGGCCCTGGGACAGACAAACTTGGGCTGAGCCTCCTCCCTATCAGAAGGCAGTAGGAACAGGGCGCCTGGGTGGCTCAGTTGGTTAAGCAACCGCCTTTGGCTCAGGTCATGATCCTGGAGTCCCAGGATTGAGTCCTGCATCAGGCTCCCTGCTCTGCAGGAAGTCTGCTTCTCCTTCTGACCCTCCTCCTTCTCATGCTCTCTCTCTTTCTCTCTCAAATAAATAAACAAAATCTTAAAAAAAGAAGAAGAAGAAGAAGAAGAAGAAGAAGAAGAAGAAGAAGAAGAAGAAGAAGAAGAAGAAGATGATGATAGTAAGAGCTCTGCGCCCCTTGGTGCCCAGTCTGGGGCCCTGCCAGACCAGCATGGCACTGTGACAAAAGGGTATGAGGTAGCAGGCACAGTGTCTGGCACACGGTGGTCATGCCCCATAGCAGCAGCCCTGTGCAATAGAAAGGATGGTGTTTGGGGTCAGCAATTCTGCACTTTAAGGCTGCTTTCCAAGTATCAGTGTTATAATCCTGGACCTGTTACTAAACTAGTTGTTGATGTCTGTGTGGATGTCGGATGTGGTGAATGTATTTTGCATGTGGTAAGGATGTGAATTGTGGGGAAGTGCAGGGTGGACTGTTAGGGGTTGAACTGTGTCCCTGCAAAAAGGTATGTTGAAATCTAACCCCTAGTAACTTAGAAGATGACCTTCTTTGGGAATAAGGTCTTTGCAGATTTAACCGAATTAAGATCCTTAGGTCCTAATCCCATATAACAGGTATTCCTAAAAAAGGAGGAAATTCGGACACAGACACAGAGGCAAAGAAGAAAGACAAGAAGGGAAACAGAAAGAGAAGATGACCACCTATAAACCGAGGAAGACCTGAGGTATGAGAAGTTAGGTGGCCTGGAACAGATCCTTCTCTATCACCTTCAGACAGGGCGTGGCCCTGCTTAATTTGGACTTGATTTTGGACTCCAGAATGGTGAGACAATAAATTTCTATTGCTCTAAGCTACCTAATTTGTGGTACTTTGTTATGGCTGCTCTAGGAAACTAACAGAGTTGTTATGAGGATTAAAGGGATTAACATGTGTGAAAAATGCATAGCACGTTGTAGATGCTAAAAAAAAAAAACAAAAAAACAAAAAACACCTCCTTTCTGCCCTTCGTCAGTTTCCATCATGCTGGGAGCTATAAGAGAAGAAGGAGCTGCAAAGCCTTCTTCATGGGCTCTGGTTCAGGACCTCCTACTCCTGCTCTGCCTTGTCTCTAGGTTAGATTCGGCAAGTAGCAAGGCCACGGTGGCCAAGCAGGAGATGTGAGCATGTGCAGGGACCTCATGCCCAGGGAAGACCATGGGGCACGGTGGCCACTGCCAGAACTGGTACGCCCTCCTGCAGACATTGATTTCAAATCTTTTTTTTTTTTTAAGATTTTATTTATTTATTTTACAGACAGAGATCACAAGTAGACAGAGAGGCAGGCAGAGAGAAAGAGGGAAGCAGGCTCCCCACTGAACAGAGAGCCCGATGTGGGGCTCGATCCCAGGACCCCGGGATCACGACCTGAGCCAAAGGCAGAGGCTTTAACCCACTGAGCCACCCAGGCGCCCCAATTTCAAATCTTTTTACACACGATGCTGGCCAAACAAATCGGTCTGGATGGATGGGTAGGATATGGTCCCTAGGCATCTCTGTTTGAGTCATCATCACATTGGTGAGGGAACTTGGCATCCAGGGCAGAAATGCAGAAAAGGAGGCAGTAAAGACAGGTCCTAAACATCTACCAACTTGCTCTGTGACCTTGGGCAAATCGCTATGAATGCCAAGACCTCAGAGTTAGTCGGACCGGATTTTAACATTTGTTTTGAATGGATTACCCCTCTAAGGTTGGGTCCCCTCTGGCTAACCTGATGTGTGATCGATCCTTCAGCCCCGCAGTGACCTGACACACTACACAGCCCATTCCTTTCTGGGCCACTCCAGCTGTTAGATGTTTCAAATGCCAGGGGCCTTCCACCTTCCACTCACTGGTCCAAGATTTATTCTGGGGGCCAAAGGGGGCAGATCCAATCCCTCTTCCACATGACAACCATCTAAAGACCATCCTTAAGTCCTTGCTGGGGATTTCTTTAGGTGAAGTGTCTTTAGTTCCTCTAAGTTCAGGTTCTTTAATCACACCAAACTTCCCTCGAGTTATGTGGTTTTCTCTAACACTTTTAAATTACACACCTAGAAATTGGTCTAATACTTATGGAGTACTCTGGGTTATAGAGAATAGAATGAACAAATTACCTCCCTCATCCTAGAGTCTATGCTCCTATTCATGTAGTTGAAGGTCACATTAATTTGGCCTGCTTTCGACTCAACTTGAGCTTCCTGGAAACAGACAACTACAGGTCCTCTTCACCTGGTGCTGCCAAGTCAGGCTCCTTCATTCCTTTTCTTCACAGCTGCATGCATGTGTGGGTGCGTGCTTGTGTGTGTGTGTGTATACGCATGCTCTGAGCCAAAACATAGGATCTTATGTTTAGCCCTCTTTCAATCTTTTTAAAGATTTACACCATCTTTCTGAAGTCAGAATGTCTTGTCCCTAATTCTGTTATCCAGTGGCTGGATGATCTAGCCCTCCTGCTTTCTGGCTTCTGCAAAAGTGATCAGCATATGGCCTCAATTGTCATTCGACTCATCCTTTCACACAGTGTGACCCTTTCCCGGAGTTAGGGCCAGTGAGGCCTGTCAGGCTTTCTCGTTCCAGCCTGATGAATATTGAACTGACTTTGAGGCTGCCATTAACACACTGTGTATCTCACTTTAGCTGATGTGAACATGACCTCAGGATCTGCAACAGCACAGCCGACTGGAGAGGCTTGGGATGCAGCTGTCCAAGGTTGGCCATAGATGGAGGGGCCTAACTTGGTGTGCCCCGTGCTTACAGTGTCTTCAAGCGTGGCTGCCAGGAGGCCTCTTAAAACATTTCCTGTTCCATGTCTTCAAAGGTCCATCTCTGACATAACCATTTTGAAAATTTTATTTATTTATCTATTTATCTATTTATTTAAAGACTTTATTTGACAGAGAGAGACACAGCGAGAGAGGGAACACAAGGAAGGGGAGTGGGAGAGGGAGAAGCAGGCTTCCCGCCAAGCAGGGAGCCAAACATGGGGCTCAATCCCGGGACCCTGGGATCATCACCTGATTTGAAGGCAGAAGCTTTAACGACTGAGCCACCCAGTGCCCCTCCGTTTTGAAAATTTTAAATAGAACTCAAGAAGCCTGGTATTTGGACTTATGATGGTGGCGTGAGTCCAGGAACTTAGAGTGAGAAATGGGCTAATAGCAAATGATACCTTTCCTCATCCCCAAGGGGGACATACTTGTCCCCTTCTCTCCCATCCCACCCGTTGGGTGAGAACCGCTGCCTACAGGACCTCTGTGGTTGAGTTTATTGGTGGCACAGGGCCATAGATAATTGCCACCCAACAACCCTCCAAGAATCCCACCTCCCTGAATTCGTACTCTTGTGTAGCTACTCTACACACTGAATCCGGGCTGACTGTGGGGCAACAGGACGCTGCAGGAGGGACCTGGGCTTGTGCAGGCATAGGCCTTAGGAGGCTTTCATTGTCTTGCTACCCTAAGTAAGGAAGACCAGCCTCCTTGAGCTTGAGAGGCCCAGGAAGTCCCCATTAATTTAGGCCACCCCACCGAGGCCAAGACATGTGAGTGAGGCCATCTTGGATCCTTCAGCGGATTGTAAATGCGGGGGGAGCCCAGCTGACACCCTGCAGAGCAGACATGAGCTGCCTTATTACAGAACCGTGAGCCAGTAAATGGCTACTGTTTTAAACCACTAACTTGTGGGCTGGTTTGTTGCACACAAAGGCTAACAAAACGGGCTCTATTATTCTGGTGTGGTGCTGACGTTGTGATCGTGAACTCCTGACGCACAGGAAATGAGAAGCGCCAGACAGACACAGAAGAACCACTTACAAGGTGGCAGCAAGAGAAGAAAAACTTTGCTTCTCATAGGAGCTGCTTGCCCCTTTCTACCTCTGAGCTCTGGCAAAAGAACCAAAATAAAGGTTTCTGGTGGACTAGCTAGGAAAAAAATTCTGTTCTTAGCCCGCTGCATCCCAGACACTGGCTACTGATTAGAAGACAGCATTCCCTTAGCCATGATCGAACAGCTGCCATCAAACATTGAAAAAGTCCTGAAATATCACAGTTAGTACCGGCTCATAGTTTTTGCAAAGTGCCTTTAACAATTAGGTTTTCATGTTTTCCTTCAACTTTTATCAGTTGCCAAAGCAAGAAAGAACTATCTCAGAGGCACTTCTGAGTTTGCTAGGAAACTATGGTCCAGGACACTGCCCATTACATATCATCTATAATGTATATATGACAAATACCTCTCAGAACTCAGCTAAAAAAAATATGAAGAACTTGTGGTCTTCTTTATACCCAAACACAAATATATAACCCCTCATATTGACCTTTTTGCTGAGGCTGCCAGGAAGCTCAGAGAAAAATCTGATGACTAATCACAGGGTTCAGCATTTTTGCTTTTCTACTTTTGCTAAAGATCTGATGTTCAACTTCCTGTCTCCAAGTTGCATTCTTTCACTTTTCCCCCCTCAGTAAGCTACCTTTAACTACTTCTTGAAATATCCATGAATAACTTTTAACGAAGTGTCTTGGGGGAGCACGGCAGGAGCATCACTGTGGAAAGAAGGGGAAAAGCTGTATTTCATGTCTGTTTTAATGTGTTGGGGAAAGAGGAGGTAGGGAGTCTGCTCTCTGTGACTTTGCCAGATTTAGAATCAATGGTGGAGTTGTCAATAGTCAGAGTTGACGGGAGAAATACAATTTGCACCCTGCATGGGGCCAGGTGTCATCCTGTCTGTGTTGCTCCTCCAGCCCTCTCCTGCTGTCCACAAATCCCTGCTCAGCTGACATCTGAAGGACCTCTGTGAATCAGCACTCCCAGGAGCCGAGCTCATCAAACACCATTCCCCTCTTAGGAGGTCAGGGCTGCTCTCCACCCTCCCCACGCCAGGCCTCCCCTCCAAGCCCGCTGAGTGCAGGCTGCTTGCCTGCTCTCCCTCCTCTAGACTTAGAAGCCAAGTCAAAATGTGGAATTTGACCAGCCTGGTCAGACAGAGCGTTTTCTTTCCTCCCCATGATCTGCCCCTGTGCTGCTCCTGTAAAAAGCAATTAGCTTCACAGAGTCATCCCAAAAGAAACAAAATGCAGGCGGAGCAGGAGAAGTCTGGTACTAATGGCCATTAATCTGATTAAAACACCTAATGAGGTACTCTTTATCTCTTGCAGAAAGGAAAAGAACCGATCAGGAAATTGATGCCCGATGGGCCTTTGCTCTTTCGAGGTCTGCCCCCTCCTTCATCACTGTTTCCAGGGCTCGTCTACACAACCTGGCCTCAACTTGCATCTCAGGGTCTGGTTCTGAGGGAACCCAAGCTAAGAAGTCATAGTTCTCCAAGATACTATGGTCCCAACCAGCATGTGACTTTTTAACTCTTGATGGGTGTCTATGATGTGTATGTCTATGGGTAGGATGACAGAAGTTCCTTTACCCCCACTATCTCTGCATTGACTGGCTACTCTTTCATAAAGGAAACAATAATAATGATAATGATAATGATAACATACCAGGCATTTTACAGTTTGCAAATATCATCTCAATGAAGTCTTTTGACAACCCTGTGATGTAGTTACTATTAACATTGTATTTTGAAGACAAGGAAATTAAGGCCCAATGTGACCCAGGGAGTAAGTGGTGAAGTCAGGATTTAAGTCCAACTGGGCTGGATCTGGAGTTCACACTCTGTACTCTGGGTTCCACCTCTCTACCAGCCCGCCTGAGTATCTGCTTGGTTTCCAGAGACCTCCACAGAGTCCGATTAGGTAGATCAGGGCCTGAGTCTCTGACTGTCGCACCAGCTCGCAGGGAGATTCTGATGGGCAGCCAAGACTGATAACAACTGAAATAGTTGTTATCTGTTATCTGTTAATAGAGGAGTATCAGTTTAGGTGCAGTATCAGAATAGGTGCAGTATCAGAGTATCAGAATAGGTGCAGCTCCAGCCCTACGCAGGAAGCAACAGACTCTGTCCGAAACAGGCTCCCCCCTCCCCATTCTTCCAAACCCCTGGAATCTGTTTCGCTGCCCTCAGTAACAGACCCTTTATTTTCCAGTCGGTTTTCAATTCTCTGTGTGTGGTCATCTTCAGATCTGCTGCTTTGGATGGTCCCCTGTCATTCCCCAGCTTCCCTCTGCCCAGGGCACTGCCTTTTGTCCCTTCTGCCCAACCCCACAGTTTCAGGTGAGCCGGCCCTGCCTGCCTCCCTAACTCAGTGTTATCCCCCAAACCCAGCCTAGATCCAAGTGGTTACCCCTCCCTCCAGTGCCTAAAGGGAGTATGAACACCCCCCCGTACTGAGAAGCGCTACTAATTGCCAGTCTCCTTTGGTGCTAATTTAAAGATTAAAAGCACAGCACATTTCTGTTTATTCTTCCAAGAGTGAACAGTAGCTGGTCTTCCTCAGAGCAGAAGATTAACTGACTTTCCTCTAAAGCCCTTTAGGGCCATCAAAACACAAACGATATGTCAACACATTTTAAAAGAGAGATTATTCATTAGGATGCAACGGTTGTCAAACCTGGTTGATCATCCACTTACCGGAAGAGCTAAAAAATAAATAAATAGAGAGGCTACCCCACCCCCATCCCCTTGAAGAAGCTGGAGGGGGCTGTGGGCCTGCTGATGAATGAGGGGAAACTGGGCTGAGACGGCCTTGATCCCAGGACACACCCAAGGCAGCCTTGCTTTGTGCATTCCTCTCCCTTTTTTTTTTTTTAAGAATTTTTTATTCATTTATTTGACAGAGAGAGAGATCACAAGCAGGCAGAGAGACAGGCAGAGAGAGAGGAGGAAGGAGGCTCCCTGCTGAGCAGAGAGCCCGATGCGGGGCTCGATCCCAGGACCCTGAGATCATGACCCGAGCCGAAGGCAGCGGCTTAACCCACTGAGCCACCCAGGCGCCCCCATTCCTCTCCCTTTAAGATCACTTTGGATGAGCCTTCAAGGCCTGGGCCATTTACAAATGCTTGCACGGTTTCCTTCTCCTGTCCCATGCGCTTACCAGCCGCACTTCAGTCCGGCTCCTTTCATCGCTGCACTATGTCAAAGTCAGTTGGTACCAAAGTAGATTTGGAATGGCCTTAAATGGTTCTCCTTACTCAGGACTTGGGGAAAGGCTCCACTTAGGAGCTCCACAGATGGCATTTAGAGGAGGGTGGAAGGGTCCAGGCAGAGTGTCATGATCTTCCTGGGAGGCTCCAAGCATTAATTTAGTCTTGGCAAGTTACAGAAAGCCCCAGAATGGGCACCCAGATCATGCCACAGCCAGGCTTAGTGATGACCAAACCCACAAAATTTATGCACTCCTCACTTCATGGGGTCTCCAAAGCCAGGCTCTCAACATCCACTAATACCTTCTTATCTGCTCCAAAATGTCTTATTTTGGATCCTGTATGCTGTAATAACATGGTCAGAACTGGTCTCTGAAGATGGCAGTGGCAGGTGTAAAAATGGTCCCCTGGACAGTCAGGGATGTGTTAGGTGGAAATCAATGCTTCTCTTTCTCTCTCTCTCTCTCCCATTTCTCTCTCCCTCCCTCCCTCCTCTCTTTTCTCTCTCTCTGTCTCGATAACAACAAACCAAAACTTGATTTATAACACCAGCCCATGTCTGTGCTATGAATACCACCACCAGAGCAGATTTCAAGCTATTAACTTGATGCCACTGAGCCCTAGAGCTGGGCACACAGCGTTGGCAGAAGGTGTGCATGACCAGCCGCCAAAAGTCCAGGTCAGCCCAGCACACTGTGCCAAGGCCCAGCTAGAAAGGCTGCAGTTCTGTGGGTGTCTCCCCCTTGCTGGATAGTTACCCATCCCGATCTTTATTCATTCATCCAGCAATGGTATGTTAAGCACACACAAAATACTGTCCATTATTCTAGATGCTCATCTAATTGAAATCTCACTAGCACCCTGTAAACAATGACATTTATAGCTAATGCTTTATTTATTTAGTGCTTACCACATGCCAGGTATTGTTCCAAACCCACTTCAGCTATTTCTCATGCTGTACTCTCAACAACTATTATACTCCTCCAGGTAAAGTGTATGATTAGCCCCATTCCATATATGAGGCACTTGGAGCACAGAGAGGAGGAGGGATTTGCTCAGGGTCCTAGGGCTGGAAGGGGGTAGGATGAGGATGAGACCCAGGCACCCGGGCTCGGGTCCATGTTCTGCATCCCACATACGATGATCTTCAAACGACAAAGGAGAAAACTCAAGGAGCAGACTTCCAATGACATACCCAATAGACACAGATGGTAAAGAATGAGTAGGGGTTCAAAGTCAGATCTGTCTGACTCCAAAGACTGCTATTTGCCACTCTGTCCCATAGCCTACTGAAGAAGCCATAGGCCTCAGGCCTCCTTCAAGAGCCTTCTGTGATCATGGATTCAGTTCAGAAAGAAAATATCTTCTTCTAGCTACTATGTATCCTTATAGCCCAAGGGAGGGGATCAGATTGCCACACTCAGCTTCCTTTCAACTGGAGGGCTGGGAGAGTATTCATACACAAATCCTTTCTCTGGGGTCAAAATCCCCAAGCAAGCAAGACCTACGAATGAGGGAAGAGGGTCTGGGTTTGGGTTTCCTAGAGGGCTTATTCCTCACTCACCTTCGGAATTCACAATCAGGTACAATTAAGGTACACTCGTGGCTGGGAGATAGACTAGAGGGCCAAGAACAAAAGTCTTCCTGGACCAGTCTGGGTGTTCACCATGGGGTCCCGGCCATACGTCAGAGAGGCGCTGCTGAGCGATCACACTCTTTCTGCTCCTGACACCCTCAGACTTGTGGTGGTCACAGAGCTGGTAATCCGAGCAACCAGGAAGAGATTCCAGCTTCCCCCCATCTCCCCTGCCCCGCAGGACCAGAGCTCCAGGCTCTCTAGTCCACCAGTTCTCTATTCATCCACCATGAGCAATTCAGAAAATGAAAACAGGAATAATGGACTAATAGAAATCAGTTGTCCTCGTGGATGAAATGACCTTGGACGAGGGCCAGCTTGCCTGGGGCTGTGTGAGACAGAAACCCATAGAAAGTAAAGGTGGGACAGTGGCCCAAATGCTAGCATGCGAAATTACTTACAGGGCATAAAATACTCCTGCTCCTCTGATGGTTTTCAGCAGGAATCCCAGGACTTATTAAAAATGCCAGGATGGGTGATTAATGCCAGCTGCATCCAGGCAGAGTGGAGCGGACACTGCTTCAGGTCCCGCCCCTCCAGCTCGGGAGTACTGAGCACAGCCCTTGCTGTGAACTTCAACGGAGGGAGTTACCAAGACCTCAAAGCTTCAGGAAATGCTGGCATGGGACCTATAACAGCGGGTCAGATCTGAGCTGAGAACAGACCCTGCTGGTGTCCCAGCACACAAAGGGGATTCCAGGAGGGCGAGGTCTAGTATGGGCCCTTGGGAATGTTCAGTTGCTGTTGGCAGTTAAGCTGGAGGCCAGCTGGAATTCTGGTGCTAAATTCTCCTTTTGTGCAAGACTTGGAGAGCTCTGAGTGCTGCCCAGCTCAGAAACTTGATCCAAAACCTCATGACCGACAGCATAAGAGTTTAGGTTATGAGTCCAAAATTTCAAGATTCTGAGATCTTGAAAGTCTGTGATTTTTGGAGATTGACTCCCATGGTCCTGAGATGCTGGAAGTCTAAGCTTCTATACACGCTACAGTAACAACCTCCCCCCAAGCCCCAGCCCTGGCCGCATCACTGTTGGCCTACGGCACTGAAGGTCCCAGTCCCTGCTTGCTTTGCCTCCTTGGCAAGCCTCTGTGCTCAAGTCACATTTCCAAACACACTGAACTCAGTGGTGCCACAGTACCTTTGCATGAACTGCTCCCTCCCCGAAACTTTCCTCTTACCTCATCTGACCCTGCTGAGGCTCTTTCAGAATTCTTCCTTCTTCTGCGGCTCTTCAAGTAGAGGAAAGGCTAGGGGAAGGGAAGGAATTTTTTTCTCCTTGGAACATGGACACAGGGCACTGGAAACACTGATGGGTTCCAGGAGACCAGTGAGGACCACCAGTAGGCCTTGAGGTCCAAGTCCTATGGCAGAGCCCTGAGTGTCCTCTGGGGGAAGAGCGAAGGCTCCCACAGGCTCTAAGTCAACTCTGTACTTCTGCAAATCACTGGCTGCTCAGGCTGTGTGAGACGAGCAGCCCCAGCCTGGCTGAGTCATGACTCAGGAGATGTCGTGGGCTTTGCACACATATTTATACCCCACCCACTGTCAGTGCTTGTCAGATCAGCGGGTTTGGTGCTCTTTTCCTCAGCTCACTGAACATCCTTAGGCAATCTATTCTCAAAGGAAAGAATCCTGTGAAGAGGTGCACAATAAGGCAGAACCCAAGAGCTCTGCTCTCAGTCCTTGGGTTTTTGTTTTTTTATTGAAAGATGTCACACAAAGCAGAAAGAGCAGGGACTCAGGGGACAGACTGATTTTAATTTAATTCCGGGTGTGGCCAACTATCAGCTGTGTGACTTTGGGTGTTAACCTCTCTGAGCCTCAATTACCTATTGCTGAGATGGAAATAATGTTACCTACTTCTTTGGGTGGCTGTAGGGTTCTGTGAGACTATGAAGGACATGTTATAAGTGCTTAAGGATTGCTGTTACTGAATGTTCATTAGTCTGAACTCCCCTGTTCCCTTCTTCCTTAGGAAGTGCCTAGGGGGAGGAGTCAAGATGGCGGAGAAGTAGCAGGCTGAGACTACTTCAGGTAGCGGGAGATCAGCTAAATAGCTTATCTAAAGATTGCAAACACCTACAAATCCAACAGGAGATCGAAGAGAAGAAGAACAGCAACTCTAGAAACAGAAAATCAACCACTATCTGCAAGGTAGGACTGGCGGAGAAGTGAATCCAAAGCGACTGGAAGATAGACCGCGGGGGGAGAGGCCGGCTCCCGGCAAGCGGCGGAGCAACGGAGCACAAAATCGGGACTTTTAAAAGTCTGTTCCGCTGAGGGACATCGCTCCAGAGGCTTAACCGGGGTGAAGCCCACGCGGGGTCAGCGTGACCTCAGGTCCCGCAGGGTCACAGAAGGATCGGGGGTGTCTGAGTGTCACAGAGCTCACAGGTATTAGAACGGGGAAGCCGGCTACAGAGACAGAGCCGAGGAGTGACTCTCAGCTCAGGGTTACCTTAAACCGGTCGCAGGCTCGGTCAACTCAGAGCGCGGCCGGAGGCTAGGGTGACGGGAGTAATTGGGCACTGTTCTCAGAGGGCGCACTGAGGAGTGGGGCCCCGGGCTCTCGGCTCCTCTGGGCCGGAGACCGGGAGGCCGCCATCTTCATCCCCGCCCTCCGGAACTCTACGGAAAGCGCTCAGGGAACAAAAGCTCCCGAAAGCAAACCCAGCAAACCCGAGCGGATTACTCAGCCCGGCCCCGGGTAAGGGCGGTGAAACTCTGCCTGGGGCAAAGACGCTTGAGAATCACTACAACAGGCCCCTCCCCCAGAAGATCAATGAGAAACCCAGCCAGGACCAAGTTCACCTACCAAGGAGTGCAGTTTCAATACCAAGGAGAGCGGCGGAATTCCAGAGGAGAAGAAAGCAAAGCACAGAACTCATGGCTTTCTCCCCACGATTCTTTAGCCTTGCAGTTAATTTAATTTTTTTTCTTTTTCAATTTTTTTTCTCTTCTTCTGCTAAATATTTTTAACTTTTACCGTTTTCTTTTTAAACGTTTTTTAAGTAGTTTATCTAATATATATATATTTTTTTCCTTTTTATATTTTTTATCGGCTTTCTTTTTTTAATAGTTTCTTTTTTTTTTTTTTCTTTCTGAACCCCTTTTTATCCCCTTTCTCCCCCCTCACGATTTGGGATCTCTTCTGATCTGGCTAAAGCATATTTTCCTGGGATTGTTGCCACCCTTTTAGTATTTTACTTGCTCCTTCATATACTCTTATCTGGACAAAATGACAAGGTGGAAAAATTCACAACAAAAAAAAGAACAAGAAGCAGTACCAAAGGCTAGGGACCTAATCAATACAGACATTGGTAATATGTCAGATATAGAGTTCAGAATGATGATTCTCAAGGTTCTAGCTGGGCTTGAAAAAGGCATGGAAGATATTAAAGCAACCCTCTCGGGAGATATAAAAGCCCTTTCTGGAGAAATAAAAGAACTAAAATCTAACCAAGTTGAAATCAAAAAAGCTATTAATGAGGTGCAATAAAAAATGGAGGCTCTCACTGCTAGGATAAATGAGGCAGAAGAAAGAATTAGCGATATAGAAGACCAAATGACAGAGAATAAAGAAGCTGAGCAAAAGAGGGACAAACAGCTACTGGACCACGAGGGGAGAATTCGAGAGATAAGTGACACCATAAGACGAAACAACATTAGAATAATTGGGATTCCAGAAGAAGAGGAAACAGAGAGGGGAGCAGAAGGTATGTTGGAGAGAATTATTGGAGAGAATTTCCCCAATATGGCAAAGGGAACAAGCATCAAAATCCAGGAGGTTCAGAGAAACCCCCTCAAAATCAATAAGAATAGGTCCACACCCCGTCACCTAATAGTCAAATTGACAAGTCTTAGTGACAAAGAAAAGATCCTGAAAGCAGCCCGGGAAAAGAAGTCTGTAACGTACAATGGTAAAAATATTAGATTGGCAGCAGACTTATCCACAGAGACCTGGCAGGCCAGAAAGAGCTGGCATGATATATTCAGAGTACTAAATGAGAAAAACATGCAGCCAAGAATACTATATCCAGCTAGGCTATCATTGAAAATAGACGGAGAGATTAAAAGCTTCCAGGACAAACAAAAACTGAAAGAATTTGCAAATACCAAACCAGCTCTACAGGAAATATTGAAAGGGGTCCTCTAAGCAAAGAGAGACCCTAAAAGTAGTAGATCAGAAAGAAACAGAGACAATATACAATAACACTCACCTTACAGGCAATACAATGGCACTAAATTCATATCTCTCAATACTTACCCTGAATGTTAATGGGCTAAATGCCCCAATCAAAAGACACCGGGTATCAGAATGGATAAAAAAACAAAACCCATCTATATGTTGCCTATAAGAAACTCATCTTAAACCCGAAGACACCTCCAGGTTTAAAGTGAGGGGGTGGAAAAGAATTTACCATGCTAATGGACATCAGAAGAAAGCAGGAGTGGCAATCCTTATAGCAGATCAATTAGATTTTAAGCCAAAGACTATAATAAGAGATGAGGAAGGACACTATATCATACTCAAAGGAACTGTCCAACAAGAAGATCTAACAATTTTAAAAATCTATACCCCTAACGTGGGAGCAGCCAACTATATAAACCAATTAATAACAAAATCAAAGAAACACATCGACAAGAATACAATAATAGCAGGGGATTTTAACACTCCCCTCACTGAAATGGACAGATCATCCAAGCAAAAGATCAACAAGGAAATCAAGGCCTTCAATGACACACTGGACCAGATGGACATCACAGATATATTCAGAACATTTCATCCCAAAGCAACAGAATACACATTCTTCTCTAGTGCACATGGAACATTCTCCAGAATAGATCACATTCTTGGTCCTAAATCAAGTCTCAACCGGTATCAAAAGATTGGGATCATTCCCTGCATATTTTCAGACCACAATGCTCTAAAGCTAGAACTCAATCACAAGAGGAAATTGGGAAAGAACCCAAATACATGGAGACTAAACAGCATCCTTCTAAGGAATGAATGGGTCAACCAGGAAATTAAAGAAGAATTGAAAAAATTCATGGAAACAAATGATAATGAAAACACAACGGTTCAGAATCTGTGGGACACAACAAAGGCAGTCCTGAGAGGAAAAAATATAGCGGTACAAGCCTTTCTCAAGAAACAAGAAAGGTCTCAGGTACACAACCTAACCCTACACCTAAAGGAGCTGGAGAAAGAACAAGAAAGAAACCCTAAACCCAGCAGGAGAAGAGAAATCATAAAGATCAGAGCAGAAATCAATGAAATAGAAACCAAAAAAAACAATAGAACAAATCAACGAAACTAGGAGCTGGTTCTTTGAAAGAATTAATAAGATTGATAAACCCCTGGCCAGACTTCTCAAAAAGAAAAGAGAAAGGACCCAAATAAATAAAATCATGAATGAAAGAGGATAGATCACAATGAACACCAAAGAAATACAGACAATTATAAGAACATACTATGAGCAACTCTACGCCAACAAATTTGACAATCTGGAAGAAATGGATGCATTCTTAGAGACATATAAACTACCACAACTGAACCAGGAAGAAATAGAAAGACTGAACAGACCCATAACCAGTAAGGAGATTGAAACAGTCATCAAAAATCTCCAAACAAACAAAAGCCCAGGGCCAGATGGCTTCCCGGGGGAATTCTACGAAACATTTAAAGAAGAACTAATTCCTATTCTCCTGAAACTGTTCCAAAAAAATAGAAATAGAAGGAAAACTTCCAAACTCATTTTATGAGGCCATCATCACCTTGATCCCAAAACCAGACAAGGATCCCATCAAAAAAGAGAACTACAGACCAATATCCTTGATGAACACAGATGCAAAAATTCTCGCCAAAATACTAGCCAATAGGATTCAACAGTACATTAAAAGGATTATTCACCACAACCAAGTGGGATTTATTCCAGGGCTGCAAGGTTGGTTCAACATCCGCAAATCAATCAATGTGATTCAACACATTAATAAAAGAAAGAACAAGAACCATATGATACTCTCCATAGATGCTGAAAAAGCATTTGACAAAGTACAGCATCCCTTCCTGATCAAAACTCTTCAAAGTGTAGGGATAGACGGCACATACCTCAATATTATCAAAGCCATCTATGAAAAACCCACCGCAAATATCATTCTCAATGGAGAAAAACTGAAAGCTTTTCCGCTAAGGTCAGGAACACGGCAGGGATGTCTGTTATCACCACTGCTATTCAACATAGTACTAGAAGTCCTAGCCTCAGCAATCAGACAACAAAAGGAAATTAAAGGCATCCAAATCGGCAAAGAAGAAGTCAAACTATCACTCTTTGCAGATGATATGATACTCTATGTGGAAAACCCAAAAGACTCCACTCCAAAACTGCTAGAACTTGTACAGGTATTCAGTAAAGTGTCAGGATATAAAGTCAACGCACAGAAATCAGTTGCATTTCTCTACACCAACAACAAGACAGAAGAAAGAGAAATTAAGGAGTCCATCCCATTTACAATTGCACCCAAAACTATAAGATACCTAGGAATAAACCTAACCAAAGAGACTAAGAATCTATACTCAGAAAACTATAAAGTACTCATGAAAGAAATTGAGGAAGACACAAAGAAATGGAAAAATGTTCCATGCTCCTGGATTGGAAGAATAAATATTGTGAAAATGTCTATGCTACCTAAAGCAATCTACACATTTAATGCAATTCCTATCAAAGTACCATCCATTTTTTTCAAAGAAATGGAACAAATAATCCTAAAATTTATATGGAACCAGAAAAGACCTCGAATAGCCAAAGGAATATTGAAAAAGAAAGCCAAAGTTGGTGGCATCACAATTCCAGACTTCAAGCTCTATTACAAAGCTGTCATCATCAAGACAGCATGGTACTGGCACAAAAACAGACACATAGATCAATGGAACAGAATAGAGAGCCCAGAAATAGACCCTCAACTCTATGGTCAACTCATCTTCGACAAAGCAGGAAAGAATGTCCAATGGAAAAAAGGCAGCCTCTTCAATAAATGGTGTTGGGAAAATTGGACAGCCACATGCAGAAAAATGAAATTGGATCATTTCCTGACACCACACACGAAAATAGACTCAAAATGGATGAAGGATCTCAATGTGAGAAAGGAATCCATCAAAATCCTTGAGGAGAACACAGGCAGCAACCTCTTCGACCTCAGCCGCAGCAACATCTTCCTAGGAACATCACCAAAGGCAAGGGAAGCAAGGGCAAAAATGAACTATTGGGATTTTATCAAGATCAAAAGCTTTTGCACAGCAAAGGAAACAGTGAACAAAACCAAAAGACAACTGACAGAATGGGAGAAGATATTTGCAAATGACATATCAGATAAAGGGCTAGTGTCCAAAATCTATAAAGAACTTAGCAAACTCAACACCCAAAGAATTAATAATCCAATCAAGAAATGGGCAGAGGACATGAACAGACATTTCTGCAAAGAAGACATCCAGATGGCCAACAGACACATGAAAAAGTGCTCCACATCACTCGGCATCAGGGAAATACAAATCAAAACCACAATGAGATATCACCTCACACCAGTCAGAATGGCTAAAATTAGCAAGTCAGGAAATGACAGATGCTGGCGAGGATGCGGAGTAAGGGGAACCCTCCTACACTGTTGGTGGGAATGGAAGCTGGTGCAACCACTCTGGAAAACAGCATGGAGGTTCCTCAAAATGTTAAAAATAGAACTACCCTATGACCCAGCAATTGCACTGCTGGGTATTTACCCTAAAGATACAAACGTAGTGATCCGAAGGGGCACATGCACCCGAATGTTTATAGCAGCAATGTCTACAATAGCCAAACTATGGAAAGAACCTAGATGTCCATCAACAGACGAATGGATAAAGAAGAGGTGGTATATATACACAATGGAATACTATGCAGCCATCAAAAGAAATGAAATCTTGCCATTTGCGATGACGTGGATGGAACTAGAGGGTATCATGCTTAGCGAAATAAGTCAATCGGAGAAAGACAACTATCATATGAGCTCCCTGATATGAGGGAGAGGAGATGCAATATGCGGGGTTAAGGGGGTAGGAGAAGAATAAATGAAACAAGATGGGATTGGGAGGGAGACAAACCATAAGTGACTCTTAATCTCACTAAACAAACTGAGGGTTGATGGGGGGAGGGGGGTTGGGAGAGGGGGGGTGGGGTTATGGATATTGGGGAGGGTATGTGCTATGGTGAGTGCTGTGAAGTGTGTAAACCTGGCGATTCGCAGACCTGTACCCCTGGGGATAAAAATATATGTTTATAAAAAATAAAATTAAAAAAAAAAAAAAAAAGGAAGTGCCTAGACAAGGAGCAGCCTCTCCTGCATTATTTGGGGAAGCCAGGACTGCAGCAAATTGCCCTGGGAATTTCCCAGGGCCAGTGCACTGCTGCTTCTTTGGGGCGGGGGGGGCGCATTTCATATTCAGTCCTCAACCAGCTTCCCATCCTAACCTGTCCTCTGCTTACTGAACAGCCCTTTATAAGGTAATTCCTGTAGGCAAGGACTCCTAAGAGCTTTATTTGTATTAAGTGATTTAACACTCGGAAAAACTCTATTTGGTAAGTATTACTGAGAACCCATTTTATAGATGAGAAAACTGAGGCACAAACAGGGCAAGTGATGTGTCCAAGTTCCGATGATTAGCAAGCAGCAGAGCCAGCATTCTGGGTCTGGCAGTCTAGCCCTATGCTTGCCCTTGGGAATCATGGCAGGGGGAGCGCCACTGAATGAGCACCTGTCGGCTCAGGCTTTGTGTTGGCCCTTCAGCAGGTCTCATCCATGTCACTTTGCAATTTAAAGCATGAAAACCTAAAGGAAGCCTCTGCCATCTCTGTTCCCATTCACAGCACCCCTATGAAGCAGGGACTTTTTATGCATTTTGGCACATCTTACCAACGAACATAACAAAGCTACGAAGAGTGGATGGATGTGCTCAGGGTCCTAGGGCTGGAAGTGGGTGGGACGGGGATGCAAACCCAGGTACTCTGACTCAGGTCCATGTTCTTAATCCCACATGTGGTTTTCTTCAAATTACAAAGGAGAAATCCAGTGCCAACATCCAGTATTGTGGACCATGGACCTTTCACAGGACATGCTGAACCCTGGCTCAAGGGAGACAGGCCGTGTTCCCTGGGTACTCACTCATTCAACAAACAGCACTGAGAGTCTCCCTGTGCCTTTCACTGCTCAGAGGGTAAACCAAGCTCCTCCCCTCAAGGAGCTCCAAGACTGGAAGGGCAATACCCAGACACACCACTGGATGTGTATTATGATGTCAGGCATCGAGTTGGTGCTATGTGGAAGGAGCAAGCAAGTGAGGCACACACGAGGCCAGGAGTGGGGGCCTAGCAGCTGTGGTCTCCAAGCAAGGGGAACACTGACCCAGAGGGAACATAGCCGTGGATTTCAGGAGAAACCCCAGCAAAGGGGTAGGCCTGGGGACGGGCCTAAGCAAGGGGCTGGGGTTCAGGAAAAGGCCCAGGGCTGAGAAGTAAAGGGAGGCAGAGCCCGCCACCTAGCCTGGCAGGGCGTGTCTGGAGAAATGGAGCAGGCAGCCCCTCTGGACGGCACGGTTAGCTCCCATTCATCCTTCCCATGCACCCTTAGCTTGGGGATCCCCAGCCTCAGCCATGCACCTGAGCAGAGAAGGGGCTGGAGAAGGGGAGGGCCGATACCGCCCTCCCCCAAGGCAAAACCCTTTCTAGCCATGCTTCAGGTTCTCTCGGGCCTGGGAAAGGCTGGGAGTGAGGGGGACTCCAATCTAGGCCTGGGCTCTGAGTGGGTCATTCCTCTTGCTCCTGGGCACAGAGGTGTCTGATAAAGCTCCCTAAATACTTGAGTCTGTTGAGGCCTGCAGTGAAGCCCAAGTGCAGACAAAAATGATCAGCTGTTGGAAGCACTGTTTTGTTTTGTTTTGTTGTTGTTTGTTTGAATCTCAGAGCCTAGGATTACAGAGGTCCTCTTGCCAGAAGCATCCCTACGTGGACTGCTAACATCAGCCAGGTCCTGGGCTCCGTCCCAGGCTACCCGGGCTTTCCTGACCACGCTGTGTATATTCTTCTTACTTTAAAGCTACCAAAGGCAGAGCCCCCAGGCCAGAGATGCTCTCAGAATGCTGGACAGAGACAAGCACAGGAGGCTCCAGGACGGGAGTGCATCACCTTGCCCAGGAGCTGTCATCTAAAGTCTGCAACCTGCACAGCCAGCCGCCTGCTGGTATATTATTTTGGCCAGGCCTTTCGGGATTATTGATTTCTTTTCAGACCCTTCTATTTTAGCAACATTTATCATCATATTCCTCTAGTGAGACTTCAGAAAACCCAAGAAATAGCACTTCCCTGATAGACATGCCCCAAATACTGAGAACATTGCTCTTCCACACTTCATGTCCCTATTGTGTTTCTTTCATTCGTGTGTCCAATGGGCAGATTTTTACGGAGCGCTCAACGCGTGGCAGGCCTGGTTCTCGGTGCTGGGCCCGTGGGGTAAGTAAGTTAGGGTTCTGGCCTCAAGAAGCTCGCAATGTGGTGGGAGGAAGTAATTAAACAGATCGTTTTAGTGCATTGAAATATGTTCTAAAAGTGGTTGTCACAAGATGCTGTGATAACATAGTACAGGATGGGATAAGCTTTATAGGATATTTGAGTTTGTCTCAAAGGGATGGGTGAGGAGGGTTTTCTAGGAAGATAAAGAGGACAGAAAAATTGTCCCGGGGAGAAACACACAGCATGCATAAAGGCTGAGAACATGAACATGCATGACATGTTTGGGAAGTGGGAAGTGGCAGGCCTGCTGAGTGTGGGTTATGCCAGGTGGGGGGTGCAAACGACCCCCTGCAGACTCCAGAGCGCTGGGAGACACAAGGCGGCTTTGCTGCTTACCCCTGCGGGCTCACAGCCAGGTGGGACAGGCCCCACCCTCCTGGGCAGCCACGGAACCTCACCCAGCCACCGCCACGTCCCTCTGCTGTTAACCACCAGTGGCTGGACAACCCTGCATAGAAAGAGAGGCATATCTTTCGAGTCTGGCGGGACACTGAGGAAGTCAGATAGCTGAGTGGTACTTTTATTGCTTCCCTGCCCCCCCTCCACTGACTTTGAAAGAGCAAAGAACTGGCAGGATATCAGCCGGGGGTGTGGAGGGTGTTTGCAAGCAGTGTCTGGCTTTCTGGATACTGGAACCACAAAAGCTGGATCAAGTGGGGCGACAGTGTGTGAGGGCAGGAAGAGAGTTTACCTAGGGATTAGCATGCAGGCAGAGGAGAGAAATCCACCGGTGAACTGGTTACCATGGAGAGCAGCCAGGGATGTGGTGAGAGAGGCGGGTGTGGGAGGGACCATGAGTTGGATGAGGAAACTGTTGAGCTGGGAGCTGAAGACAGAACTAATCTCCCCAGGAGTCTATGCCGCAGGGGGCACCTAGGTGGTCAGTCAGTTAGCGTCTGATTCTTGATTTCGGCTCAGGTCATGACCTCAGGATTATGGGATCCAGCGGCAGGCTCTGCACCCAGTGGGGAATCTGCTTGGGATTCTCCCTCTCCGTCTTTCCCCCTCCCCACGCTCTCTCTCTCTCTTTCTAAAATAAATTAATTTAAAGAAATAAGCCTACATAGCAGTGCTGACAGCAAGGGTAGCAAACAAAGTCAATTTCAGGCTGGAAGCCAGGTGTGGGGTGATCCCACAGGTATTACAAAGATGTGCAGGTGACTTGAGTCTGGGGGAACAGCGCTGCTGGGGCAGGAAGGGTTAACTCCTTCCTCAGCATGCCTCATGGAAGGATGGAAGCATTGGGTGGGGAGGCTAAAGGAGAGAAGAAAGCAGGTGAGAGGGAATCTCTATGGGCTGTTGGTGCTGTGGCCAGATGGAGCAAGAGGGAGGTTGTTTATGGCCCCGACGGCAGGGTGAGTGGGGAGTGAACAGGGAGGGCCCTGGCTGCCCAGACACCAAAAGGAAGGCTTCCACCTCATTCGAAGCAGGATGTCTGACCTCTTACTGAGCTAACAATTCCCTCCCCCGATGGCTAGAGGGAAGGATGCCATGGTAATTACCCTTTGTACATCTCAGAGAGTCTAATGAAACCTACAGGTCTTCCCTCCCAACCCCCAAAATGCACACACACACACATATACACACACATACAAACGCACACATGCAAACACAAAGACACCCTTTGCCTATGACCCCAACAACTGCCCATGGTTCTTATAGGACTCCATGGGCTCTGACTAAAACTCACTCTTTCCTTAGCCCCTGAGTCTTTGCAATTATACCTCCCGCCTCAAGATCTAGCTTTTGCAAGGTATATTAAATACCATGGGGGGCGCCTGGGTGGCTCAGTGGGTTAAGCCTCTGCCTTCGGCTCAGGTCATGATCCCAGGGTCCTGGGATCGAGCCCCGCATCAGGCTCTCTGATCAGCAGGGAGTCTGCTTCCCCCTCTCTCTCTGCCTACTTGTGATCTCTGTCTGTCAAAAAAATAAATAAAATCTTTAAAAAAAAAAAATACCATGGGCTCGGATAGACTTTCCCTGACCATCTCCTCAAATCTTCCAATCCACCTCCTTCCATCCCTACATGTTCTCTCCCCTACCTGTCCTGTCTTATTTTCCTGCAAGTGTTTTCAAGTATCTAAAAATCATATTAGTCCTTGCCTGGTTATTTGGATGTTGTCTGTATGTGTGGCTAAAATGTACATTCTGTATAGGCATGGGCTTTTTCTCTCTACTGATTTCTAGTGCTGCAACAGGGTTTGATACATGAACAATATAAATTTTTAAAAAAGACACTTTGATATTCTGGGCTTATCCGTTCCTATCAACCATGAAGAACTGGTGAAGTGGACTGTGGGAACCTCGGGGACAATGTCCATATCGTCTCACAGGGCCTGTTAGAGGCAGGCAGGCCAGGTGGACCCAAAGCCTAGGCTTTAGTAGACAGATTTCCAAAAGTGGATGGGAAAGAAAGCTGTGATCTCATGGGTTAGAGGCTTTGGAAGGAGGCCCTTAGAACCAATTCTGCTTATGTAACCAGCAATGATCCAAAACAGGAATAACATGGGAGAAACCCAGAAAAATCAAATCCCGGGGAACTCCTAAGGAGGCTCTTATTTTTTAAAGGTCATGTAGAGAAAATAAAAGGAGATTCAAAATTGCAGTTGATTGGGCTCTGTAAGAACAGAATTAAGAAGATGAGGAAGAAGGGACCCGTGATTGAGGCCAATGGCCTATTGTGTGAGACGCCGAAGAGAAAGCCCAGCTCCCTAGCTTCATTCTGTAGCTACCTCTGTGTCTGCGAGAGGAATGCTGGATTTGAAGGGAAGAAGAAGGAAATTAACATTTATTAAATAACTGCTATGTTCCTGCACTAAAGTACTCCACACATTACAGGCATTATTTAATTTTCAAAACAACCCTGAGAGGAGCTATTGGTATTTGCGTTTTATAGACAAGAAAACTGAGGTGTTAACATGATGGGACCAAGATTGCATACTTCATCAGCATGTCTTTCTGCAAAGTGAGCTCCTTCCATCCCCACTGCCTTCTCTCTCAATCTGAGAGGATCACCGGATCTCCTAGGATGGACCTCTGACCTGGGCATCCCCATCTTGTGCTGGCTGTGCCAGAGATCACGGGGCGGCTGGCTGAAGGGGAGAAAGGGGAGACAGTGATCACCACGAGAAATAGTGACTCTGGGCCAGCAGGCCCCTCCTGAGCACTTTCCACAACTAACTCATTTACTCCTCACCACAAGCTTATAGGAAAGCTTATATTAAGTTATTCTTCTTATTTTATTTTTTAAAGTTTTAAAAAAGATTTTGGTTATCTGACAGAGAGAGAGACAATGATAGAGGAAACAAGCAGCGGGAGTGGGAGAGGGAGAAGCAGGCTTCCCACTGAGCAGGGAGCCTGATGCGGGGCTCGATCCCAGGACCCTAGGACCATGACCTAAGCTGAGCAGGAGCCTACTGACTGAGCCTCCCAGGCACCCCATATTCTTCCTATTTTAAAGATAAGAAAACTAAGGTTACAAAGGCATCAGTGTAAGTCACCAGCTTATAAATGGCAGAATCAAGATTCAAACCCAGGCAGTCAGGCCTCATTGCTGGACATTTAACTACTCTGCTAAAAATGAATGTGAAAAGAGTGACTGGCAGTCAGTCTAGTTTCCAACCAAGAAGACCATGATTCAAGGCACTGAGATCTGTGAGATATTGTATCACTGAACTAATATGGAGAAGAAAGGGGCTGGAAAACCATTATTGACTCAAGAAAAGGGCAAGGATTATTCATATTACAGGCAATGGGATTTAATACCAAACACAGGCATGATTTCTTTTTTAAGAGAGGAGGAAAGAGGTCCCAGGTACATAAACCCAGCATGGGTGCGTAGGCTGAAAATGGAGGGAGTATGGTGCTTAAGATTAGCAGAAGCCCGGGTAGCCAGGGGTGGAGGGCACAGGGTGGGCAGGACTGCAATGGAGTGAGAGAAAGTGAGGGGCAAACCTTGAAGATGGGGCCCTGTAAGTCAAGCTTAAGAGGTTTGTCATTATCCAAAGAGCAAGCAGCAAGATCGGAAAGGGGTTTTGAGTACCTACATCATGAAGATTCCCTGGATTCTTGACCCTCAAAGATTGCCAAGTTTGGGGTGATTTGTTACACAGCAATAGATAGCTCATACAATGATTGTTACACAGAGTCTCCCTTCACATCCTTTAGGAAGTTTGTAAACTCAAAGCATAAATGAGTCATCAGGGACTGGAGCAAGCCAGGGAGCCCATGCCTGTCTAACAAAGGAATCTGCTGCTTTGTTCCAGCTGATTCTTATTAAGTATTTCTTAAGAAAATCCAGTAGTCTGGATATTTTGGTGAGATGCCTCCCAGTTTTTAATGTGAGTTCAGAATTTTAAAAATAATGTGCAGGCCAAAAAAGCATTTGCCACCATTTTGAAACTTCTGGACTGGATGCTTGAAATATTTGGACTAGGTATTATATAATCCAGCAAAATAGGCACTAACTGAATGACTGTATCCAAAGGGATTGCTTTATAGCTCAGCGTCAACATCAAAGGGGTTTCTAGCAGCAAGTGAAAAGCTCTGTCATTGGTTCCATCCTACACATATTTTTCCTTGATAGCTTAGATAAACATAGCGAAGCTATACTCCTCAAAATTTGTGACTGATAAGATAGTAGGGGGGATGCTGATAGATCCAAAAAGACTTTAGCAATAGAGAATGATGGCTCAAGTCTAACAAGACGGAATTTGACACGCATGACGTTGGAAGCTGTGTACCTGTCTCCCAAATGCAAGGTCACAAGATAGGAAGTGGGAGCTAAAATGTGTATGTTGGTCCTGAGGCAGCTCATATGGGAAGGGACGGAAATTGAGGTGAGAAATGACCATTGGCCTCCCATGAGTGGGTGGGGAAGGTCCTAGAAGCAGAGAGGAAGAAGATGGACCAGACATATGTAGCCTCAGGGGATCCTGGCAGCCAGGGAAGGGCTGAAGGTGCCAGCCAGCCATCAGCGTCAGGGAGGCACAGCTAAGGTGGCAGGCGGTACCTAGAGTAGGTATGACATGGATCCCATACTAGGAGGCTGACAGCCAGCAACAGCTGAAAACCCAAACAGAAGACAGTCCAGCGGGGAACATGGCCCATCTCCCTGGACTAGGGGTAAGGGGTGTGGTCACATAGAAAAAGAACTCAGCACCCAACAAACAAGTTGGAATCACTTGCCACTGTCATGCTCCAACTTATCCCAGAGCCTTGGTTCATTAAGATGAAGTGGGGAGGGGAGGAAGGGAGGGACTCAAGACGAGGCCCATAATGATGGCTGCCTGGAAGCAGAATGGGGACTCACTACCGTACCTGGGTAGGGTTCTGAGCCTTCAGCCTTGGATCCCATTTCCATTCCTTAACATGCTTCTCACTCCTAGCTTTGAGGTCACCTGGAATATCTGTGCTATCACCAGAGTAATCCTTACTTGACTCTGGTTGGATGCTCATGGAGTAAGCACCCAGCTCTTGTTTCATTTCTTGATAGTCTCTGTGGGTTGGAACTTTGCCGTGAGTGAGTTACTGGTAAAGAGCTTTAAACAACTTTCCTAAACTGGGAATAGAATTGACTCCAGTGCCTAGGTGAGGCTCAGTGTCCCCTCTTTAGCGGCTGAAGGTAGGCAGGGGGCAGGTAGTTCTCTGATACAGGACACCGGAGGGCAGTAGTGAGCTGAGGCCAAGCCACCTGGCTATAAGCTGTCTTATAACAGGGGGCTAGGAAACAGTTTTGAAAAGGGGCATGATATGATCAGAGCTTTCCTCTGACAAGATCCTTCCAGCAATGGGATGTATTCTGGGAGACAGGAAGACACACAGACTGGAAGTGGGAGGCTGCACCTGTCTTAAGAATGAACAGTAGAGTCCCAGAATTCCCAGAAACAAAAGCTTTCAGACAGTTTAAAATTTTCCCAGTATGCTTAAGCTCCTTTGTCACATTTTACTTGTAAGGCTCCTAATTTCAAGATTCAGAAAGCCCCAAAGACTAGGCTGGATGTCCTTCCCCTGGAGCCCCTGTGTCTCCCAGTCCATCTCCCCCACTAGACGTTAAGCTCTTTGAGGGCTGTGCCCACAGCCTGTTCAGTTATGGCTCTAGTGCCTAGCACTGAACTTAGCATAGAGAATGTGATCTGGAAAGGCTTTCTGCAAAGAAGAACAAATGGTTCACTCCTGTCTCTAGGGAGGACTGCATGAAGTTCACCCACAACAGATGAATTCTTTCTATGGTTTCTATCAAAACACTCAGGGGATCATTTCCAGGATTGGAGAGCTGTCCACATTCCTGCATGGAGCTGGTTTAATAACCACCCCCCACCCCACACACGGACACCCTTAAATTGCTGAAATTAAGTTCATGGGAAGTAAAGAGCAGGCAGACTGGTCTGGCTTTCAAAAAGCACCTCTGTCTGACCCACTGCAAGTCTCTGGAGCCCTTACAGTCAGGGAAAAGTGTGCTTTGGGTACCCGGGCAACCCAGAAGAGAAACAAGACATTGTGATCTGTTTGGCCTCAGAAATACCAGGCCTGGGAACTCAGAGTACAGAAAATGTACTTTCTGAATGAGAAATGAACAAATAAACACAAATTCAGATCAACCTCCTAAATGTGGCAAATAAATGTGATCCTTTATGCTTCTGCACTGTAGCAAAGAGAGCACTGGGGCCATTGTGTGACTTCAGCTCTGATAAGCTCCCTGCAGAGTTTGGTGCTGGGGGGCATGGTCGAGCTGGCGTACTCTGGGCTGTCTTTCCTCCAGGCTCACGTCCCAGTCCCAGCTCTGCTGCCCCTTGTCACGCAGGGGGATGCTGAGGGGGATCCCCTCCAAGCTCCCCTTTGACATTCTGGGTATACAGCACATCTAAGAACAAGAATTCCAGGGTCCGTCAACTAGGGAATAGCCCTTTCTGTTCTTTTGATGAAACATTTCACTTTTACATGTTTAATATTACCCTTTAGTGTAGTAAACGAGATGGGCTCAGGCTGCTTTGCATATAGTAGAAAAAGCATACTAAGCAAAGCCCTCCTGAGCACCTACTGTGTGCCAAGCCCTGTCCTAAACACTGAAGACACACAGTCCCGGTCTCCAGGAGTTCCCAGCCCAGTGGGAGACAGATATGACAACAGACAAGCAGACTCCATTTTAAGTGGTGCGTGTTACTGCGAGGCAGATGCAAATAGCTCAGGGACCTCCCAACAATGAGCTTTCAGTGAGAGTGAGGAGGCTCTTACAGAACATGCGGCATCTGAGTTGGGCTTTAAGGGATGAACTTCATCCCTTAAAGGATAAAGGTGAGCATTATCCTTCTGGTTAGAGGAATCGTTAGAGGAAGATATGAAATGGGCTTATACAGGGAGTAAATTAAAAGTTACCCCAGGTGGCTGGCACAGAATTCTCCATTTAAAGAAGAAAGAGGCTGAAAGGCTGGAAATGAAATAGTAGGGCAGCGGAAGAATCCTGCAATCATGCCTCATTTTATATCACCTTGGGAACACTACCCTTCGGTGTGTTTATAGCATGTAGATTGCTTTTAAGTGATCCAGCCCGGTGGAATTAGATTTCCTTCACCATCAACTATGATACGTAAGCAACACATTCAATATTCTCAGAAAAAATAACTATTGTCATTGGGGGCGTCGACATGTTTTAATCCGCGATGACAGCTCATCTTGAATCCTTCGCCGCTTGTACCTTATTGAACCAGGTTCGGATGGTGGGTGCCTTCCTCCGATCGGCTGCCGCGCTGAGCAGAACTTTGCGGCAACAGAAAGCAAAATAATGAGCTCCTTTTGTCAAGGTGCCCATGGGCGTCTGCTTGGAGTGTGGAGTTATAGAAGACTGAGGACACCAGCCACTGTTTTGTGGAAAAGGACTTGACATGGCATAATTTCAGGGCTGAAGTCTTCCCTTCAGAAGACAGCACCAGCACCCCAAAACCTCTCTGGGGAACTGAGCCTCATTTCTCCTTTGCCAAGACGGAAGTGTGGCATGTTGACACACCTGTCTTGTAGCTGCACACAGAACAGAGACTGTGGGAGGGAGATGGGAAGATATGAAGGTCCCTCATAGTGCCATTGGCATCTGACAAGAAGCCTTGTAGTTAGTGCCTTTGGGGGCGAGGCTTGCTTCTCTTTGGAGTGAGCACAGCTCTGGGAGGTGGGAGCTTTTCTTCCCTGCCCTAGGCATCCCCCTGAGGAAAGCTGTCCTCAGAACCAGCAAAGAAGGGTGGTCATTCAGAAAGAATCATGTTCTCCTCAGGGCCAAAGGGATGATCAGGCTCAAACACGGTGTGGTATGATAGGACATAGGGCAAAAGGCAGGGGCCTGGACAGTAGAGAGGTCTGCAGAAAGCCAATGGTACCTGTAATCTAGCCCTTGACCTTGAACTTGAGACCTGCTTCTCAGAGCATCCCATGGGAAGGCCTTCAACAGTGAGGGGAATGAATCCTTCACCACTGCCTGAATCTGGACACACATTTCTGATGGGCTGTTTTTGCCCTGCTAGGTCATCTCCTGTCATGGGAAACTCAGTACCTCACAAAATAGCGCATTCTCCCATCGAATGGCTCTGGCTGAGAGAAACTATTTTGTCAAGTAGACAAGAAACCTAGCCCACCATTACTTCTATCCACGGCTCCCAAGTTTTGCTGTGACAAACTGCAAGAGACCAGCCCTTTTGGTCCGTAAAGTTGCTTTTACAAGTCTGGGTCTTCCCTTCCGGAAGCTGAATGTGACTGAGGCTTTCAACCACCCGTGTGTGCCAACCCCTTGTCTCCAAGGGGTCAGATCCCACTTTCCTCCCTCTGGAACTTCTCCCACTGGAAGTCTCCACCTGGGGCCTTAGTCCAAGCCTCTATACCTCCTTCTCCCCCACCCTCTGCCAAAGTAGAGAAAGGCTGGGATTCAGGCTTCTGCCAGCACCTGGCACAGACAGCTCGCCCAGCCGACAGCAGCCTCGTCTCCCTGGGAGCAGTGCCTGTGCTAACGTCTCAGCAGTGTGTGGATGCTGCTGACTACTAGGAGCTCCCAGGCACAGGGCCGAGGGCCGGTGGCCTGTGGTCTGCTGGGCACAAGGCTCACCTGCTGTGGAGGAGGGTGAGGCTGATCAACGTTCTTCGGTCCAGCTGCCATGGGTGCTGGAGAGAAGCTTGCCCTCCTGCCAGCGCTTATAGCTGCGGCCCCCTGGACGGGTACGGGACTTCTGTCCCTAATGCCTGGCTTCTGGTCCCAGGCTGTCCTATGCCATGAGCAGGACGCAGGAAATGACATCTGAAGTTCCTTCCAGGCTGCCTGGCTACTCCGAGCTCTCTGCGCCGAGGGACGCCAGGCAAATGATTAGCTCATGCCCTGGCAATTTCCTGACAGCAGGAGCTGAGAACTCCCTTTTCTCATGGGCTCCCCATGAGGTGGGTTTTTTTTTTCTTCTGGAAAGGAGTAAGTGTCAAGAAGAGTGCATACATTCACAACACGGAGCCGGTATCCCTGCTCCAGGAACCAGAGATGTCACTGATCCCTGGATTCCCCAGGGAACCCCGAGCTTCAGGGCCCATGTGTCCACCCACATCATCCATCGGCACCTGGGCAGGACAAGCAAGCGACTGTATTAGCTGGATTCGACTTAGCTGCTTTGATTCTTGTGCCCTCCCTGCGGAAATAGCTTATTCCCACGAAATACAGGAGGACAGGAGGGACAAGAGCAGGAGCTAGAACACTCAAAGGCTGGGATGACCCTTGGGCCCTGAAGGAATTCAGGGTCAAAGAGCACCCAGGGGAGAGGATAGGACATTTAGTGTTAGAGAATCAAGGACAGTCTGATCCTGTGGAAACACAGTTCCACCCAACCCAACCCAGTTCTCAAACTCTCCTGCCCACCACCATATTCTCATTCAGGGGTGACTGCCTCATCTCAACGCTAAACTCAATCCAGCTTTGACTTCACCTTGACCTTGATCTCCTCTTGACCCCAGTCATTCCCCTCAACCCTCACCATACCCTGGCCACTCCACCAGCCAGGACTTCACCACCGCTCTGGCCTCAACTTGAATATAGTAGAAAAAAAAATACAATACAATGTACCCTAGCCATACCTAATCCAGTTCTCAGCAGCCACTGACCCTATGCTCAGCCCTAGTCCTGTCTCGGAGGATGGAACGGTCTGACCAGTAACGAGGGAACAGAGTCTAAGCCTCTGAACTGCTCTGCCATGTTGTGTTTGTCTTTCCCACCTCACCCTCCCTGCACCGGGACACTCCATGTGGCTCAGACATTCTCTCGTTCCTTACATAAGTTTGAGAAAAATGCCGACTCGGTTACTCACTGCTTTTGTGTCTTTAGTCAGGGGACTTGGCAGCAAGGCACCAAAGGTCACCCTATTTTCTGTCTGCCCTGAGCCGGGTCAGGGGAGGAGGCACGTGGGATGCCAGGAGTTAGGGCCAGGGGGATGTGGGGGACTATCTTTTCTCGGCTTCCCTTCTTTTGTCTTCATTTTCTAGGCTATGAAAGAGACACAGCAAAAATCACTGCATCATTGTTTAAAAATCATTTGGCTTTGTTCCAATTGTCTTTAAGTGTTCTTAGGACAAAACCAAGGCTATGGCTGTCTCCTCAGCAGAAACCAGTGAAATAAATCCTTTTCAAAGTGAATCTGAAATGGCTGGACTTTAGGAGGAAAGAAGGGAACGAGAAGAGGGTCAGAGGGGTTTCATTGACAGGGGTGGGGTGGGGTGGGGTTTTCTGGTTTGGGGTTTCTTCTTCCTGCATCCACACAGCATGGCTTTTTTTTTTTTTTTTTTTTTTAAGGATTTATAGCACAGAAAACCACATGGATACAAGAGGGGTCTTTGTTAGGGGTCAATCTCCATGATCTGCAGAACAGGAAAGGATAATACTTTCTCCTTAGGAAAATTAGAGAGAAGCAATGAATGTAGACCATAAGTTGAAGCCCTCTGAGGGCTCCTTTTACCCAATCTATGAGCTGGAAAATCCCTTTTCAATGCCTAGGAGCTATTAGAACAGGCAGAAAAAGTTAGTATCTCCTGAGAGTGAAAAAAGTCAAGATTAATCAAGTGTGATGGATAAGAGTTCTACCTGGCAAGGAAGAAATATGACTTTTATCTAAGTGGGTATGTGTCTCTTTCATCCTATGACTTGGACTCATACTTATCTTTCTCTATTCAGGCAGCTTGACTGATGCACTAGTCCTAACCTGATTTTTAGCTCCATTGATGTGGTCCTTTATAGTGATCAGGGCATCCACAGTCCTGCCAGACCAGAAGCCTAGTATCTCATCCATAGAGATTTCCGTTAGAGGGATATGAAAGTCCCAGTGAGCCATGAGTGGGTAACCTTTCTCCATTGTGTGTCTGACTTTCTTATTGTGAATAACTTTGTAACCCATGCTATCATTTTAATAAAAATCACATTAAATAAAATCACATTAAAAATCACATTTAATAAAAATCACATTAAAGAAAAGAATAGGTCATTGAATGCCAAAATAATAGCCACTATTTACTGAGTACCTATAATGGTCACACACCCAGGCTGGATTAGCAGCCAGGCTGCTGGGTTTGTGGTAAAAACCCCTCCTTCATTCAGTAGGAGAATCATTGCCATGATATCTGCAGCCCCACAATGTAAATGTCTATAATAATGATGGACTCGGTGATTTATTATGCTTTTTCTTATTTTTCTATGCTGGCATCATGGGACAACTACCAAATTGCAGGTGAAGGTTGAAATATTCTATCTCCAAAGGGCTAACCTTTTATTCCAAGTACTAGTAGCTGGTAAACATCACAGAACATTAGTACTTCCAGCCCCATCTCTACCTCCAAAGCCACTTACAGAAATGGCTCAATATCTACATGTTCTTTCAACCAGGTTGAGAGATGGGAGTGGTTCCAGGGGCCACTGGAGTATAATAAAGGCAAAACTGAACCTAAGGAGGGGCCATCAGTTTCAAATGTCAAAAAAGCTGGATTGGGATTCCAAAATAATTTCAGAATATGGCCAAAGCCATCTTCTAGAATGACAACTATCAAAACAAATATGAAAATTAGATTTCATGGTGGATGCCCAAGATAAAAGCCAGCAGAAGAGAAAGGACATGAGAGTTTTCAAACACAGTCCACAGTCATCACCTTGGCCAGTGGTGTTCCCATCAGTTTCTTTGGCAAAGCCAAGGGCCTTGTCCCCATGGGTGTGGGTCTTCAGGTCCTTCTCTGTAGGGTGAACCAGGAGGACTATTATCTATGGGAGATCTGTACTGAGGTGAAGGTCCTGGGGGCAGGTTGGACTAGGAGGAGACTGGCCCAGGACAGCCTCCACCAACATCACTATGGAAAGACTCCTAATCAGAGTCAAGAACGGACTGAAGCTAGGTGCCAAGGAGCTGAGCCTACATGGGTGTGAGCCAACAGACTCCCAAACCTAGGAACTGGAGGGGGTTGGGATGCTACACACGTGAAGCTGAGGCAAGGTGCTCAGGCCAAGGCTGGAGAGGGAAGGAGCGCCAGAGGATGGCAGTGTTTGGGGTTGGCTGTGGAGTACAGGGGATGGCTTTAAGGGTTAGCATCCAGCCAGCAGCCATCCCTACTTTGCAATCGGCTGGCTTTCTAACAGACCAAGCAGAGGGCTGGAGCTGAATAGCTGAAAGCTTCCTCTGCTCAAATCAGCAAAGTGTCCCGTGAGGAAACAGACCAGGCAACTTGTACAATGAAAAGGCAATTAGGGAAGCTGCCTTCCCCCGAGAGAGTCACAGCCCTGGGGACCTAACCTACACCCTTCCAGCACATACATCTCTGCTCTGCAGAACCAGAGATAAATAACAAAGGCCACTGGGCTTCAGCTCCATTTATTATTATTCAGAAATAGCACTGCGGAGCTTTCTCAAAGTCAGCAGCATGCTGTAGGCAGCCAATGTTGCAAGATGATTTATGGGACCTGAGAGGAGATATTTCTGGTGACCACTATTATCCCGACACAGTCAGAGAACACTACAGGACAAGGGAAGCGCATAGCTTTATTTGGCCATGAACTTAACAGACCCAGGAGGAGGGCAAAGTGGAAAGAAGAACATGTCCAAACAAAGGTTTACTAGGCTAAAGGAAAAGGGACCAAATCCCCCAGGGATGTGAGTGGCATCAGTGAACATCTGGGAGCCATCGCTGGCTCCAGGGAAGAGAGAGAAGGGGGCCAGGCAAGAACTCCCAGGTACCCATCGGGTACATTAGATGGCGGCCCAGCCCCAGCCCCAGGCATTCACATCTTGAACACGTACATCATGGCCCCTCCTTAAGGCATTTGCAATAGAGAAAATAGACAAAAGTACACAGAGATCCAGGCAAAGAACTTAAAAAGTATGCATCTACCATGTGTCCTAGAGGAATGTTTGTCTCAATGGACAGATCATATCGCACCCAAGACCCACGTGGAGAAGGCTCTGGAAGGAGGTGCTCCAGAAGGGAAGAGCCACATGTGCGCTAAGTCAGACCTCTTTCTGAGAGTCACCATTTCTTTGGGGTCACCTGTTGTGATTCCTACTCTCCCAGTTAAAGCTTTTTTTGACAAAATCAAGCGAGTCTGTCCCCTCACACTTTGTGTCGTGGCTGGTGAGGTGCCCATGCCCACAACCTAGGCATAAGGGAGGAAGGCTAAGTTTGCTATGTTCTAGCACTAGTCTGATGTGCTAACAGTTCCTAATGGACCAAAATTGGCTTCTATGGCTTTTCAAACTCCCATCTTCACCCACAGACCACGAGCTCCTTGAGGACCAGGACTAGGTATGTGTAACCAAGAAAATGGGCCAGTGCCTGGCTTATAGCAGTGCTCTATGAAGAAACCACCTGATTTTGGTCAGTTATAAGCTGGACTCCTAGACTGTTCTCAAGGCAGACACATAAACCCAGATGACTGGCTTTATATAGGCAAAACAGCCGTGTCCCACACACAAATTTACCTTCTAGTCACTGAGTCTTCCATTTTTGACCTCATGGTGAGGCCCTGAGATATCAAACCAGATTTTCTGGGCTAAGACATCTTTAATTTAAGACAGCCCTGGTACCACAGGATGAAGGTAAAACCATCATTTTCCCCCAAAATGCTACCAACAGACCTCACTCCCTTGCTGAGGCAGGGGCAGCAAGACCAGCAGCTCTCTGCCCCCCGCTCAGCCCCTCCCAGCTGCTGGCTCATGGGGGGAGCCAGCATGCTTTTCTCCCAAGCTCCCAGGGCCAGCAGCCTCACCTCCTGGGAACACAACTTAGGCAATCTCTGTGTTCCTCAAAGGCAGTCGGTAGCCCCCACCTTCCCAAAGGCAGGCTCAGCAGTTCACAGGGCCATCACAGCTTCTGCTTTCTGCAGAGTTTGGTCTGGCTAAGGGCAAGGCTTGGAAAAAGCTCAGACAGCACCTGGCCACAGTCCTGGGCCTCGTCAGCCCTCCATCTCTACCTTGGCTTGGCCTTTAGGTGCTTGATGAGGTCCTCTGGGGGCCCCTGGCATGTGCCAGAGTGAGGTTCCCATTCCCCTGCCCACCCCACTCCAGCTCTGAGCCCCCGCTGTCCCCAGAGGCAGCTCCATGCAGGACTCTCAGATCTCAGCCAGTCACCTCTCTATGCCTAGAATTTTGTTCAGCACTGCCATGGGTTCTAGCTTTGTCTCTAAATCACTGCGTGACCTTGAGCAAGACACTTCCCCTCTCTGGGCCTCAGGTTCCTCAACTGAAACATAAGGATTTTTTGATGAAGTCCTGGTGTCCTCCTGTTTTGTGTGTCTCTTGCTGCTCACATCAGATGAATATTCACTCTCTTCCCTTGCCCGGAGCTTTCTCTATCCCTCCTATAAAAAAGGACCAACACTGGCAACACAACTAACTTTTGAGATCTACAAGAGCTAGGAGACATTTAACCAAACCACCCTGCACCGGGAGGACTGCGTCCTGAGGCCCTGTTAGCTGGTACACTGTGCCATGTGCTGGGTACCTTCCACACACACCCACCATTCTCCACCCTGCCTCTGCCCAGGAGGCTCACCTATGGGGCACACATCAGGCAGCAACCTTATCCTGACAGTGAGAGGTCAGAGGGGAGAGATTTATTTCCCCAGCACCTCCCTGTGGGGTCCTTCCCCCAGGCACCAAAAGGTCAGCTCCTGTTAAGGGCCCCCTTCAGCACTAGCCGGTTTCAGCTGCCTTGTGTCTTCTGCCTTGTCTGACTGGGGTGGGAGGGATCTCTGCTGTTCCCAGCCCCGAGGCCTGGCGCCACCCCCGCAGCTTCCCCACATCCTGCTCCCACCTCTGTAATTGTCCCTAGGATCAGACTCTCGTCCAATGATCCAGTCTGATGGTGCCACCTCCCAGGGTGCTTCCTCCCAGGGCCCCGCCATCTGAGTCTGCAGTCCGGGAACTGATGCTCCGTATGGAAAGCGGAGGATGGAGAAGTGAGTTCAGAAGTGAACCCAAGAAAGTCCCAACTCACAGTTTCGCCTCCATTAGACTCAAATAATACAGACCACAGATGAAAGAAAGAGACCATCATGGTATTTTTACACATTTTCAACAAGGAATCATTGGCCCTGTATTGTTAATTTCCATTTACCAAACTTTGTTCCCTAAAACTTTTTCCGGGTCGCCCTCCTCTGCTGTTTTCAGTGACACACACATAGTTCATTTTGCTTTGCTGTGGACAGTGTGCACACGGAGCGGGCTTCTGCCCTGAGTCTGGAGTTGCAGTTAAAGAGTCACTCACGGGTTGTCTAATTGCGGAGCTGGTGGTTCCTAGAGCCTGTCTAAGCCCCGCTCCAGAAACGCAGGGGTGCTCAGTGACTGTGTCACAGGCAAAGGCCCAACTGACCCTTACTTAGCCGGGGTGTCTACCATCGCTGAGAAGGTATCTATTGAGCCCTCCCCAGTATACCCAGGAGTTGGGCAGTGGGCACTCTCCTCGGCAGCTTCCGGCCAGGACGGTTGGAAATGGCAGAGCCCTCCAGTTAGCTCGGGCTATTCCTCCCCCCACGCCCCCAGAAGCCTGCCTGTGGTGGAGGGTTTGGGCACTGTTTTTTTGGTCTCAATTTCCTTCATCTCTCCCAAGGTCATGTTGCCAAAACCTCTTCACCTACTCTGTCTCTTGTCTTACTCCTTTTTCTTGGTCCCAACTTCAGGTTCCTTCTTTTTCTTTTTTGCCTGCTATCTAGCCCCAGGGGTGACTTGAATATACTAAAAGTGAAGTCCCTGAAACAGAGGGAAAGGCTTAGAGAAATAAACGCTGGCTTCACTGAATTTCACGGAAGACACGTTTTTGTCTTTCTTTTTAGTCCCTGCTGAATCAAGCACGGCTCTGGGTTCCCACAGGGAACTCAATCCCTTCTAATTGAGACACTGAGGCGGAGGGTCCCCAACCACCCTGGTTTGCTCAGAGGGGTCCCAGTTTGGTGTGGAAAACCCTGCATGCCCAGGTACACCGAGAGGGCTGGTGGCCTTTGTCTAACCAATCTCTGACCCCCTTGGCCTGGTAGCACAGTGCATCTCACACATTTTGGCAGTCCTAGATCAGGTTCTCAAAGAACTTAGATCAGTTCTTGAGGTAGTGGTTGAACTGAGGGTGAGCTCTTGAGGAACCCCTGTAAGGGAGGAGAGAAGCAGGTAAGGGCAGGGAAGGGAGCAGGGCAAAGCTATGAGTTCAGCCGATGCCAAGCTTTCCATAGGGAGTGTGGCTGGCATCTCAGGCTTATCCCATCTTGGAGCAGGGTGGGTTTTTAAACCCCTATAGATCAGCTAGTTCCAGGCCATCCCTGCAGGAGGGGATTTATGTCCTGGGCATTTCTGCCTGAGGCAACTCTCACCACAGAAGATGGTTCCATGGAGTCGGGGTACAGCCCTGAGCTGCCAGACTCTGACAAGCACAGCCCCTGGGGGACAGGTGGACTAGCCAGTGAAAGGAAGCTGGGTGGGGCACCCTTGAGTGTCTATAACACTCAGACTTCCCCGGTATCTGCGGAGCCAAGGGAATGACCCCAACACCTGTTGTCAGTCAGTCTGCAGCTTCCTTCCCACTTCCTGAAGCACATCACGACCTTACAAGTGTGAATCTACCCCAGTTTTCCATTTTGCCTTCTTAGAACTGCCCTGAGACCCTTCTTGGCTAAGGCCTGACCCCTGCTAGAATTTGCTAGTCTTCCCCAGACACTGCACCTTGCCCTTATTCTCCCACAGCTGCCTGGATTGGGTTTTTAAACCACTGAATCCAGAGAACTCTGACCCCTGCCCCAGCCTGAGTAAATGTCCACAAACCCAAGTCACAGCTTCCTGCAGGAACTCTGTCTGTCAGGTGGCCCCGCTAGACAAAACACAGAGAGAATGCAGCCCCAGGTCTTGAGGTGTGCGGGCTCTGTCTGTGGGCGGCAGGCAGACCTCAGGGGGGCAGGAGGTGTTCTAACCCCAGTTTGACTTGACGTGGTTGGGGGTCTCAGTCTGCCACAGAGGGCCCAGCATGCCCGGCCATTTCACCTACAGATATCTGGACAGAGTCAGTATCACAGGCTTTGGGAAAGGCACTTTTTAAAAGTATCCAAACACTTGTGCCTCATGAACCTCATGGTAGATGCTACGGATGCTTCACCGATATCCTTGGCACCTCATCCTTTCAAAGAGCCCCTCTCCCTGTCACCACAATTTATTTCCAGAACATTTGCCCAAGGTCTTTATTCAAAGCCACAGGAGACTGCCCTTCCCCAGCAGAGGTCAGTCTGGAGGGCTAGAAATGAACACCCACTGAGAGCATCCCTGAACCAATGACTAAAGGGAGTTGGGGCATAAATACCCCAGCTCCCTCACCTCTCAGGTGTGATCGTTCTGACACATATATTTTATGTCATTTAGCAGAGTTTCCCTATAGGTTCAAGCTCCACCTGCCCGCAGGGGTGCCTGACTTGAAACATACTCTTACTGGCTGCTTCCCTACCTTGTCTTAACTCTCCACCCTACTGGTCTACCCTTGAACTTCCTAGATAGACTACTTATTCCTGGATCCATGTCTCAGGGTCTGTTTCTTGGGGAATAAACCCCTTCAAGACAAAGCAGGTCTAGCTCTGGCCTCTCTGGCTACACAGCTTAGGCCCTCTATAGGATGCCACTATGTCCCTGAGACTGGTGGTCAGGATCCCTGTCGGAGCTCTTTCCACACCAGACCGTCCCGTCCTGAGTGGCCCTGGAGAAGGAAGCTGCAACCTGGTCAAACATCCTTCCAGAGTTCCCACAGCACATTAGGACTCAGAGGCCCTCTTCACCTTCTCTAGAGGCCATTTGATCCTGGGAGGCAATTCTAATCAGGGATTTGATGACCCTAGAGAGGATTCTTTGTGCATGTTCATTCTTCCCAGGCTCCCTCAGGCCCCTTAACACCATTACACTGCAATTTCAGGTTTATATAATTTGGTGCTTAATGCGCCTTATTACTGGCCCAGAACAACTGAAGTACCTTGCTGAGATGTCAGCTCTACGCTGGAACCACCCCTTCCCAGGATGCCCCACATGGGTTGTATGACAGCACCCAGGGCTCAGCATGGGAGCAGCGCAGTGCAGGGCTTGTCCAGGGAGGATGACTATTCCAGAGGTCCAGGCCCTGGTCTTTGAAGCCTTGCTGGGTAGGCCAAGTATTCTGCCAACATCAAGGGAATGATCAGAGGGAGCTGGCTCGACCATCCAGCCAGGTTGGCTGGTCTTGAACCCGTGAACACAACCCCTGCTCAGCAGTGCCTATGTGTTCCAATAGCTGCTTGACATCTCCTCTTAGACATCTCGCAATC
Organism: Lutra lutra; assembly: GCF_902655055.1. Taxonomy (NCBI): domain Eukaryota; kingdom Metazoa; phylum Chordata; class Mammalia; order Carnivora; family Mustelidae; genus Lutra; species Lutra lutra. The sequence continues at coordinate 66,618,387 of NC_062287.1, forward strand.
CTCTCACCTCCATCACAGCCAAAACTTCACTCTGGTCTTACTCCCTAAACCTGTTCTTCCCCCAACTCTGTCCTTCCCATCTCAGTAAATGACACTCTCACTCACCCCATTACTCAAGCCAGACACCGGGGTTTCATCTTCAGTTCTTTCCTTTTCTTTCCCCTACATCCAATCACCAGCAAACCCAAATGGATCTCAGATCTAGCTGCCCCTCACACTCCACACCACGATCACTTCTTGCCTGAGATATGGCCATAGTCTCCCAAATGATTTCCTTGCTTCTGCTCTTACCCCTCCAGATATTCACTATAGACCAGCCAGAGAGGTCCTCCAAAACGGACAGTCAGATCACAACTTACCCCATTTAAAATTCCCCAGTGTTGCCCACTGCACTCAGAGTCGTATTCTCCAAGGTCCTATGTAATGAGACCCCTGCCTAATTCCTCAACATTAACTCATCCTCCTCCTTCCTTGCCGCCTTCCAGAAACACTTGCTTCCTTTTGACTCTGAGAACAACACATCAGGTTCTCTCCCACCTCAGGGTCTTTGCCTGAGCTGTTCCCTCTGCCTGGAACACTTTTCCATGGCTCTTCATGTGGCTGACTCCTTTTCATCCTTCAGGGCACAGGTGAGAGGTGTCTCTAACCATCTCACCGGGAGCAAGGCCCCCTCCACATTTCATTTATTTCATATCACCCTGTTTATGTATCTTATGGCTTTTATCACACTGTAATCATTTGATTTGTTTCTTTCTATCTTTCCCACCAGACTGTGAGCTCCGTGAGGGCAGGGACCATGCCAGCCATGTATTCCCAGTGGTCAGCACAGCGGCCAACATACCAGAGGTCACTGTATTCATATTCTGTTGCTACATAACAAAGTATCACAAACTTAGCAGCTTTAACACAGACTTATCAGCTCACAGACTCTGTCGGTTATAAATCCAGGTATGGCATGGCTGGATTCTCTCCTCAGGGTTTCACTGGGCTCAAATCAAGGTGTCAGATGGCACCATAGCTCTTACCTGGGCCTCGGGGCACTCTTCTCGCCTTACTGGTTGTTGGCACAATTCACTTCCTTTGGTGTGGGACTGAAGTCCCCGTTTTCCTGGCAGCTGTCTGCTGGGGCTGCTCTCCGCAAGGAGAAGTCACCTGTAGTTCTCAGCCCTGTGGTCCCCACAGGCCAGTCACAGCATGGATGCTTTATTCGTTTCAGGCCTCCAACAGCACATCTCTGGGACTCCCCTTTCTGCAACCAGCCTGGAGAAGCTTCACTCTTAAAAGGCTCATGTGATTACATCAGGCCCAGCTGACTGGAGACCTGAATTACATCAGTAAAGAATCAGGGTGCCTGGGTGGCTCAGTCGGTTAAGCAGCTGCCTTCGGCTCAGGTCATGATCCCAGAGTCCTGGGATTGAGTCCCACATCAGGCTTCCTGCTCAGTGGAGAGCCTGCTTCTCCCTTTCCCTCTGCCTGCTGCTCTGGTTACTTGTGCTCTCCATCCCTCTGTTAAATAAAAAAATAATCTTTATATCAGTAAAGACTCTTCATAGCGGGAGGCAGGTTAGTGTTTAACTGAATAACTGGAAGAAGTGAGTATGCACCAGGGGCCAAGAGTTTTGGGGTTCCATCTGGGAATTCTGCCAACACTGGGATCAGTACATATTTGCTGAATGAAAAAAAAATGGACCTCCTTCTGGCCACCTATTTGTATAAGTGGCTTATCCAAGCCTACATGAGTCCATCTCTAGATATATGGCAGGCAGTTAAAAAAAAGAAAAGCTTACTGGGCAATATAAGAAAAGAAAACATAGACACATTTGAATTGGGAAATGTGGGTTTAAGTCCCAGCTCTGTCACCATCTTGCAGTGAGAACTCAGGTGATTCACTATTGCTTCTGACCTCCAAAACCTTCATCTCTCAAATGGACATAAAATAGCTATGTCATAAAATGGCAAAGATTAAACCCATCCAACCATCTACCTCATGAGTCATCCACCTACCTATACATCTGTCTATCCATCCATCTATCCATCCATCCATCCATCCATCCAACCATCCATCCATCCAACCATCCATCCATCCATCCATCCATCCATCCATCCACCTACCCATCCATCTATCCACCATTTATCCATCTGCCCATCTACACACCCACCTATCCATAGCTTTTCCTCTCTGTCCCGTTCTCTCTGCGTCTCCCTCCTTCCTTCCTTCCATCTCCCATAGATGCACCTGGTGTAATATAGGAGCCCAGCTGGAAAGCGGAAAGATGGGACATGATTTTCCTGCCATGCAGAATTGGGGAGCAGCGACCTCATCCACAGATGGACTGAGGTACTGTGGGAATGTCAAGTATGCAGGTCTAGAGGGGAGTCATTGAACACCTAAGACTACGGAAACTCACTCCAGAAAGATTAAACAACAACCTTTAATGTTCTTTTCAGAGAAAATACAATCACTTTAGGCAATACCTCAGCCTCATGCCTGAGCAGCCCTGGTCAGGAACACTCAGCAAACAACTTTGTTTTCTTTGATTCTCTGCATTAGTTCTCATGTTTAAGCCAAATGAAATTTGACAACACAGACAAGCTTGCAGACACACTGAGTCCATGGGACTTAGCTAGAAACCTTTTTCAATGTGGGGGAAAATATTCCTTTGTTCAATGTAAGCACCTCAGGGTGCTTACACCTCAGGGAAGACAGGAAAAGTCAGTGCTGCCACTGGGCGGCCTGGCATTAAAATCTGCCTTGCATTGCTGGCATTTTCTGTCACATCAGTGTCAATTGGTGACAAGTTAATTCCTTCCCACTGTCTGGGTAGGGAACCCTCTCTCCACCTCCTGATCTCATCAGCAGGATTCTTCGATCAATTCCCCTCTGAGACCCAGGTCGGGCCACTCTGCCAAGGCATCCTAGAAGCCTGGCCTTCACATTAACCCTGCGGGAGATACTCTTTTTAATTTCCATTTGGCTCAGAACCCATGTAAATGCTCAGCCCTGATCTAATTTCTAATTCATTTCTGTCACCCCATCAAATTTACTGGGTGAGAAAGGGTTTAAGGATTTGGGTTTGTGAAGTTCCAATTCACACTTCTTTCCCCAGATGAGAGACACATGAGGCCTAGGGTTTTTTCCCTGGGTCTTATTCGGCTTTAAAATGCTATGGTTAGGGGATATCTAGGTGGCTCGGTTGTTAAGCGTCTGCCTTCAGCTCAGGTCATGATCCCAGGGTCCTGGGATGGAGCCTTGTGTTGGGTTCTCTACTGGATGGGGAGCCTGCTTCTCCCTCTGCCCCTCCCCCGCTTGTGTTCCCTCTCTCTCTCTCTCTCTCTCTGTCAAATAAATAAATAAATAAAATGTTTAAAAAAAAAAAAGGAAAGAAAGAAAGAGTTGCTGTGGTTATTCACTTCTAGATGGCAACCGCCACATTTTCAACCCCAAGGACCACAAGCACACTCCACAACCCTCCCTCAGGGCTGCAGGTCACAGGCAGCACAGGAAATGGAGGCATGGGGGGGGGGATTCGGCAAGCCAGAGTCAGTCCTGGTGAGCCGCTGCACATCCAAATCACAGCCATCCCCAGCCTTGCTTCCCTCTAGACCCCTTCCCCACCTCCTGCCCCTGAGGAAAGTCCTGCTGAGATGAGCCCCACCCAAGGCCCAAGAGGCTCTGAGAGATTCCCACACTCTCTGCTTCCTCTGACGCCTTCCTGAGCCCAGGGCACTCCCCTCCCCAACCCCAGGCCTCGTCCAGGGTGCCTGATGCAAGCTGCCAGCTCTCGGGATTCTGGGATGTCACACGAACGGCATCCAAGTCCACAACCTGGGGACAAAACCCATATCTCGACTGCATGACCCTGTACTTTTCTACAAGGCTGATCAGAAGGGGCCTCCCTAAATCACTGGGACTAAAACAAGGGGCCTCCCTAAATCGCTGGGACTAAAACTGTACGCATGGCCCATGCCTTGTAAGGTTCCCAAACAGCACACAGCGAAGGGAACTGCACGAAGGAGAGGCAAGTTCAGCGTCTCCCGACTGGCTGCTTTCCGAGAAGTGGGAAAGCAGCAAGCACGAGAGGGAGACGTTTGCACCAGGCATGGCTGAGACACATGGCATTTCCGAAGGAGCCTCTGGGTCTCAGTCTGGGAAGCAATACGACAGAGGCTGCCAGACACAAAGACCAGGACTGTACCTGGCCTGTCCGTGTGGCTCGTCCAGCCCACCAAACAGAAGAGTGTGATCTTGGCCAGTCTTGCACGATAGAAAGAGGCTGCGGCCTGTTGGCTGCCCCTTTTGGCTGAACTTGGGCTCATTCTCTTGGTCACCACAGTCCTACCAGCCCCATCGCCTCACCTCTGCCGTTCACCTCATCTTTCAAGCCTCGGTAGATAACCTGAGTTCAGGACCCCTGAATATGGTGACAAGGTTAAGGGTTCAGCCTCCGCAGCCAGATCTAACTTGGGTTCAAATGCTGGCTCTGCCGTTCCCAGGTGCATAACTGGTAACTTCTCGGAGCCCCGGTATTGTTGTCTATGAAGTGAGCATAAGAGTAATAGTACCCAGCTCCTATGACTGTCCAGAGGCCTGTGTGTGTGAAGTAACACATCAAAGATCCTTAGAAAAAAGGAAGGCTCTTGTTAGTATTCACTTAGGCTAAGGTTATACCAGCCCGGGGACGGGTATATATGCACAGGGAACACATTCTGATGACAGAAGTCCTAAACAGCTCTATGCTCAGCCACTTGCTGTCTGAGGAAGGGGGATGCTGGCTTCCCATGACGTCACAAACTCACTATTCCAATGTCTCACTCTCTGTTTGCATTCAATCATCAGGTTCACCAAGCCCTTGTGGGGCACAAGGCACCCTTCTGGGGTGTGGCCTCATGCAGAAGAGAAAAGAAGGAATCAAAGAAGAAGACTCCATTTAGGGCTAAGTTACCGGGGAATCTGTGTCCTCATCTGTAAGATGAAGAGAGGTATTGGAAAAATTAAGATAGTGTGTAAAAGTGTGTATTACAGTGCTTGGAACACAACAGGTGCCCAATAAGTGATCCTTTTGACTCCTTCCCTGAAGTCTAATCAGAAAGACACAAAAACAGAGGCAGGTTCTGTCTTTTCCTTTACCTTCAAATCCATATCCAAATCCCATTCAATCTCCGAGGCCCTGTTCAAATGCCAGCTCTTCCAGGAAGTCCTCCCAGGATGACTGAGACCTCTCTCTGGGCTCTGCCAGTGTTCTCTTTTCACTGTGGCTGGTGGCCCTGACCAGCCCACTGTGGATAATGGTTCTTAGCTTCTGGTTTATCATCTGCACTGGGCTGTGAACTCTCTGGAAACAGAAACCGTTTCCATCCTTCCTTGCATCTCAGGTGTAGCATGTGCTCCCTGACACTTGAGAACACACTCCGTGAACGTCTAGTAGATGAAAGAGCACAGTGAGCGAAGCCCCAGGGCAGGGCTGCTCACTGGCCCTGCCATCAGCTATGTGTGCGCCGCTGGGAAACTCACGGAAGCTCTTTGGATCTGTTTCCCCTTCAGGAAGTGAGGAGCTGGGGTCGGATTTTAGGGTTGCTGCTTCAAGTTGCCCGAGGTCCCCTAAGAGAAGCTCATCTGGGTGGGAGAGGGACCCACAAAGTGAACTAGGTCACCCACCCTACTCGTACGTCAGGTGCTGAGCGGAGAACTACCTAAGCCAGGGGGAGGCCACTGGAAGTCGCAGGATGGGGACCAGGGGTGAGAAGACAGAGGGAACCGCATGTCCTGTTACCCCAGGCCTTGCTCTCCTTGGTTAGACTAAGGTCAGTGCCCTACACCAGCAGCACAGGCGTCAAAGGTCAGCCTTAGGGCCATCTAGTGGTGGTTCCCTTAGTGGTGGTTCACATGAATGAAGCCTTCCTGCTCCCTGATCTGACAAACCTGGGCTTGCTCTCTATTAAAGAGCTTCTCTCCCTGAAATTCTATGTTCATCTTAAAAGCCCAAGACATGAGTTTCTAAAAACAACCAGAAATGAGGCATCTCATTTCCACCTCTGTGCCCAGGGAGGGCTGTAGAGTCTCTGCACTTGACTAAAGCTGGTCAGAGGCAGGAACCACATCTGCTTCACCACCGCCTGCCCAGCAAGGAGTCTGGAACCTGCTTCTCGGTTTGTTGAATGAATGCGTGTGAATGGCGGGAGGAGCACAAAAGACCTAAGTCCCCATGGGCAGAGAGGTGAGGCAGTCTCTGAAAAAAAAAAAAAAAAAAATGGAGTCGTTCTGCACTTTAGGGCCCCAGAGAGCAGATTAGGGCCCTGGTTACAAAAAACAAAACAAAACAAAACAAAACAAAACAAAACTCTGCTCTCCCTACCACTGCCACAATAAGAGCAGATTTTTATTGATGCATAGTAGAGATGGGTCCACACCCCCCTGCTGGACCTTCAGGCCCCCGTCACTTGTCCTGGCTTCTACCACCCCTATACAACCTTCCACTGTGCCATCAAACCGTGGCAGGGCCAGTCTCCTGGGAACCCTGAAAACTAACATGCAGGATGGGTCTGGGTGGATGCTGGGACGGCCGCTTGTCCACATGCTCCCCTTTTTGCTGAGCCTTCCAACCCTGGAGTCACTGGAGGACATCTGGGGAAGGGGCGGTGTGGTTTGGAGCAGCCTTTCAGAAAATCAATGCCAACAGAAGGCACTCTGTACTCCAAAGATTTAGTATCAGCAGGACATACTTGATTGTTGGGTTTCAGGCAGTGTTAACTATGTGGGCAAGCAGAGGGAGGATGTCAGCTTGGCGGCCGCCCCCGGCATTCATGGAGTTTCCACCGTCAGCACCAGTGCAAGCCGCTGAGCAGGACAGGCTGATGGCCAAGAATGGCCAAGGAGCCATCTCCTGCTGGCTGCACTGCGGGCTGGGGGAATGTGACCCTGGCCTCTTCCGGGATGGACTCCCAGCTGCGGCAGCAGGGCCCCCACCTGAAGGCAGGAGGGATGTCTTCTGCTTTCCTCCCATACTTGCTCAACGCTCTAGCTCCAGGAATTTCCCCCTCGACAGATGGTCACACAGCTGACCGCTGGAAGAAGGCCTTTTTGTATTTGGTTCCTGCTGGCTTTGCTAATCAAATACTGGTCATCTTGGCGAGGCTGTAAAGCCAAATGGTCCAAAGTCTTCCCGCTGCTGACTCCTCACAGGGAGTTCATGAGCTAAGGAGGGCAGGCCCTTTGCCCTCCTGGGGGCCCTTCTTGGTTGTCAGGGAAGCATCCTGGGGAGTTTCTGATTCCCTATAGTCAGTTGTCTATATCAGTAAAACAGCTCAGGATAAGTGATGTGCTACCCATCCCATTGCCAGATTTAGACAGGCTCTGCTGTGTGGCTTGCTGGGACCTCGGCAGAGTGGTTTGGTGAAGACAGAGAAGAGACTGGCAATGTGCAGGACCAGACTTGGAGAAACAGACCGAGCTCTGGGGCTGGTTCACCAAGAGGTAGTGTCACCAGGGGCTGGGCACATCCAAGCCGCAGTAACTAAGGATTCTCACTTCAGTGGAAGGTCTCAGCCCTGAGAATATGGGAAGGCAGGTGGGTCAGACTGGGGAACAGGGCCCCAGCCATGTGGTACAGGGAGCAGGGGCAAGCCTTTCGAATAGGAGGGTTGGCAGGGCTGGATGGGGAGCCAGAGCCCAGCCCAGGGGGTTGTAAGGGCTTAAGGGCTCCATTCCAGGAGGGAACAGCAGACTGGAACAGAATGGAGGCCGAGAGTAGGACCAACTCCGAGAAGGTTGAGGAAGGCTGGCATAGGGAGGGCAGCAGGTGCAGGGAACACACCCCAGGTTACAGCAGCTCTGTTAAAGCCGGGCTGCCTGCCATGGGAAGAACAGACTGCTGTTTTTCACTGCAGAGGTCGGCACTGGCTGGGCTATATTAGCACATGGCACCTCGATGCGCGTTCTAGAAAAGTACTCCCCTCTGGACTCCCAATTTGGAAAAGGCATTTCCGACACACACTCAGAGCAGGATGAGGGGCTTAGCCAACAGAGATCATGGGCTAGATTACATTCCCCCACTTCTCCTCGTCTGGCTGCCTGGCGAAGGGCAAAACCTGTGGAACCACATGCGGGAGCTCTGAGAGGATGGTTCAGAAACAGACGCGACTGAGTCTGTCAGAAACATTCATCGGATTCCTTTCCACCACTGTGATCACAGGCCGAAGCACTTCCCTGTCCTCAGGTCGGGACTGGAGTCAGGGAGGGGTGGGCATTGGCTTTCCAGAGCAGCCAAGAACTCAAGGGTCACAGGTTTCCTTGGGAGAGTGCTGGTCAACCCTGGAGCACGTGATCTGTAGCCCAGCCGAGAATAACCCTCAGGCAGATGACGGACAGTGTGGCATGGGGAGGCAGCCCCAGCAGTATGGGGCAAAGGTGAGAGTCTCCAGGACTCCTGCAGATTTCAGCGCTAGGCTGCTCCTATGTCGAGGCTGCCCGGTACCCGCTGCCAGGCTTATGGATGGGCTGTTCTAGTCACAGTCAAAGGCGTTGGGGTAGGTGGTGAGGAGAAGCCTTCAACTGAGTGAGCTGGCAGCCCATTAGCCTGGCTGTATAAACACCTATAAGCTGCCTGAGCCTTGGTTGTAATTAGATTAGCTATATGGGATTCTTTAAGCTCCATAAAGCACAATACTGTCGGACCATTCTTTTCCTCTGCTTTTTTTTTTTTTTTTTAATTTTTGCAATTATTCCAGCTGCATGCAAAGCTGTTGGTATTTTTACAGCTTGGAATGAGTATCTCTTGTGTAGGACAGCATCTTTGAAACATTAAACAACAATTAGGCAGCCTCTGGGCCAAGGGATGATGGGGTCTTTTCCGGGAGTGGCGGGGGACCCAGCAGCTGGTGGCAAGCAAACTGGGAATTCTGATTCTACTTCACCATTACTCTGTGATTATCTTCCCAGCAATGAAAAATAACAATGACTCACAGTTGTGCAATTAGTTGTCATTCACCAGGATCGTGAAGGTGGCTCCAGGTAGTGGTGGTTGGGGCCCAACCACAATCTGGGGGCCCTGCCCACCACTGCTCACACAAGCCCAGTGTGATGGGTTGAATCTGTGTGCGCCCCCCACCCCCAGACCCATATGGTCACATTCTAATCCCCAACATCATAGTATTTGGAGGTGAGGCCTTTGTGAGGTGATTGGGGTCAGAGGAGGTCATGAGTGTAGGGCCCCATGATGGCCTTAGTGCCCCTTATAAGAAGAGCACAAGACACCAGAGTTTGCATTCTCTCTGCACACACATGCGATGGGGAAGGGCCACGCGAGGCCAAGCAAGGAGGCAGCCATCTCTAAGCCAGGAAGGAGGCTCTCATCAGACCCTGAATCTGCCAGCACCTTGATCTTGAACTTCCCAGCCTCCAGAACATGGGAACTAAATGCTGTTCCAGCCACCCAGCCTATGGTATTTTGTTACAACAACCCAAACGGAGTAAGACACCAAATCCATTCATGCTTGCACACATCACTTAGCACACTCACAGCACATCAATGCACACTCGCTAGTTCACAGCCACTCACTCCCATGTACTCAACATGCACACATGTGCACACGCACGCACACACACAAACACACCCCAACTTCATCCTATTGCAAAGGAAATAGGAAGCTGTCCCTCTCACCTGAGCATGGCTGCCAACCCTTTGTTTTCCTCTCTGCGCCGACACAAGCCTAGCAGCATCCACACAACACATCTCACCTTCTCACTGAGTCCTGGGCAAAGCTCCAGCTGAGGAGACAGCCATACCCTTCTCTCAGGTTCCTTCTTTGCCTCCTTCTCTGCTGGCCTGTTGCCCAATACCATCCCTGCTCCAAAGAATGAGTACGAAATCCCAGTAAGTCTTTTAAAGTCAGAAACCCAGGTGCGCTGGAGGCAGGCTTGTTTAGTGGTCAAGGGTGTTAGCTCTGAAGGCAGATGGCCTGGGTTCCAATCCCATGTATGTGTGACTTTGGACATGTTCCTTAACCCCTCTGTGCCTGTTTCCTTGTTATATAAAATGACATTGATAATGATTCTTACCATTATCATAGAGCACTGATTCATTTATAGAAAATGCTTAGAAGAGGCTTGAGCACATGGGAAGTATTCACTCTGCTGGGGCTGCCCAATTAGGACTCTGTCTATCCCGAGCACTGGGAGCCACCCTGGTCAGAGGCCCAGGCCTGCAGAAGTGGGGGTCAAACACAGTTCCGAGCAGAGGCAGCCCACTGAATGGTGTTCTAGCCAGGGGCCTGAAACATAGCTGGAGGAAGCCCTCATGGCCACACTTGCCAGCTGTCCTGCCCTGAAATAGATCCCGGACCTGTACCTAAGGGAGTCTGGGGGAGGCTAACCTGTGAATTTGATCCACCCTCTCCAAGAAGTAAGGGGGTGGGCTGGCTGTCAGGGGGAAAACTAGACAGGAAGGATCCTATGCCCAGAGCTGAGCATAGGACCCACTTTCTGGTGATCCTGGTACCAGCTCCCATGCTGTTTCCTCCTCACTTAGGGGTCTTACCCTCCATGATGGACTTTCTCTCCAAGAGTGGGTCCTTAGGAGGAGGACTTCTGATTAGGAGGCTGTCCAGAGTTCCAGAGTTTATTTCTCAATTAAACTGTCTTACTCCTCTTAAAAATAAAAAAAAAAAACCTAGACTCCCAGCAGTGTGGTGAGCAGAGAGATGTGGGTTCCATGGCCAGGGGACCTGGGTTTGAATCCTTATCCTACCATGTCCCAGCTATGACCTTGGGCTCTGGTCACTTTTTATTTTCAGCTCAGTAACACTTAGCATCTTCATCTATTAAACAGAGATGGTAACCCCATCTATTTCCCTTAGGGATTGTAAGGGTCCTTTTGTGACCAGTTTTTTTTTTTTTAAAGATTTTATTTATTTATTACAGACAGAGATCACAAGTAGGCAGAGAGGAAGGCAGAGAGAGAGAGAGGAGGAAGCAGGCTCCCTGCAGAGCAGAGAGCCCGATGTGGGGCTCGATCCCAGGACACTGGGATCATGACCTGAGCCGAAGGCAGAGGCTTAACCCACTGAGCCACCCAGGTGCCCCTTGTGACCAGTTTTATTGAGGGACTACTATGTGCTGAACACCGGGCTAGGTGGCGGGACGCTGAGATGCCCAGCACCATGGCTCTCTCACACGGGTCACCTTGAATAATCTGGGCTAAATTGTTTGCTATAATTTAGCGAGTAGATAACCAGTAAAAATGGTGTGTGAGGGAGAAAGCCAGAGCACGTGGGAGTGCTTCAGGTAAATTTCCTTATCTGGCTGGCAGGTGGAGTACAGAGTGACAGAAGGGCTTTCTGGAAGCAATACCACCAGAATGGAACCTGAGGCTTGAATCTGGCAAAGGGGATGGAGGTGGGAGGATAGTCATTCATTGCTAAGCAGAGCAAATGGCCTGGAGTCACCATCACCAAAACTAGGGTACCTGGCCATGGGCTGCCATGTCCCTACAGAGGGCAGATAGCGGGAAGAATGAACACGAGGTGGCCCAGGGACAGGAGAGAGCCCTGGTGGGAGTCAGAGGACCTGAGATCCTATCTAAGCTCTGCCACTCACACGCTGTGGGGCCCCGGCAAGTCTCTGTCCTACCTAGATCCTCAGTTTCCTCCTGAGAGCCAGATGGGGTTTGATTGTCTGTCTGCCTCTCACTGTGGTGGGGGAGGGATAACCCCATGTGCTCTGTCTCTAGAGGCTGCCTGGCTCTATTCCCCATTCTGCCAACATTTGTAAAAGGTTTCAAGCAAACATGACCAGTGGGAAGGCTGGATCCATAAGCAAAGGTATCATCACCAAGAAGAGAGACCACCCAACTTCGAGTGTATGAGGTGCTGGGAACTGGCCATTCTCTTGTCGGAAGGCAGCCAAAGAGGACAAGTGTCAGGCTGGGGTTAACCACAGGGCAAGTCACTGCCATCCAAGAGCAGACTGAAATCTCCAGGGAATGAGATTCTTAAAAGAATCTTTGATATTGCCATTGCCTTGATATACTTTTAGTCACAAAATTCAGATTCATTTTAAAAATTCAAGTAGCATGAAGAGAAGGGTATATGATGTTTAAGTTTATCAAAAGAGCACATGAATTAACGCAAGGAAGCACAGAAGCCAATGGGGTGCCCTGGGGGGCACAGTCAGTCTGAGTGCCCAACTCTTGGTTTCCCTTCAGGTCCTGATCTCAGGGCCATGGGATCTCACCCCTGATCGGGCTCTGTGCTCAGCGGAGAGTCTGCTTAAGATTCTCTCTCCCTCCGCCCCTCCCTCTCACGCTTTCTCTTTCCCTCTAAAATAAATAAATCTTAAACAAAATACAGAAATTGGATATAGCAAAGGAAATTTTTCTGGAAGTGGAGGTGGCTGGATTGTGGGATGTGGTGATTCTGGCACAGCTGGTGACGGAACCTGGAAGAGCTCATGTTCAGTGAACACTTGCTCAGTGCCAGGTCCTGGGAGACCTGTGTCACCTGACTGTGCTCACCATGGAGGCTGAAGTCTGTTAGAAAACCTGTTGAGAGAGTGAATGAATTAATGAATGAATGAATAAGTGATTGCCAAGAATCGAAGGCAGGGATGATTCTGTCAGTAGCAAATGCAGGTGCTTCCTTCACTCTGGAGGTCCATAAAGGAAAAATCATTCAGTCCCAATTAAAGACACTGGCCCACTGGGATTCACCAAGAGTATGGTAATTAAAACCAGGAGGCTCAGAGCTGTGTTCCCACAATTTCTGCAGATAACGAGGAGGAGGATCCAGGGAGGGGAAATACTGCCTCAGAGTCCCAGGGCAGGCAGGGCTGGCCACCACTGTCAGGAATGCCTGTAGAGGTCAGGTAACATTGAAGGGAGGAGGCTTGGGGTCAGCCATCTGTCTCTGTGCACAGGACCTGAGTTCAGGCCACACTGGGGTAGCAGCACAAGAACCTCCCCCTCCACGTCTGCACTCTGCCCGCCACTCACATCACCTCTCTGGGTTGCAGTAGGGAGGTCCCGAGGGCCCCACCCAGGGAAGACACGCTCCACCCAGCAGTGACTCCTCCTGACGCTTGCTCGGGGGGAGCTTAAGTGCCTACTGCCCCAAGCTCCTCAGCTTCAGTACAGATGGGGGACAGCAGATAGGGCAGGGATTCCCAGAGATGTCCCACTGCCTGAGAACGCTCTGGAAAGCTTATTAAAATGCAGATTCCAACCCTTGCTGCAGACCTACAGAATCAAATTTCATTCATTCATTGAATCAACATTACACACCTACAAAGACCAGGCACTATTCTAAGTACTGGAGATACAGCAATGAACAAAACAGAAGTCCCTGCCTTCATGGAATTTACATACTGGTGGAGAGAAAACGTACAGTCACCAAGTGACGACAGTAGATCAGATAGTAATAGGTGCTGTGGGAGAAAAGAAACAAGGAAGGGATGAAGAGTGACAGGGGTCAGGACTGCCATTTCGAACAGGGTGCCATTTTAAATATTTGAGCAAAGACCTCAAGAAGTAAAAAAGCAAGTTGTGCAGATAGCAGGGGTAGGAGCATTCCAAGTGAAGGAAGCAGCAAGTGCAAATGATCTGAGGCAAGAATGTGCCTGAATGAATCTCTGTATTTCTTGATCAAGCTCAAACACTACAGTTTGAGACCACTTCAGCAGAATAACAGCATCCTACCCAGAAGCCAGCCCCTGAAAAATGGAGCTTGTTGTGGAAATTGCTAAAAAGGCAGAGAACAAGGACTCAGACTCCCTTGGCTTCTGAGGGAGAAAGCTAAAGATCTCGAGGGGCTGCTTGGATGAAGAAAGTGGTCATTGCGGGCCCTTTCCTGCATGTGTGGCTACACAGGCCCGACACCAAAACAAAAATGCCTGCAGAGGAGCAGTTTGGGAGAGACAAGGCATGAGCACACACAGAGAGTGTGACATCGCCTGGGAAGACATTCTGAAAGCTTCGCTTTGAGTTTTAAACATAAACGTCCCTTCTGTCACGCCTTATCTCCTTCAAACCTCCAAACAATCCCTGAGGTAGGAATTCCACATCCCAGTTTCAGAGATAAGGGAAATAGGGTTCACAGAGGTTAAGAGCACACAGCCAGAAAGAAGGTAGAAAGAGCTGGAACTGAAAAGCTGGCCAAAGGCCAAATTCTGTGCTTTTGCGCTCTTCCTACCAGAGCACATTGTCTTGGGAAGGAGAGAAAAGCAAGTCTTTAAGCAGTGGCCACACATCAGCTATAATTATTATTAGTTGTTGTTGTTACTGTCACTGAAACTCAGTCTCGGGGCACCCTTCGCACCTTAGAGCTTGCTCAGCCCCCTCACTGCCATTACCTCATGTGTCCTCAGTGGCCCTGGGGCAGGTGGGGCAGGCAGGGCCTGATGTCCCCACATGGCAGAGAAAACCAGACAAAGACCCACAGCCAGGAAGTGGCAGAGCTGAGACCAGAAACAGAGTCCTAGCGTGTTTCATTTCCAGTTTAGACTCATCTGCAGAACTCCCTGATGCCAGGGGCTAGAACTTCATGCCCTTGGCCCAGGCTGGGCCCTCTATCATTGTATGTGGAACTGACCTGACTTGGCCTGATCCAAAGTAAACATGAGTCCTGTGCTGAGTGAGGGGATGCCCCAGAGAAGCCAGCCCCAGATGGAGACTGCTCTGGGCCGGGTCATAGAGCCGCCTTCCCCCAAGTCAGGCTGGTCATGTCGGAAGGGCCTTTCTGCCCTTTGCAAAGGCATGATGGCTCACCTCCTCCCAGAGCCACAGTCTCAAGGGTCTCTTCCTCTCTTCTTGAGAGCTCAGCTCAGGATGGAGTGGGGTGGGGGAGGGGACCCGTTATAGGTTACACCCCCCAGCCCTGTCCACACAGGGTTATTCCAACCAGCATCAGTCCCCTTCCCACCATGCCCGCTGCCCACCTGAGGTTCTGCAAGCCACAGGATCCCAGGACTGAGCGCTATTGCTCTGCCTAGCCTCCCGGCACCCCTCCCAGCACCCCTTACTGCCTCCAGCCATTTCCCGCTTTACCCATCTGCTCCCCCCGAGTGGGACAAAGACAGGCCTTTTCTTCCCAGAGGCAGCCCTCATTTCTGTGCCCTGGATGCCATCCTCTCCTCCCTCCTTGGAGGCCTTGTTCCATGCCTTGGCCTCAAAGGATGCATGCATCCCCTCTCCAGACAAAGGAAGTCACCAGAGCTAAGGGATGGCCACCCAGATTTCTTAAAAGCTCTCCAAGCGATTCTGATGTGCCACAGGGTCTTGAGAACAGCCTGCCTTTTGAAAAAGAGAAACAGAATAGAACAGAATACAATACAACACAATACAACTGAATAACACAGACCAGACTATAATAGAAAATATCACAGTGCTCTGCACATTAGAAGGCTAACTATTGTTGCTTAACGTTTTGTTTCAATAGCGTGTGCTATTGTACGAGTGTGAGTAGGCGTGTCATCCTGGGCCATGTTGTAAATGTCTTTGTTGGTGTGGATTATGGTTAAAATGTGTGTGTGTGTGTGTGTGTGTGTGTGAAGCATTGCTCCAATTCCTGCCTTAGCTCCTGATTCTCTTTTACAGTCAAAAAATCTACCTCCTTGGTTGCTCTTCTTCTGTATCTGGCTTCCACATTCCCCAGCCCCAGCCCCCAAAGCTTCCTGCTGAGGTTTCCAAGGTCTGCACCTTCCGAATCAGGGGGCTTCTTCCCAGACTTGGTGTCCTTCCACCTGTCTGTGGGTTCGTTCAAATAAATGACTTTCACTCTGGGAATTCTCTCTGTCCACGGAGTCTGTCATCCTCCAGTCTCTTACCAACTAACCCTCCTCCTCCTTCCTCCTTAATGTCTCATGCTCAGTATTCTCTCCAGCTTTTTTCCTTCTGCCCTGTTTTTTTTTTTTAATTAATTTTTAAAATTTTTTTATAAACATATAATGTATTTTTATCCCCAGGGGTACAGGTCTGTGAATCTCCAGGTTTACACACTTCACAGCACTCACTGTAGCACATACCCTCCCCAATGTCCATAACCGCCCCACCCTCTCCCGACCCCCCTCCCCCCAGCAACCCTCAGCCTATTTTGTGAGATTGAGTCTTTTATGGTTTGTCTCCCTCCTGATCCCATCTTCTTTCATTTTTTCTTTTCCTACCCCCCAAACCCCCATGTTGCATCTCCACTTCCTCATATCAGGGAGATCATGTGATAGTTGTCTTTCTCCGATTGACTTATTTTGCTAAACATAATATCCTCTAGTTCCATCCACGTCGTCGCAAATGTCTGCCCTCTTTTCTTTGTTACCCTCTCCTCCCAGTCAAGGCTTCAGTTATTCTGTGTGTAATTTCCTCCAAATTTCCATTCCCGCATTTCCCTCTCTTGAGCCCTGGCTGTGCTGCTGACTAGCCATGTGTCAGCCTTCTGGGAACGGACATAAGTCCTAGGGAGGGGTAAACACTGACGGGGCTCAATACAGTCACGCACTTGACCATGTCAAGCCACGAGGCAAGCATCCCCATTTGACAAAATGTCATCCCCATTTTACAAAGGAAGAAGCTAAGGCTCCGAGACACTGCGGTAAGTTTTCATGGTCACTCCTCCAACAGTGGAGAGGAGCCTAGAGCCCATGACTTGACACTTCAGCCCAGAGTTCTTCCCCTTCACGCCACATAATAGAATTCCACAGGTGCAAAAGCAAAGCTACGTCTTGTTCATTAAACCAGAGGTGCTCGACCAGAGCTATGCAACAGAATTAAGAATGCTTTAAGAAACAGAGATGTCCAGATTCCACCTTAAACTTCGTATCAGGATCTTCTGAGGAGAGAGGTTGTCTTGTCTAGCTTTCTGTTTTGAGGTAATTACAGATTCATAGGAAAGTGCAAAGAGGTGTACAAAGAGGTCCCGTGCCCTGTCCCCCTCCCCGGCCTCCTGCAACACTGGCATCTTACGTACCTACAGCACAATATCAAAATGAGCACGTGGATGTTGCCTCCGTCCGCAGAGCTTTCAGATCTCTCCAGGAAGACACGTACCCATTTGGGGTCGAGTATGTAATTCTGTGCAATTCTTGTCTCATGCAGCGTTGAGTAGCTACCAGTACAGCGCGGACATTTAACTGTACCATCAGCATCATATATGTTAGAGTAAAGCCTCTGACAGCTCCCATCCCCGAGGAAGACCATCCTGAGGCTCCCGTCCACTACTCCTTCTGCCTCTCTCCCCTGGGAACGTACCATCTCTTCAGAGCCACCCTGGCTTAAAACCAAGCCAAAATTCACCAGCCCTCCTTAGGCCTCCCTGCCCTCAATCCCCATAGCCACCCCACAGCAGAAAATGGCCTAACGAGGCCTCTTGCCTGGGAGATGTCCTCACCCTTGGAGAGATGGCTCATTCATCCTTCGCCTTCTCATTGTGTAAAAGGGGAGGGGCCAGCAGGCCTGGGTGGAGCAAGTCGGGGTGCATGGGTGGGCTAGTCAAGCTGTTCTGGTGTTAGCCACTGGGGGATGGGAGCTCTTGTGGGCATCCATTCCATGGACACAAGCAAGGGAACAAGGAGCTGTGAGAAGTGGGAGCTGAGCCCCTTCCCGTATCACTCATAATAGACAATCATCTTTAAAACTATGCTGCCAGGGGGCGCCTGGGTGTCTCAGTCATTAAATGTCTGCCTTCAGCTCAGGTCATGATCCCGGGGCCTGGGATCGAGCCCCACATTGGGCTCCCTGCTCCACGGGAAGACTGCTTCTCTCTCTCCTACTCCCCCTGCTAGTGTTCCCTCTCTTGTTGTCTCCCTCTCTGTCAAATGAATAAATAAATAAAAATCTTTAAAAAAAAATAAAACCATGCTGCCTATTTGTTTCCATCCTCTGATGTCTTTTCCTCCCTTCACACCCATGGAACAATTAGAGTCAAGTGATTCATAAGCACTGCCCTTCAGAAAGCTCTGAAATTCGCCTCATAGCAGCGTTCCTACACTTCTTACTACATGAGAAAATGACAAAGAAACTTTGCTTATTGAGATGAAATATATTTCAAGTATCTGATATGTTTCAGCTTTAATTGATAACAAAACACAAATTGCCCATCTGAACTTCTCATTACAGCAACTGATTCATTGGAAAATTTACTACCTGACACCCAAGAAAGCACTAAAGAGAACATAGGCCCAGTGACTCTATGATCCTGTGACCCGGCGGTCTGGTTTCTAAAATCAAGCATTATCCAAAGTACATCCATTTTAATCATCCTATCAAGAGTGCTGGTTTTAAAGCCATCTCGGTACCTGGTCTCTAAGTCTGGAGAATATTATGGGGGCAGTGTACGTAGGCATGACAGGCCCTGAAATTCACACCAAGGGAAAGAGGTAGCTGGTAGTGGCTGGAGAAGGGGGGATAGGATTGGGGGGCTCGAATCAGTGTTTGGGGGGCCACCTGGGGCTTTGCTAAGGCCAGACAGAGCAGGGAGCAGGGCATCCAGCAAAGAGGACAGACTTTGAGTGGCTCTGTTATTGTCACCATGTTACATACCCACTACCAGCCCCACCATTGAACCACTGAGACCTTCACCATCACCAACACCATCGATACCTGCGCCCTCCCCCGCCCCAACCACTGCTAAGACAACACAAGCTATCTTCCAGGCAGATGCCAAGGAACATTACAAACTGAATGGACGCTTCCCAGAAAAGAGTCCCTGGGAAGGTTCACCATGTACGTGGTGGGAGTGGAGGTCAGGGCTATTTGCCTTACGCTGCAATAGAACACTAGAGGAGACAGTGCCCAGCCAGTAAGGAGAAGCTGGGGGACCAAGCCCCTCCAGGATGCAAAGAGGGCACGCCTATGGAAGGAACCTTCCAGAGCGGTGACCCTCAAGGACCTCCCATCTCTGAAGCAACATCTCAGAGAAGGAGCAGGGGCGGAGAGCCGTAAGAAAATGAGAACCACCCTGGGGGGCTGAGCCCAAGGGAGGCCGGGCACTCACCATTACTGCTGTTGTCATCCACCAGGATGATCTCCTTGAGTAGGTGTGGGGGCGTGCGCTCGATGGCTGAGTGGATGGAGCGCAACAGCACGGACAGCGCTTCGTTGACGAAGATGAACACGATGCTCACCTCCGGCAGGCTATCGGGGAAGGAGAGGTTGCGGCACCTAGAAAGAATAGCCAGGCTCTTAGATCTGTCAGGGACTTGTGTGGGGTCTCCCCAGGGGCTGGCCCACCCCAGGTCTTGGCTCTAGCTTTGTGGGAGGGCTCAGGAGTCCAGATTCTTCCCCAGGCCTCTGATGTGATACATAAGACAAGCCCTCAGTATGCAACAGACAGGCTCACACCATTACAACTGGTGGGAACCACCAGAGAGTCTGAATCTGTCACTGACGATCCCAGCTGAATAGTTGTACAATTAGCACCAAGGGCAGTACCTGGAATCCATTAAGTGGTTACTGAGTATTTACTGGAAGAAAGACTCAGTATTTCTTAACCCACTAGGATAGAAAACGCAAGCAAAGGGAAGTTTTCATCTTTTCAAAATGGCAATCAACATCTAGGTGAAGGCAGACCTTTGGTGATCTGGCCTCAGGAGAGAAATACGTGTCCTTCCTGAGACTTTGACTTCCAGAGGCCACTCTGCCTCACTCCAGGAGGCATATGTGCCTGGGACCTCTCCTACTTCTCATTCACCACCAGGATCCAACCTCCAGAACCAGGCTGAAACTAGAGCCAGAGTCTCCACATGAATGAGGGATGGAAGGACAAGGCCAATCTCATTTCACAGATGAGGGCACTAAGGCTGAGAGAGACTGAGTCCCCATCGTGAGCTTCCAAGACAGAAACCCAACTCTGGCCTCTGACATATATACCAGGGCTCTTCCTTCCAGGAAAAATGGTTGCTGGAGAGATTGCCTCTAACTGTCCCATTTCCCCCCTAATTCTCCTAAAATCCTGAAGTCATTGGAAGTCTCTTACCCAAAGGACCTGAGCAAAACTTTAAAGTCTGCATGCTCTTCTCCATGCAAAGAGGAAGGCATGACGACTGCAAGCATTGCCTTAGTGGGCAGGAAACCATGGCTGGTGCCCTGCTCTGGCTGAAAGGAACCATCCTTCCAGAAGGCATTGCCTCCCATCTTCAGGATAGTTGAATGAAAGCAAAGAGCAGAAATTATAGGCCGTGGGCTCAAAGAGGAGGCTGTCCACTCCCCCCACTGGCCACGGACGGCTCCGGGGCTCAGAGCTGGTGACCACGTTGTGTGGCTCCAAAGTGGGAGGTGCAGCCGGTCAGAATGCGCAATAATGAGCATAATAGCACCGAGTTTCTGCTTGTCGGCAATTAAAGTGCTGCAGGATAGGAATGGGCCTGTTCTTCCTTAATGAGGAAGGCTGCAGGGTAACCAGAGCCGAGCAATTTGGAGAAATCACCGTGGGGCCCCAGCCTGCTTAAGAGCAGGAGATTAATAAACTAAAATCACTGTCTCTATGGTTACCAGAAATTTACAGAAACTTCTCCCATTCTATTTCCAGCTCTCCTCTTTCGCTAAAGAGGGGTGGGGGAAGGGGAGGAGTTGAACCTTTTCCCAAATCTGCCTCGTTCTTACAATTTTAATAAAACCACCAGGTAAACAGATTGGTGTGGAAGGCATTCGTTCTTGTATATAATGGAATAGATGTTTATTGAGCTTCTTCCGTGGGGTACTACTGTAGGCAGGGTGTGGATGAAACACCTATCTTTACCGCACTTAGACTTTGACAGGGGAAAGAGCAAATTGGAAGCAAAAAAAAAAAAAAAAAAAAAGATACAATCTCATACGAGTACTGAGATAAAAGTAACACTGGGTAGGAGGACAGGATGATGCCTTGGCAGCTGTTCCAGAAGGAGTGGTCAGGGAAGGCCTCTCGGGGGAGGATTTAGTCAGAAACTTAAATAGCATGAAAAAGCGAGCCGTGCAAAGGCCCGGTGGGGCTGAGGGAACAGCGATGTGATGAGAGAGGAAACAACAGGGGAAAGTGGCTCACGTAAGTGCAGTGAAGGGGTGAAGGGGATGGGGAGGAGAAAGACTGGAAGGATTCTTTAAGCTCATCAGACCGTTTCTAAAATTTTTTGTTGTTGTCCTGAGTGTGATTTTTATAAGAGCCATGAGAAAGTTTGTAGTTAGCAGTCAATTCCTCTGACTAGTGCTTACTTGTGTCTATCAAG
Organism: Lutra lutra; assembly: GCF_902655055.1. Classification (NCBI taxonomy): domain Eukaryota; kingdom Metazoa; phylum Chordata; class Mammalia; order Carnivora; family Mustelidae; genus Lutra; species Lutra lutra. The sequence continues at coordinate 66,639,562 of NC_062287.1, forward strand.
ACCAGCAGCTGGCCTTTCCTTAGGCATGAAAAATGACAGAAGCATTCACATAAAACCTGCTCACTAGTTGCGTTTTAAAAATCATACCATATATGGTCAAACTGCTTTTTATTTTATTTTGATAAAGTAAAGTGAACAGCTCCCAATAAGGTCAGTACAGGGGTACATGTTCGCTGTCCTTCCCACTAACCCCAACAGCAGGGAAGATGGTGCCCCGTGTCTGGAAGCATTTCTCCACGGTTCTTCGGGTCCTCAGAGCTCCGCTAACTAGAGCTCCAGACTGTTGATGGGTGTTTTCCAGAGCTGGGGGTTAACTGTCTTCCTCTACTCCCCTCCCTCCCTTCCTTCTTCTGAACATAACCACTCTTCCTCCCTATCCCAAGGAGACCAAGTTTAATCTCTCCCAGTATTGTCATGCCCACTCCAATGGTTTGAACCCACAGGGTCTGGGAGGCGACTCCTGATGGTCTTTCCCTAAGCAGAATGGAAATGTTATATTTGTTTTATAAGCTAAACTCTGCTGATCACCATTTTTGCATGAAAGACTCTTTCAAACACAAGGCTTTTATATGCAACCGCTTTGGAACATAACAGAACACCTAGAGTTGTGTATGGCATTGGTACGTGTTTGTGTCTGTCCCCCTCTATTAGAATGCAGTCTTCCAAGAGCAGGGGCTTTATTTTGCTACTGTGCTCTTGCCCTTAAACCAGAGTCTGGCACACAGTAGGTTGTTGGAATTAAATGAAGCTCACAGGGCTATTGATCTTATGGAAGGCCTAAATTTCATATGCATGTCACTGGCCCCAGCACGTTCCTTTTTTTCTGCAAACCTCCTCCCTGTGTTGGAGAGTCAGGGCCTCTCTCCACCACCTCCTCCCCTGAATTTATGGCCCTAGTTCTTCACGTTCATCTCGGGCAGCTCTCTGATTCTTGGTACTGTAATTAGGTGATCCCTCCGAGCCAAATGTCCTGACCTCCTTAAATCTTTCTTTCCTTCCTTCCTTCCCTCCCGTTCTCTCCTGGGAGCTGCTCAGGGTCCTCCCAGCAGTAACTGTGCCACCCTGGCCTCTCTCTCCCCGCACTGTGAGGCCCCCTTCGGTTATGGGAACCTAACCTCAATATGGGTATGGCCAAGCAGAGGTGAAAGGGTGGGACAAGAGCTCCGCCTCAACTTGCCTGTGACCCTGGGGGAACCCCTGTACCTCTCTCCAAGTCACGTCATAGAATAAGGGAGGCAGAAGAAATGACCACTCAGTCATCTTTTCTTTCGAAAATTATATAAAATTTGGGGTCTTCTATCTCTCACAGGGTGAAAACAAGACACTTCATTAAAGACTTGGTTTGCACACCTGTCCTCCCTCCCATGCAGCATCCGGTCACCACGAAGTGCCACTACACATGTCCCCTTACTGTCCTTAGGATGACGCAAGGTGACCACGTGTCCCGGTTTACCCACGACTTTCCTGGTTTCAGCACTGAAAGTCCCAAGTGAAGCAGGACAGTCAGTCACCTTATAAGTAGACCACAACGTCCCCAGCCTTACTGAGGGGAGGGACAGAGCTTGCTCCGGGCGGCACACCCGTGCCCAGCACAGTGGCTGGCCAACAGCAGGGACTCGGTCAGTCCCTGCTGAAAACATTGGTTCTACCTTCTGCTGAATACATCAGTACTACCTTCTCTAAGTTCCCAGCACACACACGTCAACACACTGAAGCAAAACTTGCAGTGCAGGAGAAAGGAGGCAAAAAGAAGGGGGAAGACAGTCTGTCAGGCAAGATGTCCACATACGTGCTGGTCACACTCACCATCGTCACTGCTGAACACTGAACTCAGGGCAGGAGCCTGCCTGCCACAGGGCAGCTCAAGGCTTTCAAAGGGAAAACACATTCAAGAAGCCCCTTGGAAGAGAATTGTTCCAGACCCCAGCCCAGCACTTCTGCTCCAGAGGCCAGCCAATTGCTTTGCTCATCAACCCCCACTGCAGCCCCCCTCCCCACCCCGAGAGCTTTGCCTCTGCATTCACACCTCTGAGATGTCCTCCCCCAGCACTTCTATCCTCCAGGGTCCAGGGTCTGGCCCCCACACCCTCTGCTCCCAGCACCCTGCTCCCCACCTGCTCTGGGGGTCTGCCTCTCTGCTCCCTGTTCCCTGCTCACCTCCCTAGGAAGGCCCAGAGGACGTGAGGGTCACATAGGACTAACTGGCCTTCCCCTACTGATGCTTCTGGGGAAAGCCTGACTGTACAGGACCAGTTCCTTACTTATTTTGAGAAGAGCCATATTCTCCTATAAAATTAATCCACAAAAGTTCCCTTTTTACTTTTATTCTTGTTCAAAGTCGAGCCATTTTCCACTAGAGACAAAAACAAGGCATTTCTGAGTGGGGAGTACTACGGCTGTCTAATAAGCTGGAATTGATGGTCATGATAAACTCAGCTTTATCGATCTCTCACATAGAAGGTGATGCGGGATGGGAGCCGCTATGCAGAGAGGCCTCTTGGCGGAGCTCCCCAAGATGGTTTTGATCTGCGTATAAAGCACATTTATATCAAGAGCTTCAGGGCCACTGTTGCCTGTGAGAGGCAGGGAAGCAGTGGCCAAGTAGCGAGGCCAACCCCAGCTCCCGGCGGCCGGGTACCACTCTGGGCAGCGGCCAGAAGCCTCTGTGTGGCATCGGTGGATTCTCGCCTCCCTATGACTGTGGCAAGTCTACAAGCTCCCAGTCTGTCAGGGTGATAACTCATGGGGAGGCTGCTTGACCTGGGGTGGGAGGAGTGGGTAGACCTCTTCCAGGATGAAGATCAAAGTCGAATGTGAGCTGAGGCTTCCTGCCAGTGCAGGGGTCACCAAATCCAACTATGCCAGGGTGCTCGGAGCCAAGACAGGGCCTTCCTGGACCAAGCAGCAGCACAGCAGGACGATGACACGCCCAGCTCCCCTGACTGTCCCCAGCCCCTCTTTCTTCCCAGCCTTTTCCCCGGAGGCCCTCCCCTGCAGTGGTGGTCAGCACATAAAGGTTCAGGGACACCATTAACTACCTAGAACATAAACCCTGGGACAGAGCTTGGTCCCAGGGTCAGCACTGCCCTCTTGGTCCTTCAAGACTGTGAGTGTCCTCACTCTAGCCTTCCCCCACCTGCACCCACAGGACTTGCTTGCTCCTCCTCTGACCTCACTTGGGTGCACTGCTGGCTTCTTCTAGAACTTTCCAGGTGAACTAGGCTCCCAGGCTTGCCTGCATCCAGTCTGCTGGACTTAATGAAACCCACAGATGAGGGCAATGAGGAGCTTTTCATTGAGCATGAGGATAGTTAAGATTTTCACTCCCTCTGGCTGGCACCTCTATTTCCATGACGTCTACAGCTAAGGGACTGTGTGGTGCCTGCTACCCCTACTGCCCACAGACCCCGTACAGAATATTGAGAAATTATAATAGTAAGAATTTCCAGTTTCTGAGTGCTCATGATTTGCCATATACCATGCTAAGAGATGTATGGATATTTTTACTTCTCCCCACCTTTTATTCCTTCCTACAATCCTGTATGGCAAACACCATTATCCCCGTTATACAGATGAGGAAAATAGGGCTAAGACAGTAAGGTATTTGCCAGGGCGTAAACCTGGGCTCATTTGTCTCCAAAGCCTGTACTCAGAATCCCTGCTAAACTAGGTCTGTATCTTCCTTCCCACTTTCACCCAGAGATGCGTCTGGCAAAACAATGGTGTTGTGACAAGCCAGAGACCTGGTGGGGCTGGGGGGCAAAAGAGATGTCACTCTGGGCTGCTAACTCTGATGAAAGATGGAGAGGATGCCATGTGCCCAATGTGTGCAAGGACGATAAAGTACTGTTGGGCACCCGAAGCCTGAAGCTCCTCCTGGTGCATTGTTCTCATTGGGATAAACAATTCCTGTGACTCCTCGTGTAAAGGGGTCTGAGTCTTCTGTCCCATGGCCTCATCATTTGCCCACCACTGGGGGACCAGAGACTGATTCCTGAGCTCCATGTAGCTACCAACAGCATGGCCATCAGCATACAGGGCAGCCTGGCCCACGAGCTGTGTGTGGCCAGATCTGGCAATAGTGAAGGAGGACCAGCGACACGGCCCAGCCCTCTCTTGTGGGAAGGTTGAACGTGAGATACCCCAGAAGGTAGAAGAGGAGTCTGGGGCAGTAGCAATGATGGGGTTGGAACAGGACAGGTCAGGGAGCTGGAGATACAGACAGTAATCATTAGAGACAGCGCTCTAACACGTGAGTCGGGAGGATGCCCCTCTCGTCCATACCTGAACATGTGGCTTCCGGTTGTGTGATGACGTGACCAGGCGTGAGCATCAGCTGACAAAGAACCCCACCGGTCTGTGGTTGCTGAATGAGCTCAGCTCCTTGCTCCGAGAGAACACACATGAGCCCCAGGAAGGAGAGGCCCGCTGTGATTCCTGGGCTGGAACGGGATCCCCCGTCAGACTCCCACAGCCTCCTTTGGCTCACTTGCATGTCACTTTCATGCCATCGCAACATGTTTTTATGTGATTATGGAACAAACACCAGCATCTCCGCTAGCCTCTAAACTACACAAGGTCAAGACCACATCTGATTTACTCACCAGGTATCGCTAGTACCTTGTACCGCACTCAGCACAGAGTAGAAACTCAGAAGCCCTGGATGTCTGGCTGAATGAACAAATGAATCAGTACTTGAATGGCGAACAGGAGAACTGATTCAGGTCCATGAAAGGCCTATGGGTGGGAATTTCAGCATGACCCGGCAGAGCAGCCATCACTGAGCTGAACAGTAAGTCACTGACAAAACCCTGGACGACTTCCTCACATGAAAAGAGCTGCTGTAAAAATCATCATGAACTTGGTGCCTGAGAACAACACAAAAGCATTATTTTACGAGGAAGGTACAAAGGGACTTGGTAACATGCAGGAGGTCACACAGTTTGTAAATAAGGGCCCGGGCCTCGCAACCCACGTTTTAAACATTGCTCTGCAATATATGCAGAAGCTTCATCTGTTTGCCATGTTATCCGGTTTCTCTTATCCTCCCACACGCTAGCACAGTACATGGAGCCAGGGTGGGGATATCCAGAGGCTTTGGGGACCTGGCGAGATGCCACATCTGGCTCAGCTGTGGAAGAGATGGCAGACATCTAAGAACTGGGAGCTTTAACTGTCTGCAAGGCGAGGGAAACAGGCCCGTCTGATAAGAAACCACAGATAGGTAAACTACTCAGTAGATGCCATCATCAAAGTGTCCGGCTTTCATCCAGAGGGAGAGCTTCTACAAACATCTTTCAGGTGATTATACCAATTTAGAGAAAGGATCTGCTATATCAAATGTCGATTGTAAGTAGGACAAGAGGGAAAAGAGTCATTTGAAATGTAAACACTCGTCAGGAATCAAGGAAACCATTTGTTCCTAAAACATCTTACTAGAAATCCAGGGGAAATGGAATCCCTGGGGCTACATGGACAGCGGCCCAGGGAACAAGCCACCTCAGGGACTGAGTGTCTCTGTGTGGCAAGTTTGTGGGTGAGCAGATCAGGCCCGTGGTAAGGAGAAAGTGAGGTGGGGGGAGGTGGGCCCCAGGTCAGGAAAAAGAGGATGGGGCATCTTTGCTCTCCATCAGACCTGGCTCCGGCCTCCTCCCCAGAACTCTGGGCCTGGAGAGAAATCCCTCTATTTGACCCGCCTGGCCCACCTCTCCCCTAGTGCCGGTGTCGATGGCCTGTCCCATGTGGCTTCTTGTCCACACAGCAGTCCTCTGGGTACTTAAAGTCATGGTCATGTTCCCCCAAGCCATCCCTGTTACAGATCCAAGACCCAGATGACACATGTAACAAAAAGTTAAATAGCAGTTACTCTGTGTCAGGCAGTGTTCTAAATATTACCATCGCTACTTTGTACATAGGAAAATCATGGCATAGAGAGGCTGGGGAACGAGTTGGAACTGAACCAGCTTGTACCAGTATTCCATAATATAAGCAGAAACTGCATCTGTTTGTCATGTTCCCTACTTTCTCTCTTGGCTCCTTCTCCTCTGAACATACTCCTTTCTCTCTATCCCTTAAAATCCAATTCTGCATTTGCCATCTGAGTGGCAAAATAGACAAAACTATCACCTCCCCCTGTAAAGACATTATATTTCTATTAATACAGCTCTAGATTATATTATCTTTAAGAGCAGCCCACATGATACTCTTGGCGCATAACAAGCTTCACATTAAGAACTGTTTTCAGAACTGTGTTCCCTCAAGGGCTTTAGGAAAGGAGTGTGACCCTACCCCCAACTGTGCCTGGTTAACATTTTCAATGCAATAGCAGAATTACTACTAAGGTTTCCCCCCCACTTTGTTTGGAGGATACTGTCAGGGAGGACACATCTACAGATCTCTGGATCGCCTCCATAGAGCCACGATCCCAAACCAGAAAAGGTCATCTGGGCCGGGGAGGGCAAGGGTGACAAGGCAGTGTCCTAAAGACACAAGACCCAGCTCAACATACTTGCTCTGCCACATACCACCTGTGGGAACTTGAGTAAGTTTCTCAACTTGACAAATACTCAGTATTCTTTTATAGGAAACAGGAATAATAATAATGACCTCCAAGAGACGGGAGGATGAAGTGAAATTAGAAAATACACACCAAGCAGTCAGCCCAGCATGGGGCATACAGTTAAGTGAGCCAGTGGCGGGTCTTAGTCAACATCATTAGCCCCTGGGTAGCAACTCCCACATGGTCCAGCGACCAGGATCCCAGCTGCTCCCCCTAGAACCATCCCCTTTGTGCCCCGGGGCCAGGTGCTTAATTTTGGGGGCCCAGGGCAAAGGGAAAAGATGGTGGTATTCACAAATTATTCTGAGTTTTAGCCCAGTGACGACAGAGCTTTGAAACCAAGCACAGGGCCTCTCCAGCATCCCGAGGATCCTGTGCAAGAGGCTGCACACTGCGTGAGTTTCCTAACACTAATACTGCTGCTGCAAGAAAGCACTACACACCTGGTGGCTTAGAACCACGCACATTTATTATCCTGCCGTTCTGGGGGTCAAAAGTCTGACGCGGGCCTCATGCAGCGAAAATCACAGTGTTGGCAGTGCTGCGTTCCTTTCTGGAGGCTCACGGTGATCATCGGTTTTCCTGAGTTTTCCCAGTATCTAAAGCTTGCCCATGTGCCTTGGTTTACGGCTCTTTCCTGTCTTCAAGGCCAACAATGGTTAGTAAAGGGCTGATCCCTCTGCAATCCCGCTGGCCTGACTCTTCTGCCTCTCTCTTCCACTTGTAAGTGCCCTGTGATTACACAAGGCCCATCCCGATAATCCAGGATAATCTCTTTATTTTAAAAGCAGCTGACGAAGGACCTTAATTCCATCTGCAACCTTGATTCTCCTTCGCCATGTACTAGACCATAGTCATAGGTTCCAGGGATTAGAACATGGGTGCCCTTGGGAGACAGTTACTCTGTCTACTCTACATAGCCAGCCAGACCTGCCGGCCCACCAAGTCCAGAGATCTCTGCTATGTGTCTAGAGTCTGCACCCCGAGGACCCTACAGCCCTCCGATCCATTCAGGCAAACCTGTGGCCACACCCCAACGGTGGCAGCAAACACCCAGTCACCTTGGATGGACTCTAACCTGCTCCTAGGGGGCCCGAGCCCCTGGCTCCAGGCTGCATGCTTTCTCTGCTATAATCCCATTCCAGATCTTTCTGCTTGGATATTCACACAGGACCTCTCTGGTTCAGGAATAGGGCTGGGGTGTGTGTGGGTGTGCGTGTGCATGTGTGTGTGTGTGTGCATGTGCACATACCCATCCCAGTTGCTCCATCCTGGGGCTGCAGAAAATAGTCTAACCCCCCACCCTTAGTCATCCCCCCATGCCTTGGTCTCAAGCTTGAGCCCCCTAGTCCCTAGTCAAGCCAAAAGCCAGTTCACCCTACCCCCTGGGGGGGAGGGACAAGGACCTCTGGGGACACTGGAAAGAAAGAGGACATGATCACTGACGGACTCAGGAGACTGAAGGTCTCCCGGAGAGAGGCAGGAATACAACCTGCCAAGGCTCTGCCCTGAACTACCTTGGAGGTAGGCCATAGAGTTGCCATGGTAACTTAAAGCCTTGAAGCTTACCACCCGGAGCTCCCTTTCTCCTACCCACACCCAAATGCCCACTAGCTCAGGCACTTGTCCCTTACACTTTCTGCAGCTCCTGTTCGGGAATACCACTGCCCGAAGGAAAAAATGAGGCATGCACCTGTTGTTGTGAAACCATGGGCTCCCATATGCCACCTGCTCGACCTGCTGCCGCTGGCTGGGGGCCTGCCTGTACGTTCCTGACCTGAGCTGGTGAGTGGCCTCAAATGCTCATGATCCTCCTCCCCCACAATCACAACTCATCTTCTCAGTGGTCCCCCAAAGATGCTGCCTCCATCCTCTCTTTCCATCCTACCCGTAGAGACCGTCCTGATCACTTTCTTACTTATGATTAAAAAAAAAAAAAAAGCTTCATCTGCATGCAGTAAAATTCACAGATCTTAAGTGAATTTGATGAGTTTTGGCAAATGTAATCCACACCCCAATAACACTTGCTTTTCCCCTCTTCTCTTTTCACCCCTGGTGGGTTATTTGGGAGACTACAGACAAGGAGGAAGAGGGTGGGTCCTCTGTGTGCTCAAGCACACCGGGAGAGCCACAGGAACGTTTGGAATTTGCATCTGGGCGTGGGAGAGACGGGGCCTAGTCCAGCCAGCCTGACATGCAGTTTCTCTCCCCTTCAGTCCTGAGGCCTGGGTGTCTGCAACCTAGAAAGTAAGAAGGCAAATCCCTGCCCAGATCTGGCAAAGGCCTCTCCTGGGGTGACATCCAGGGGGATCACCAGAGGAAGACACCAATGTCCATTCTCTCCTGAGTCTTTTCACCTGGGTGATGCTTGTTAAAACAATGAAGGGAGAATGAATGGCAATTTTTTTTTTTTTTTTTTTTTTTTTGTCAGAGAGAGAGGGAGAGAGAGCGAGCACAGGCAGACAGAATGGCAGGCAGAGGCAGAGGGAGAAGCAGGCTCCTGCTGAGCAAGGAGCCCGATGCGGGACTCGATCCCAGGACGCTGGGATCATGACCTGAGCCGAAGGCAGCTGCTTAACCAACTGAGCCACCCAGGCGTCCCGGTGAATGGCATTTTGATTTCCCTCAAAGCCAGCTGTCCTGGAGCCTTGAGGAATCTGTCCTTTCTCTGCACAGACTTAAGAATCCAGAAGAGGCTAATAAAACTGACACGTTTCTGGTTCCTCTGTCCTCCCTTCCCCAGGGGAGTGCCATCATAACTAGTCAAAGGAGGCTCCTTGCAGATGTCTCTCCAGATCCGTCCTCCCTGTTACAGAGAGCACAGAAGAACAGGGCTTCCATGGGCCATCCAATTCCAGCCCTGACTTACTCCAAACCTACAAGAATGGATCTTCTGCAAGGAGGCCAGGAGATGGTCTGCAAGCTTTCGGACCCCCTGCCTTGCTCTCCCACCACCTTCCATATAGATTCCCGCTATGGTGTAAGCCCCTCGAGGTTTCCCTGCCTGATGCTTTACTGGGTGCCTGGCATACACTTGGAGCTCAATACATGTTTGTGGGATGAATAAATTAATAAATCCTAGCAAGCAGCTGGATGGACTTTTCTGCTTCTGGTTATGTCTCCTGCTGTGTAAAAGGCCCTGGGTGTAGAATGGTCCCTTCAGCCAGATGACAAAAGTGGGTCAGATTGCCTCTTTCGGCACCAAGAAAGGAGACAAAATAAGGGGCCAGCCAGAGATGATGGAAGAGAGGGTGGAGCGGGATTTGGAACACCCATATCCCAGTCCAGGAATGAAGCCAAGCATAACGTCAGGGTTAGCACTTGGAAGAGCAAACCCAAGAATACAAAGAGCAAAGTGCAAAATCCAAGGACACCTCCGGGAGCAGAAGTCCTCAAGGACACTGAGAATGAAGCAGGAACCACTTGACCAGACTCTTCTGGAGACTGTCCTCAGCACAGTGCTTCGTCTCCAGATGCTAGCCACCCCCGCCCACCCTGCCTCATATCCTAACATTACTTGCAGCAAAGACATCATCCCCAGCCTTGATAATGGGCTTTATGTTCGCCACAACAGTTTTTCCAGCGCTCAGAGACTTTCCCAACTCAGACGCACCAATCGGCCCATGCTACATACTGATAAAGCAGTCCCCATCCCCATTAGAGTGCCACCAATGGACACTCCAAGGCAGTAAGCATGGTGGCAGTTACAAACACGAATTCTATTGCCAGACTACCTGGGCTCAAACCCCAGCCCTGCCACTAGCAGTCTTGCACAGAGGTTATAGTCTCTTCATGCCTCAATTTCCTCTTTGGTAAAATGGGAACAAATAATAATACTGTCAGATAATAAAAAATATATATATTGGTCTCTGCCCCTGGCTTCTGCTAATAGTTGGTCTTTGGTCTTTGATCCCAGTTCCTGACACGGAGATCCTAAAACCCTTGTCATTTCCTGAGTGACAGGAGTGTCTGACACAGAGTTCCTAAGTCCCTTGGAATTTCCTGGGTGATGGGAGCATCTTTGGATCTAATGAGGTGATTCTTGTGGGCCCTGAATGAAGGCCGGTCACCAGAAAGACCAAGCTTTGATTCGAAGTCTGGAACTTTTGGCCTCACCTCTGACTCAATCCTCTGGACAGAGGCAAGGGGCTGGAAAGTGAGTTAATAATCCATCGTGCCTACATGATGAAGCCTCCATGCAGATCCTCAAAGCATCGGGTTCAGAGAGTTTCCAGGTTGCTTCCAGGAGGATCCTATACCCCCAGTCCATGGGGACAGAAGCTCCTGTGCCGGGGACCCTCCCAGGCCTCATATATATCTCCTCATCAGACTGCTCATCTGTGTCCTGTATTACGTCCTTTGGAATCCACCGCTAAGTGTAAGCATTTCCCTGAGTTCTGTGCCACTGCTAGCAAATGACTGAACTCCAGGACAGGTGGTGGGGACCTCCCTTTACAGCTGGGCAGAAGCACAGGTGACAACTGAGACTGGTGACTGGCCTCTGGAGAGGGGACAGTGTCGTGGGACTGAGCCCATAGCTGGCGGGACTGACGCTAACTGCTGGTAGGTAGTGCTAGAACCAAAGTGAATTGTAGGGCCCCCAGCTAGGGTCACAGGTGTGGCTGGTATGGAAAAGCCCCAGAGAGCTGGGCTCAGAGGGACTGTGAGTAGGACAGTCAAGAACAGTGTGCGATTCCCAGACGAGTCCCTATTCCAGAAGGTTACCGCAAGGCGTCAAATAGTTAACAGAAATCAAGTGCCAAACATGTCCCAGCAAACATGGCTCAGGCTACAGAAATGTTTGCCAGTGTAATTTGGAATGGGATGATAGTAAAGACTTTGAAAAAATGTTTCCAAAATGAGTGAAACAGGATAAGCTAGGAAGCAATGACCTTGTTACAACACAGGAATGTTTTTAGTGAAATTAACAAAGAGAGGCCCTGTTTCAGCTAAGCACACCCTTGTTTTTGAGTGGTTCACCAACAGCTCTCTGATCTTGGGTGTGTGTCTGGCACGGGATCTGAAGTAGAACTGGATAGAGCTTTCCAAGTCCATGTGCAAAGAGAAACTGCATCCTTAAAGCCCCTGCAGAGAACATGGGTGGAGGCTCACAGGGAGGGCTCAGCTCTGCCTTCTATCAGAGATGCCATTTTTCCTTCTATGAAAAGTCACCTTGCTCCACGGCAGTGCGGGGGGGTGGGGGGGAGGAAGCTCTATAAACTGCAGCTCTGTGTGGAGGGAAGGTCTCTCTGTTATGATTATTGCTCAGAATTCTGCCCGCCTGGAGTCCTTTAGAGATCCTTTGTCCGCAAACTCAGGAAGCCCAGGCTGGACCCCCTACCCGCCACCTGAAATGTGCTACCTGCAGAGAGTGCTTGCAAGGGAGGCCTGCCCTTCTGAGAAAAGCCGCATGGCCTCCGTCCCCTCCACCCTTCACCCTCCTGTTTCTCTCCCGGCAAGTGGGGAGGAACAGTGACAGGGCACATCTCTCAATGAAGAGTTAAGGGGCTCCGGTGTCGGTTGGCTCCTAATAAGACAGCTGCGGGCCACCCTCAAAGGCCAGGATTTGGCATCTGGACACATGGGGTCGGGTCTCAGCTCAGCTACATATCCAGCTATGTGATCTCAGACACAGCACTTGTTCCTCAGTTTCCCCAACTCTGAATGGGGAGAATGTGCCAGCCCCTTCCCCACCGCTACTGCCGGTGGGTGTGTTCCGGGCGGGAAGGGCATTCTCAGAGCATCAAGCCCCGTGTAAATACCAGCCATTGCTACAGTCATGTTGCAGTCTGTAAAATCCACCATTTCCAGAGCTTGCTTCTCAGTTCCCCTTTAATTTGGAACAAACCTGCATAGAGCGAGGCCTGAGCTTGACGTGAGAGCTGGTTGCAAAGTCTTCAGTCCTGTATCAGCCAAGATCAAGGCCAAGGCCCCTGCGAGAGTCCTGGGGTCCCAACTCCTCTGATGATCCTTTTTCTGGAGCCTCAAGGTTCTGCCCATATCAGACCTGGATCTCTGCAGCCCCAGGCATGGTCTCTGCAGCACTTCCAGGGGGCTGAGAGCCTGGGGCATTGAGATAAAGTCACCCTCGGGATCCTCCCAGAAGCCAATTCCATCCCAACACCTGTATACTGCCATCATGGTCCATGCTACCACCACCTCTCACCGGGATAGGCAGAAGCCTCCTATCTGGTCTCCCTGCCCTCCTAGGCCCTTTCATTCTATTCTCAACACAGGAGCCACGGGGACCTTTGAAAATGCCAAGCACTTCCCTTTGTTCCCCATCTCACAGAGTATAAGCACACCCCATGCAGCAGCCTATAAAGCCCTTTGCCTGCAATTCTCAACCTGGGCTGCTTCCTGGAATCACCCGAGAGCCCTAAACAATACAGATACAGAGGGTCACCTCTAGAAACTCCTACCTAATTGGTCTAGGGTGTGGCCCTGGCATCATGATTATTCTAAAGCTCCCTAGGAGTTCAATGTGCAGCCAAGTTTGAGAACCACTGCCCTACTTGACCTGCTTCCTGTGGCCCCTCTGACTTCATCTCCAACTACCACCTTCTTGCTTGCTCCGTTCCAGCTGCATGGGCCTCCTTTTTCAAATGTGCCATGCACACTTCTACCTCAGGACCTTTGTACTTGCTGGTCCCTCCGCCTAGAAAATTTCCCCCCAGGTGTCCATGTGGCTCCCTTCCTCATCTCTTCAGGATGTTTGCTCAAATGTCACCTTCTTAGTGAAGGCATTTCTGACAACCCCACTAAAAATTCAACCCCTCCTCCTATCCCAGGAAGTCCCTACTTCCTTTCTATTTCTTCATAGCATCTGCTGCCATGTAACAGGCTACATATTTTACTTCTCTGTTTTCTTTAATATGCGTCCTGGCCTATCTAGAATGTAAGCTCTGCAAGGGCAAGGATTCCCGTCTGTTTTGTTCACTGCTCTTTCCCTGTGCCTAGACTACGCTGGCATATATAATTATCAGTAAATATCCTTTAAATGAATATATACTCTTCTAGCCCTTGCATGTCCTCAGCTGCTCTTTCATCCCTAGAGCCCAGCCAAGTTCTCCTTGGGCCAGGAAAACCCATTCTCAATGATACAGTATATAGCATGAGCTCAGTAAGTGTCTATGGGACTGAACTGAACTTTTCTCCCTAAAAGAACATAGCCTCCAAACCCAGCAGCAAGATCTTTCCTGAAAAAGATCTTTATATCTGTCTTCCAGAAATAAGCTCACTGTAGTTTGCAGCTTTAAGGAAAATTTTAAAATAAGGAGAAAGAGGGGGAAAGAAGGTTTGGGGGGGAGCTCACAAAAGTTAATGAGATTTTCTCAGCTATGGTACGTACCCACACTTTTAATAATTAGGAGTAATAAAAATTCTAACTGAACCTTAAAGGAACATCTTCTGTAACAAAGAGAAAAGTCAAGACAGACTTCTGTGTCGGGCGTAATGACTTGTTAGCCCTGGAAGATGGATATACTTTAAATACTAATTTATAGAAAAAAAAAATAATTGTTCATAAAAATGCGACTAATTGGGTTAAAAAGACTTATTAACAGGAACACCAGATAACTCTAGAGCCCGTAAGGAATAAATTACATTATTAATCCTCAGCGTCTCTCATGGAAAAAGCCTTCCCCCTGCTTAGCTGATGGAGAAACTGAGGCTCTGGAAGGAGGAGGAGGAAATGACTTGCCCCACGAAGGCCGAGGGCACAGACCCTGGCTGAAGCAGGAGAGGGACCCAGGAGTCTGAATGCCCTGTTCTGACCCTGTTCCTGGCACTGTGGTGACCCCCATATCCCCACAGGCAGGTCGACATGGGCCCAGCCACTGACTCTGCTCACCCACTGGGTCTGAGGTCAGGCAGGGGCCGGTCGAGGGGCAGGCGGTCACTGAGGTAGGCATTGTAGCCGTAGTACTGGAACTGCTTCAGGGCCACACGCCGGCCTTCAGGGCTGAGCTCCTGGCCCCAGTGTGCAAACAGAGAGGAGTCTGTGAAGGGCTCAGCTTCTGCCTCCTCAGGCTTGGCGGGAGTCTCTGGAGAAAGAAGGGACAAGGAGACAGTGGGTCAGAGTGCACCCCTGCAAATGCCATGACAACCCCTCCCCCTCCCTTACCATCACCTTGGGTAAAACAATCTTATCCCCGTATTTGGGGGCTTTGGGGAAAATAGACTGTAATCTTCATGCTTCCTCAAACTCATTTATCCATCCATCCATCCATCCATCCATCCATCCATCCATCCCACAACCACTAGGCACACGGGATATAGAAGTACATCCTACAGGGTCTACCGAGAGGTTGACAGATATCATGCCCATGCCCCATGGCTTCAAGTCAGAATGCCCTCCTTTCCCCACCAGAGATGCTAGCCCTAGCCCTCAAATGGGCTTCCATTTCTCTTTGCCAAGATCGCACCCCCACTCCCTGCCAGTCCGGAGCCTGCTCCATACCCAGGTCCCCTCGCCGGACTTCTTGCCCACCTTCCTCTCCATTGTCTGGTCTGCTGTGAGTGGCCTGGCCCAGCTAAGTGCCATTTATCTTGCTCTAAGGACCCCCAACCAGACTGCCTTCTGAGGCTTCCAGGCTGTGCCTACCAGAACAAGGAATCAGTGGTACAGAGTCACCCATGCACTCTAGACATTGTTCACTGGACCCCTGGTAGATCTGTGGGTAAGGATAGCCCCAAACCAGGTCATGAGCTCATGGTTTCCCTGGAGTTTTCTAAGAAAATGAAAGGGACATTATTACCCATAAGAACGGAAGTTTTGGATTCCACACAGACATGGATTCAAATAAATCCCTGCTCCACCATTCACTGGCTATAGGGCCACAAGCAAACACTCAACCTCTCTGCGTCTTGCTTCCCATTTGTAGTGCGGGTATGCTAATACCAACCCACCTGTCACCCCCACCTCCCAGAATGTGAAAGGATCACATAAATAATGTACATACAGCACTTGGGCCAGCATATGACTCAGAAAGGTACACAATACATGGTACCTGGCATAGCGCCTAGCAAGGGGAGCCTGGCCGGTCATTTGAGTCTCTCTTTTATGGGGGTAACAGGCAGGTCTTGCCAGGACATAGGTTGATGGGCCAGAACTTTGGAATTCATTCTGAGAGACAGGTAGTCAAGGTCAGAAATCAGAGAAATCGGACAGAGATGCTAAGCCCACTGGATGGTACCCTTCAAGCTCATAACATGATGTAAGTGAGAGATGGTGCTAGAAGCCTGGAATGAGCCAGAGAACAGAGGAAGCAGAAGCAGGTTAGGGACAGAAGACGCAGGCTTGGAACACTTGCCAATGTCCCCTCAGCCATCCATACGAAGCCTGTGGGCATATGACACACATCTATGCCAGGAGCCAGGCAAGGACCTAAGGTTCCCGGGTCTCCCAGGTTGGGGAGCTCAGTGCTGCAGACACAGCTCTTACTCCCCTCTTCCTCTTGGGGGACTCTTGTGAGAACCAATCTGAGAGAGGGGAAGAGGACTTCCAACACCCAGGATCCTCCCACTGTAGAAGGGGTGCCCTGGGGGATGAAGCCTCTTTCAGTGCAGGTGCACGAAGGCTGTCATTGAGAGAAGGGGACTTTTGTGACTCCCCACAAATTAGAGAGTCCTTGATTCTGAAGCAGAGCAAGTACACCGATGGCAGAGACTTTAGTGAGAGAGATGCCCAAAGATGTGTCATCAGGGCTGGAACACCCAGGTGCTGGGTAAACCTGTGGAGGCACCTCACCTCTCCTGACCTGACTCACTCATAAGGAAGCAAAGCAGGGGACAGTCAGTCCAGGGAGGCCTATCTCCCGAGGCAGCAATCCTGACCAACTACACCACGCTAGGTCCATGTGGCCATGGGCTGGGACACCCATGAGTTCACAGATAGACATGGCAGACCGATTTTCCTTAAAGAGATGGAAGAACTCAGCTATACAACAGATTAGGACCAAATAATGAGTAAAATGCAAACCACATAGTATTTCTATGACCAAACAAGAAATGTGGTGGTCACCTAAGGTTCCATCCCAGAACCCGGGGCATACTTGTCCCCGCCTACTCACAAGGCATGTGTGAAGGGAGGCCCAGGGCTCACGTGATCGTAAAGGCCCTTGCTATCTCTCAGATGTATGAGGTGCTCATTTGGAATGCTGGGGGTGGTAAAAATCTAAAACAGTGAGCCAACGGAATCATATAATATTTAAAAGAAATGGAGTTTTACTGCTCTCACATACCTACCTAAATGGATATTACCAAGTCAAATGAGATCAGTTAATGAAAAAATTATGATTCACAATTAGACCTGTGTTGCATAAAAATGTATTATAAACATATTCAAGACCAGGGTTCTACCATATGCTCCCGTTGTTTTGCTCAGCATAGGGATAAACCACAACAAACCAGAAAGCCGTGGGTCTTGAATGAGAAATCAGGGGCAAGGCAGAGCAAGAAGTCCTCTCTGTTGAATTCCTGCCCAGAGCCAAGCACCGTGCTGGCCCGATGTCTTTACCTAAAGTTATCTCTGTCTTGCTCACAGGTGTGGACTCCATGAGGGGAGGTCGACTTCTGTCTCATTCCCTGCTGTGCCCCCAGCCCAGTACACATCTCTTGTGAGGGCCTCCACAAACGATTTCATTTAATTAATTAATTCATTTCTGGAAGCAAAGAAAGTTTCATTATCACAAGGACAGCCCATTGAGAATGTTGGCTCTCATTCCCAAAGCTGCATTGCCCGCTGAAGCCAAGGGACAGATTATGTATGTTTGGGGAAAGAGGGGAATTCGTGGGGCGGGGAGGGGAGGTGCGTGAAGAAACCTTGAGAAGGCAGGCCTTCAAACCTCTGGAGCTCTGCATTTTTCTGGAAAATGAAGCACCTAGAATGCTCGTGTATATCAGTTAATTTGAAGACAAATGTGTCTCTCGACTCCCCATTAGGATTCTATGATCACTGGGTAAACAGGGAATAGGGGTAAAAAACAAAGTTAATGATTGATCGAGCATGAGGTTAAGGGGTGCATAATATATCATTAGTAGGGAATAAAACGCCACCTGCAGCTAAGGTAATAAAGTGACTAATACATACAGTCCTGCACATGCTCTCGAAACAAGTCCAGGAACCACACGTCTGGCCTCAGTTGTTTAGAATTGTGAGGTCTATTTTCCACATATGTTTAGGTCTGCTCAGCTTCCTCTTGTTCATTTTCCATAAACCATTTTAAATAAGTTAGTTGATAAGCACCCCGTTGTGGTTAGTTGATAAGCACCCCGTTGTGGTTAGTTATTAGGCATGAAGAAACCAAAGGAAAAGGTTAAAGGACCAATCCAAGGTCACCCAGTTTCTCAGGGGGCATTGGCGAAAGGTCTGGCTTCCTCTCAACTGTACATTCTTCCCTCTATACCACTAATGGCAAACGCTAGTCTGAGGGCCAAATCTGGCCTACCACGTTATTTTGTAAATAAGGCTTTACTGGAAAACAGCCTCAACCATGGGCTTACGTATCATCTACAGCTGCTTTAGACCTCCAGGGCCAAATCAAGTATGTGCAACAGAGCCCACGTGGCCTAAAAAATCGAAAATACTTAACCATCTTGTCCTTTACAAAAATGCGTGCTGACCCCCTGCTCTACCTTACATGTGACATCCAAAGGACTGGTTAAGAGGACTGGTTATCAGAATCTGGGTTTTACACTCCAGATCTACCATTTGCTGGTTTAGTCTAGCTTACCAGCACCTGTTTCCCCAACCAGAAAATATCGTCGATAATATTAGTACCTTTCTCATAGAGCATGTGTGCGTATTTGATAAGATGTTCCACATACGGAGCTTAGCACAGGGCCTAGCACGTCATGAATGTTAGCTCCTGAGGAACCACAGAGACCCACAGCCCCACCAGAGTGCCCTTCTCGCAACACCTCTTGAGTTCAGACGGGGAAGATAAATGGTCCTGTCCTGAGGTCCCCAGCTCTGAAAGATGTTGCTGTCTAGCTCCCAGAGGAAGGGTTTCCACATCCACTGACAAGGCCCTTAGCTGGGCCTTTACCCAACAACTCCCTTCTCTCTCTAGTAAGAAAGCAGCCCGACATCAGCAAAGGAGGCCCGTCTTTGACATGATGGTGTGATAGGCAAACAGGCTCCAGGGAAATGCCAAGGTCGGGGCCTCTGGAAGGGTCCAGGGGCATCTGGACACATCTGGTGACAGACCAGACCAAGAGCTGTCTGTCACCCCGGGAGGAGGCACTTGTCAGGAGCAGACTTGGGCTCTACTTAAGTATAGCATTTCCTACTGGGGTCCAGACCTATTTGGGCGCACCTGACCAACCGAGGGGCACTCAGAAGAAGTGTATCTCCAGATGGCTGAGAGCTCCCCAAGGACAGCTCACTTGTGGCCGAGATTAAGCAGGGCACAGTAAACACAGCCTGGACCACAGCCAGAGTTTAGAGGTTCTGAGTACAGCCCAGATCCTCTAACCCCTGCCCGTTTCTCACCCAGCCCGGGTGCTCGTCTGGGTCCCAGGGAGAACAGGCCAGGAGCGAACACTGAAAGGCCCTTCCTTCTACCAGACAGACACACAGCCCCTGTGTAATGCTCAGTCAGGGAGGCATTCCCCCAAATTCCCTCGCTATGAGCTCTGTGGCATGGGCAGGTGGGAGCCCCGTGGGACATGGCAGACCCACAGGCTGCGGGGGGGGGGACACTGCCATGCTATGCCCCTCTCTGCACCGTACCTCCAACAGCTAACTGTCTCCTCAGCATGAAAGACCGAGGTCCTTCACTTAGTCCCTGACACAGAGAAGGCCTTACAAGGCTCCTGGTGATCAAGACCCTAAGAGCTCACCCCCTCCCCCTGCCCCCTTGTCTTCTCTACTCCAACCACACTGGCCCCTCACCAGACTCACCACACACCTCAGGGCCTTTGCTTTTGTGTTTCTGTCTACACCCCGTGGCTAGCTCCCCTCACTTCCTTTACCTCTTTCCTCAGAAGTCATTTTCTCAGTAAAGCCTTTTCTAAACATTCGATCTCCGAGTTCCCTCTGCACCCACTGAAGTCCTTTTTGTATTTGTCTTGCTTGTTGTCTTTCCTGACTCAAACGTGAGCTCCATGAAGTCAGGGATTTGCTCTGTTCTCTGAGGAACCCCCAGTGCTTAGAACAGTGCCCGTTCTGGCAGGTGCTTAATGAGCATCAGGAAGATGAATGGAGTAGCAGCAGCAAGACGGGAGAGGAGTCAGTGAGCCCCCGATCCGTTAGGGATTCCCCACGTCCTCCGAGGGAGCTGAAAGGGATTAGAGTCCGGAGTCAGCAAGCAGGAATGTGAAGCCCGGAAAGGGCGGGCAAAGTCCAGCTGTGGGCAGTTAATTTCCTACCTAGGTCACTTACACACAGCTTTTTGAGATGATCGGTATGCTCTTAGAAGCTTCTCAGGGAGTCCCACGGAATGTGGTCATTGGTAGCCAACCCCTGCCCCTCTCTCAGGACTCTTTGGCAAATCTCTTACATCAGAGAATTACCTGGAATCTCTCCCAAGCATCCAGAACAGGACAGTGCACGGAGGAACCACCCCAAAAAGCACGGAGAGAAGAGAGACAAGGAAGGAGGGAGGAAAGGCTGTGTGTTTCTTGCCTCTTCCTCTTTCTATGCTCACCTGGAAGAACTCGGAATTGGGAAGACCACAGGAAGGCTCCAAAGTCCCAGAAACCCAGGTGCAGGGCACAGAGAAGTTGTAAGACCCAGAGTCTTCAGAAAACTAACCTAATAATCTTCAGGGAGTGTCTGACTCAAACCACAGAGTCTCAGAGAGACTGAGAGTAAGGTCAGGTGTTCCCATTTTTCCCCAAAGTTTCAGCGGACGCGTGGCTGCCAGCCTTCCTCCTGAGCTTCCCCCCAGCTCAGTCTATAAGGTGCTTGCTAGAGAAATCCCTGTCAACAAACTCAAGGGGAGAATTCCCCTGAAGGGTCACTAATCACTTCACCTTTTGAAGAGAAAAGGCACATTTAATGGGTCCATGCAAAGCATGACATTTCTGATGCTGAGAAGAGAGGCTGACTTCTTCCTCCTCTTTGACATCTCTCAGAGGAACCTGCCCTCTGGCCCAGGAACAACCATTTCTGCTCATTCCTAGAATGCCCTTCTTGGCCAGCATCTGGAAACTGCTGCTTGGTGGCGGCACCTCCTCCACTGCTGGGTTTTGGGAGTCACTGTCAAAAGGAGTTAACTCTTCTTATCAGACAATCAACAAATACTCAAGCAAGTTTACTGTGTGTCGGGCCTATTGCTGGGCACTAGAAACATAAAAAGCACTCAGACTCTGTGCTCGTCCTCAAGCAGCATCCAGCTTAGCGGAAAAGCCAGTTGTATAGAGAATGTGATCAATGCTCGGATCCAGCGTGGATAACATGCCACTGGGTCACTGGAGAGGGAAGACGTGCATGCAGGGAAGGCTTCCCAGAGGAGAGGATGCTCAAGCTAGATATGAAGAGTAAGTGAGAGTCCCAGGCTCACTCTGGAGAAGGGCACCCCTAGGGCCAGACCAATGGGAGCAAAGATGCAGAAGCAGGAGAGGGCACAGTGTGGGGCTCCAGGCGTCTGCACAGATGGCTATTCACAGCTGAAACCAGAGAAGAACAAGAGCTGCTGGGGCCTCGGGAGGCCGGGGAGGGTAGGGTAGGAGGATCCGTAATGCAAACTGCAAGTCTGAAAGGCCAGGATTGGCCATATCATTTAGAAATAGTTTCTGAAACTATAAGCACATATACAGATAGTAATGCCAAAGCCCAACACGTTAACCATCACCCAAGGACTGTCTCAAGTGGCAAGATGCATTATTTGAGGTCCAGTGAGGAGGGAAACTGCAGGCCGATCTTGCGTGTCTACTGCCATCCCTCTGCCCCTTGAGCTGATCCTGTATGCCCTGTAGCCCCATTCCATCACACGGCCCCTGCCAGGAGGGGAGGCCAGGTCGTCACAGTGGCCTATGATGTGGGGTCTATCCTTCCTATCACAGAGAAGAGGAAACCGCAGCCCAGAGACATATCCCAAGCCTCCCTCCACATTGCGAGCCAAGACACACTGGCTTGAAGACTAGAAACTAGTCCCCGGGAGACTTCTCAGCTGGTCTGCACTGATTCGCTGCAACGTCCAACTACCGGAATACTTCCTCAGCGATGGTAGGCAGCTGCTGTCCCAAGCCCCTCCGGGTGGTCTCGCCATCCGAGCTGCTCTGGCTCTCTTCTTGGAGTACTCCAGGTCTTCCCACCAGCCAGCATCGATGAGGCGCACGCCTGGCCTGGCCAGCAGACCCAGGACCTTGCCCCACGCTGCAGCAAGCATGCATGCCTGTGCCTCGCCAGTTAAGGATATTTTGAGTATCACTTGCTCTGAACCCTTCCTGGGAGGCTCCCTACGAAGAAGCACACCAGAGAACTTTCATGCGGCTCATCAACTTCTCCATGTTAATGCCCAGTTCTCATTGTGCATGATCTGTTTTCTGGAAAGTTCTACCCGTGATAATCACATGGGGCATCGGGAAACGCCACATTAGGGTCTCAGAGATATGCCCACAGTGCCCCACATGCAGCCCACTAATGAGAGCAGAGAATTACAGGTCCCCGTCCTCACAGGCTCCATGCTAACTCACGCAGACAGGAAGGCAACAGGGCAGGAAAGCAGCCTGCGAGGCTTTGGGCAATGAATCCAACAGAGGCCATAGCCCTCATAACCCTGAGGGTTGTGCCCCAGCATGCTTGCCAGGCACAGGGAGCACATCTGGACACTCTGCTCGGGCCTTCGAGGATCGTGAAGCCACTGACGCTGGAAGCGGGAAGAACAGTGGCGTAAGGGCGGCTGCTGGGGTGAGCAACCCAGACAAGGGCTTGTCCAGCTGCTTTCGGTACAGGGTCTTGGCAGAGCTGAGACCACACAATGGATGGAAAGAAAATGGGTTTGGGAGTGAAACAGACGTGTGCTGCTGCCCGGCCCCAGCCACGTCTGACGGCCTGCCTCCTCCAGGACCACACTGCTTGCGATTCCCAACTTCTGAGGCTGAGCCACTCGGCCGGCCCCTGCTGCACACTCACCGATGCTCTGAGATGCTGTTAGCTCTTTGGAGAAGCTAAATAAAGCCCAGACCTCCCCCTAAGCAAGAACCCAAGACCCATCCCTGCTCCCTGGATTTATCCTAAAATAGCAGTAGAAGGGGTCACATGGCACAGTGGCTGCTGGAGGCCAAAGGGGCCTGGAGCTCCCACTGCAGGGGCTGGTCGAAGCCTGCCGAGAGGCAGACAGGGTCCCCGGGAACTGAGCTCACATCACTTAAGACCCCTTAGCCTATTGCCCACGCGGAGCCATGTCTTCCCTGGAAGCAGCAGGTCTACTTCCCGGCCCTCGCTTCGGGCATCTTTAGGGGTATCTTTGCAGGAAAGCGGCAGAACCTTCTTGTTGCTTGTGGTGTTTTACTCAATTTGCCATATACTCCTCTTTCCTGTAGAGTTGAGCAGGCTGTGGAGAGTGCATGGTGAGGGGGCCTAGCTTCTGCACTGCAGTCAGTCCTATAGCCACTGCTATTTCTGCTTCTGCCTCAGGCCATGCTCAAAGCCAAAGCTCTGGGTGTTTGGTGCTGAGATCCAGAACCCAGTAATGAGGAGGAAGGGAGAAAGCAGGACAGACTGGCGGGCCCGTGTCCCTGGTAGCTGCCTGCTGTGGGCATTAGAACCTGTGTATAAAGTTTATCCAGGGGACAGTCCAGCTGGGCCTGTCCCCTGGCCCTCCTCCTGGAGTGTTCTGGAGATCCTTCTCTCCCCACTCCTGGGGAGCTCTTCATTCTCTCTGGACCAGACCTGCAGCCTGGCCCTTCCAGTCTCTGTCCTCTCCTGTGAAATGGAGTAACCTGCCAAGGTGCTGTGTGGAGTCACTGTGGGGTCAGCTTTTAGAAGGATGAAGGCTAAGCATTAAATAATGGAGTGGGCCTTGCCGAATAGCCCAGATAAGAACTCTTAAAGGATGCTTCCTTCTCTTCCACCTCATTTATTTTTTTTAACAGCTTTATTGGGGTGTAATTTATATACCATAAAATTCACCCATTTCAAATGTACAATTCAGTGATTTTTAGAAAAATTTTCTTCTATGCTTGAGATGCCTTGTTGCCTGTTTTATTGGGGGCTAAAAAGAAGAGGCTAATTGAATAACCAGAAATGTACATTTTTCTTGTCGGCTCTCGGTAAACTCTTGCCTGCTGGCTGCCCAGTGAGAAGTCACCGTTATTCCTACTAAAGAGCCTGGTGCTTGGGCCCTGCTCGAGCAGCCCAGGCCAGTCCCACTGAGGCCCACCGCTGCAACACTACTGCTGAGGCCGGGCTCCCACTGCTACACAGGGATGGATGTCACCCTGAATGGCAGGTCACTCCAGGCTGCCTCCAGCTTGCCTTCTGTTCTGTCGTCCCCACAGCCCAGGACGTGTGTCTCCCTTCCCTCACCTTCCAGCATCCAGCCTGGAGATCCAGCCAGCCTCTGTGCCTAGGGCCCCAGCCACAGTGAAGCGCTGAGAACTTGTGGGAAAGAGCGGACCGAGAGGCAGAAGGTCTCAGCCAGCTCTCACCTCCAACACTGGGCAAATCTGCTACACTTTGGGCCCCCTTCCTAATCTGAGCTGTAAGATAGACCCAGTGTTTGGGTTTTATTTGGGGGAAAAAAAGGAGGACTTTAGCTCATCATTGTGGTGCTTTATTTATCCTGGAAAAGCAAGACTCTGCCTCTAATGGGGCTCCCAGGGGGAAATTTTCAGATTTTTAAAAAACACCCTTTGATATGCTAAGGGCCCTGATAATAAGGAAATAAAATATTCTGCATAAGGTATTTCCCCTCTCTGTGCTTCTAGAGGTGCATTACAATTCGAACTAAAGGTCTTTTGCCAGCAGCCCTCACAATTAGGCTTTCTCTTCCAGGGATCCTCAGAACCCCTAAGAGAAAGAAGTGAAATTTGACAAGGGAAAGCTCGGAACTAATGAGAAGAAAGAAGCCCTGACAGTCTCAGGTCTGACACCATTAAAATCTCCTGCACAACGACTTTATTCATCAAGGCAAAGGCAGCTCTGGGAGAGCTTCCTCCAACACCTGAAGGGTGTTGTGGGGAAAGAGCGAGACTCCTACAGAAGGCTTCAGGTCCAGGTAGGAGGGCCTCCTGCAGGGGCTCTGGAGCGGGCTCTGCCCTTGAGCAGCTGGCTGACCTTGGTCAAGCTCGGGAGACTTTCTGAACTTGTGCTTGCTCCTCTGTTCCATGGGGACAATGGTATCTACTGCTAGTTCACCGCTAGCTCACCGCTAGCTCACTGCAGAGATGAAATGCAGAAGGGACCGGCAATAAAGTGGGAGTAGATTAGCTTTCCGCCGCCAGGACGGCTGCGTAGCCTAAGGGGCTGCACCCAGGATCAGTTTCCTGCGGGTGTTGTGACAGATGAGCATGAATGGAGTGGTGGGAGACAACATAAATGTATTATTTTGCAGTGCTAGAGACCCAGCGGGCTGATGGGGTTTCTTAGAGATAAAATCAAGGCATTGGCACAGCTGTATTCCTCTCCAAATGTTCTAAGGGGGAATCCATTTCCCTGGATTTTTGAATCTTTGAATCCTCTCCAGCTTCTAGAAGCCGCCCACATTCCATGGCTCATGGCCCTCTTGGTCCAAGGCTGATGCCAACGACGATGGCTTGTGTCCACTTCACATGGCACTGCTCTGGCTTTCTCTTCTGATCCCCTCTTCCACTTCTAAGGAGTCTGAGATTACCTCGGGCCCACCTGGATCACCTAGGGCCCACCTGGATCACCTAGGATGCTCTCCCTATTCTGAAGTCAGCTGACAACTACCTCCATTCCATCTGCAACTTTAATTCCCCACTGCCATGGAGGGTAATAAATTCACAGGTCCCAGAGATTAGCATGTGCACACCTTTTGGGGGGGTGGTCGTTATTCTGACTGCCTACTCCTTAATAAGAGTGCCATCACTGTGGGTTTTGCCATCAATAAAAAGAAAATTCTCATACTTTGCCCTCGGAGCTGTAGGGAGGCAAAGGAATGACACTAATATTTGTTGAGCATCAAAAATGTCCCAGCACTGCTCTCAGCACAGCGTCCTCTCATGCCTGACAGTCCTGTGACACTGCACGCAGGGATAAGACTGGGGCTATCAGGCCAGGTTCTCCAAAGGAGCAGATGCACATGAACGTAGCAGGTGGACGTGAGCTGTGCAGGGTCCTCATCCTTGACCTTGAAGCCACCTTGGCCCTGCCTCCCTCACACTCCAGCTAATGAACAACAAAGGAGAGTTGCAGACGGTGCAAAGCGGGTCCTGTGACCATCATCATTCTGCCCCTGGTTCTTCTCCACTTGCTCTGATCGAACTATCACAGTTTCCAACTGGCTCCAGACCATTGGCCTTGCCTCCCACTGTTGTGCTTTGGCCTAGGAATTGGCATTTGGCTACCCAACTCTCTGGGCTTTCAAAACTCTCTAAAAGCTGTAGTTCTATTGTTTTGGGGATGGGGGTAGGAGAGGGGGATCTCCTCTGAAAATCCGATGAAACCTGATAATACGCACCAGAAAATGCACATTGAACACACACACAGAAAAATCTGCCTTCAATTTCCTGGGAGCCACGAGTAGTAGCATGATAGAAAGCAGGGGTTGGCAAACTTTTTTCTGTAAAGACCAGTAGTAAATATTTCAGGCTTATGGGTCATGTGGTCTCAGTCATAACTACTCAGCTCTGCTGTGTACGGAGAAAGCATAGCCCTAGAGGCTGGGTAAATGATTGGGTGTGGCTGTGCTCCAAGAAACCAATTGATAAAAGCAGGCAGCAGGTCAGATGTGGCTTGTGGGCTACAGTCTGCCTGTCCCTGGTGTAGCCGGAGCCCAGACTGTGGATCCTGCCCCTCCACCTACTAGACGGATGAGTCTTAACTGCTCTGTGCCTCGGTTTCCTCACTTGTAAATGATGATAACAATTTCTGCTTCATAGAGTTGTAGTGAGAAAAGTAGGAGTAAATCTGCATCAAGCCCTCACCAGTAAGCTCGGTGAAGTGTCAGCTAGGGTCTGTCTGCAGGTCAAAGCCTCCACCTCCTGGAATCTGGCTTTGATATATCTCTCTAGCTACTCTCAGTCGCTGGTATCTGCCTCATGGGACACAACCCCTGCCGAACTCAGCCCCAGCCAGGAAGGACAAAATGTAGTTATGATTCTGGATGTCCAAATCCCTACAAACAAGATGATGGGCAAGGCCAGGGATAGAGAAATCAGGCCCCAAGCCCTGCAAGGGCTGGCAATGGTTAGGGAAAGCAAACCCCAACAGGTGGGATAGGATTCAGGAAGGTGGCAAGTCCTAGCAAAGAACTAGAGAATGAGCTGGGGGTCTAGGGAGAAGCACCATTATTTCTGTCTGGGCTGACATGGCCGGCGAGGAATGGGATTTCGTCGGATCTGGGAGATACTGTATGCCGACCTCTCACAGCCAGACAGAGCCCATGCTGTCTCTGGAGCTGAGCCTGCACAGGGCAGGGTCTGGGCCTCGGTGTGGTCGAGCTCTACGCTGAGAGGGCCCAGCAGGCTGGGGCAGCCAGAGCTCAGTGTCTGTGTGCACACACTCATGGAAACCCAAGAGGACGTGATTCGCAATTATGCAGAATGGAACCTTCCATTAAAGGTCCAAGTCTTTATGCTCCAAGCCAACCATATAAAGAACATGTGAAAAACTCAGTTTAAGGAGTGACAAATGTGTGTATCTTAGGAACCAGGATTTATAGGTGCCATTATGAGCTACTTTAAAACAACCCTTTAAACCTAGAGTTCTGCCTAGGAGATATAATGAACTCCGAAGCACATGCCATCATTTTTTTTCTGAGAGCTGACAGCCTGGAGTTGAGCACCCAGACTTCTAAATATACACCTCACTGTTCATACATAAAACACAGTGTTTCCACACATCAATTTCTTGGAATGAACTAGCAGGTCGACCCTGATGATGTTCAAGTGGCATGCATCTCCCGGCACAGATATACCGATAGGAACACCTGGACTCAGCAGGGAGGAAACGTGGTGCCTTGCACTAGGACAGTCTGCAGCCTGACCCACTGGACGCCTGCAGTAGCTGCACCTCCGAGGTGCTGGGACAGCTTGGGGAGAAGTCCTGGCTTTGGGAAACCTGTAGCAGGAAGGAAGCCGGGAACGGTGTGTGTACCTGTCCTCTGGAATACTCCCTCCTCTCCAGCCTCAGCCTCTCCATGGTACTCTGAAACCTACAGCATCATCCTTCTGGTCGTCGAGGAGCAGCCCCGTGCTGGAATGCAGTGGCTCCCAATGTTAGTGAGCATCAGGCTTACCCAGAAGGCTGGTGGAATAACAGATTGTCTCTGGGCCCCACCCCTGGAGGTGCTGACTCAGCAGGTGTGGGGTAGAACCTGAGAATATGCATTTCTAGCAAATTCCCAGGGGGTGCTGAGGCTGCTATTTGGGGCCTAGGAACCAGGCTGGAGAAGTGACTAGAGTGCCAGGTCTCCTTCCAGTCTGGCTCTGCAGCTCAGGCTCTCCATGAGTGGGCAAGTCCCCCCTTCTCTTTAGGTCTCAGTTTTCTCCTGGGTGAATGCGAGGGGTGGGGCTGGCAAGATGAACTCAGGTCCTAAAATGCAGTGATTCTAGGGTGTTTCAAATCACAGATTCTGGCTCACACAGGGACTGGTGGCTTCCACTTAGAGGCAGAATGGTCAAAGGAACCCTTCTACCTCTAGCTCAACTCTTATATCTTATAAATAAACAAAGTAAAGTCCAGAGAGGTTAAATGACTTGCCCAAGGTCACACAGATCAGTAGCAGCTGATTCTTAGGGAAAGGAGAAAATGCCCCCAAAGGCCCTCATTCCCTGCTCAGGGCTCCCTCTAACTCTCACGAGGATTCTGCCACCAACTCAACCAACAAGGATCTCCAGTACCTTGGAGGCAGCCAAATCCCAGAGCCTGAGCTTTGGGCAAACCAGTGAATCCCCCTACAGAGACCCCTCACCCATGCTGGTGTCTGGATCCAGATCTAGAGAAGCACCTGCAGCCCATATGTCAGGCCGGCACAAAGCTCCGAGGTGCTCTGCGGGTGTGGACAGAGAGGACATTAATCATAAGGTCTAGGGACGATTAAACCAGGCTCCCAGAGGAGGGTAGCGTTCCTGATTTTCTGGGTTATCACCAGCTGTATCCTCTCACATGGGCACACACAGCTACAAACACACACACACACACACACACACACACACACACACACACACAATCACAGAAGGTCACAGCAGCCTGTCCTGAAAACAGATTCCTCTAGTCCCAAGCCACTGCTCACCACATACAGCAAGACCATTAAAAATGTGTCATTTCAAAGACAAGAGAACACTTGTAAAAATAAACTTTCAAGAAGAAATATTACGGGGCTCCACTCTGGTTAAACAGCCCCCATCTGAGTCCTTCAGTGCAATTTACAGTGGAGAGGGATCTTCGGGGCTAGGGCGCTGCTGGGTTCTCTCTGTTCACAGGCAATGGAGGTCCCGGGGCTGGTTGTGTCATCACTTCCAGCAGCTGTTGGCTTGCTGGGTATCTGTTCATTATTGTCCTCGGCCATAAATCTCCCAGGCCTGGCAGCTGTGCCTGTTTCTCAGTGAAGAGAAGTGGATTTGTCCTTCGGAAAAGTTAACATGTAGGCCCTCCCAAACCCAAGCTCCTGGCAGGACCCAGAAAGGCTTTGAATCTGTGTCAAAGAAGCCATCAAAGGAAATAGGCCATTTTCAAACAAAATCCATTTCTTGAGCATGACGGTAAAAATATTTATCACATGAAAGATGTGAAAACCTTTCTGATGTCTCAATGCTCTGTATTATGAATGCGGCATGTGTCCAGTGGAATGTGTGCAAAAAAAAAAAAAAAAAAAAAACCAGTCATGCGTATGATTTTGATAGCGGGAAAAATTAGTCCTTTCCATCTGGCAAATTCTTAATTTACCAACCCAGTTGTGCTGGATGGGCACAGGAGGCCAAGGAAAGAGGCAAGCCTGGCATTCAGCCAAACAAAATCAGCAAAGGCTTTGGACAAAGAGACTCAGCATATCCAGGCCACAGGGAATAGGGGTCCCATGCTTAGCTGTCTCTGTCAGCCATGGCTTTGGCCAGCATCCACACTCATACCTCATGTGCAAGGTCAGACAAGGCCATGTCAGTGGGTCTCAGGATCATCCACAGTGTCTGAACTTTCTTCAGGGAACTTCATAATCATGACTGTCTGCCCCAACAAGGGATTTTCAAAGTGCATGATAAAGCTTGTTTTCATGCCCCAGAAAGGATTGTGAGGGAGCAAGCCAGCCCTCCTGAGAGACCCAAGTCTCCCGGGCTCAGCTCTGAGGATAAGAACTCTGCTCAGGGATTGGACCCTGAGGTTCTACTGCTATACCATGCCTTGAGGTTGGTGGGTGACCAGAGAGGGCACTCAGAAGCACAGTCTCCCATGTGCCCATGAGCATGTCCTTGTCTTTAGAAAAGAAAGGCCCCTAGCTCTAATTCCCTTTCTTTCTGGGCAAGTAGCTCAAACAGAAGCTGCCTAACAGGTCCTAATACACTGAAAGACACATTCGCCTGCCCTACCTTTTCTGGGTAACCACAGAGAGGCAAAGATTAAACTCCATGCATTTGGAGCTAGAGATGAAAGTGAATTCGCGTATTCAACGAATTTTCATCAAGGTGCAGCTGTGCAGAGAGAGAACCTTGGCCTAGTAGTGAAGTACAAGAATTCTGAGGCCACATTGTCAGAGTTTGGAACGTGGCTTCCTGACTTACTAGCTGTGCGGCCTTGTGTAAATCACTTGCCCTCTCTGTGCCTCAGCTTCCTAATATAGAAAATTGGGGATAATCCTAATATCTGCTTCCTTGTGGGGTTATTGTGAGGACTGAGTAAATTAATAAAAGAGTCCCTTGTGTTCTATGTGCCACATAATCATGGGCAACTCTTACTACTGTTATGGGTCAGGTCCTCTGCTGGGTATTAGGGATAAAATTGTGAACAGAAACAGTGAGGAGTTGTTGAAGTGACTACTTCATGCTTCTAAGCCTTACCTACAAGTATCTGGTTCACAGGGTAAATTAGAATGCAAGGCTCCTCTACCCTCCCTAAAAGGATGGAAGAGACCTAGAGCCCACATTACCCTGGGATGAAGGACCTTGGGATACCCAAGAAAGGTCTGTCTCTGCTCCTGGCTCTCTACCTCTTTCCTGCTAAGGTCCAGGGAGGAAGAAAAGTCCAAAAAGCCACATGGGCATAAAGGAGCCTAGCACCATAATGTGAGTGCCTCTATAACCAGACTGATCACCTCCAGGCTTGAGAGGTATGTGAACAGGTGGCGATTTTTCCTGCCAAGCTGGTCACACTATGCAGGCCAGGTCCAGGAAACAGCACAGTCAGTCTGCAGGGGGACACCAAAGACTCCTCCCAACGTGGGGGTCAATCCCCCAGGCTGCCTTCTGCTCCTGAGGATCATAACCCAATGGCCATGAGACCTTGGCAATCACAGAAACCAACTGGGAAGCACAGCTGGAGTAGGGACCTGAAGGCAGCCTGAATGAACCAGAGAGGCCTGGAGGTGACAAGCCTCTCCACTATTGGGAGTAATCAAGGGGAGGCCTCTAGACTTCCTCACACACCCATATTGCTCACCTTGTACAAGATACACCATGTTAACTCCCTGGATCATGGACTTGGACAAGGTCAGCTCCTGCTAACCTCCTCTCCTCTCACAGCCCCCAATAGGAGGAATGTTCCTGCTGCTTGTGTGCTGGGCACTGGGCTCTCTCGAGGGGAGGGGCTGACCCTGCCCAGTGGTCCTGCCTTCCTGAGCCCTCCTCTCCATGCATTATTCACCAGGTCAGTGCAGAGCCCAGCAGTTGGAAGATTCCCCAATACAGATGTGAGGCAAAGTGAGAGCCTGAAAGGACCCCAGGAACACATCCATCCAGACCAGCTCTCAGCCTCTACTGATCATAACTCACAGTAGGACCGTATCTCACATGATGCCAATATGCACATGCAAATAGGCATTAGGGAAACCACAAGTTAAAAAGCAGTCTTTAGTCCTATGTGGGACTAATTCTGGTATATTCTATTTTATTCTATGATATTCTATTAAGAAAGAATGCTGGTTATGACCTAGGACATTGATTCCATGACCTACTAATGGGTTGGGACCCACATTTTAAAAAACATGGATCTAAAAGGGCTAGTATCCAAAATCTACAAAGAACTTATCTAACTCAACACCCAAAGAACAAATAATCTAATTAAGAAATGGGGAGAAGACATGAACAGACATTTCTGCAAAGAAGACATCCAGGTGGCCAAAAGACACATGGAAAAGTGCTCCACATCACTTGGCATTAGGGAAATACAAATCAAAACCACAGTGAGGTACCACCTCACACCAGTCAGAATGGCTAAAATTAACAAGTCGGGAAATGACAGGTGTTGGCGAGGATGCAGAGAAAGGGGAACCCTCCTACACTGTTGGTGAGAATGCAAGCTGGTGCAGCCACTCTGGAAAACAGCATGGAGGTTCCTCAAAAAGTTGAAAATAGAGCTTGCCTACAACCCAGCAATCGCACTACTGGGTATTTACCCTAAAGATACAAATGTAGTGATCCGAAGGGGCACGTGCGCCCCAATGATTATAGCAGCAATGTCCACAATAGCCAAACCATGGAAAGAACCTAGATGTCCATCCACAGATGAATGGATAAAGAAGATGTGGTATATATATATATATATATATAATGCAGCCAATAATAGAAACGAAATCTTGCCATTTGCAACGATGTAGATGGTACTAGAGGGTATTATGCTGAGCGAAATAAGTCAATCAGAGAAAGCCTTTTTTTCCACTTAAATACATTTGAATTTTACATTAAAAAAAAACATGGATCTAGATCAACGGATTGCAACCTTTTGTAAATCAATGTCCCCTTTTCATAAGTCTTAAAATCCTCACCCTCCTTTCATATTACTTGAAATTTAAAATAAAATAATTAAATATCCCAAATGAAAACTAATAAAAGCAACAGGCATTTGGAATATGTTTTTTCAAAAGTATGTATGCAACCTAACCCAACTGTCCCAAGATTTTGATATGGACACCACCACCAAAGGAGAGAAGGGGGTCCCTGAAAATAACTTAGTTAGGACAGTGGTTTCCAAGAGCTTCTGTGGAGCCCCTTGAGGAGGGTGGACCCTCACTGGGGGTATGGGAAGTCTGAAGCCCCTCTCTCCCCCTTTCCCACAACAGCTTTAATTTAGTCTACTTATACACTAGAATTTTGTATGGGAAACCCTTTAAAGGAAGGGTCAATGGCTAAAGATGATTAAAACCTCAAGCTGGTGAATTTATCCATGTCATTTCTCAGGGGAAAGAATGAGGCTAAGTCATTCATTCCACCAGTAAGGTTCAGAGACTTGCTGAAGATGCCAACAGATAAGGCAAGGCTGGGGCAGAAGTGAGAGTGAGGAGGACAGGACAGGTGGTAAAAACTGGACTGTATTCCCCACCCTTCAAACTGATTCCAAAAGGTCTAACAATAAGGACACCCACAGAACAATGAAGAGACCCAATTCCTTGACTACGGGGTTAGATTTCTAGAAGACTCAGGGTGTAAAAAGTCTCCCCTCCTGGGAATCAGAAGCCTTTCTTAACAGCTACATGTATCTTTGATTAATAAAAGATGGGAAAAAAATTGATCATCTCTGGACAGAGGCAGTGTGCTTGGAGGAAAGATCTTCCTCACCTGGGGCCCAAGAGGAGAGAGGCTCTAGATGGAGAGAGACAGGATACCTGTGTGTGCCCACCAGCCACATATACTCCGGGTGCTCATGGTAGGGTAGGGAGGGGGGCTCTGCTGGCTATTGCACTGATAGGGAGAAGTCTATGCTGAGTGTCAAGCCCATGGTGCTTGAGCATCTGCTCCATCAGCTGCTGCAGCCCTAGGGGAGATCACCTACCACTTGATAATCAGAACTGTACCAGAACTGCTCATTCTGGCTGTAGCTGCTGCCCTCTCTCCTTCAGACAGACTTTTATGACCCAGAGCCAGACAGGAGAGGCAAGGCCACAGACAGTCTTCTTGGGCTCCCAGCAAACTGCTCCCAACACGGCAGAGACGGCCCTGACGATGTGATGGCCAGAGAGTGGCATTTGAAGGGGACCATGTCCTAGACTGAACCCAGGCCCGAGTCAGTCGTAAATGCCTCCAAGGGTTGGAGTCAGCCCAGGAGACATACCCGCACATACTGCACATATACATGCAGGGCACAGACAGGCAGCACCCCTGAGGACACAGCTCACCCCAAGTTCTCAGCCCTGGTTGCACATTAAAGCCACCCAGGGAACAAAACATCAATAAGCCTAATGATGCCCAGGACTTGCCCTAGACTGACCAAATCAGAATATCTGGAGGTGTCATCCAAGCATTTGTTTTTCCTTTTTCTTTATGCCCCTCTTTATTCCCCAGGTGATTCCAGGAAGCAGCCAAGATTTAAAATCACTAGGTTGGGGAAATGGTTTATAAAATTCAGTGTATACATAAGAATCCATCTTGAAAGTCTGGTAAAAATACAGATGTACCCCAAGATGGCCCATCTCCCAGAGATTCTGGAGCAGAAGGTCTGGGGCAGGCATAAGAAAGTAGCTGCCCCTCCCTAATCAATAGAACTTCAAATCAATCCAAAGCATCACAAATCACAAATAACAAGCAACCCTGAATGTCTTATCCTCTGAACCAATACTGTAATCCCTTTGTATACCATCAATGCCTTCTCTCCCATGTAGTAGTATATTATCATACCCCCTTTCACACAGCCTTGTAGAAGTTTCGGAACTGATGACTGAAAGGTCAGTTTTCCTCCTTTGGGCATCATTATGTCTCATTTTCCTAAGGTCAGTATCTAACGGCCACTTCATGATAAAGGGCTCTTTGATATACACATGGGATGGGAGTGGGGCGGACAAGGAGGTCTGTCAAGGACCTGGTCTGTGGTGGCCCCAAACCCCTGGCTGGTAAGCCCAATCCTCCTTCCTTTGTGCTGTGCGGTTTCATAAATAGCCAAGTGTTGTTTTAAGATTCTGAGTCTTTTCTCTATGCCACAAAACCTTTAGGCAGTTCTAATGCAGTGTTCCCCGGAACACACTTTGAGAAACAGAGTGGGTGAGGCTAGCCCACAGGAGGGTTGCTGGGGAATCAAAGCGGTGCCAGGTTGGGGGATGGAGGACCTCATAGGCTTTTCACGGAGGCCCACTTCCCTGAGTCAGCTGTAGGGAGGATTGTCGGGCCTGGAGGTTTATTCAAACAGGAGCTCCAGAAACAAAAGGACACTTGGCTTCAAGAATCCCCAGCTTAGTGCGCAGCCGTGACTGACGGGGTGCGGTGCACTCCCCAGGTGTTGCGATGGGGAAGGGTTTCCAACTGCTGCAGGAGGGAAACCCAGATGAGGCCGCCAGCGAGAGGTGAGACAGGCAAACAGGTGAACCACCGTTCCACACTGGGCTGCCTCGCAGCTGGCTGGACAGATGAATGATCAGACAGACAGACGGTCATACGGCTGAAACCAGGGTTTCATAGGGAGGGTGTTGGACACAACGGTGATCTCTTGAGAAGAGCCACCGGAACTAAGCGCTTTTTCCATCCCTGTGAATAAGCCAGCTCGGAGGATTTTATTTTGGGGATCCCAGGAGCCGGAAAGAGCAGCCTGAGCTGCTATAAACACAAAGGAGTGAGTCTGCTTTCTTGACTTTGTGAACATCTCAGACAGTGCAGAGCTAATGAAGGCCCCAAAACATGGTCCCAGACTGTTCCTAGGGACTTCACAGAGGGAGCAGATGAAAGGCGTCAGGACAGTTCTGAAAACCTGTCCCTCATTATAAGCAGTTCAATACCTCAAGGCAACATGCAGACTCCACTGTCTCCATCTGCATCATGTCCCAGACTGTTCGTTGGGAGCCCAGAGAGGAAAGGTCCCCAGAGGCAGGTGGGGCAGCACTTCCCCTCCAGCACCTCTGAGACGTGGTCCTAAGACCCCCGAGCAGCCAGATTCCCAAGCCCAAGGGCCTGCCCTGCCCTGTACTAGCTGCATGACCTCGAACTCCTAACCCTCCGAGCCTTAGCCTCCTCATCTCTGAGATGGGACATGGTAATTACACTTGCCCTCTGTCACACAGGGTTTGTGTATGTGTTGAACGCTGTGTTTGTGCCCGTTTTATTCTCAGCATATCTAGAACAGTCTCTTCGTGCCCCTCAGCCAGGTGCAGGAGTGGCATATCTGACCCTTCCCCAGAAGTAATGGGACAGCAGTCTACGGCAACAGGGAGATCCTCTTCCCTGATACCTGAGGGATCTTGTTCTACAGATAACAGATCTTGTTCAAGATCCACTCAGAACTCATCTAAAACTCAGCTTAGTTAACCAGCAGGACTGGGAGGAATGTCCCAGAGGGAAGCCTGCTGAATGCGTTGCCATGATCATATCTTTTACTGGGTACAACACCAATCACTAAGGCGGGAATGGGGTCAAGCAAGGTCCAGCTGAAGGTTCTTGTCCTTTGGGGAGCCTTCCTTGATCTCCCAACTCTTCATTTGCTCCTTTAAACTCTGCTGTCCTGTGGCTGTGTACAGGAGTCTGCCTCTTGTTGGCTAGCCTATGACTCACGTTTCTGTCCTGGCACATCGGTGGGAACTTTCAGCTCATCAGATGATGGGAAGAAGCCCACGCTCTCCATGCATCTCACTTTCTACCACTAGGAAATGAAGAAGGCACTGTCTTCCACACAGTTTGCTGGGTAAGAGACCACCTCATAAACCCCGTCATTCTTCTGGTCTAGGCTTGGGGACCGTGACAGGATGACTATTCCTTGGCAAAATGTTGACCTTTTCATCTTTATCTAACTCCCTTCTCCTTGACTGCTCGAGGTTTTGGCAAACACAGGGAATGGACTGAAAGACCCGTTCAGACCCTGCTAGTGAGGTTGCTTGGCAGATTCTCGGACTCCTTCCTTCCTCCAGAGCGCTGCTTCCTGCCTCTGTGAGTCCTATGCTTGCTCTGTAGCAGCATGTCCCCAACAGGCCTGTCCCCACAACTGAAGAGCAGGAATGATCTGCAGGTGCCGTGGAGGGCCCGTGGTGCCTCCTTGGTCTCCAACCACCTACGGCCCAGGACACAACTTCTGTGCTCTGTGGGATGCTTTCCCCTTCCATGTGCCCACCCTAAAAACCTTTGCCTGGGAGTCAAATGTCCCACCAAATGACTTCTTGATTCCTGACATCTACACTCAAGAGCCCTTTCACCTCAGGCACTCGCTCACCTGCGTCTTCATCGTCTTTCCATCATCCATGCAACCCTGTGTCCTGTCTCCTCAATCTAATACAATCTTTCCTGGGTTCCCCACATCCCATCCACTCACTTTCCCCTTTTTCAATTCTAGTCTTCTTGTGACATAAGTCTACACTGTCTGCCCCTCCCCACCCATTGTTACAGTTGGTTCTCTACCCGCCTCATGGTTCCAATGGTTCCCTGAGGGAAAGTGCAACAGTCGTCCGGTGAATGAATGAATGAATGAATGGGCAAATAAACAGCACTCAGATAAGTCACTGCCCACTCTGGGCCTTATTTTCTCATCTGTCAAACAGAGAGGCAGGTAGGTCTGATCCAGCTCTGACATGGCATTGTTCTGGGGCTTTCCGCTTCATGCCATCACGGCAGGAAGGTGGTAATTCGCTGCTCATCATGGTGCCGGTGGTGAGGGTAGCAACATTCACCCCAGGCTAGCTTTTCCCTTCTGTGACTCCCTGGTTCTCTCTTAGATCCCTCTTTCCTTTCCCTTTGTGCAACACACCAGCCCTGCCGTCAGATCTTGAGCTTAACTGAAATGACGTTTATAGCATCCCTAGCACTGGGCATGGCACACGAAAGAAGAACCCTTGTAGAACCACACTGCATAAGGAAACTGAAGTGTGGAGTTCAGTAGCCTGCTTGGGGACACCCAGCAAGAAAACAGATAAGCAAGAGCCAAACTCTGGGATACTTTTCTTATGGCTCTGCTTGACCCAGGGCCCATTGGCCTCTTGAGCCTCTGCCCTGCTCTGGCCCTGACTGCATGTCTGTTTGACAAATAAAACGGCTTTGCAGCCGGACTCCCTCCATCAGCAGCACAGCCGTCCAGGAGTCGCGAAGGGTCTAGCCAAGAGTTCCCGGCCAGTGCAGGGGACATGGCTGAGCAATAAGGAAAACAGCAGTGGTCTCAGCAGAAAGCCACTTGTGGGAAGCAATTTTGCTTTATTTGGGGTTTGCTTGCAAGATAAGTAGGTTTCTTTGGAGTGTGCAGCAAGGAAAGAATGAGGGTATCTATCTCACACTAGGAGCAGCTGATAGCATCCAGATCTGATGGGAGGACAGGGCTCTAGTGTCTGGAGATGGGCCATGTTTCCCACTGCTCTGCACTGCCTGGCTGGAGCAGAGAGAGGGATCCATGGGGCCCCATGCCAACACCCAGCTGTCAGACTCTGGCACAGGGCAGGCTCTCAGTGGAAGGCAAGAGGGGGGTGCATGGGAGTGGGGGTACATTGGGGGCAATCTTTCCCTCATTCTCTCTCTGACCTGATGTATTTCTCGGGGCTGTCCTTCTCTGTCCCCAGAAAATCCAACTGAAATCAGTTCAAGTTGGGTCTATTCAGGAAGGGGAGAGGCACTAAAATATTAACAATTATTTCTGGGTCATTCATTTGATGATGATGATTAGTTCTATAATGAGAAACCAGTGACAAGTGACACTCTTAAGTACTTACTGAGCTCCTACTGAATGCACAGAGTGGAGCATAGATTTACACTTGTATAACTGAATCTGATTGGAGGGATGAAACTAATAATTAAGATGTGTAATTAAATTGAATTCAGCGATGCTCTGTTTGTAAAAACCCCAATTATGTGCCAGACAATGTGCTACGTATTTTCCTGCTCATTATGTCGTCTTCAGAATACCCCCAAAGGGTAGGAATTACTATCCCCATTTTATCGACAAAGAAACTGAAGTGACATGGTAAGTAGGGGGCAGGGTGCCACCCATGTCACCCACCTGCTCACCTGACCCTATTCAGCGCCACTTTCCCTAATACAACCCCAAAACCCAACTGGCCCCAACCAATCTCTGGTACACACAGGCCCAGAAAATCCTCGGAATCATCCAGAACATTACTGAATAAAATTAAGTGGAACTCAATAGGGCTACTGTCCCTTATTTGACTATCTCTGTGCAAAATACT
Source organism: Lutra lutra (assembly GCF_902655055.1). Classification (NCBI taxonomy): domain Eukaryota; kingdom Metazoa; phylum Chordata; class Mammalia; order Carnivora; family Mustelidae; genus Lutra; species Lutra lutra. The sequence continues at coordinate 66,678,478 of NC_062287.1, forward strand.
CCGAGGTAGGCGTTTGCATGAGTAAAAATGTATTTATTGAGCAATCACATGAAAGCGCTCTAGGCCCAGAATGCTCTTGTATATAATTTTATTTTATAAATACAAACCCAGGCTTATTCAAAGGTTTAGAATGAAAAATTAGCCTTTCAATGGAAAAATCTGCATTTCAATATAAAGGTGTCTTAGTTATTCACCAGAGATGCAAGCTTCAATTAATTCTTTATATTTAGCATTTAGAAAGCCTGAGGATTCCAGAAGGCTCATTTCAGGCCTGAAGGCGGCAGAGTGAAGTATGAGAGCATCACTTTCAGCATCATGAGTACCATTTCTAAAGTAAGTCTCCAGGGACAACCACATCAGGGCTGTCTTTCTGTAAAGCCGAAGTGTGTGTGTGTGTGTGTGTGTGCGCGCGCGCGCGTGCGTGTGTTTGGGGGAAAGAGAGAAGTCCAAGAATGGATGGGTGGCCGGTTAAGGGTTAGTGAGGAGTCCAGGAGGAAGTGGCTTGGATGAGGCCAGTAGTTGAAGACAGGAAGGGGTACCTGGAGTTAAGGTATATTTTGAAGTAGACACTCCTAGTTTTAAAGTGAAGTAAGGGTAGATTCATTCATTCATTCAACAAACACTGAAGATCAAGAAGTGGGAGGCTCCCAAGCACGGAAAGGGTTGCTGGAGCAGAGGCAAGACTTTGGAGCAGAGACCTGGGATTCACCATGACTATGTACATAGACAGTGATCCACGATCAGGGAAAAGACATTGCGCCCATTCGCCAAACAAATATAAACAGGCTACTAAACACCATGTAGAGTTCAACTTTCTCCCATTTCAATTTTAGCACAACAAAGACAGTAACCGAACAAGATCTCTGTCTTCTTTTTTCTTATAATTCTACTTTGTGTCATTTCTCTGGGAGCTTTCTACCTGCATCATAAGTCTCGTTATCATATTACAGTCACTGCATCTCAAATAGTTGATAATTATCATATTTCTAGAGCCCGTTAACATCCACTTTCCACAGTGATATCTTTCTAAATCTCCATGTGAGTCATTTATTTCATTTTTTTATGAAGATCACAGGTAGGTGCTCGGTGGAAAAACAATCATTAACCTCATTAAAACAGCAGGGTGAGAAGCTAAGAGCGTGGCTTCTGACATCCTGAGAGTTTGGAGTTGCAACTCCTGAGACCCTAAATTGAGTTTTGTGCCTTTTAGTCATAATGAATGTTAAAATCCAAAAGTGTACTTTAAAACAAAGTCTTCGAAACTTGCCCAGGGGCTCCCCGAACTTGTCACTTATGCTCAGTAGGGCACTTACCGATATTGCTAGCTGTGTGGATGGCTGTTGTATCTGCCTAACATTTATTTATTGCATTTCGGAAGATGCTGAGCCTTGGGCAGAGGGACATTAGAAAAATGGAAAAGTACCAGCCTGAATCTCTCAGCCCCAGAAGCCCTTCTATAGAGGGCACATCAAGTGAAACCAATACCCAGTGGCCTTCTGGATCATCACTTATGGTCCACATTATTCTGCCATGTGGGTCTCCTGACTCCATAGAATTGCAAACCATGCAGCCCCTGAGTCCACTGTCTATACAAGAGAAAAAAAAACAAGCACCAAATCCAGGAACAAAGTTATGGAGCCATGGTTTTCATGGTCCATTTCATTCTCTAATCTCAAGAGTTTCTTTCCTGTACAGGGAGATGGTTCATAATGATAGAAATATGGACATGGAGAACCTGAAAGTGACTTCTCTGTTCAGCTTCCCCATCTTGTCCCCTGGAGATTGTCATCTCTCAACATAGGAGTTCAAGAATCATATGTTCCCTTCCTATCTGCCAGCCAGGTCCAAGGAAGTCAGAAATCAATTAGCTCAGTCCTCCCCTCAAACCAGCTTATAACACTAGCTCAGTGCCAGGTTCTGCTGGTAGCAATGGAATTAGGGTCATCTCAACGTCAATAACAGTATAGAGAAGTGGCCCCTCAGAGTCATGTTCCCCAGGATTCCAGGCCCTTCCCCTTGTAATAGCTGACTTCTTAGGACTTAGAACTGCTCAGACCAGGGATATGTATTTTTGTTGTCCCTCTGTGTTTTCTCCTGTGGTTACTGAGGAATACTCAGAGCCGGGGAACGTGATTCCTCTTGGGTAAACAGAGCAAAGCAGACACATTCGGAAGACAGAAATTTCTCCCATAGCCTATAAAATTGAAGACAATAAATAAGCAGATAAAATGTGTTTCCTGTGACCCTGGAGGTGCCGTGCCATCCTCCTTTATAGGCTCCTAAAGCATCACTCAGCATACTTACTCTGCTATTGACAGCTCTAGCGACAAGGCTGAGCTATCAGCTCACTAATTGGAATGTCCTTTTTCAGGAAACTCTCTGAAGGAATTAAATTTCCAGCCTCCCGCTGCCTCTCTTCAGAGGTGCCTAGATATTCAAGATGGCTATTCCATAACACCTTTGGCATGGTGAGACACTGGTACAAGGAGGGCTATGAAGAGGAAGAAGGTTAAGCTGGGAATTTTCACTAAGGCATCAAGATAGGATGGATGCCAGATACACAAGGGAGTTCTCAGACCGACCAGGAAGTCAAACTTTAAAGAGGGTGATTGGAAATTGATTAGCAAATCACCCAGATTGAGAGGATATAGGACTGTTTTATTAAAGATTAAGGAGAAGATTTGTGAAGAGGATTTCTGCGTTGGAGTCTGCCTTGAGAGGAAAGGTTGGATGCACTAGCTTTGTGGGAGAGGCATCAAGGGAACCCACCTACAGAATTGATATGTGTCCCTCAAAGCTGGGGACACTACTTCAGTCGGGGAAGTCGTAGTTTCCTGCCCCAGCAGGGGAGTCTCCAGAAAACTCACAAAACCTATAATAAAGAGTCATCTTCTGGGACGCCTGGGTGGCTCAGTTGGTTAAGCAGCTGCCTTCGGCTCAGGTCATGATCCCAGCGTCCTGGGATCGAGTCCCACATTGGGCTCCTTGCTTGGCGGGGAGCCTGCTTCTCCCTCTGCCTCTGCCTGCCATTCTGTCTGCCTGTGCTCGCTCGCTCTCCTCTCTCTCTGACAAATAAATAAAATCTTTAAAAAAAAAAAAAAAAAGTCATCTTCTGTGTCTGCTAGGCCCACAAGACACAAACCCATCTTAGGATTAGCCAAGTCAGAGCCATCCCTGCACCTTTTCCCCCTCCCACTTTCTAGAATGGTGAGAAAGCACAGCTAGTAAAGAGGAAAAGAGAAGCAAGGAAAGTATCAAGCGGTGCCACACTCCCTTCCTTGGATAGCTGAGCCTTTGGAGAAGAATTAACATCAAGTAGAGTTTGAAATTTTACTGATTCTATAGCAGCGGGATCTCTTAATGAGTGAATAGAGACTGTGTTTTGGTTTTAACTAATCAGAAAGGATGAATACCTAACTTTTGTATCAACATGGACGGGACTGGAAGAGATTATGCTAAGTGAAATAAGTCAAGCAGAGAGAGTCAATTATCATATGGTTTCACTTACTTGTGGAGCATAAAGAATAAAATGGAGGACATTAGGAGAAGGAAAGGAAAAGCAAATTGGGGGAAATCGGGGTGGGGGGGAGACAAACCATGAGAGACTGTGGACTCTGGGAAACAAACTGAGGGTTTTGGAAGGGGGTGGGTGGGGGACGGGCGAGCCTGGTGGTGGGTATTAAGGAGGGCAAGTATTGCATGGAGCACTGGGTGTGGTGCATAAACAATGAATCTTGGAACACTGAAAAAAAAAATTAAATCAGAACTGATTCTTGCCCATTAATGAAAGAGAAAATCCTGGTCTTACTTGAATTTTCACCCCATAGCAGGGGAAGACTCACACCCATTGAGTACATTTAAAAGGACAGTGATAACCACCAATAAAGATGCTCCTGTAATTATACCTCAGGGGTCCAAAGTACTTATCCCGAATACCAGATCTACCAAGTCAGAGCAGAAGGAGAGGATTTATTTGATCATCCACGGTTGATGGCTAATTCTGCCACAAAGTCCTATAATTAAGAACTGATCCCTTTGGGACATCGTGCTCTCTCTAAGATGAAAGCTTCAATCCCATTGGGGCTTATATTTTCCCCACTGTGGAGGGGGTGGCTTTATGCCCTCAGCAAAACAAATCTATATTTGGGGTTGTTCGTTTCCATTTGCAAAGATAATTTGGGAATATATAGAAGATCCTGAAAGCTTTCAAAGAGCAAAAACAGGTCACATGTAAAGAAGCAAAAAATCTGGATGGCACCACATCTCAAAAACAACACTGGCAGTTACAAGTCAATGAATCAGCACCATCAAAATCCCAAGGAAAATTTGTTTTCAACCTAGAGTTCTAAAGCCAGCTAACCTGTCAATCAAATGGGAGTACAATATAAAGACATTTCCAGACCAGCAAAAGTAAAATATTTAATTCTCCTGGCCTCTTTCTTGGGAAGCTATTGGAAGACATGCTCCTATAAAAAGGAAGCAAACCAAGAAAGAGGAAGCCATGGGATTAACACAGGGGATCAACCCAGGCCCGAGGAGGAGGAACCGCCTGAGGCGAAGGTGTCCTGAAGTCTCTCACCACAGCTCTGAGATAGGCCTGAAACACACGGTCCTGGCTAGAGCAGAAGGATCAAGCACTCCAGGAAACAAAATGAAACTGATGGATTACATGACATATTCAAACATTTGAAAAGTAGCATCAATGTTGTAAAACAGATCTGATAGAGCACAAAGGAAAAAAATCAATGCTAAATACTTATGTATTTTTTTGAATAAAAAGAGCAAATATTCATCTTAGGATATCTGGTATATGCCTGTTTGCCCTCATATCCATTCCTTGCTCTTCTCTGACCCATTCTGTACCATGGGAGTTAGGAAGGAGACTTGGGGGCTGAAGCCCTCAGCTGCACTTCTCAATTGGCTTCTGTCTGCATTTGGCCAATGGTAGGAACTGAAGGGAGATGGAGAGAGGAGGAAGGGAGAAGCCAGTGAATTTCTCTCCCTCCCCTTCTGCTTCCCATGGCTTCCCCACTGAGATGACCCCTTCTCCATGGCTTGGATTCCTGCTGGACAGGCCCACCATGTTTCACCTTTTGCCAGGTGGTCTTGAATCCTGGTCTTCAAAAAGAATGCTCACATCCTCAGCCTTACACACGGTAGCAGCTTCTGGTTGCTGCAAATTTCTCATTGCCTCAATTTGCTTTGTTTGGCTTCCCAGCCCTTCTATGACCCATGGAACCAATTCCTTAAATTCATTCTCTTCTGCCTAAAATACTTAAAATGATTTGTTTTCCTAACTGGTTGCTGATTTAACTAGGAAAAAACAAATGCTTCCATTGGGGAAGCCCACTGAACGGTGACACCTACTTTCAGAGCACATAATAGAAACGCTGTCTATTGTTTTTACCCAAAGTGTGAGGATCAGGAGAGAGGACACATGTGTTTGGGAGAGGTAGACAGTGGAAGAAAGCCAAACCCTCATCTACTACAAAGGGAAATCAAAATGTTAAAAATAATGACTCATTCTAGTGGTTTGCTGAGGCATAACATCAAATGCACTAACCCATAGTTTGCAAAGCTGACCTTCTTCCCCATGTGAAAAAGTCAGGACACTTACTTTATTCAATAACCTTCAGTCTGAAACAGAACCTCCCAGAACCAGTCAGGATGGTGGCCACGTATGAGTGAAGAGAAGGGCTCTCTTTGTCTCAGTCAGATGCTGTGTCTCGTGCTCAGGCTCTTTTTGCTTGTCTCATTCCTGGTTTTACCCCTCTGATACTGGTCTGGGATATTCTTGTCTGTTCCTTCTTTGTTGCTTATCCACCTTCCATTGGGATAATAGTCTGAATTAGTTCCAGCTGGTGGTTTCTCTCCTCACTCATACTGCCTTCCAACGGCAACTGTCTATGAAGCATGTTATGAATTTATTGGACACTCTGCCCTAATTTCCAGCAGAGAGAGGCTCTGGGTATTATTTGGGCACTACCTGGTATTGTGAGCTGATTGTGGAAGGCAGTGGTCACCATTCCTGCTGGGGCTCACTGACACCAGGACAGCAATACTGGCAGACCAGCCTCAGCCCTCCAGAATCTTCCCTGACTATCCAGATGTGTCCTCTCATACTATATCATCACTTCCCATAGCATGCTCTGCAGAACCTTCATTATGTGCAGAGTTAAGTGCTGTGAGATAGAGAGCTATAGTCAAATGACTATGGGAAATACTAGTTCATCCTAGTTAAATGAAGAAGATTCCAGACTTGGGATGTCTCAGGTCTTTGATGTAGGGAACCTCTAAGAGAAAGCATAATTTTAGCACTGGGCAAACTCACATGATGGGGTAACTCTCCTTTGAAGGACACAACCATGTGATGTCCCACTGCTCCTCAGCACTGATCTTCCAATTGAATGGAATTTGTTCAAATTGTGTCCAAAGGGATATTCCAGTGGGATCACAGTGGCAGGCTCTCCATGGTTCTGGGCAGCTCTTCATAGGAGCTGGATGAGTAAGCTCAGGACCAAGAGGATAGTTGAACCTCTCAAAGCAGCCTCCTTAACCCAGCAAGGTGAATCTTCTTCAAGTTTCCATGAGAGGAGATAGTCTGTGCCACTCCACCCAGCTACAGCATAGCACAAAGTTCCCTACATGTTCCTACACCTCCGTGTTTCACTCATGCTACTGTCCAATCCAAACATAGATCCCTTCTTTGCTACTGACTTAGTTTAGGTTCTCCCAAGGGCCAGCTCTGAGACAAACGTTTGAGGTGAAGAAAATTCTAGTAAGGAAGAAAAGTGAGACAAGGGAAGGCTGCCAATAAAAAAGGTTTTATCCCACCAGCACTGTGGTGACTGGGGCTGAATCCTGCTGGGAAAACCTAGTGTATGTAGATCACACACCTCAGAGTTAGCTTCCTGCCACGGGATGAAGGAAGTATTTATAGATCATCTGTCAGTCATTGGTTGAAGGCAGCTGTGGAAACCAAACTTCCATTGGCCATTTGTGCAAAGTCATAGGAAATGAGAAGTAAAACTCTCCAAGGTCAGACACACAAGGCTTGTCCTGCCTGCTACAGGTCTACCCTTTGCTGTTCAAAGTGTGGACCAGCAGCATGAGTATCATCTAGAGGCTTGTTAGAAACGCAGACTCTTGGATCCCAGCACAGACCTATATAAGCATAATCTGCATTTTAACAAACCTCCAGGGACTCACATGCACATTAAATCTGGGAAGCCTTTGTGCAAACTCACTCCATTGGCTCAAGAGTTTTTTTCTTTAAACCACAAGAAGCTCATAGGTTTGCCAGTCCAAAATCCTGACTACCTCCTCAATGATTCAATCTGATGCCCACCACTGTACCGAAGAGACAGTGGCATGCTTCCTTGCCTCTACTCTTGTTACTCCCTTTGCCCACAGTACCCTCCTTTTCCTGGCTCCATTCTTGCCTTGGCTAACCTATCCTCTAAAATTCAGCTTTCAGGAAGCTGTCCTGACCCCCAGGGTGTGAGAAACCATCCTCTGGTCTCCCATAGCACTCTGCCCTCAGTCCTAGCATAGCCTTCATCAAACTGTGCAGGTTGTTGACTTTTTCTGTCTTCCCCATCACACTGAGAGCTGTGTAGCCACCTTGGTATAACCAACTGCTAGCAAAAACATTTAAAAGGTTTTGATGGAAGAGAACAGAATGTCTGCTAGGCAGTTTTTCTGAGGGTAAAGTTGCCTATTCATTCTGGAGAAGGCTGAGAATGTGCTCCTAGCCTGCTCCTGGCCTGTCACACAGAGCTCCTGGGACTGAAAGGCCTGCAGAGGGCTTGGGAAAGGTGAGAGTACCAACCACACAGGGCCATTCTGAAACACACTTTCCCTCTCAATGGCAGCAAGACCCTAAAAGGCAGAAGACATGAAAGCCAGCCATTGGTGAAGTTAATGAGCTGCAGGAAGGCAAGTGTGACTTCAAGATGTACCAACGTTTCTTCAATAATGAGCTCAGTATCTGTGGGCAACTTGGTATTTAGGCTCTTTCTCCTGTGTTTTTGGAGGAATGATTAACGTAGCTCTAAAAGAGAACACGTGAACCATGTGTGGGCAGACAAAGGTTGAAATGAAGGCCCAGAGCAAAGCAGCCATCATTGGACATGTTGGATCCAATGTGCAACCCTCCCTCACCCCGAGGAAACAGTATTCAATTGATCTATGTGTCTGTTTTTGTGCAAATACCATACTGTTTTGATTATTATAGCTTTGAGTTATAACTTGAAATCTGGGATTATGATACTTCTAGCTTTGTTCTTCTTTCTCAAGATTGCGTTAGCTGTTTAAGGCATTTTGTGGTTCCACACAAATTGGAGAATTATTTGTTGTAGTTCTGTGAAAAATGCTATTGGAATTTTGATGCAGACTCATGGTATCTGTTGATTATTTTGGATAATATAGACATTTTAATGATACTGATTCTTCTAATCCATGAGAACGGTATATCTTTCCATTTGTCTGTGTCATCTTCAATTTCTTTTTTTAAAAAATTATGTTATGTTAGTCCCCATACAGTACATCATTAGTTTTTGATGTAGTGTCCCATGATTCATTGTTTGCATACAACACTCAGTGCTCCATGAAATATGTGCCCTCTTTAATACCCATCATTGGGCTAACATGTCCCCCTACCCCCTCCCCTCTAAAACCCCATTTGTTTCCTGGAGTCCATGGTCTCTCATGTTTTATCTCCCCCTCTGATTTCCCCCCCTCTTCATTTTTCCCTTCCTTCTCCCAATGTCCTCCATGCTATTCCTTATGTTTCCCAAATAACTGAAACCATATGACAATTGACTTTCTCTGCTTGACTTATTTCACCTAGCATAATCTCCTCCAGTTCTGCCCATGTTGATGCAAATGTTGGATACTCATCCTTTCTGATGGCTGAGTAATATTCCATTGTGTATATGGACCACATTTTCTTTATCCATTCGTCTGCTGAAGGGCATCTCACCTCCTGCCACAGTTTGGCTATTGTGGACATTTCTGCTATGAACACTGGGGTGCATATGGACCTTCTTTTCACTACATCTGTATCTTTGGGGTAAATACCCAGTAGTCCAATTGCTGGGTCATACAGTAGCTCTATTTCCAACATTTTGAGGAACCTCCACACTGTTTTCCCAAGTGGCTGTACCAACTTGCATTCCCACCAACAGTATAAGAGGGCTCCCCTTTCTCCACATCCTCTCCAACATTTGTTGTTTCTTGTCTTCTCAATTTTTGCCATTCTAACTGGTATATCTCAGTGTGGTTTGGATTTGAATTTCCCTGATGGCTAATGATGTTGAACATTTTTTCATGTGTCTGTTAGCCATTTGTATGTCTTCTTTGGAGAGGTGTCTGTTCATGTCTTCTGCCCATTTTTTTGACTTGATCATTTGTTTTGGGGTGTTGAGTTTGAGAAGTTCTTTATAGATCCTGGATACCAGCACTTCATCTGTAGTGTCATTTGCAAATATCTTCTCCCATTCCATGGGTTGCCTCTTTGTTTTGTTGAGTGTTTCCTTTGCTGTGCAGAAGGCTTTTTATCTTGATGAAGTCCCAAAAGTTCATTTCACCTTTGTTTCCCTTGCCTTTGGAGATGTGTTTTGAAAGAAGCTGCCATGGCTGATGTTGAAGAGGTTATTGCCTATGTTCTCCTCTAGGATTTTAATGGATTCCTGTCTCACATTCAGGTCTTATATCCATTTAGAGTTTATCTTTGTATATGGTGTAAGACAATGGTCGAGTTTCATTCTTCTGTATACAGCTGTCCAATTTTCCCAGCACCATTTATTGAAGAGACTGTCTTTTTTCCGTTGGATATCTTTTCTTGTTTTGTCAAAGATTAGTTGACCACAGAATTAAGGGTCCATGTCTGAACCCTCTCTTCTGTTCCATTGACCTATGTATCTGCTTTTGTGCCAGTACCATGCTGTCTTGGTGATCACAGCTTTGTAAAATAGCTTGAAACCAGGCAACATGATGCCCCCAGCTTTGTTTTTCTTTTTCAACATTTCCTTGGTGACTCAGGGTCTTTTCTTGTTCCATACACATTTGGATTATTTGTTCCACCACTTTGAAAAATCCCATTGTATTTTGATCGGGATGGCACTGAAAGTATAGATTGCTTTAGGTAGCATAGACATTTAAGCAACGTTTATTCTTCCGATCCATGAGCATGGAATGTTTGCCCATCTTTTTGTGTCTTCTTTGATTTCTTTCGTAAGTGTTCTGTAGTATCTAGAGTATAGATCCTTTACCTCTTTGGTTAGGTTTTTTCCAAGGTATCTTAAGGTTTTTGGTGTTACTGTAAATGGAATCAATTCCCTGATTTCTCTTACTACAGTTCCATTGTTAGTGTACAGGAAAGCAACTGATTTCTGTACATTGATTTTGTATCCTGCCACCTTACTGAATTGCTGTATGAGTTCTAATAATATGGGGGTGGAGTCTTTTGGGTTTTCCACATAAAGTGTGATGTCATCTGTGAAAAGAGAGAATTTGACTTCTTCTTTGCCAATTTGAGTACCTTTAATTTCTTTTTGTTGCCTGATTGCTGTTGCTAGGACTTCTAGTACTATGTTGAACAATAGTGGTAAGAGTGGGCATCCTTGCTGTGTTCCTGATCCTAAGGAAAAGGCTCTCAGCTTTTCTCCAATGAGAATAATATTCTCTGTGGGTTTTTCATAGATGGTTTTTATGAAAATTAAACCATAGATGGTTTTATGAAATTGAGGAATGTTCTCTCTATCCCTACACTCTGAAGAGTTTTAATCAGGAAAGGATGCTGTATTTTGTCAAATGCTTTTTCTGCATCAATTGAGAGGACCACATGGTTCTTCTCTCTCCTCTTATTAATGTGTTCTATCACATTGATTGATTTGCAAATGTTGAACCACCCATGAATCCCCGGGCTAAATCCACCTGGTCATGATGAATAATCCTTTTAATGTACTGTTGGATCCTATTAGCTAGGATCTTGTTGAGAATTTTGAGATCCATATCCATCAGGGATATTGGTCTGAAATTCTCCTTTTTGATGGGGTGTTTACCTGGTTTTGGGATCAAGTAATGCTGGCCTCACTGAATGAGTCTGGCAGTTTTCCTTCTGTTATTTTTTTAAAAACAGCTTCAGGACCAAGAGGTATTATTTCTTCTTTGAATGTTTAGTAGAATTCCCCAGGGAATCCATCAGGTCCTGGACTCTTGTTTTTGGGAGGTTTTTTGATCACTGCTTAAATCTCGTTTTTGGTATTGGTCTTATTCAGATTGGTTAAAAAAAAAAAAAGAGAGAGAGAGAGAGATTGTCCAGAGTCAAAGAGAAGCTAAGTGCTACAGTCAAGATCACCATCTGAGCCTGCTATCTCTAAGGACATTTTGCAGAGCTCCTGCAAAATGCAATAGACCTTCTGCTGATGATTGGGAATCCAGGCTAATTCTGAGCAATTTACATCACTTCAAAAATAGCTAAGCAAAATGTTAATAAAGCACCCCAGTGCCTCTCTGTTGCCTTCAGATAATGGAATGGGTACCAGATAAAGCGTGTTCAATGTCATATGGCTTACAAGAAAAAGAATCACACATTAGGACAGGGCCTCAGGAACTATGGCAAAGAGAAGAGGAGCTGGACCAGAATGGGTGAGGAGAAACTGAGATGCTATGCAGGGCCCTTGGGAACACCACTTAAAATAAAACATTAGGCAAATCACTCAACATTTCCTCATCAGTAACATGTGACCATTATGCCAATATCAAGGTGAACCTGCCATAAGATAACATAGAAATAACAAATGTTTGTTATTTTAGGGCCAACAGCAGAATTCCTAGGGAGAAATGTCTTGGAAAGCCAATCTGATGAGTTCCAGGTACAAGATGAAAGGTGAGCATATACGGTCTCCCCTGAGAACAGAGTACCAGGTTGGCCCAGGTGCCAGAGAAGGGAAGGAGTTGGCCTTCACAGGCCAGGGTTAAGAACTGGGAGTTTTCTCCTGACAAACAAAGAGAAGGAAGGACAGTGAGTGCCAGGCCAGCAAGATGATGTGAGCCTGGGATCAATTGTGTGTGATGAAACCCTATGAGGTAGAATGGCCAGCAGATGTTTTAAGGCTTTTGGATGTTCTAGGCTTCTGAAGCCAGTTAAAGTGGACGTCCTACTAAATCTTCTTACAGAAGGCCTACTGTGCACCTGAACCTTTACACTGAGGCCCAGTGTAAAACACACTGACTACGAGCACAGTGAGCACATCTCCTAGGTGGTCCGTGGAAAGTTGGGAACCCAGGACACAGGGGCAGACTTAAGTCATGGGAGTGAGCAGGTATCTACATGGAGGACTGTACTCTCAGAGGCTGTGGAATTCTTTGGAACAGATCTTTGAGAGGTGAGTTAGCCCCAGATGACACCTGACCACATTTGTCAGATGCGTTGACCATCCCAGGTGTCATTTGTCATCCGCCTCCCTTCTTGCTTTCCTTTTCTCCTGTATTCATTGCCAGAAAATTCTCTGCCTGTCACAAGGCCCTCTGAAGGTCATGAATCCATTCCCCATCAAGCCTAAGGTCATCACAGGAAAGAAAACAAAAAGAATATCGGATTTTTTTGAAGAGATGAAGAGTGTGCACATTCCAAGGTCATTGGGTAGCACAGACCACTGATGCTCCTATCAAGAAGGGACAGAGTTGGGGAACTGATCTGAAAGTTAAATAACTCAAAGTGGGGTTTCTTCATCTTCTTCTTTTAAAAAAAAATAATTCATAGTGTCAGACAGGTTGACAATTTATTGAGAATGGTTCCTCACCTGGAAAGTGCTTATTACTTCCAGTGTGCCATCTTTATTACATCGATACTGACATTTAACACTCAATAAATCTCCAGTCCCTCTATGGAGATGTGCTTGACAGCCAAAATGAGTCCTTCCTTTTCTCTGAATTTCAGCATGTTTTTGGTTCCAGGGACTATGCTCTGATGCCAGGCTCCTCAAATCCCAATGAGTGGGAAAGAATAGTTCTGGGATACCTTTGTTCAAGCTAACAGCACCTTCCCTACCCAGCCAAGACCCGCTGCCTGCTAACAGTGGCTGATAACAGTATGTGAAGGGAGTCAGATAGGAGTCAAATAGGTAAATGAAGGAAGAAGAGACTGTTTCTGCCACACCCTACCACATAACCTGCTAAAAATTGCAAGAACCCTCTCAGTCCAGCCTTTTCCTACCACCATACTCTTCCCCAGGGAATGACCAATCATCCCCCAGTAAACCAACATGTCCCTCCAACCTTTGGGCCTTTGCTTATATTGTTTCCTCTGCTCTGAATGTCTGGTTGTTCCTAAAGTCTAAGTTCAATGCCTCCTCCTCTATGCATACTCCACACGGCTCCCCGTGGAAGAACCCAGTATTTTCTAGTCTGTTCTCTATAGAACCATGTGCAGACTGACCACAGTTCTACCCTGTACAACTGTCTGTTACTCCATGAGATTCTCCAGAGCAGAAGCTGGTCTTGCTAATTTCAGTATCTGACTTACCAAGGCCCAGATGTAATAAACAAATGAGCGAATAAATGAATGAGCATATTACTTTCTCCTCTACCCTCTTCGCCTTCTTCCCACTCTTTCTTTATCACCTCTAGTAGTAAAGATTTCATGGGTTCTAACCGCTTTGGTTTCACTAAATGATAGGTTAATGTAGACAATATTTGGGACTCTGAAGTTGGACAAACCTGTGTATGTTGAACACAGACACGTATACACACATACCCCATTAGGTAGCTGGAAGGGTCAGATAATGTAGTTCATATAAAGGGCTTGCATAGCCTCTGCTGCCCTGGAACACAGGAGCTTTCTTATTTGCTATTTCCTGCACTGGGAGGACAGTAGAGTCCCCCATCCTGCCAGGCTCAGATGGTATGATTCTAGGCAGCCCTGATATTCCAATGGCCCAGGGTAGAGGAATACCCAGGGCAAAGCCAGTCTAGACTGGCAGGAAGCCAGAGCAGTGGCCTGTTTGTAGAGAAATGCAAGACTATTCCTTCCAAGGACACGCAGCCAAATGAATGTGGGGAATGTTGTGTTAGTCTGCAATTTGTAATTAGAGGATCATGCAGATGAGTTCTGCTCCAAAGCCTAAAGATGTTTCTTCTCTATAGGGTTTCAAATTTGTCCTTGCTGTTAAGAGTAGCTTATGCTGATCACTGGCTTGGCAAATGTCACAGACTTTTTGGGCTGTGTGGGAACAACACAGAGCCCAGACCCTGGGGATCCCACACCAGCCCTTCTCCTGGATGTGGGGGTACCAGGAATGTGCAAGTCCCCTGCCACAGAGGGATGGGAAAGGCAGATTTCCAGGGATTGGGGTCCCCAAGCTCTGCTGCAAGAGTTTATCAGTGACTGGGCAGCTGTCCTAGGGCAGGATACCCTGCTGAGACACAGTTCCACCCTGCACTGAGTTGCTTAGAGTCTGCCCTTGACATCAAAGGGGACCCAAAGACCTCAGGAGAATGGAGGAAACGTCTACTACATTGGAAATGACTACTCTAGACTTCTGAAAGTATACTGCGTGTTTTCCCGACGCCAGAGAGAATAACCAGAAAAATACACAACATTAAAATGGGGAAAATGTAATTACTATACAAAAATCCATTAATGCACTCACAGTTCTTTATGCATCAGAAGGACTCTGAGTGTGACCTGGTCCAGTCCTGATCTCAAAGCAGCAATCCCACAAAGGTCCTGTGAAGAGGGCCTTGGCCTCTATTTCTTTTTGTGTTTATTTAAATTCAATTAGTCAACATATCATATATCATTAGTTTCAGATGTAGAGTTTAGTAATTCATCAGCTGCATATAACACCCAGTGCTCGTCATATCATGTGCCTCTATGTCTGCTTACTCACTTCTCGACTAATGAAACTGATGGTGGGGAGAGACAAGATGGCGGGGGAAGTAGGAGGAGGCGCCGTTTCAACCTGTAACCTAAAGTGAGCTGATTACCTACCAAAGAACTCCGATCACCCATGAAATCAGCCTAAGATCAGAATTATACATGTCTGGATCTCTACAGGGGCAGAAGACACCAGTGGGCAGGTAAAGCCAAGTGGGAACGTCGGACTGATATCAGAAGATAAACAAAAAAGGGGGAGGGAGCCACCAGAGGCGACCGATTGGAAAGTAATACCCCAATACGAGAGTGCCCTGCCTCTGGGGACCAGCATTAACTTGGAGTCTGGTTGAAAGCACTCAAAAAGTGCTTACTCACTTCTCATGATGGGGAGCTCCTGCCTCTCTTCTTTGGTCATGGCCAATTATTAGAAGCTCTTTCTTTCAGTGAGGTCAACTGCCTCCCTAGCACATTACACCATTGGTCTCATTTCTGCCCACGAGGCCAGCCCTGTCTGATAGAAACGGAATGCAAGCTGCATGTATAATTTTAAGTCTTCTAGTAGCCCCACTAAAAATAGCAAAAAAGTGAAATTTGAATAAACATTTTATTTAAACCAACATACCTAAAATACTACCATTTCAATATAGAATCAACATAAAAATAATGAATGCGATATTTTACATTATTGTTTCCATTTGAAATCTTTAACTTGGTTGTGCATTTTGTGCTTAAAGCACAAAATTTTGACTTGTTGCATTCAAGTGTTCAAGCCACATGTGGCTACTGGCTGCTGGATGGGACGACACTGCTTGAGGCAGCTTGTTGGCGTCTCTCTTGGCCCTCCTTGCATCTGTCTGCCCATCCCAGCTCATGAATCCCCGCTTCTTTCCATCCTTCTTCAAACATCTTTTCTTTTGCTTCTTTAAGCTACTCTCAGTTATGCTTCTATTCATAGTAACTGCTCAATAAATGCTCTTAATCTTCTCTAACCCCCATTTAAAAAAAAAATTCCACATTCTGCCTCCTGTGAAAGGCTCTCTTCACGTTATTATTATAAAAACAGTTTTATATTACAATGTTACTTAGCTTCAGGAAATGCTAATACAAATTATATCCAGTAAGCATCTAAGTATTAGATCCATTGAAAATACTCATTCATCCTTCCAACTGTTTTGGCTACAAATCAAAATTATTTTTTCTCTTTCCGCATTTGAGCGCCCACATAGTTTTTCCTCAGGAGCTAAGCTTGAAGGTCTCTATACACTGATTGCTAATAAGGGCAGAAAAAACCCAGATCATTATCCAGAAACTCTATCACAAAACATCTGATGCAGGGCCATGCAAGAGCTACAGGGAGCAGAGCAGGCCAGTCTACTCAGCACCTCTACAAGACAGACCTCCATCTTCTTTTCTACTGAACACCAGGCTCATGTTTTCAATGGAAAGAAACACAGAGGCAGCCAAGAGCTGAATTCCAATTTCTGTGAATACCACCTGCCCACACTGCAAATTCCTGAAGGAGAATAATACAAGGAATACATGATAAAAAATGGCCACGGTCTATATGACATCTGGGGTTAGGGAGTAGAGTAGCAGGGTGGTTATGAGCCTAGACTCTGTAATCAAACATCTGGTCATGGGCCCTAGCTCCAAGCTTTACTACCTGTGACAATGCATAAGTTTACTCTTTATAAACTTCAGAATCCTCATCTATAAAGTAGAGATAATAATTATACCATTTTATAGGGTGTATTAGCTTCTCACTGTTGCTGTAACAAATTAACACAAATTTAGTGGTGTCAAATGACACTAATTTATTGTCTTACCATATTGGAGGCCAAAACTCTGAAATGGGTCTCACTGGGAAGAGCTACATTTCTCCTGGAGGCTCTAGAGAAAATCCATTTTCTTGTCTTTTCCAACTTCTATAAGCTGTCCCTATTCCTTGACTTCAACTTCAGCGTCAGCAAGGATGGGCTGAGTACTCACATTGAATCACTCTGACTCTCTTGCTTCTCCCTTTCACTTATAAAGACCCTTGTGTTTACCAGAGCCCACCCAGATAATCCAGCACAATTATCTCTCTACCTCAAGGTGAATTAATTAGCAAACTGAATTCTCTCTTGCTAACTAACAGACTAAATTCACAGAGTCTGAGGATTAGGATGTGAATGTCTCTGGGCGCCATCATTCTTCCTCCCACAAAGGGTTATTTGGATGATCCAGCAAGCAATACCTGCCACATCATAAATCCTCTATAAGTCTTGGAAATATTTCTATTTGGTCCCAAATCCTTATGTGAACTCCTGGCCCTGGTCTGCAAAGTAGAGCTAGTCTGGTCCATTTGATCCAGGCTTTCTTTCTCTTGGACTCAAGTCCCTCTTAGAGAGAAGGGTGTCATCCAAGTGGATGACAACTTTGGGTCCAGCTCACCATGTGGATTCCTAAAAGACCATGCTCCCCAGAAAGAAGTTGCCGAGCAAGGACCAAAGAAAGCCCACCCTAAGAGGTAAGAGCTTTCATCTCTTTGCTCTTCACAAGAAAAGCTCCATTGCGGGCACCAAAGCCCAAACATGCCCTTGCCCTTGATCCCCATAGGTGCTTCTGCTTGGAGATGTAAAGAAGGACAAGAAGGGAGGATTGGTCTGCCCTAGTAAGGGGGCAAAATAAGAACCCACTGCTATAGAGCATTGTCCAGGCAAAATGAAGCATGACACAAACTTGGAAAGAAGATGACTTAACAATAATAATAATAGCAATAATAACTAATGTTTAGTGAGTACTTATTATGTGCCAGGCCCTTATCTAAAAGCTTTATAGCATTTATCTTATTTAACCCCCAGCCAAATAAATTTGAGAGCATCTTTATGAAAGTGGAACATACAGGCATTTGCACATGGGTGGAAATAGTCGGCCATTGCAAATGCATGGGTGGGAGAGATAGGATCCCTGAAGTTCCACCCTCTGACCTGGGTGGGGTCTCAAGGATATGGTGGCTAGAAGGAGATGTAAATGTAAAAAAAAAAACAAAAAAATAAAAAAAAATAAAAAACGAAACCATTTGAACAAAGTTCATTTCAGCTGAACTTCACTTATATAACAGCATAGGCAAGAGACATGGACAAGAGTATTTCATGAGGAGGCCAACATCTACTTGTCTCCCTCACTGTCCAGGAAGCCCACTGGAATATGTAATCCTCATGGCAGGTCTCTCCCTAGAGAGAAGATGTGATCAATTCCATCCAGGCTAGGAGCTTAGGAGTTAGGCCTAGTTTTAATGCCAGCTCTCCCATGTCAATGCTGTTGACTTAAGGAATGTTCTTAATTCCTCTGCGCTTCAGACTTCTCATTTGTAAGATGATGATAACAATAATAATAGCAAACACTAATACAGGAATTAACTGAGTGCCAGACCCTGTTCAGTGAGCATTATACATGTTAACTCTTATTCTTTATGACAACTCTATGAGGTAGATACTCTCATCCTATTATATAGAGAGGAAACTGAGGCATAGGAAATTTTATATTAAGCAACCTGCCCAAGGTCACAGAGCTGATGGTGAGCAGAACTGGGATTTGAACACACATAGTCTGGCTCCGACGCCAGGGGTCCCAGCCACTACCCTATATTGCCTCACAATGTGGCTCACCTCACTGGGATATTAGAAATAAAATATCTATGTAACATGTATGCATAATGTTCATGTATAGCATATAGCTGCTATAATAAATATCAGATATCTGAACAATTTAACAAATGGATGGGGTCTCAGCAATGGAGCATTTCAGCACAATCCGGGGACCTGAAGCAAGAGGTACTGCTGTTTCCAGAATGGCTGATGGTGTGGCCAGTTACAAGGGAATATAAACCCTCTGTAGGACCACCTCTGACTTGTGTGTCAGGAACAGCCCTCCCCTGAAGGTCCTTTTCAGCAGACACACTAGAAGTCTTATAATGCCTTTGACTTATGGTCTTTCCAAATCATGCTATATTGGTGCTAGTTCTCCTCAAGGGAACTGATACAGTTCAATGTGGATGATTAGAGGGTCTGTCTGGTGTATCCAAAAATTGGGTAAGGCAACCGAGCAGCATTATCACTCTGGCAGAGCAACATTCACCAGACCTGAATGCCCAATCCCTAAAGGTGGGCTCTGGCAGATACTAGAGGCATGGGAAGCAAGAGGGCAGAGGTAGGGTGTCCACTGAGGCAGAAAGGAGCCCCCACAGAGGCCAGACCTGGGAGCCCAGCAAGTGCCCAGAGAAAGGTAGTTTACCTGGCTTGTTTCTTTAGTTCTCATGGGGCCGTAATCACCAGGGAGGTCAGAAGGAAGGCCTGGGATGCCAGGGGGCTCTCCATCAGATGTCCTGGCCACACCAAGGCACCTCAGCTCTTTGTCTTCCCAGGAGCTCTGAGGCAGCTGCTCAGATATAAGACATAGCCTAGGAGTCATTTGCAAGAGTCACTATCATCAAACAGCCATGAGCAATGACATTTATAGGCATGAACACCTTCCAGGCCTCCTTCCCAAGCTCAGAGCACCTGAATGCAAGAACAATTAGTCCTACCAGATGGGGTATATATCGAAAACCCTTTCCCTGGGCATAAACAATTAAAGCCTGGGTTTTAAAAAGCCGATTGATTCACTCAAAGGAGCAAACAGCAGGCTGCAGGAGCTCTTCCTGCTGAGCCATTTCTCTGCGTTCCCCAAAGCAGATCTAAAACTGCCCAACAGATTCAGTTTTCGTAAGGCTATATGCAGCGTCCACTGATAATCTCCATGATTCAAAGCACTTGCCAGTCATCTTCTGATGCATAGTAATTTAATCATTCAACACAATTTCACTTTACCCTTTCACCCTGGAATCTGTGCCCTGGAAAGTCTGACAGCAGGGTGCCAAGCAGGATGGCCTAAGCATGTCAGCTAGTACCACCTACACCACAGCCATAGAAGCAAGTGAAGGGGACTTCTGAGGCGCTCCCTCCCCTCCGCAAGCAAGACCATCCCTCTTGGCATCTGCAGCCACATTGAGCCCAAGGAACAAATCCTGCCCATTACAGGCAATTCAAATAGATGGAATCAGTAATGAAACGCTCATTTCTCAGAGAAGGAAAGAGTACCTATGATCCATTTAGCATTGACTCAAAATTCAATTTTTAAAATCCAAAATGAATAATGTGTGATGAGTTTTATTGGCTCAACCAGAATTAATGAGTTAATGGAGAGGGGGGAAAAAGTCCTTCATAGCAAAAGAAGATCATTCTGAATTCTCTTCTGGTTCTTAAGTAACACCAGGCATCCTGGTGTCAGGACCAAGCATTGTATCCAATGTACCTGCACCAATGTCCTGCCAGCTTAGAATCTAGCAGTAGGCATGCAAAAAGGAGTGGACACCAGAGGCTGCCTTCTGGGTCCCTTGCCCACTCACTTCACAGTCTCATGGGGACAGTGCCTTTTTAGAACCAATAGTGGCACCACAGAAGGCTAGAGAGTTGCAAACAGAGGGAAGAGCTGGCTCAAGCCCGCAAAAGACAAAAGTGCACAATAGTAATGAATGTGCTTTCAAAGCTCTGGAGGGGAAGCCTCATGCCTGTGACTTTCCAAACTCTTGGGCCTCCGCAGGGTGGCTTTCCCTCAACTGGATGGATCTTTAATTTGGGTTCTCTTCACAGTCTAAGGGCAGAGACCACCCAAGAAGCACTCATTGAAAACTCCTGGTTTTGTATACAGCTCAACACTGCTGCATATATCTGACATATATCACTTAACCTCTGGAAGCCTCATCTATCTCATCTGTAAAAGGGGATAATATTAGTCCCCTTGAAGAACGGTTGGAAGAATCAGGGATACTGCTGACGGGTTCTAGTACAGTTTCTAGCAACAGTGGTGCTCAGTAAATGGCAGTTGGTTACAAAGTGGAAATGATGAAGTCTTCATCTCAAGGTTTTCATGAAAGAAAGCACATGAGGAATACCCACCCCTGGGTCTTCCAGTAACCATAAGGTGAGTAGGAATTCCTGCTTTTCATTCTCTAACCTGCTCGCAGCATGTGGCAGCAGACATCATATCACTAGGGTTCAGAGCCTGGCTTTCATGTCAGACTACCTAAGTTTAGGTCCCGAAGACAAGTTACTTACCCTCCCTGCACCTCTATTTTCTCATCTATAAAATGGGGTTTTAGAGGGCTGCTGTGAGGACTTAATGAGGTCATGCAAAAAACTTGGCACAGTACCTGGCACATAGGAAATGCTTGATAAATGTTTACAACGAGCGTGTTTTTTCCCACACCACCAACCAATTCTCCAACACCAGCTGGGTGTCCTACAACTCTACTTAATTCTGACACTTTCTACTTGAAGATAGCCTCAGATCATGTATGTTAAGGCTGCAATCCTATAAGACTGCCTCCAAATTCAGACACCAACCAGAAGTCCAGATTGTCACCTATGTTTCAGATGGTCTGGCTATAGATAAATCAGGGGTTCCAATGACCCCCTCTTTGGGTTCAATTAATTTTCTAGAGAAGTTCATAGAACTCAGCGATAAATTTTACTTACTGTATTTCTAGTTTATTTTAACTCAAGAACAGCTAGGAACAGATGCTTAGGGCAAGGTATGGGGAAGGGGCTCAGAGTGTCCACCCTCTCTGAGCCTGTCACTCTCCCCCAAACCTTCACATGTTCGCCAACCCGGAAGCTCTCTGAACCCCATCCTTCTGGGTTATTATGGAGGCTTCATTACATAGGCACGGTTGTTTAAATCATTGGCAATTGGTGACTAAACCCAATCTCCCGCCCCTCTCTCTTGCACCAAGGTCTGGGGTGGGGCTAAAACTTCCAACCTTATCATCACTTGGTTGGCTTCTCTGTGGATTTTCCCCATCCCTAGGTGAGCTAGGGGCTTTCCAAAAGCAATCTCATTAACGTAATAAAAGACAGCTTTATATTTCAAATCATTTAGGAAATTCCTGTCCCAGAAGGGTGGGGGCCAATTAAGACCAAATATATATTTTTTATTATAAATCACATTATCATAATACCACTATCAAATTACTACCATCATCATCTTCATCATCATCACCATCACCAGGAATAAGAGGAGAGAAAGGACTAAAGTACCAAGAATAGAATCTGAACATAGGAAGATGAAATTCAAGTTCCCAGCAGAAATCTCACCATTTTAAGGGGCAGCATAAATAAGCCAGACACTTGAGCCTAGGAACTCCAACCCTTCATCAGCATATCCAGTCTAGGAATCCCTAAGACCTCATTAGTTTGTTTCCCCCAGTCAGTATTTGTCACTGGCTACCTTGTCTGAGACTGATGACTAACTCCTAGGGACCACGCCCAGGGCCATGAGATCTAAGATGACTGGAATCATCTTTGTTCCCTGCAAAGCTTAGCTCAAACTCACTATCTTCCTGGCAGCACCAACGAACACCCAGACCAAACTTGGCTGTGTACGAGGAGGCACCTTCAGGCTGAGCTTAGATGCAGTCATGCCTCATACAATTTGTCAGTTTCCTTTCCCTCCTCTAGCATCTCTCACATGCACATCTCTATACAGCTTCAGTCTTTTTTGTTTTTGACTCTGCAGGGGATGAGGGTAAATTTAACAGCAGTTCTTCCATTCTGTCTGTACCCACACTCCTTATCTTGGGGCATTTCCACTGTGGCCAAGTCAGAGAGATGAATCGTGCTTATGGTGCCACTATTCAAAGTTGATCTAAGACTAATGTTCTCAATGGAGGGAAAGTGTTTTAATTTTACAACCCCAACCATGATCATCTGGGAATGTCAGAAATCATATGCCCCATTCCACCAAAGGAAAATGCACTAACACGGAGTTATAAGCCAGTCATGCACTCTGTAGTTGGAGTATATGAACAGAGAAGCCCAGCATGAATCTTCCAGAGCACCTTGGTTTTGTCAAGAGAAGGGAGAGGATGTGGAGTATGTCAATAAGCTCTGAAATTACATCTTAAATAAAAGAAAATCTGATTCCGCCCAAGAGATGTGAATAGAAAGGTATAAGAAATCAGGTTAGCAATTTTGTTAGCAACTTGAAGTTCTGAGCTGAAGGCTTGGAGTTGAGGTTTGGCGACTTAGAATTTGAACTTTGATTCCTAAACCACCCCAAAAAAGTAAAATGAAGAGCAGTGTCTTCCAAAGTATGGACAGGAATGGTAGAATAAATAAAATTAAATCTTTTTCTTCATTGCCTGGACTGTGCTAATGATGAATGTGAATCTCCAACAGGGGATTGGGTATACAAACTTCCCCCGAATGAATTTAACTTTTGGACAGGGGTGAATTGTGAGATTAGGGCCCCCATAGGCCACTTATCAAGAACCATCAATTCAATGAACCAAGGAAACTGCAAAGGCAGGGTTCTAGGCCCTCCAGAGGAGACAAAATGAGCTCTGTTCTTAAGCAGCCATATTCACTTGCTCATCAGGAGCAAAGATACACAAGCAGACTCTGAGATGAAGTGTAGTCATGACAGAAAGTCAGGTGCAACAGCTTTGATCAAAGTGGAAAACAGCAGAGACCAAGCTAGGTACAAAGGTACTCAGTACAAAGGACTAGTACCCCCAAAGCTCCAAAACAAAGGCTAAATAGAAAAATGTGAAGACCTACCAGGAATGAGACTTAAAGTCCTTATGAATCCCTGAGTAGAGTTATATAAGTTGTAGTAGAGGCTCCCAGAGATCCCTTAATATTAGAAACTTCTGCTAGGAATATATGCCAGGACAGAAAGAGCATCATCATTAAAGGCTATAACCAAGAAATGAGCACATACTTTTCCCAAGCCAGCCCTCCTTCACCTTCTCTAAGATCGCCAACTTGCATATGTGCCAGGCACTTTGCAAGTGTGCCACATTCATTCTTTTTTTTTTTTTAAAGATTTTATTTATTTATTTGTCAGAGAGAGAGAGTGAGCTCAGGCAGACAGAGTGGCAGGCAGAGGCAGAGGGAGAAGCAGGCTCCCTGCTGAGCAAGGAGCCCTATGTGGGACTCGATCCCAGGACGCTGGGATCATGACCTGAGCCGAAGGCAGCTGCTTAACCAACTGAGCCACCCAGGCGTCCCCACATTCATTCTTTCATCATATTTTCATAATCTTAAGCAGTATGTGTTATCAGTATCCTTGTTTCACAGCTGAAGTTCAGGAAATTTGAATCTAAGGATACAAGTTGTTCAAGGACACAAAGCAAGGAGTTAGAGCTGGGAGCTCATTATAAGTTTGTTGAAAGAGAGAAAGAGAGAAAAGAAAGGAAGAGAGAAAAGAAAGAAAGAGAGAGAGAGAGAGAAGAAAAGAAAGAGAAGGAAAGAAGGAAGGAAGGAAGAAAGGAAGAAAAGAGAGAGGGAGGGGTGATAGAGATAAAGGGTCATTGCAAATATTTTCCACCTGTTAAAAGGATTGGTTGAAGGATGCCTGGGTGACTCAGTCGGTTAAGTGTTTAATTCAGGTCATAATTCCGGGGTCCTGGGTTGAACCCTGTGTCAGGCTCCCTGCTCAGCAGGGACTCTACTTCTACCTTTCTGCCCCTTCCCACCGCTCATGCTCTCTCTCCATCTCTCTCTCTCTCAAAAAAAAAAAAAAATTTTTGGTTGAAAACACAGCAATGGAATTTTGATTACCTACTGACATTGACATTGATTACTAGAAAGTCATATTTTGCTTGGAAAATGGCAGGCCCCTCCTCTGTGATTCATCCATCACCAAGAAGTTTGGGATCTCCCTATCCATCAGCAGCACTCCAGATGGCACAGTACTGAAAACTCAATCCAATTACAGGAAGAGTCAACTCTTGCCTGAGTCACATGAGCCCAATCAGCAGCTCCTGGGTTTAGCCACAAGCCCAAACTTACCCAGCGGTACATTATCAATCTCAAAAATGGCCATGCCAGGGAAACAAAATAGAAGACTATCCTTATATAGGAAGAGCTTTTCTGTTTATCAATTACACTTTTCTAAAGAATAGGCAGCCTACTATCTCTTCATGGGTTCTGATAGACACTGCAGAGGAGTAGATGAAAGGTTATTATAATGAAAGTGGGAAGAAGGAAATACTGTACTAGGGGCCTGTACACAGGGCCCTGTGGAGTGACCTGGGGAAGACACTGAGCTTCTTTGTGAAGATCCCATATTATTCTGACTCTATCTGCCTCTCTGCCTCTGTTGTTCCCACTTTGGTGGACTATACTCTAACCATTTCTGGCCTGGATCTCTGCAGTGGCCTCCTAGCTAGTTTAACCACTTCCACACAAGTCCACTTGCCCCTTGCAATCCACCAGCCACAGTAACCACAGTGAACTTCTAAAAACATAAATCAAATCGCAACACTCCCTCACTTGAAACTCAACAATAGCTTCCCTTATCTCTTAGTATAACATCCAAATTCTTCACCCTGGTCTATAGGGACTTCATTGCTACTGCTCATCCCACCCTTCCACACACAGACCAGACACACTAGTCTTCCTTCTTCCAGGCTCATTCTCACCTCAGGATCCTTATACTTCCTGCTTCCTCAATAAGGAATGCTGGGACCCCAGGACCAGACCTTCTTATCATTTAAGTCTCAGCTCATTTGGTGCCTGCCACGGAGAGGGCCTTCCTGATCAACCAGTATCAGCACACCAACCCCTCCCTCGCCAGTCACTCTTTTTATCTAAAATAATTTTTTATTACGTTATGAGAGTCACCATATAGTACATCACTAGTTTTTGATGTAGTATTCCATATAACACTCAGTGCTCCATGCAATACGAGCCCTCCTTAATACCCATCACTGGGCTAACCCATCTCCTCACCCCCTCCCCTCTGAAACCCTCAGTTTGATTCCCAGAGTCCATAGTCTCTCTTGCTTCATCCCCCACTCTGACTCCCCCCCCTTCATTTTTCCCTTCCTTCTCCCAATGTCCTCCATGCTATTCCTTATGTTTCCCAAATAATTGAAACTATATGACAATTGACTTTCTCTGCTTGACTTATTTCACCTAGCATAATCTCCTCCAGTTCTGCCCATGTTGATGCAAATGTTGGATACTCATCCTTTCTGATGGCTGAGTAATATTCCATTGTGTATATGGACCACATTTTCTTTATCCATTCGTCTGCTGAAGGGCATCTCACCTCCTGCCACAGTTTGGCTATTGTGGACATTTCTGCTATGAACACTGGGGTGCATATGGACCTTCTTTTCACTACATCTGTATCTTTGGGGTAAATACCCAGTAGTCCAATTGCTGGGTCATACAGTAGCTCTATTTCCAACATTTTGAGGAACCTCCACACTGTTTTCCCAAGTGGCTGTACCAACTTGCATTCCCACCAACAGTATAAGAGGGCTCCCCTTTCTCCACATCCTCTCCAACATTTGTTGTTTCTTGTCTTCTCAATTTTTGCCATTCTAACTGGTATATCTCAGTGTGGTTTGGATTTGAATTTCCCTGATGGCTAATGATGTTGAACATTTTTTCATGTGTCTGTTAGCCATTTGTATGTCTTCTTTGGAGAGGTGTCTGTTCATGTCTTCTGCCCATTTTTTTTTACTTGATAATTTGTTTTTTGGGTGTTGAGTTTGAGAGTTCTTTATAGATCTTGGATACCAGCCCTTTATCTATAGTGTAATTTGCAAATTTCTTCTCCCATTCCATGGGTTGCCTCTTTGTTTTGTTGAGTGTTTCCTTTGCTGTGCAGAAGCTTTTTATCTTGATGAAGTCCCAAAAGTTCATTTCACTTTTGTTTCCCCGCCTTTGATGTGTTTTGAAAGAACTTGCCATGGCCAACGTCAAAGAGGTTACTGCCTATGTTCTCTGTTCGTGCTGAAGGCCTGTTTCCTAGTTCTCCTCTAGGACTTTAATGGATTCCTGTCTCACATTGAGGTCCTTCATTCATTTAGAGTTTATCTTTGTACTGGTGTAAGAGAATGGTCGAGTTTCATTCTTCTGTATACAGCTGTCCAATTTTCCCAGCACCATTTATTAAAGAGACTATCTTTTATCCATTGGATATTTTTCCTTCTTTGTTGAAGATTAGTTGACCATAGAGTTGAAGGTCCATATCTGGGCTCTCTATTCTGTTCCATTGATCTATGTGTCTGTTTTTGTGCTGGTACCATGCTGTCTTGGTGATCACAGCTTTGTAATATAGCTTGAAATCAGGCAACGTGATGCCCCCAGCTTTGTTTTTCTTTTTCAACATTTCCTTGGTGATTCAGGGTCTTTTCTTGTTCCACACACATTTTAGGATTCTTTGTTCCACCACTTTGAAAAATGCCATTGGTATTTTGATTGGGATGGCACTGAAAGTATAGATTGCTTTAGGTAGCATAAACATTTTAACAATGTTTATTGTTCTGATCCATGAGCATGGAATGTTTGTCCATCTTTTTGTGCCTTCTTCAATTTCTTTCATAAGTGTTCTGTAGTATCTAGAGTATAGATCCTTTACCTCTTTGGTTAGGTTTATTCCGAGGTATCTTAAAGTTTTTGGTGCTACTGTAAATGGAATTTATTCCCTGATTTCTCTTTCTACAGTTCCATTGTTAGTGTACAGGAAAGCAACTGATTTCTGTACATTGATTTTGTATCCTGCCACCTTACTGAATTGCTGTATGAGTTCTAATAACATGGGGGTGGAGTCTTTTGGGTTTTCCACATAAAGTATGATGTCATCTGCAAAGAGAGAGAGTTTGACTTCTTCTTTGCCAATTTGAGTACCTTTAATTTCTTTTTGTTGTCTGACTGCTGTTGCTAGGACTTCAAGTACTATGTTGAACAACAGTGGCAAGAGTGGGGATCCTTCTCGTGTTCCTGATCTTAAAGGAAATCCTCTCAGCTTTTCCCCATTGAGAATGATATTTGGCAGTCATTCTTTTTTTTTTTTAAAGATTTTATTTATTTATTTGAGAGAGAGAGATCACAAGTAGGCAGAGAGGCAGGCAGAGAGAGAAGAAGGGAAGCAGGCTCCCTGCTGAGCAGAGAGCCTGATGCGGGACTTGATCCCAGGACCCTGAGATCATGATCTGAGCCGAAGGCAGCAGCTTAACCCACTGAGCCACCCAGGCGCCCTTGGCAGTCATTCTTATCATAACTTTGTGTTTCGTTTCATTTCCTTTATAGCACTTATTACCTAAAATGGTCTTGTTTATTATCTATGTCTGCCTCCCCTCCTGCAACACATACACAGAAACTCCATGACAGCAGATGCCTGGCCTGCCTGCATCCACACCTCTAGCACCTGGAACACTGTTTAGCACAAAATAGCTGATTGATAAATGTTTGCTGGCTGAAAGAATATCCCCCAAACTTTCTAGTATGGATTAAATGAGATAATTATATATTTAATAAGAGTTTTTTGGAAGACTTGGCACATCATAAACACCAAAAACACAGTATTTCAAGTAATAGCTCTCTTATCTGATATGATCAGAAGGAGCCAATCTGTTAATCAAGAGAAGCTGGATAAAGCAGAGATTGCTAATATTGTACACATATACTATATAAACTTTAAACACTATTTCAACTTGAAACATTTCTTGCTAATCTATCAATGTAGAGTTAAGACCTCTCTGCTTGAGATGGGTCTCCAGGTTGTAGTTCTACGTTCATTTTTTTCCTTTTATTGAGAGATCATGCCCTTTCTACATCATCTGTAGTTCCCAGAGTTGGCTTTAGAATGGAGAAGAAACTTAATCTCACATATTAAACAATCTGAGTGCAAAATTATTCTAGGATTATGTACACATTTTTCCTAACCTATGTCAGTTGCCATGCCCACAACTAATCTGATAGACTTCACTGATTGACTCTTATCTAGCCATTCAATGCTTGCAGCTTGGTTTTCTTAAGAAAAACTCATTTCACATATATTTCACTGGTTTACTTACTACTTAATTAATTTATGTTATTATAATAACACATTCAGCCAGCATAAGAAGGTACAAATGCAGCTGTCTGACCCTTAAATGTTCACCAGCATTTGCCAGAATGGTGGGGACAATGTTCATAGGAATGGCAGGGGTCTCTGCGTGATGTGAGTGTCCAGGAGGTTGTGGCCCTCCATCAGTGGGTATTACAGAAGGAAGAGAATAGAGAACTTTGGTGAATTTGTGAGGTGGTTGAGCAGAGATGGTTAAGAGAGATTGTATTGTAGTAGAAGCGCTCGTCAATAGCAGTAATTACAGTTGTAGTCAAGGAAGATTAGATGGAAATATGCCAAAATGTTTTCTCTGGTAGACTGTTAACATTCCTCTTAACAATTTCCCGTATCTTTCAAATTTTGACACCATCATAAATAATATTTCACAGAAACAGAGAGCAAATCATGATCCTCACTGAGTCAAAGGAGGGTGCTGACAGTTAGCACTTCTGGGGCTCCTGCTCGATGCCAGCAACTTCCATGTTACCTCTTGTCCTCACAGTCACTCTGCAAGGCAGGCGCTGTGGTGCCCAGTTTTAAGGCTCTGTGAGTGTATTCGCTTTTGAGGCCCAAAATGTAGTCTCAGGTCCCTGTCCCAATACTATATTCCCTCCTCTGGCCCACAGAGTTACCCAGTGTAGTCAGGATCTCCATGAGTGGGCAGGGCATCAAGTCCACGAGCTATCAGAGGACCAAATCCTCAGTTATGTCACTGTCCGGCTCTCTGCTTTGCACGTTAATTAGCAATAAAGCATTTCCTCATCAGTTCTGGCCTCCCCCGTAGCCCTCTTGCCCCTGGTCACAGCTTGTTACCTTCACCAGAGGGTTCAGGACCCCATCCTGGGACAGACAAAGCCTCATCAGCACTTGCCCCCCTGAGGGGATGGCTGCATTGCTCAGCTCCCTTCTGGAGGCTATCCTTCCAGGACTATGGACTTCTTGCTCTGCCCCCTGCTGCCTGGGTTCCCTTGGCCTGTCCTTAGTTTACCTGGGTTTCTACACTATTCCAGTCCAGACTTCCAAGAAGCACAACCCACTGCATGGCCTATCGTGTGTTCACTGGTGCTCTGCTTGGTGCCCACTGCCATGTCATTTTGCATGGTGACACAACGTCTGATCTGACCCAGAGTCTCGATGGTGATCCCTAGAAAGACCTAGACCTCTGCTGCCCCAATTTAGTACTAATGCAGTACATGAAATTGTTGGGGTGTAGGGTTCACAGGGGGTGAGTAATGTATATGGGAAGAGGGTACAGGCAAAGTCCTGGTTGCAGCTTCAGACAGATGGAGCCCTCCTAGTGATGGCAGCAGTGAGCTCACAGCAGCCCCCAAACCCAAAGGGCTCAACAGCTCCAAGTGTCAGAGAAATTAATACTCAGACTTAGAGAGACAGAGACAGGAAAAGGATCAAGAGAAAGGACACAAAAGCCAAAAGAAAGGTCAGGCATTGTCAAAACTTGGCACATTCACCACATTTGTTCCCAACTTATTCTTTTCCATAAAAAAGACTTAATTAGAACAATGAACAGGATCTCGGAGCTGGTGATAAGGACACTGCAGGCCCATGGGAAGAAAAGTCACAGTTTGGGGTTCTAGGAAAGTAGAAATCTGGACAGAGGTATTCACTACAAAGAACTTGCAAGAGACTGGCCTCCTGGAATCTCTGCCCCTGGTGGACAGATATGGGTTTCAATCCCCTTCGTATGGCTTTGGGCATGTGTCTTAACCTTGCGAAGGCTTCATTTCCCCACATGGATGATGATGCCAGTCATACCTGCCTCACAGACTGTTGAGGCTTCAATAAGTTAATACGGTCTGGTACGTAAACCAATGGTGATGTCTGGACACAGTTTTGGTTGTCCCCTGTGGTGGGGATGGAGGGAGGCAAACTACCAGCATCAGGGGGTAGAAGCCAGAAGCCAGGGATGCTAGTAAACACTAGTAATCATCCCACAATCAATAGGGCAGCCCCCACAACAAAGAAGGATTCAGTCCAAGATTGAGAAACTTTTCCAAAGCCCAGTACAGAGTAGGGATCCCCAAGCATTAATTCTCCACCCCATCCTCTCCCACTCCTCTTTCTGGATGGTGCATCTCATCAGGTAAGAGCCAGAGATCTCTTTTGCTGACATTCTGCATATAAATAGAGAAGGTAAAGTGCCAGGCATAGTGTCTGGCAGCTCCTTTCCTCTCTGCTCTTCCAACAGAGCTCTGTCTAGCTAGCAGCCAGGCACACAGCAGGGATGTACAAAGGACAGATTTGTTAGCTGACTGGAGCAGAGGTCTCTGTACAACACCCACCTCCCCTTAGAAACTGGACAGAAAAGCCGCTCCAAGGAGGCTGAGCTCAGAAAGAAAGGCTGGGCTGGAGTAAGGCCATGAGAGGGACCCATTAACAGGGACTGAAAAAAATGACCATCCACTTGGGACCGGAACGCACCATTTCTCCAAGGCTTACAGCAATCTCATACCCAGAAGGTAAAAGTCAGAATTCATTCCTTTACTCAATTACCGAACACGTACCGGGGCCTGGACTCCTACTCGGGTGTGCACAGCACTCGAATGGTCTACATTTAAAAACAACAACAACAACAACAAAATTCAGTGTTATTATTTTTCCAGCTCTGTAACTATTTAGTCAAGACGATGGGAATGAATAAGTAAGCAAGAGAAAGAGATGTTTAAATCTCATAGAATCTTAAATCTGACCGGCCTCATTTTAAATGGTGAAAATACCCACTTGACAAAGTGGTAGAAGCTAATATTATTCTATTATTCACTCGCTCTTTATTAAGGCATCAGAGATGATTCATTGGGTTTCTGAAGCACAGTCTTTTTTATATGTTACTCTTCCATGAACAAACTATTCCAAGACACAATCTGCCTATATTATATAATGCCTGTTCCACAGACACAGCCCAAAGTGAAGCTACTTATTTCTCATTCTTGTATTCAATAAGGCCTATTTATACCTTGCCTGAGTACGCGAGCAAACACAGGGAAAAGTGCTTCAAGAATTGGAAGGCCCGCTAGAAACGTTGCCCCCCATTGTCCATATGGGCCATCGTGATCTCCAAATTCCTAAGGCGCCAAACAGATGAGGTTCTGCTTTGTGTTTCTGGATCTCAGACTCCCAAGTTGCTAAGATGCCTGTCCTTTTTTCCAATTACGGACTCTGTAGTCTGAGGAAGGTAGAAGCAAATACGGTCCAGAAAGGCCCAAGGTACTGCTCCCAAGATCTTGCCCCTTGCCCTCTGTCTCGCTCCCCTGCTTCGCATATGCCGCAGGTCCTTGCCAGATCCTTCACGAGAGCCTCGAAGCAGGAGGCTCTCAGCTGAAAGGAGCCAAGAGGAGCCTTGTGAGTTGCCAAATGCCTGTCTAGCCCAAAGCAGGAAGTCTGCAAGAACGCACCCACAGTTCTGAGTGGCGAGCCTATCTGAGGATAAGGTGCCCTCCCCTGAGCACAGCTCAGCACCTCATAAAGCCAGGCTCAGACTGTATAAATAAGATGTCTCTCAAAGGCAAGGGGAGGCTTGCAAGATTTATGTGCTCTGGGGATCCCATGTAAACAAGCTTTAACCAACAGTACCTGACACTCCTTCCTTCTGTGAACCATCTGACTTGGCTCCAAGGGCTAGGGTGAAAGGCCCCTGTGTTTGCCTGGAGGGGCTCCTGCGCCATCTCACCGGATGAACGGACAGGCAGGAACATGTGCGGCCTTTGAGAAGCCCTGGTCCCTGGGCACCTCTGGAAAAGGACTGCTTGGGAGCAGAGACAGGCGGCCTCTGACATGCTCTGCTGGCTTCCGTGTAAAGGAAAACAGGTAGATGGAGCCAGGAGGGGAGCAAAGGAAGGAAAGTCACTTAGGGTAGCAGCCTGAGCAGAGAAACCAGATGTGAGCTCGAGTCAGCAGCAGGGACGGCCTGCTGCATAATTCATCCATTGTGGTTCTGTTTATGTGTCTGTTTTTAAGGTTAATCATTTGTTTGTTTGATCGAGGCCTACTCCTCTGAACGCTTCTGTTAGCACATGAACAGGATGCTGGGTGTGAAATGCAAACATCCTTATTTGGCAGACGCAGAATATGCTAAATTATCCTTCCAGCTGCAAATAAGTTGTGACATTTGTAATAAGTTGCCAGTCATGAGGGTTGCGGCCTATCCTCAGAGAAATCCATGTGCTGAATTTCTCCCTAGCCTCAGTCCCTCTCTCTGAAGGACGCACACATTTCAGCAAGAGGCAAAACTTCTGAGATGGAAACATAGTCACTCACTCTTGAGTGTCTGGTCTAACCCAGGAGCACCCTGACGGTCTAGACCCCAGTCTCCACCAAAATGTTTGCAACACACAGGCCAGGCAAACACCTCATGAAAAGGGGGGTCCTGGCCCCCACACACCAACAGCCTCACTTCCATCCTTGGTGCAGAAGAAAATAGACCACTTGTCTCAACACCACCTCTAAGGAAGCAGGCAGAGTCGAGAACTGCAGAAGGCCAGGACTGGAACTAGACTTTGAAGATATCAGAAGAAACGTGCTATGTAAGATAGCATGAGGCTTTGGAGCTGAGTGGCTTTGGATAAGTCATTTCTTCTCCAAGCCTCCATTCCTATAGGCTAAGTGGGACTGCTAGGAAGCCTAGGGAGGACATATGTGAAGGACCTGACACACCGTAATTCCTTAAGAAGAGCTTCAATTCCTGAAGCGAATCCACCTGGGTGCCCGCCTCCGCTGCAATTTCGGGTCAGACTTCTCCTTGGAGCCTTACAGCAATCCCACCCGCTGCAGGCCTTCATCCACCCCAACATTTCACAAAGATGTGATGTCGGCCTGCCCAGACCAGGCTCTGAGCAGGGCACAGTGGGCTTAGCAACCAATAAAATAAGGCTCCCGCCACACAAAAATTCGAGTCTGTCTGTGGGTGATTTTGACAGAAAGGATTTCCCAACGTTGAGTCAACACTGTTATAGTGTGACCGGTATTCAGTATTCCCTGTGGGGTGGGGGGTGGGAGGACTTGGAGGGAACTTCACTACCTTCTGTAACACTTGCAAATGTATTTCCAGGGATCCTTTTCACTCATGTGGTTGATGTCGGAGGCACATACATAAACGTGCACCTAACACGAGCGTCCAGCCTGAAGAGTCTCCACCAACCAATCATCTCCATACATCCTTCACCCAGGGCAGGATCATCACCAGCGCTCCAGAAACCCCAGGCCACCCTCCCACCACTTCAACCAAGGGTAACCGTGATGCTGAATTCTAGCAGCATACATTCATTTTGCTTGCTTTACTATTTTGGCATTATCTTCAAGGAGAGTTATTTGTACTGGTTCTTTACTCTCCTACTCTATGTTCATGTAGATTGGGCATATAAAAAGCAAACAATGAAAAGGTTTCCTTTCATGTCATGAAGTCCTGCCTTTACATAGTTTCATTTGCCAATGAGCCTCTGAAGGTTGGAGATATGTCCCCACTGCTTCCACACAGTAGGTCCTCTGTAAGTATGTGTTGAGCAAAAGAATGATGACATCAGATCCCTCAACAGTCAGCACACCTCCACCAAAGGACAGTCACGGACAACAGGTACAGGGCAGAGAGTATGGTGATGAGGTTTTAGGAAGAACTATAGAGTTGACAGCCTCTTTTCTAGGTCATTCTGCCCATTTGGACTGGACAGCCCTGGCCCCAATCCTGATTTATTGAAGTTCTATTGAGTACCAGGTATTTTTGTTCTTCCTTCAAACATAGTCACATTTTCCTTATTAAAAAGAAAAAGAAAACTGAGGCACCTGGGTGGCTCAGTTGGTTAAGTGGCTGACTCTTGATTTTAGCTCAGGTCATGATATGGGTCATGAGATTGAGTCCTGTGTCAGGCTCTGGGCTGGGCCTGGAGCCTGCTTAGGATTCTCTCTCTCCCTCTGCCCCTTCCCTCCCTCGAGAAAAAAGGAAGGAAGGAAGGAAGGAAGGAAGGAAGGAAGGAAGGAAGGAAGGAAAGAGGGAGGGAGGGAGGGAAGGAAGGAAAGAGAAGGGAAGGGAAGGGAAGGGAGGGGAAGGGAAGGGAAGGGAGGGGAAGGGAGGAAGAAAGAAAGAAGAGGAGAGAAGTGGAAAGGAAAGGAAGGAAGGGAGGGAGAGAGGGAAGGAAGGAGGGAGGGAAGGAAGGAAGGAAAAAAGGAGGGAAGGGAGGAAAAAAGTAAAGAGGGAAAGAAAGAAGAAACTGACCACAAAAATAAATCATATCATCAAACATGTAATGAAAGCCTTTACCCACATAATAGGGAAGAGAGACAATTTACTAAGTGTCAATTAAGTACTGGGGATTCTGCTTGTCTTTGATGACTCAAGAGGTTAATCAGGCACCACTTCTGCCCACAAGTAGCTTCTAAGTTGAAGGAAGATACCAGCACATAAACAACTGAAATATTCAAGTGTTGTAAGTCCTATAATCCAGATATGAACCAAGTGTCTTAGGGACATAGAAAAGGGAGCAAAGTTTATTGGAAATGCTATATTGAGAAGATGACATTTGAAGAGAGACTGAAGAAAGAGTGTAGTTCACTAGATCATCACAAAGAAAGGTTACTACAGGTCGAGTAAACAACACAAACAACAACAGAGCTGATGCTTGGTAATATGCACCAGTATGGACAGCCAGTTGATTACAGTCAGTGTCTGCTATGATTAGTCATGGGCTGGTATGAGAGATTGTGAATATCCGCTGTGAGTAAAAACAGAAAGATAAGAAAGGGCAGGCCATGTTCAGGGAAGGGTGGTGAGTTACCAACTCCTTGAAAAATTTGATATCTGCTAAGGATGACACGTATTTGTCACGCATGCCAACACTGACCACAACAGATAATAGGGATCAGTTATAGCACTCCTACCAGAAACCACCTCATGATCCTGCTCAACAAAGAACTCTAGGCAACCACTACAAAGAACAGGGGCTGGCCTCATCCAGGGTCACACACTGCTTCCACTTCCTCACCACCTCCTCATTCACAAATGCTACAGGGTCTGGCTTCAGACATTCCACAGAAACTGTTCTCTCTATCAAATTTCCATTACCTTCCTCCTCACCAGATTCAAAAGTCCTCCTTCTGATTAAATACCACTCCCTCCTTCCTGGAAACTCACACTTCCTCCTCTGTGAATACAGCATAACTGCTCTCTCTCCTTCATCTAATGTCTTCAAGTTCCATCTACGCTTTATTCCCACTGGTTCAGATCTGGCTCTTCTCCATGGCAGGCACCCTAACCCAGGCCTTATGGATGGAACTCAGCATCGGAGAAGTCAGCCATCCATCTCCACATTCCCTGAAAGGGGGTCATCCTCTTACGGCCTTCCTTATCAGTCAGTGCAAGTTGGCAGCATTTAAAGCTGGCTCAGCTTTTGGGGACAAAATTATGGATTATTGAAGCCTCCTCCACTCATCCTGCAGCAACTTGTAATGCCCAGAACCATCTGGCTGATTTAGTCCTAGGGAGCTTCTGTGATGGAAGACTCAGCTGAGAGAGAAGATAGAAACTATCAGCTGAAATGAAGTTTTGGGTTTATCTATTGATTTTAAATGATCTGTTTCCAGTGCTCCAGCCCACAGTACTTCTAGAAAGTGAATATAAAAGAATGTATAAGACACACACACACACACACATACATACACACTAAAACCCCACATGGATTTGCTGTGGACCCCTGGATCTATATGATTCATGGATTATGTGAAAGTAAAGCTGTTGCAAAACGTTTATGTGGGGTCAGTACACATGTGGCAATTTTTCCTATAGTGGGATGACTTTAGCCCCAGGATGATCAGGTATGGATGTCAAAACCTCTGTCTAAACCTTGTCCAGATGACTATTCATGCATATAGCGACAAGGAGACCCCAGGAAAGCAATGATGATCATTGGCCAATTAGTGGCTCAGGCATTTGGAGTAGGACATGACTCCCAGAAAGCTCACCCTGAAGACAAGACTGTCTTAGGCTCAAGCTTCCTGGAGGAGGGCCAGCCATGCATCAGCCCTATTGATTCCTGTCATTGCTATTTTTTTGGCATAAAGTGGTGCATTTGTCTTAGATAATTAAAAATGAACGAGGAGATAGAACTGTGTTGTTAGAAAAGTAAAGGCCTCTAAGGAAACTTTCGAGACCATGCTGTTTCCAGATACCAAGTGCATGAACCTTCTAGTCAGCAGGCAAGAATATGCTCAGGAGACCTGAGGCAGAGCAGGCTAGAATGCTGGCAGGTACATCTTGGTGTCTTTGGATAATTCTGGCTGCAGAGGAGGAGGGAGAGCTGGTCATATAAAATGGCCTGCTGGTCCTCAGTCAGACAGTCAGACTACCCAGCATCCCTTCCCAGACCACACTTTGGCTTCTGCATCTCCCACACTAGGTTTCCGGGGGGACAAGGAGAAGACTAGGACAAAACCCTCCACAGATGCTTCCAAAGGAAAGGGCACCTTTGAGAAAGCCTCTCCTAGGCACAGATTATTACCCATACACCAGGAAACTGGAAATGCAGACAGAGGTAAAAGTGGCCTGTGACTCAGGACTGGCTGCCTTGGCATTGTTATTGAAGACCACAAGGACACTTGGATTTGATGGACAATGAGAAGATGAATGAATTTTTCCACTATCGAGAATTTCTTTTTTGAGTCTCTCATACATTCGAAACAATAGGAGAAATCATTGAAATAAACATTCATTAAAGACTTACTTTATCCCAGAAATATTTAATTCTCGTAAAAACCTACTGAAGATGACACAGTTCTCCCACCTTATCAATGAGGAAGGTGAGTCTCAAAGTAAATGCCTGAACTGAGGCAGTCTTCCAACACCAATGTTCTTTCCTTTTTCTTTTTTCTCCTTTTTCTTCCTCTTGTTCTTCTTCATGCTTCTCTTCCTCCTACTCTTCCTCTGCTTCAACTGCTACCCCCGACACTTTCAGTTTCTCATATTCACGCACAAAGACTGAAGGCTGAACTGCTTCCAGAAAGTTCATAGAAAGTATCCTTCCTGTGGGAGTATCTTGCTCCACACTCAGCTCCCAATATCTCCTACTCTCCTGAAGGAACTGCCTTCGACTCTTCCAGCTTTTCCTCCTGGCATGTACTGCCCTTCTCTATAACACGCTTATGTTACTTCTTCCTATTTTTTTTTTTTTCGGTTTTAAGCATGACCTATTGACTTTCCCTAGTAGAAGATAAAGGTGTGACTCTCACAAACGTACTCAACTCCTGTCCCGCCCATCTCCAGCTGCCCATTTCTGCAAATGACTGCCTTCC
Source organism: Lutra lutra (assembly GCF_902655055.1). Taxonomy (NCBI): domain Eukaryota; kingdom Metazoa; phylum Chordata; class Mammalia; order Carnivora; family Mustelidae; genus Lutra; species Lutra lutra. Next base: position 66,716,579 of record NC_062287.1, read on the forward strand.
CTAGCCAGACTTAATAGTTTAGGTGGGTAGAGAGTTTAGCGTTGGAAATCATTTTCCCTCAAAATGTTAAAGGTACTACTCTACTTCTAGTTTCCAACATTGTTTTTGAGTAATCTGAGGCCATTGTGGTCCTTTATCTTTTGTCTTTTCTATATGAAAACTTATAGGAGTTTCATGTTGGCTACAGTGTTCTGAAAATTCACCTTCATATGCCTTGATGTGGGTTTATTTTCATTCATTATGAGAGGTACTCGGTGGGCCCTTTCAGTCCTGATATCTGCTTCAGTTATGGAAAATTTTCTCGAGTTATTTCTTTGATGATTTTCTCCCTCCTTGTCTGTCTCTTCTTTCTGTCTGGAACAACTATTTTGTGGATGCTGGACCTCTCGAACTGATGCTCTAATAGCCCTGTCTTTTCTCTTACTTTCCTTCTTTTTTTAATCTTGTCTCTACTTTCTAAAAGACAACCTCAATTTCAGCTTCCAACAAATTCCCCAAGTATTTTATTTTTTGCTACCACAATGTTAATTCCCAAGGGCTCTGATTGTGATCTTTTTTCTTAGAAAGCATCTTCTTCCTGAATGCAATTTCTACTCTTGTCCCTCTGAGGATATCTAACAATTTTTAAAAATTTATTTCCCTGGATTGTTTGTTTCCATTATATTGCTTTTTCTCATTTGTTTTATGTCTCTGTCTTTCACACTGTTTCTCTACCATTCATCTTGGGTGTGTGGTGGTCCTTGACATCTCTTATTTTAGGGTAGGGCAATAAAAGATTCACTGGAAACTGGGTGGAGGACTTTGTGACTATGGACCTCCTGGTAATCTGGCTGGGCCATTTTTAGGAAAAACACTCATTACTGATATGTTTAGAATTTTCTGAAAGGTGGATCAAGTTATATGGAGATGAATCTTCCTATCAACTCACTAGAGTATAAAAGTCTGCTCTAGGAACCAAGGGGAGGACAATGGCTATGGAAGCTCCATATTCAGTGTGACACAGGCTTTTACTTCCTCCTGTTGTTTTAGTGTGATACTAGGTATCTAGTATCTAAATACTAGATATCACACATACTGTGCTAGATGTCCATCAGCCCACATTATCTGTTTTAGTCTCCTAAAAGAATAAATTTCCAGTCTTCTGTCAAAGTCAGTGGGTGGGTGAGGCAGCATTTCTTTACCTGACCCCATGGAGGAAAAGAGGAGACTGGGGGGGCGGGGTTTAACTGCTTAAATTAACTTTCAATCAGTCCTCCTGATTCTAGCCCTGATTATATCCACACTTGTAGCAGTAGCTGCTAGGAATGTAAGGGGGAAGGAAGCAGAGATTACAAAGATATTTCTAGAGTTGTGTCTGTTGGGAAGGGTGTAGAAATGAGATCATATGGGACTGATGGGCGAAAGAAGACAAAGGTGTGTTTGAGGGGCCTCATGTTCAAATGAGGAGTTCAGTGTTTATTGCCTGGTGAGAACTTTGGATAACAAGAAGATTGTAATCCAGAAGAACAGGTTTGGAGTTTGAAATATTACACATGAATTAGTACCAAATGATGAGGAGCTTCTGATAAGAGCAGACAGAGAGGATTCTCTCCAGGTACCATTAGCCCCTGACCCTCAGAACATCTATCTCCTCTCCTTAGCTCTCAGGTAACATGTGGGCAGGACCCCCTGAGGACAATTAAGAACACCCAGAAATATTTCAAAAGAGAAAACAACAAAGAATTCACAAAGTGCAAACTCAGCTATTGCTCAGGGCACAGAATTCTGATCTTTCCCCAAGCAGGCTCCAAACCACCAGCCCCCCTTAACACTCCCAAATTCCACATCCTGACCTCCATCTCTGTTTATCACTTGCAAGTACCAAAGAGAGAACCACTTCCAGGACTGCTCCAGAATGTGTCTTCCATCTTCCTAAACTTCCTTTAAAAGCCTTTCTTGTCTTATTTAAAGATCAAAAGTATAAATATCAGTTTCTCTGGGAGGGTGGATACATTGGGGTCACCACAGTTTGAAAAGACTGTGGTAACTGGCAGGGTTTAAAACCTCGTTCTGCATTTGCCTCTAACAATGTGACTGTGGTAAATTACTTAGCTTCAGTTTCTATACTTACAAAATTCACTTCACAGGATCTTTCTGAGGATTACATATATAATTATTAAGTATCTAATACAACATCTGGCATGCAATGGGTAGTCAGTAGTAGTAAAAGGAGCAGTAACCAACAGTAGTTGTAATAGTAAGTAATAATGCTGTTGTTGCGCACACACACACACACACACACCCCACCTTCTCTATTCTACTAGTTTCCCTATGTGCTGGACCTTTATGTGTTCTAAAGCACTGTGGGCAAACGACCTCCACGTTTATTCCCCAGGATTAATTATGGGTACGACATAAATTAATTGCAATTTCTCTAAAAATATTCTTTGGCTTTAAATAAGTGTATTAACTGATGTTTAGCTCACAGAATGGATAAGATAAATTACTGATTGTTTTCTAGATCCTGAGACATCAGAGAAATTTTAAGTTGATATTAGTGGCACCTACTGGTAAATTGTGGCATGACAGCCTAGCTCTCTCAGACACTGAGAGAGCACAGCTGCCAGGAACAATGTACAAAAAACTGTAAGGAAACAGGAGGTGTGTAGTTCACGTAAAGTGAAGAGAGTACTAAGGGAAGCAAAACAGCTAATCAAGAAAATTTCCACAGGGTCCCGAAAACATCGCACAAACAACCCGGGATGCCAATAGAAGTTCATGTGAACTCTTTCCCTTAACAAACATTTTCACCTGCGTCTATTAGAGATTATTCTCCATTTTTGCAATGGAAATTAAAAACAAAAAAACAGAATCAACTATCAAAATTCACTTAGCAGTCATCTTATAGCACAAATTTTTTTTTAATTTTTTAATTTTTTAAAATAAACATATAATGTATTTTTATCCCCAGGGGTACAGGTCTGTGAATCATCAGGTTTACACACTTCACAGCACTCACCATAGCACATACCCTCCCCAATATCCATAACCCCACCCCCCTCTCCCAATCCCCCTCCCCCCAGCAACCCTAGTTTTATTCAGCAAGAGATATGCACATTTTGTCCAGGGTAGCTTTGCAACATGTAAAGTCAACTTCATGCCAATTTGAGATCACAGTCCTAAAAACATACATTGTCCTGTATCAGTACACGAGGAGATGCTGTTACATGAGGAGATGCTATTGCTTCGTTTAGGGCTTTTATTTGAAAAATTTACAATCTATAGAAAACTTTAAAGAGTGGCAAAATGAACATCTATAAAGCTTTCACTTAGGAGGAGCAAGACGGCAGAGGAGTAAGAGACCTAAATATCATCAGGTCCCAGGAGTTCACCTAGATACTTATCAAACCATTCTGAACACCTATCTCAACAGGAGATAGAAGAGAAGAAGAGCAGCAATCCTAGGAACAGAAAATTGACCACTTTTCAGAAGGTAGGACATGCGGAGAAGTGAATCTGAGGCAACATTGGGGAAAATAGACCATGGGGGGAGGGACCAGCTCCCGGCAAGTAAGAGAACAGCAGAATACAAAATCAGAACTTTTAGAAATCTGCTCCACTGAGGGACAATGCTCCAGAGGCTAAGGGGGGGCTGGGGCCCTCACGGGGACAGTGAGGTTTCAGGACCTGCAGGTCACAAAAAGACCAGAGGTGTCTGAGGGTGGCAGAGCTCCCAGGTATCAGAGTGTAGAAGCTGGCTCCAGAGACAGAGCCCAGGAGTGAGCTCTCAGCACAGGGTTATCTTAAACCATGTTCTGAGGCACAGTCAGGCCACTGCTCTTTGAGTAGGAACCTCACAAGTGGCCGATCTGGGGAGACTCATCTTCCTCCGTGGAGAGAAGTGGCATGGGAGTGCTGGCAGGAATCTGCTGGGTTTGGAGACTCCAAACGGGGCTATGTGCCAGAGATAGAAAGGCTCGGTCACAGGCCAGATGAGCACAGTGCGCAGCTGGAGACCAGGGACACAAGAGGGATTGACTGCTTTTCTCTGAAGGCACACTGAGGAGTGGAGCCTCAAGCTTTCGGCTCCTCTGGGCCAGAGACTGGGAGGCCGCCATTTTCATTCCTGTCCTCCAAAGCTGTATGGAAAGCATTCAGGGAACAAAAGCTCCTGAGAGCGAACTGAGCAGATTACTTAGCCTGGCCCCTGGCAAGTGCAGTGCAATTCCACCTCAGGCAAAGACCTCTAAGACTCACTACAACAGGCCCCTCCCCGCCCCCAGAAGATCAGCACAACATCCAGGCAAGACCAAGTTCACTGATCAATGAGAACTGTGGAACTCCAGAGCAAAGGGAAAGCAACACATAGAATTCATGGCTTTTTCCCCATGATCCTTTAGTCTTTCAAAGTTAAATTTTTTAAATTTTATTTTTTTCTCATTCTATTTTTTAATTTTTCCTCTTTCCTCTTTTAATTTTTTTTAACTATTTTATCTTATCAATACCTTTTTAAAAATCTTTTAAAATTTTCAATGTTATAGTCATATTGTATCCCCTCATTGTATCTAACCTTATTTTTTGTATACATACAGGTATTTTTTTCTTTAAAATTTGGGATACAATTTTTTCTAATAGATAAAAATACACCCTAATCTAGTGCATGGCTTTGTTCTAGTCTCCAGCCTGATCACATTGGGATACAATTTCTTCTAATAGATCAAAATATACCCTAATCTAGTGCATGGCTTTGTTCTAGTCTCCAGCCTGATCACATTCTTTCCTCTTTTTTTTACTTTTCTTTTTTCAACCAACTTCTTATATTATCAATTCCTTTCTTAGAATCTATCTTAATTTTCATCTTTACAGTCATATTCCATCCCTTTATTGTTTTTACCCTTATTTGTGTGTGTGTGTGTGTGTGTGTGTGTGTATACAGACATACATACATACATATGTTTTTCTTTCTTTAAAATTTTGGGAGGTAGTTTCTTCTAACAGACCAAAATACACCCAAAATCAAGTGTGTGGCTCTGTTCTATTCACCAGTCTAATATATATATACATTTCTTTTTCTTTTTCTTTTATCCCTCCCATTCTTTTCCCACCGGATTCAGGTCTCTTCTGATTTGGTTATTGTATATCTTTCTGGGGTCATTGCTAACCTCTTAGTATTTTGTTTTCTCATTCATATATTCTTATCTGGATAAAATGACAAGGCAGAAAAACTCATCACAAAAAAAAAAGAACAAGAGGCAGTACTGATGGCTAGGGACTTAGTCAATATGGACATTAGCAATATGTCAGAAATAGAGTTCAGAATGATGATTATCAAGGTGCTAGCTGGGCTCGAAAAAGGCATGGAAGATATTAGAGAATCCCTTTCTGGAGAAATAAAAGAACTAAAATCTAACCAAGTTGAAATCAAAAAAGCTATTAATGAGGTGCAATAAAAAATGGAGGCTCTTACTGCTAGCATAAATGAGGCAGAGGAGAGAATTAGTGATATAGAAGACCAAATTATGGAGAATAAAGAAGCTGAGCAAAAGAGAGACAAACAACCACTAGACTATGAGGGGAGAATTCGAGAGATAAGTGACACCCAAGATGAAACAATATTAAAATAATTGGGATCCCAGAAGAAGAAGAAAGAGAGAGAGGGTCAGAAGGTATATTGGAGCAAATTATAGTAGAGAATTTACCTAATTTGGCAAAGGGAACAAGCATCAAAAATCCAGGAGACACAGAGAACTCCCCTCAAAATCAATAAAAATAGGTCCACACCCCATCATCTAATAGTAAAACTTAGAAGTCTCAGTGACAAAGAAAAAATCCTGAAAGTGGCTTAGGACAAGAGGTCTGTAACATATAACAGTAGAAATATTAGATTGGCAGCAGACCTACCCACAGAGACCTAGCAGGCCAGAAAGGACTAGCATGATATATTCAGAGCACCAAATGAGAAAAATATGCAGCCAAGAATATTATATCCAGCTAGGCTGTCATTGAAAATAGAAGGAGAGATAAAAATCTTCCAGGACAAACAAAACCTAAAAGAACTTGCGAACACCAAACCAGCCCTATAGGAAATACTGAAAGTGGTCCTCCAAGCAAAGAGAGAGCCTAAAAGTAACAGACCAGAGAAGAATAGAGACAATATACAGTAACAGTCACCTTACAGGGAATACAATGGCACTAAATTCATATCTTTCAATAGTTACCCTGAATGTAAATGGGCTAAATGCCCCAATCAAAAGACACAGGTTATCAGAATGGATAAAAAAAACAAGACCATCAATATGCTGTCTATGAGAAACTCATTTTAGACCCAAAGACACCTCCAGATTTAAAGTGAGGGGGTGGAAAACAATTTACCATGCTAATGGACATCAAAAGAAAGCTGGGCTGGCAATCCTTATATCAGGTAAATTAGATTTTAAGTCAAAGACCATAGGAGATGAGGAGATGAGGAAGGACACTATATCATACTTAAAGGGTCTGTCCAACAGTCCAACAAGAAGATCTAACAGTTTTAAATATCTATGCCCCTAACATGGGACCAGCCAATTACATAAACAAATTAATAACAAAATCAAAGAAACACATCAACAACAATACAATAATAGTAGGGGAAGTTAACACCCCCCCTCATTGAAATGGACAGATCACGTAAGCAAAAGATCAATAAGGAAATAACACATTGGACCAGATGGACATCACAGATATATTTAGAACATTCCACCCCAAAACAACAGAATACACATTCTTCTCTAGTGCACATGGAACATTCTCCAGAATAGATCACATCTTGGATCACAAATCAGGTCTCAACCAGTACCTAAAGACTGGGATCATTCCCTGCATATTTTCAGACCACAATGCTTTGAAACTAGAACTCAATCACAGAGGAAAGTTGGAAAGAACTCAAATACATGGAGGCTAAAGAGCATCCTACTAAAGAATGAATGGGTCAACCAGGAAATCAAAGAACTTAAAAAATTCATGGAAACAAATTAAAATGAAAACACACTGTTCAAAATCTTTGGGACACAGCAAAGGCAGTCCTGAGAGGGAAGTGTATAGCAATACAAGCCTTTCTCAAGAAACAAGAAAGGTCATAAACACACAACCTAACCCTATACCTGAAGGAGCTGGAGAAATAACAGGAAAAAAAAAAAAAAACCCAAACACCAAAACCTAAACCCAGCAGGAGAAGAGAAATCATAAAGATCAGAGCAGAAATCAATGAAATAGAAACCAAAAGAGCAGTAGAACAAATCAGTAAAACTAGGAGCTGGTTCTTTGAAAGAATTAATAAGATTGATAAACCCCTGGCCAGACTTACAAAAAGAAAAGAGAAAGGACCCAAATTAATAAAATCATGAGTGAAAGAAGAGAGATCACAACCAACACCAAAGAAATATAGACAATTATAAGAACATATTATGAGCAACAATGTGTCAGCAAATTTGACAATCTGGAAGAAAAGGATGCATTCCTAGAGACATATAAACTACCACAACTGAACCAGGAAGAAAGAGAAAACCTGAACAGACCCATAACCAGTAAGGAAATTGAAGCAGTCATCAAAAATCTCCCAACAAATAAGAGCCCAGGGCCAGATGGCTTCCCAGGGGAATTCTACCAAACATTTAAAGAAAAATTAATACCTATTCTCCTGAAACTGTCCCAAAAAATAGAAATGGAAGGAACTCATTTTAGGAGGCCAGCATTACCTCGATCCCAAAACCAGACAAAGACCCCATCAAAAAGGAGAATTACAGACCAATATCCTCGATGAACACAGATGCAAAAATTCTCGCCAAAATACTAGCCAATAGGATCCAAAAGTACATTAAAAGGATTATTCACCACGACCAAGTGGGATTTATTCCTGGGCTTCCAAGTTTGGTTCAACATCTGCAAATCAATCAATGTGATACAATACATTAATAAAAGAAAGAACAAGAGCCATATGATACTCTCAATAGATGCAGAAAAAGCATTTGATAAAGTACAGCATCCTTTCTTGATCAAAACTCTTCAAAGTGTAGGGATAGAGGGTACATACCTCAATATTGTCAAAGCCATCTATGAAAAACCCACAGCAAATATCATTCTCAATGGGAAAATACTGAGAGATTTTCCCCTAAGGTCAAGAACACAGCAGGCATGTCCACTATCACCACTGCTATTCAACATAGTACTAGAAGTCCTAGCCTCAGTAATCAGACAACAAAAAGAAATTAAAGGCATCTGAATTGGCAAAGAAGAAGTCAACTCTCACTCTTTGCAGATGATATGATACTTTATGTGGAAAACCCAATCGACCACTCCGAAACTGCTAGAACTCATACAGGAATTCAGTAAAGTGTCAGGATATAAAATCGATGCACAGAAATCAGTTGCATTTCTGTGCACCAACAGCAAGATGGAAGAAAGAGAAATTAAGGAGTTGATCCCATTTACAATTGCACCCAAAACCATAAGATACATAGGAATAAACCTAACCAAAGAGGCAAAGAATCTGTACCCAGAAAACTATAAAGTACTCATGAAAGAAATTGAGGAAGACACAAAGAAATGGAAAAACGTTCTATCTCATGGATTGGAAGAACAATTATTGTGAAAATGTCTATGCTACCTAAAGCAATCTACACATTTAACACAATCCCTATCAAAATACAATCATTTTTTTTCAAAGAAATGGAACAAATAATCCCAAACTTTGTATGGAACCAGAAAAGACCCTGAATAGCCAGAGGAATGTTGAAAAAGAAAACCAAAGTTGGCAGCACCACAATTCCAGATTTCAAGCTCTATTACAAAGCTGCAATCATCAAGACTGTATGGTACTGGCACAAAAACAGACATACAGATCAGCGAAACAGAATGGAGAGCCCAGAAACAGACCCTCAACTCTACAGTCAACTAATCTTCAACAAAGCAGGAAAGAATGTCCAATGGAAAAAAGACAGTCTCTTCAACAAATGGTGTTGGGAAAATTGGACAGCCACATGCAGAAGAATGAAACTGGGCCATTTCCTTACACCACACACAAAAATAGACTCAAAATGGATGAAAGACCTCAATGTGAAACAGGAATCCATCAAAATCCTTGAGAAGAGAGGAGCAACCTCTTTGGCCTAAAACACAGCAACTTCTTCCTAGAAACACCACCAAATGCAAGGCAAGAAAGGGCAAAAATGAACTCTTGAGACTTCATCAAGATCAAAAGCTTTTGCACAGCAAACACTCAACAAAACCAAAAGACAACCAAAAGAATGGGAGAAGATATTTACAAATGACATATCAGATAAAGGGCTAGTATCCAAAATCTACAAAGAACTTATCAAACTCAACACCCAAAGAGCAAATAACCCAATCAAGAAATGGGCAGAAGACATGAACAGACATTTCTGCAAAGAAGACATCCAGATGCCCAAGCCCAACAGACACATGAAAAAGTGTTCCATATCACTCGGCACGAAGGAAACACAAATCAAAACCACAATGAGTTACCACCTCACACCGGTCAGAATGGCTAAAATTAACAAGTCAGGAAACAAGAGGTGTTGGTGAGGATGTGGAGAAAGGTGAACCCTCCTACACTGTTGGTGGGAATGCAAGAAGGTTGCAGCCACTCCGAAAACAGCATGGAGGTTCCTCAAAAACTTGAAAATAGAGCTACCCTACAACCCAGCAATTGCACTACTGGGTATTTACCCTAAAGATAGACAAATGTAGTGATCTGAAGGGACACATGCACCCGAATGTTTATAGAAGCAATGTCCACAATAGCCAAACTATGAGGAATCTAGATGTCCATCAAGAGATGAATGGATAAAGAATATGTGGTATACACACACACACACACAATGGAATACTATGCAGCCATCAAAAGAAACGAAATCTTGCCATTTGCAAAGACTTGGATGGAACCGAGGGTATTATGCTGAGTGAAATAAGTCAATCAGAGAAAGACAATTGTCATATAATCTCTCTGATATGAGGAATCTGAAAGGCAGGGCGGGGAGTCATGGGGGTTAGGGAGGGGAAAAAAAGGAAACAAAATGGGATCGGGAGGGAGACAAACCATAAGAGACTCTTAATCTCACAAACTGAGGGTTTCTAGGAAGTGGGGGGTAGGGAGAGGGTGGTTGGGTTATGGACATTGGGGAGGGTATGTGCTATGGTGAGTGCTATGAAATGTGTAAGCCTGATGATTCACAGACATGTACCCCTGGGGCAAATAATACATTATATGTTAATAAAAAATAAAAATTATATAAATTTTTTTAAAAAGCTTTCATTTAGATTGATCAATGGTTACTATCTTACCACATTTAAACTTGCTCTCTCTTTCTCTTTCTCTCACTCTCCCTCTCTGTCACTCCACCTCTAAATGCATCAGTTATCACTGAAGCATCAGGCATTCTTATATATTAATGTAATATTGATATACCATTATACTCAAGAAAGTTAACATTGATAGAATAAACCATTATCTAATATATATTCCATATTCAACTTTTTCCAATTATCCCAATAATATCCTTTATAGCTCTTTGTTCATTTTCCCAATTCATGATCCAATATGAGATTTAGCATTTCACTTCATTGTCATATCTTTTTGGTCTCCTTTAGTCTAGAACAGTCCTTCTGCATATAAACACCCTCTTTTTTCCTTTCAAAACATTGACAGAGTCTATGCTATTCAATTTGAAAAATATTCTAAATGTGAATGCATCTGATTAATTTCTCTTTATTATATTCAGGTCAAAGATTTTTGGCAAGAATAATACATAAGTGATGCTGTGTCCTTCCCACCATACTCCATCAAAAGCCACATTTGTCCCATTACAGGTAATGCTGAGTGTGACCACTTGATTAAAGTGATGTCTGACATATTTCTCATTGTAAAATTACTTCGTTCCTTTGTAATTAATAAGTAATGTGCAGGGTGTTACTTCAAGTCTGTGTGACTATCTGCTTCCCCAAATTGTTGTTGTTTTTTAATCACCACAATTATTGTGATCCCTCCCTAACAGAATTGAGCAGTAATGGGAGGACAGAGGCATGGTCTTCATTCACTTCACTATCTCTGTAAATCCCATTTGGCACCAGTTAATGATAATGAAGGCTTTGGCACTTTTTTTCCTATAGATGCACTTACAGGATAGAACTCCATTTAAAAAATGCATTACACCAAAGCACAGTGAAAGCAATTACCAATACTCAATTACTCTGGCATCACTTCATCACTGTTGATACTCTTAAATGCAAAGCAAGGGTGGTTTTAAATATCTTGAAGGTGAAAACGAGTCTACAGTGGCAGGCTCAGAAACCTGCAGTGGCTCCCAAGAACCACTCAATACAATCCAACTCCTTATTCTGACACTTGAGGTCCTGCAAGCTCTGACCACCCCTTCCATCCTATCTCCCAAAACTCCCTTTCATGTCCCCACCGAACTGAGCTTCCCTCTTCTTCTTACATATGCCTCATGTTTTTCCTTTGCTTATTCTGATTCCTTTGTCTGGAGAGAGTTTACAAACCTTTCTTAGCTTTGACAGCAGAGGCCAAATGTTTGCTCTTCTGCAAGAATTTGTTGAAAAAGTAACCTTCCCTTTGTCTGAGTTTTCTTAATCTGTGACAATTTGGGTACTTGGGACATGTTATTGTTCTGTGTGTGTCTTATTTCCCCGTAAGGCTGGAATCAGCCATCTCGTTTCTGAACAGCATACTGAGCATGTGTTCAGAACAGCAATGAAGTTTGGGTACCAAAATATTTTTGAAAGAACTCAATATAGAAAAAAATTTTAAGCACTTAAGTAGTTATCATGAGAAAAATTAGAACTGGCTGATAGTCCTTATAAATATTTATAATTTAATATATTTTTATTTTGAATTACATATGGGGCGGGGGAAAGGAACACTGTAATTCTTAGGACCCCATATATCTTAATCTAGCCCTGGCTGAAAACTCTTGAGAACAGAAATACATGTCATTTTTTTCCTAGCCTCAGGCCCAGCACAATGTGTTAGGCATGTTAACTGCTCAATAGGTCATTACTGCATGACCGAGAGAAAACTGGAAATCAGATCAATTGTTTTTGAGCCTTTGAAGATGGAATGACTTGCTCCCATTCTGCGATCCTCTTACCCTAAGCACGTCTCATCAGAAGAGGCCTAGGTCCTTGGTGGTCAATCACACCAGAGAGCAAAGACTGGCCATTGACCTTTGGCTAGAGGCTTACATACTTGAATTCAAGACCTCTGTCAGCTTGTGGTCAGCACAAGGGATGATCCAGCCTCTGTGACAAATGGAACATTCTGTTCTTGATGACAATTAGGGGGCAATCTCATTGTTTTGGTTATGCTGGGGACCACTCCAGTACCACTCCGAAGATATATTCATATAAGACACAACCCAGGTGGACATATCCTCTGGGAAGCTCCTGAGGGCAGGGCCTGCTAGTACATCCCATGGACTCTTGGTTATAGCACCTAAGCCCCCCAGATTCCTTGCTGTGGCCCAGTTAATACCAACCAAGTGCCCAGCCTATGCCAGCCACAGCAGGTGATGCTCCACACGAGGGCAGACCCAGCCCTACTCAGTGTAGTTCATAGAGAAAGAGCCAGTACTCTTGCCTTTCCAGTGGTCGGGCTGCGGGCATCACCTCTCTCTTGATCCCTGCCAAGGGCACAGAGTCTGCGTGCTGATGCAGAGGTAACACAGGCTGCGGCTGTGGGCCTTCTGACCTAGGAACTCTACAAGCAAGCTCCCCTCCTTTGGTCTGAATGAGGTTTCCACTGGAAATAATGGCAGTGAAATGTCCAAGGACCACATTCAGGGACCACATCCTGAAATCCCAGCCAAGGAATCTGCTGAAGACTGGAGGGACCAGTTGTCCAGTTTGAGGCACAGAAGCCTCTTTGGATCTCCCCCTGCCACCAGGCCCTGGTCTCCAGCCTTACAAAGCTGTCTGCACAAGCCTCTATCCTGAGGTTGCTCTGTCCTCCACAGCCACCACCGAAGCACAGCTGATCTTATCCCCTATGGGTACAGAGCAGAACCTCACACACGTGACCCCCAGAGCAGGTCCTCCCAATGCTGGGGAGGCTTTGCTAGGCCTCTAGTTATGTTAATGCAAAGGCTCTTCTCTTCTGGGTTATACACTCCTTGGAAAATCTAGGAAAAGGGTTCAACCATCTCCCCAGAAAATGCATACACACACACACACACACACACACACACACACACACCTGCAAATATCTACACACATTCATATATACACATATGTTTCCATATATATATATATATATATATATATATATACAGAGAATTACTTCCATGATTTTTACTCGTTCACACATTCCCTAAAGTCCATCCATGAAATCCAGATTTAGAATCCTTGTTTTTAAATCCTCCCAGGAACCTAGCAACCCTGGGTTCTTAGCAACCTTCCTCATTAAAGTCACCAAAGAAGAAGTCAATTTTTCCATCTGAAACCTCGTCCCCTGGGGTCAGGGTTGAGCCCCATCTCCTGGGCAGGAGTACAATGTTAATCCAGACACAGGTCCAAGTAGTGGTGTGGAGAATGTCTGCCTCCTGGCTGGGCACCCTTGACCCCCTATCTCACAGCTGTCAGGTTCTGCTTGACCCAGATCTGCCAGCAGGACAGACTGTTTTTCTTTGTGGGAGTAGTTCATGGTGCTTTGTCATGCACTGGCATTCTCTCTGGGTTTTCCTTCGAGATGAGGGAAGCATCCCAGGGCTTTGGAAATTCCTCATTCCAAGTAGGAGGGGGAATTGAGGAGAAGGGATATGGAGCAGGGGTCCGGGCCTGTCTTTGTAAACGCACAGCTACGTGCGAGTTCCTTTTGAGCCCAGTGCAGGGGCAGATTAGCCATTCCCTCGGGATGGCTCAGCCCAGCTCAGACCTTATCCAACATAATTTAAATGACAGATTCTTCATCCCAGTTGGCAGTCTGTACAGGGACTGTGTCCAGAAGGTGCTATGGAGGGTCTGGCATCCCCTGAGGGCAGGACTCATTATATGCCTTAAGCCAGTAGTATTATCCACAGGTGGCTACTCTCTCGTCCCTCTATCAAAACAACAGAATACAAGGGCGCTGCCTAGAGAAAGGATATCTCCAGAAAACGTCCAGGAATGGAGTGAATTGCTCTCACCAATCAGGTGGCCCTTGTGTGTGCATTTGTGTATGTGTGTGTATATGTAGGGGTGTCTGTGTTTACACACCCCAGATATGAAAGCAGAAAAGGCAAGCCTAACAAGTATGGATGGGACCTCATATCGATTTCCTAGTGGACAGACCCCAGAGAGTAGGCACCCCTGCCCTGTAGACCACAGAGATACACTAGAGAAGAAAAAGGCAGCTTGATAGGGGAGGAGAGCATGCACTTTGGAATCACAGACAACTGGATCCAGGTTCAAGTCCACACTGCGGCACTAACCCCTTCAGTGATCTTAGAAAAGGTACCTGATGTCCCTGATCCTGTTTCCTCTTCTGTCATATGGGCTTCAGAACCTCTCCCATAGGATGGAGAGCAATAAATATTGAGCATTGAAGAAAAGGAGCCAGCACCGTGCTTGGCATGTTGATGGTGGGCAATGCTGGACCAGCTGTGCTGCCCCTCGCTCCCTTCTAAGTAACCCCTAAAGGAATCATCCAAGCCAAAAATCCAACTCTGGCCAAAGAATCTGTCTCTTTCAAAGACGTAGGTGGTGCTCCCATCGCTCACAGGAGGCCGGTGACTGGCACATCCCAGAGAGGACCATGTGCTGAGACCAACACCACGTCTCCATAATGCAAAACCGCCTCCCACACCCACAGCACCAGCTCGCTTCGTCTTCCCTGCCAAGCCTCAAGCTCCTGCTTCTCAAATAATCTAATCTGTTTTGTTCAAGACAGGGAACAAGAGGGTTTTACGGAATGGGGAGTCAGTTCATTTCCTGGGACGTTTACATAGGTCACAGTAAAACAGTTTATGTCTCCAATGACCTTTCTTCTGGGACTGCTCAGAGAGGACATAATTTATTTTTTGAAGAGCTTTAAAGGTTCTTTTGTTGTAAGTGGGACTGAAAATGTGTTTCTAGGCATTTACAAGTCCCGTTTCACTATTTCTGATGGGATGTCTAGGAAGAAAGCATAGGCTTGAATGGGTCACGGATGGAAAATGGGGCAAACAGCCAGTGGGCCGCTGAGAGCTTGGGCAAGCGCTGGACACATTGGGTGGGGGTGGGGGGGTTAACGGGATCCACTGAGCGTGAGAGGGGCTCTCTCCCTGTCAGATCCCTTGTGATCACAGAGATGGGGGGCAGAATGGGAAAGGGAGTTTTCTTCTCTTTCTTTATTTTATTTTGCTTATATATTTGAGAGACAGAGAGAGAGTAAGCATGAAGCAGAGGGAAAGGGAGAAGCAGACTCCTTGCTGAGCAGGGAGCTTAATGTGGTTCTTGATCCCAGGACCCTGAGATCTGACCAGAGCTGAAGGCAGCCCTTAACTGACTGAGTCATCCAGGTACCCCAGGAAAGGGAGTTCTCTAAAACTCCCTCATTTAAAGAGAACCTCGGACCCAAGCCTACTCATGATTCCCATGATACATATGGGGAAACTGGGTATCAGAGACATGAAGTTGCTGATCTAAGTTTATACAGGGAGTCAGCGTCGAAGTCTGGCTTTGAACCAGGGTTAGGTCTCTGGAGCTTCTGGGCTTACACTTGAAGTTGCTGCCCCAGGCTGACCCTTCAGGGAAATGACCTCTGACTTGCAGAGCCTCAGTCCTTTCCACAGCAGCATCCTGAGACAAAAATCTCTGAGGAAAGGGCTTCCCCAAAAAACTACTCTTGCAATGACAAGGGTGGCAGCCTTCCCCATAGTGGCCTGAAGGTCACCAGTGATGGCATTTCTGAGTATGGACACAGAGAAGAATAATTACACAGAGGATCTATTTTCTACACATGAAGGTTCACACTTTCCATTGCTTGTCACTAATCTGGTAGTGGCCACAAGCCACCAATGCTATGTCTCTCTCCTACTCTTGCTATATAAATGGCAAATTCAAGGACGCTATCAGAAGTTCTAATAGACTTCTACCCTCAGCCTGCATTCTGATCTGTCTTTCAGGTGCTCCCATCCTGGCTGCTGGTAGGAGGACTGCAGGACATGGACAGACTGAGAGACCATGACAGCCAGGATTGAGTGGAGGCAGAATGAGAAACAATGGGATGAGGGCAGGCTAGAGCTATAGCCCAAGAGGACCCTAAAAGTGAGAGCAACCCGAAGGTCTGATCAGGAGATGAAGGAGGCCTGGTGGTTCATAGGAAGGCTAACAGACCAGAAATACCAAAGGAGGCTTGAACCCAGGAAAGAACTTGGCCATGAGAAGAGGCAGATCGTATTAAGGAGACTAGCTACCGTTTATCGAGGGCCTCCTTTGTACCGAACACATTGTGTAATGAGAAGCATTATAGAGTAGTAAGTGCTGTATCTGGATCTAGATCCCGGGTTTAAGTTCCTAATCTGCCACCTACTAGCTATAGGACTTTGGGCAAGCCACTTCACGATTCTGTGGCTCAGGCATCCCATCTATAAACTGAAAACAGTAATAGTTCCCCTCCTAGGACATCACAAGGATGAAATGAGGTCATCCTTGCAAAGTGCTTGGTACAGGGGACAGTACGTGATAGACACTCCCGAAACATAAGCTACTATTACGAATCTTCAGAACAGCCCAAGAAGTCAGAATTAATATACCTATTTTTCAGATAAACAGGGATTCAAGGGGGTTGGGATATACTCAAGTTCTCATGGCAGAGGCAGATTTGGAGCCCTGTTTTTCTGTGTGCCTCCAAGTCACCTGCTCTTTCCACAGGCAACCTGCCTCTCAGACTCAGTGAATAAAACCAACACAGGCCCGGCCTTCACATGTCCTAGCAGGCCGAGAGAAAAACACATAACCAAACAGAAAACACGTCGGGGGCGGCAAGTACAACCTTGCGCAAAAACTGAAGTCAGAGGCCGGTGGGCTGTTTGATGAAGCTAATCAGGGAAGGCCTCTTTGACAGGATAAACCTGAGCAAAGACCTGAAGGGAGCGAGGGAGGCACATGGCTATGCGGAAGGAAGAGCATTCCAACCAGAGGAACAGCAGGCGCGGGGACCCCGGGGAAGCAGAGTGACAGGAGAACAGCGGGAGGCCCAGTGGCTAGGGCACAGGAGGGAGGGCAAGAGTGGGAGCACAGCTGGCTCCCTCAGGGAAGAAGAGCGCCGTCAACAATGTGCCCCGATAGAGACAGAAGGCCAAACTTCCTTTCCAAGTCCAGAGCCCTGCCCATGTGTGTTGGTACAGGTACAGAGCCACAGAGGGCCCATGGCCTCTGGGAGGGATGGCAACAGCAGGCAGGTGCCCAGGACTTGGGAGTGGGGGCCATAGTCACCAAGAGGATAAAGATAAGGCAGGCCCCGGAAGCGCTGGGCAGGCCAGGCAAGTGGTGTAGGTAGATGAGGCTGGGTCCCGAGTCTGAGCAGGGATGGGGTGAGATAGACCCCACACAGCCCCAGGATGGCCACAGACTTGTTAAGTGGACCCAGTTGCAATGGAAGGAAATGTTGGAACAGGGACCTAAGCCACTGTGTATAATGCAAAACGCTGAAAAGCAAATGCCTTACACTTTGAGAAATCAAGCAGAATTGGCCCCAAATAGCCACATCCCTGGACTGTCAGAGCAAAGGAGGCCTGGACTTCAGTTCTCGGCTCTGTACTAAGTGGCTTTAGAAAAATCACCTGACCCCTCCTAGTCTCCATTTCCCACCAGTAATAAGACCACCCTGCAGCAGTGTTGTGGGGGCTAGACATGAATGAGTGCCCAGCACATGCTGGCACAAAGGAGGCCTTGGGAAAACATTTGCTGTCCCAGCTACCTTTGAGGTATGGGAGTGTGCTAAAGCCAGAACAGACACCAAGGCCATGGCTGATGTTGGTTCCCCGAGCTCCAGCATGTCCAGACAAGGTCAGCTCTGTAAAGAGCAGGCGACCAGACAGCCCAAATGAGACCCAAGATGTGGTCTCCGCCTGCCCAAAACTACTGGAATTCTCTACCCTGTTAGCACTAAAATATCTTTCTGTTGCTTTGGAAGAACGCTTTTTCCCACCCTGGAAGAGATAAAGAGGGAAAGAAGGAGGGTGGGAGTAATATATGCATCCATCTATACACACATATGGACTTCTTTTAAGAAATTAAAATAAATATTTGTGGTGTTTTAGTTATCCTCAGGTAACTAATGGCCAGGCAGACCCGCACATAGAGCTCTGGGATCCCTGCTTCAGGGCTGCACAGATCTGGCCTATCCTAAACAAAACTTAAAAACAGGCAGTTACTCTCTTCTATGCCCATGTGAGACTGGCTACTTGGATGAAATTGAGAGTAAAAGAGCTCCTGATAGAGCTTAGTGCCAGGGGCTTCCCCCATTGAGCCACCCCGGCAGAAAGGTGTCAGCCTCAGACACAAAGCTGGGCTACGGAGAACTCGGGAGCCATGGGACACCATGTTGACTTTGGGGTTGGTGGCACAAGGCCCAGCCTATCTCCAAGCTGGGACCCTTCTCACCAACCAGCCCAAAGCCCTTTCTCCACTGCGAGCCCAGTGCAGAAAACCAACTGCACTTTATGGCTGAAAAGCCAGTGGTGGGATAAGTAGTGTTTGTTATCTAACTAAATTGTAGAGGAAATGATGCGTGAATGAGAAAATTCTAACACAACTGTGGATCACTTCTGACAGCTTCGATTACGGTTTTGTTTAGTTAAGCACTTGTGCATTCTAATGAACTGTCTTATGAAATTATTAATTGGATCTGGGATTTCCAGGGCTTTTCCACTGCTCTGAATTCTTCCCAGTAGAGACAATGTGTCTTTCGGTGTCTTGATTACAAAAGTTGTTTTCCACTCAAAAATCTTGGGCCTAAAGCCTGGAACAAATGAGATCCCAGCATCTAAATTGGCATTGAGAGAGTAGCTGTCAGTCTTCCCCCAAAGTTGAAGACACAGAGAAAGAACTTCTTAAAAACACAGGGACATAGAGTAAGACTGATTTGAGGGCACTGTGATCTGTGACTTTTCATTAGGAAAGGATTCCCGTTGAGAGATAAGTCAGAACACGTGGATCAATCACCTGGGAGCCAAGCATTAGTCATTTCGGATAAGGAGGGAGCTCTGGACCCATCAGCTTCTCTAAACACAGACCAGGAAAAATTGGAAGGGATGCCAGGCCCATGTCCCTCAGAGCATCCTGGTGTCCGTTCTCCTAGCTTTGCTGCACCAGTGTTGCTGGGCTTCCTCTGTCCTGTTTTCTCTCTAAGACCATTGCTGTTGCAGCTAAAAGATGCTACCACCTTCCTGGATGAAACCAAATCCACATCTGCTACTGGCAACAGAGGGCACAATCCACATAGGGAGCAAAGAAGTTCCCTGGAGCCCACCCAGAGCTGCCTCATGTAATTGTTAAGATTGTGCCCTTGAGGCATGTGGACACTTGGGGACAGAAGGGGGCGCTGCTGAGGCAAAGGCCAGTGGGGCTGAGTCAGCCTACAGAGTGTGCATCAATCAGTCAGGGCCCCTGCAGAAGACTTGCCAAGAGAGTTCAATTAGGATATTTACAAAGCTGGGCAAGGATGAGGGGAGCCAACAAGCGATAGAGGCAGCCTGGGCCTAGCAAGGAAGGGAGCCATTACTTCCTTGGGCCCAACGAGGTTGGAGAAGCCGCAGCTATGGGGTGAGTGGAAGAGTATAGCTACTGCACTCCTTGCGGGACAAGGCATACAAACGTCATACCCCGGCCTCTCACCCTCAGCTCTCCTGTTGGTGCCACCCACTGATCACACCCACTTGGGAGCCAGGAGCAGGCAAGCCTGTATGATCCAATCCACAGAGATCAGCCTCCTGGGACCCAGAGCAGCATGGAAACAGATGGGCTTCCCATTCTCTAACTCTCACAAAGGGCCCTCTGGGTCTGATTGGTACCTTTTTTTCACTCCCCATCTTCTCCTTGGGGACCTCTTACGGTTGGTCCTCCTGCTACCACCACATTCTATGGCCTCTCCCATTTCTGTGTGTGTCAGCCCTATCCCTCCCTGTCTGTAGGAGAAACCAGAGGAAGGAGGGATCATAGCCCATCCATCAAAATGCAATCGGGAAAATCTGGAGGCCTGGTCTCCCTGGGGCCATCTGCATCCTGGAACCCGTTCGCTTCTGCTCTCCCTCCTAGAGGCATATACACAGTGTGTGGATAAGGATGGGTTCTGCCTGGTGTAAGTGGGCAGCAACTGTGCCCTGTGTGAGCCCAGGGTGAGCTTTCATGCCCAAGGAGAGAAACTGAGGCACGTCTGCCAGACAAGTACTCAACAGGAGCCGTCAAAGGTGGCATCAAAAGCAAGGGTCAGCAAGAACTGTGAGAAACCTACCATCCTATCCCCCTCTAGGTGGGTCGGGCCTCAGGAGGGAGACCACGGGCTGGTGTTCTTGGGTGATGTTTTAACAAAACACTTCCTTACTGCTTCTTACATGCCTCATAGGCACAGTTTGTTCCACAAGGCTTTCAGAGCTTTCCTCACTTAATCCTTCCCCCTTCCAGAGATTTGCATCCTATAAGCTGTCCCTCGAGAACCTCCTACCTGCCCACTTCCATCTCAGAACTCACCTGCCAGGGACCCAACCTGCAACTTCTCCTTTAAAGCCAGAGAGGTCCTGAGCCATCTCTGAGACTGTTCAGTTTTGCTCAGATAATAGCAAAGAGGTCTTTTCAGAGATGCCTTACATGCTGGATCAGGGAGGAGTGGGAAGCAGGCCACTCACCTGGGTGGCCGTGAGTGTGTGTGGCCGGCAGGGCTGGGAGTAGGTTCCCCCCCACCAGCTCAGCAGCTATGGAACAAATCGAGGCCCTACCTTGCCTGAGTCTGACTCTTGCTCTACCCATTGTTCCTTGTGTAATCTGAGGCAGGTTATTTAAGCCCTCCATACCTCAGTTTTATCATCTGTAAAATGGAGAAGATAATTATACATCCCTCGTAGCATTCCTGTGCCGTCTACATTTTAGCCACCAGCACACTTCATCTACATGAGAAAGTCACATAGCCTTCTCATGAATTACAATGATTGTAATAGGTTCTGAACCCCCTTCAGGGGTATATCTCCTTTAATACAGAATTCTATGAGGCAAGTTAACTCTCACTTCATAGATTAGGAAATGGAAGCACATAGAAGTCACTTGCCCCAAGAACAGAGGTGGCATTAAGCTGGAGATCATCGAACCCAACAAATCTGATTTGAAAGCCACCGTCTTAACTACCTTATATGCTGCCTCGATGGGAACGTTGGTAGGTGAGCCAGGATACACAGCTGTAAGTGATGGCACTAAGCAGAAAATGAATTAATAAAAAGACACTGGGTGGCTTGTGGCATTGCCAGGAGAGCTGGAGGACTGCATCTTAATGATGGAGGCCAACCATGGACCTGGGCCTAAATACAAGGGAGGCTGGCAAATCATTTTTCTAGCAGGAGGCTGTTCTGATCAGTCTCTACTCCCACCAAGACTCAAAAGTAGAGAATTCTCCAAACGTAAGAAGTGGATTTGGAGGCCGGATGGTACAAAATGGCTAATATTCAACCAATGAGGGAATTGAACAGGGAGTTCTTTAAGGCTCTTTTCAGCAGCATCAGTTCATTCAATTTGACAAGCACCTTGCAATGGGGTATACTATAATTCCCATTCATTTGCCCTATCTCGTCTATAAAATATTAGCTGTTATTATCCACTGCGATTGCAAGAAGGTGCCCTCTCCATCCTATGGGAAAATACTTATCCACTGTCATCAGAGTTGGACATGTAACTGGCTTTGACCAATGGGATATGATATAAACTATGCCCTAGCTGAAGCTTTGGGAGACATGACATGGCTTTGGAAGGACTCTGGCTTCTTTTCTCTTCCAGGAAAATGGTATGTCCCAGATGATAGTTCGTTCCACCAGTGCCTCAGAATGGGAAGACACATGGAACAGAACCCAGCAGAGCTCTGCACCAACCACAATTGACTCACACAGCCTCCAACATTCATATGAGCAAGAAATAAATGTTTCTTGTTCTAAGTCACTGATCTGGGGAGGCTGCTTGTTACAAATCTGTCTGATACATGTATATTGCAAATCACTCCACACCACTGACTACCAAAGGGGAAACGTAAATAAATAGGACCCAGTCTCTGCCTCTGTGACCTTCCTCAGTCATAGCTGGCACCGACAGTGGAAATGCTTCAAGGGAGGTATAAACACAAGCCCCAGGGAGCACTAGGAAAGGAGACGGAAATTCTGTCTGGTGCTTCCAGGAAAGCTTCCCAAAGGATATGAAACTTGAACTGGATCTTGAAGGTTAAGGCAGTGTTATCAGGGAACGTGGAAGAGGAGAGAGGAGGGAATTTCATGCAGAGGAAACTATGAAAATTCATAGGTATAAGAAAAAAAAACATACATTCATATATACAAGAATATATTCTGGGGCTGCTGGAGTATTGGCAAGTGAGGAGGAGAAGTGGTAGGAAAAACAGCCAAATGGAGAAGCAGATTTCAAATGACCCAGAATGCCATGCTGGCAGATTTCAGCATCACACTCAAGACAGCAGGAACCACCAAAAGTTTCTAGAGGATCTATATTTTAGAAATATCACCCTAAAAGTGGCAGAGGGAAGACAAGTAAGAGGCAGAGAACACAGTGAATAAAACGGTTGTTCGATTCGAACCCATGCCAGATAATAAGGTCCTAAACTGAGACAGTGATAATGAGAACAAAAATGTTCACAAAACATTTCAGAAGTGAAATCAGTAAAACTTGGCTGGATGAGAGATTAGAAGGGAAAAACGAGAGATGACACAAAATGTTACATTATGGATTTGATCACTAAATGGGTTGTAGAGTCATTCATGGATATGGGGGCAGCAGAAATCAGGGACAGGCTTGGAAAGAGCTGATGATTTAGTGTTGAACATAATCACCTTTGAGCTGTCTCTGAGACAACTTACAGAGGTGTCCAGTTGGACACTGAAAGATATGGAAGAAATTCCCATCTGCCTGGAGTTGGGGAAGCATTTGGGAAAAGCCCAATAATCAGTGTTGGCCCCCACATTAAGACCACTAGAGTTCACTGAAGGGACATGATGTTAAAAGAGAGAAGAGAAGGATAGCATTCTAGGCAGAGATCAAGCCTGTATAAAGCCGCAAACGTAAGATATAATCAGAGAAGAGGAAGTAATTGAATGTGGTTTAAGGATGGGCAGACAATATATGGTGGCTTCCCTATGGGACATTTTTCCACAATCCATGGGACTGGTCATGGATTGATCATTTCCATGGGTGAGGGAATGATTGCGTGAAATTGATACAGTATTACCTTGTGAATAAATTTGTAATTCTTAGAAGTAGACTCGGGATCCTTGATGTTCCTTTATAAGCTCAACTGTTGGTCCATTTCTGGCATTAATGGATACTTCCTTCCCTTATTGTCGTTCTGCTACAAAAATCAGAATATGTCTAGTTATTCACAGAAGTAATAAATGCCATATCATTCTTCCTTTCATATTTTCATATATGCATCTCTTCAGGCCTTGGCTCCAGATTGCCAATGACCTTAATATTCCCAGCCAAGAACATTCCAAGCTTATGTCCAGGCTCCCTGCACTGTGATCTTCCAAAAGTCTTAATTATCTTGGAGAAGCCCCCAACCCTGGACTGTAAGAATGGAGCCAAGAATCATCAGCCTCTGCTTCCTCTGTGGCTTTTTTCCACATTAAAAAAAAAAGAAGTAAAGAAAAAGAAAACCTGGGACAGAACCTTTATTTCACTATCTGAGGCATTTTTAGATCAAACGTCACCCATTGGTGTGCTGCTGGGTAGGGGATTTCTTGCTATGACTTCAGATAACCTGTCTGCCTTTCAATGTCTACTCTGATGCAGTCAATTCATTCCATTACCCAACAAGGACAACAATTATTATTCCTATGTGGCTCAGTAATTAACCGACTTTTCCTAGTAAATGTCCACATGAGCTTCATTCAACGCGACTGTAAACAGACACCATGGAGCGTGGCCCCTACCCCCAAGTTCACCAATGAAAGGTGCCAGGCATGCAGTGATAGGCTATGAAATATTTAAATTCCTTCAAGATTATTTATTTATTTCTTAATAAACCATAGGTCTAAAAGTATTTCTAAAACCAATTTTCTTTTTCTCTGTTCTGCTTCCTGGAACAGAGCTTTCTGGATACAACACATCCCTGCCCCCCCCCCCCAGTCTTGCACAACCCCATCGAGCCGGAGGGCTGCAATGGGTTGGTTTCCTGTTTACTGCCCAGTGGACATCAATTATTCTCCACTTGCTTTCACCACGAGTAGTAAGAGGCTGTCAGACTCACGTACCCTGGCTGCAGACAGATGGCAGAGTCCCTGTTTTACCCCTGCCCAAATCCCTGACATCTCAAGATGCCAGGCTGGCACGCGCTGGATGTCTACCGAGCACTTCCTGTAATGCCAGACACTGTGTGAAGTACTCTGCATGGGTTATCTCATTTAACCCTCATGACAAGCCCAGCTGGGAGGTCCTCTGATAACCCCATTCTGCAGAGAAGAAAACTGAGATTTAGAGACTGCTAAGGAAAAACTGTAGAGAGTAGGTGGCATAGGCCCTGAGTCTTAGAGGCTAATGAGGAACTAACCAGAGGTTTACAGAGAGGAAGGCCACCCAAGCAAACTGAGCTGCAGGGAGAAGGACATGGAAATGAGGAAGAATACTGTGTATTTGGGAAAGGGTACAAACCAGGATGGCTAGAACACAAGGTGCTTAGATAGAATTGCTTATAAATAAAGAGAATGTTGTCCAGGGCCAGATTGTTTAGGGACTCAAATGTTAGGCTGAGGAGTTTGGGCCTTTGGCTTTAGGGATGGTCAAGTAACAGAAGAGGGAAGTGGGCTGGTACATAATGATACAGAGTGGTGAGGACTGTGGCAAACGAAGTCATACACCCTTCAGGTGGAAAGGCATTCAAATTCTTTTTTCTTTTTTTAAGGGGGAGCTGAATGTGGCTCTTAGGGAATGAGCTTGCAGACTCTACTAGGCTGTGAGAAAATCCTAAGGGGATTAATCAGGGAATGACACAGTTGGATCTCTTATTCTGAGGCGCTCCCTCTGACAAGAGTGTGGGTGACAGGCTCTGTGGGGCAGGACTGAGAACAAGAAGAAAGAGGCAGAAAAGCAGCACAAGATGACAGTAGCTGGGGCCTGGGAGATGGCAGAGGGCAGAAAAAGGAACGGATCTGAGAAGGAAATATTAAGGATGAAGAAACTTGGCAGTCCTTGAAGGCAAACAGGATGTGAGGGAGGAAATGCATGGGGGCTTCAAAGACAGCCACCAGGTTTCTGGTGCAGAACACGGAACAAAGGTGGGTGATAAGCCCAGGGGGTGGGGGCATGGAAGATAATGAGAGTCCCTTCCGACAAGTTGATGAGCAAAGCTTTCATGCTTCTGTCACCCAGACAGGCCCACAGGGTTGGTGTGGTTCTTGGCCAAGACTCCTTGCTATTTCCATGGCTGCATGACCAATGCCCCCCACCCCTAGCTGTGTTCTTCTGTCATTGCAGAAGATAGCCTCTGCTGTATTCCAGGGGCACCAAGGGCTGCAGGAGGCCCTAAGACTGCTGACTTCCCCCCAGCACCACTGTACCAGGATACCCACAGATGGACACAGGAGCTCACCAGATACCTGTGCGGTGGTGAATCTCCTGTATCAGTTCAACAAGGTCAAGTACCCAGGTATTTGGTCAAACCTTATTCTGCATATGTCTGTGAGGATGGTTTTGAGTGAGATTAACATTGGAATTGATAGACTGAGCCAAACGGATTGCCCTCCCCAGTGTGGGTGGTTGTCATCCAGTGAGTTGAAGGCCTAAATAGAACAAAAAGGCGGACTCTCCCACAGGTTACAGGGAACTCCTCCTGTGTGCCTGTTCAAGCTGGAACATCAGTCTTCTTCCTGGCATTGGACTGGAACTAAAACACAGACTCCTTCTGATACTCTAGACTGACGGGTTTTGACTGGAAATACATCACCTGCTTTCCTGGGCCTCCCACTTGCTGACCATGGATCTCGGGATTTCTCGGCCTCTATAATCATGCAAGCCAACTCCTTATAAAAAAAAATCTCTATATATATATACTCTATTGGCTCAGTTTCTCTGGAGAACCCTGATAAACACACCGGATCAGAAAGGAGCAGGCCAGAATGCCGTCCTGTAGTCATCAGAGCTGGCAGGGCCAGCACAGGCTTCATGAACAGACACCTGTGTTGGAATGAGTCTGGTTCTCTCACGTATGTGGAAGGAGCCCCTCTGCATGATGATATAAACCAAAGTCAGGAGAAGGAAGATCCCCATTTATTGAGCATGTATTGTATGTCATTCACAGTACTGATGGCTTTTCATAGCTGATTTATTTAAACCTCACAAGAGGCCAAAGAAATAGGCATGAATACCCCCACTTCATCAACAAGAACACTGAGGCCCAAGGCTTCGACCTGGCCCAGATGAAAACGGCCATCAGTCTTCCTGCAGAGCCTGTATCTCAGTGCCCTCCACTCTGCCTGGCTGGCTAAGTACCTCCTCTAAGGACGGAAGGAGAGCCCAAGTGAAGAGAGGATGAGCTTGAGCCTGTCGTGCAAACGCCAACATGTGCAGCCCCATCTCCACGTCCGCTAGTGCCGGCCCTTCAAGGAAATTGAGCAGCTGCGTGTGGGCTCATTGAGGGACAAGCTTTGATGTGTAAAAGATTCATCCAACCCAGGCATTACTGAGTCACACCAGCCTGGGATTCCTCCGGGAACTAGCTGCTCTGGAAGGAGCCCAGCCTGCCCTCACGCTTGGTATCTCTGTCATCCTGGAGGCTGGGCACCAAGATGCATGCCTCCTGTCTCAGGACTGGCTGGGTAACCAGAGCACAGGGTGGCCAGCTTTGCCCCCAGAAGGGGCTTGAGCTGGGTGCTGCTGACGTGGACAGCAGTCTCCTCTAATGGGTTTACCTGTTCTGACTAAACACGAGCCGTGTGTGTGTGTGTGTGTGTGTGTGTGTGTGTGTGTGTGTGTGAGAGAGAGAGAGAGAGAGAATATGTTCCTGTGTCAGCATGTGTATGAGAGTGTATGTGTGAGAGTGTGTGTGTGACTGTATGCGTGTGAAATCGAGACTGTATATAGGTGTGTGTCTGTATGAGTGTGTATGTATGTGAGTGTTTGCTCTGTGTCTAAGCGTGGACCTGCGTGTGAGACAATGTGTATATGAGTGTGTATGTATGACAGTATGTGAGTGTGTATGTGAGAGTGTGTATGATAGAGTATATGTGTGACTGTGTATGTGTGTGTAAGTGAATATGTAAAAATGTGTGTGACAGCGTGTATTTGAGAGCATTTGTGTGTGTGTGTGTATGGATGAAGACTGTATCTGTAAGAATGTGTATGTGAGTGTGTGTGAGTGTGTGTGTATGTATGTGAAAGAGAGACTGCATGTAAGTGTGTCTGTGTCAGTGTGGGAATGTTTGCTATGTGTCTGTGTGTGTACGCATATATGGGTGTGTGTGTGACTGCACATGGGTGTGTGCTTGTGTATGAGTGTGTGTAACTCTCCTTGGTTTTCACACTCAATGTGGATTCTTCTACAGAAACATTCCTGTACCTTCCAGAAGCTCTTCTGAATCCAGTCCACAGCACTGTAGGACTCCTGGGCATGGCAGCTGGGGCACTCCTCAGGTGCCACAGATCTACCCAAATCCCACAGGAGCAGCTTTTCCTGGAGCTGAGGCGGTCCTCACTCTCCAAGGCTGGTGGGCCAGGCCTGCACTCCCTGGCACTGACTCATTCACACGGGCTTGCAGTGCCCCTCAGAGCAAAGCCAGGGCAGCCAAACAGAAGACTGGAGACCAAATTCCAGCCCTAAAATGGGCAGGGAAGGGAACTAGCTCCCTGTCATCTTCAACACACACTCAGTAACTTGAGGCTTTTCTAAATGAGGTAGACAGATGCCTTCCCTCCACTGTAAACAGGAAGGCAGTTCTCTTCTTTAGCTGTTGACAGGGCCCTATCTCTGCCTCCAGAAAGACCTCAAGGCTCAGGCTCCCTCAGCAATATCTGGGCCGTGTTAACTGAATTAAATCCATGTGCCACTCCAAACACACACACTCCCCATGCTAAGGGGCAGCTCAGGCCCATTTGCTTTGTTATCCTGGGTGCCCTTTGCAGTTAACCCTTCTGGAAGACCACCTGATTAAAGAAAGAAAAAAAATCAAATGTGCTGCGTGCATCCCACTGAGGAAACAGGGAGGCAGACAACTGACCCTACAGCTCTGGAGACGTCCCAGGCCTCACAGAGCTGGGTTGGAGACAGAGCTGCCGACCCCCATTCTCTGCTTCTACCACCTGGACTAAATTGCCTATGGGCTCCTTCAGCGTTCATAACCCATGGTCACACTGGTCAGTCATGACAGCCAATGGAGAGCCCTAGAGCACTTGTCAACCAACACTGCAGGTCTGCGGGCCACTGGGTGCCGGCTCCCAGTTCCTGGCAAAAGCCCAGGTGGGACTGGTGGTGTTGAAGGGGGCGGAGCCAGGGAAGTGAGGCCAGGTTGGAGGGAGCCTCGTTGCTCGAGGAGGTGAGGGCAGGGATGAGTCACTCACTGAGGACAGCACTGTGACGTCCATGTCCACCCCCAGCTGGACAGACTCGGTGTGTCTGTATATGTATGTGTATGTCTGTGTGTATGTATGTCTGGAGTCACATTCAGGGCCCTGCCTGAGGCTTTCACTGTGCTTCTCACACCTCCTGAGCCTGGCACTAAGGCAGAAAGAGAAAAACACGGCACATGGATTGATCTCAAGTATGGATGAAGCTGCGGTTGCCTCGGCAAAGACCAGGGAGGCTGGAGGCCAGTCGTAGTGCCTCCCGAATAGCAGTGTATGGGCTTTGAGAAGAGCCTGCACGAAGCCCCGCCTGAAGGGCTCAGACAGTCCCGCCTGGCATTCTGAACATGTGGGAGGGGCTTAGAAATGGGCCAGCGGCACCACCCGTGGCCGACCTCCCTCATCCCTCCCCAGCCCTGAGTGCCATGGGTGAAGCTCCTGCCAGCCTGGGCACGCCTGCACGCAAGCGCACAGAAGTGCACTCCTATCCTTGCTGTTTCCTTTCTTTCCCAAAATCTGCACTCCACTCCGCCCTTCTCTGCCAGGCTCTGGGCCCAGGCAGGGGGCCCCTGCCTGCAACATCACCCAGCCTCCCTCCCTGGGACTCAGCCAGCAGGAGGCAGCAGCAGGTCGGAGAGCAGGAGGACAGTGGTCAGATTCCCTCTCGTGGGGTACTGTAGGGCCACATCACTAGCAGCAGCTATGAACCCTGTGACTAGAGCTCCCACCAGGCAGCTGCACTTCCAAGGCTCAGGCTCTTTTTCCTGCCCTGGTCATGCTTTTTCCTCCTCTCCCACCTGCCTTAGGCGAGAAAGAGCTTCCTCTCAGTCCTGCTCCGTGCCAGGAGCAGGACTGATAGTTACGAGTATGTGTGTGTGTGTGTGTGTGTGTGTGTGTGTGCGCATGCATATGTGTGGGGAGGGTACAGGCAGGCTATATACACATTCAGCTGTGTATATGCATGCACCTGACATATGCCCAGGACACAGCTTTCTCTGCCTGGCCCTATGGCTTGGTGGTAAATCCCTTGAAGGCAAGGAAAGAAGGAGGTTATTGGAGAAAGTAGGGAGGAGGAAGGGAGGGGAGAGGAGAGAGAAGAGAAGAAAAGCAGTCAAAAAGACTGCCATTCATTGAGTACGTGAGCTGGAGCCATTTCTCTTTTCTGAGAACCGGCTAGATAATCAGTCTCATTTCACAAGTAGGAAACCCCGGCTTGGGTAACGATTCCAAAGCCACACAGCTGGTGAGCAGTGAAGAGGCAGGCAAACATAGGTGAGCCGGGGTCCTGGCCCCTCCCAGGCCACCCTGCTGTTTCATTGTCACCCCACCAGGAGCAGACTTATTACCACATAGTAGGTGCTCAACAGATGCTTGGAAAACCGAACTGAAGCTGAGAAGGAAGCCCAAAGACAAGATGAAATCCAAAGAGAAAACTCACCCGTCATGATGAGAGCCACAGTGTTCAAGGCCTGAGCTCAGGTCATCCTGAACAACACAATGGCTTGTCTCAGAAGCTGTAACCCTACAGAGAGCGTGGAGGGCTTCCCACAGAGATGCTCGGCCCTCAGTGCGAGGCTGGCTCCCCGTCAAAGTCTGGGGTGTCATTAGGCCAAGGGCTTGTTGACAGTTGGACACACGACTGAGAGCCAGAGCATTGGGAAGCCTGGACTGCTAACGCATCCCACAGCCTCTCCTCTCGGCGAGGCCAGGGAAGGAACTCAACAGCAGGGAATCTGCAGGCTGTATCGCCGATGGAAACTGAACTGCCAGGTGACTAAGTAGATGGTGATGAGAGTGTTTAATATTACGTTAAGAATAATAATAACACCTAGACTCACCTACAGAAGGTCATAGGCTCAAAGTTCGGGGTCTGTTCAAAGGCCAAAGCTGGACCTAGACATACCTGCCGCATCAAAGTGACCAGCGCGTCACCCTTGTCCCCTGTCTATCTGACCAATCCCCAGCGCTGAGAGTGCCTACCTGAAAATATTGCAGCCATCTGACCTCAGAAGTACCAGCCTTTCTTGCCAAAGCCAGCAACAGCTCCTAGGGAGCTGCTCCCAGGAAAGAGCTCCACCTTCCCAGCGACACTATGAACGATGTAACACTACCTGCCACACGTGTACAGAGGAGAAACTGAGGCCCGGCCAACTTGTCAACAGTCACACAGCTGGCACGTGAAGGAGTAGGATTCCAACCCAGGTCTGCCCTGTTCCCAATCCTGCCACCTCTGCCACACGCAACCCTATGGTGCCAAGGCGCTCCAGCCCCACCCAGACGCTACAGTTCTCGTTATCACCAACGCCGAGTCATGCAGATCTTGCTGCAGAGCTACCAGCAGTAAGGGGAGAGTCGCTCAGAGGCAGCCCTGCGTAACAAGTCCAGATCAGCAGAGCCAGGCCTCTGTGACACCGAGTCAGGACTCAGAATGGCCACCCCGATCTCTCTACAGCGCCTGTTCTCCAAACCAGCTATTTATAAACCTCATTTATTCAAAGAACAGCGTAATCTGGCTTTTTTCCTGCACTTTAAATAACCAGGTTATGGATGAAGGAAACAGAATGGAAATGTTAGCCAATCACAGGCTCGCCCTGGTGCACTTCTGTGTATCCGGTAGTCTCTCCCGGTGCCATTTCTAATAGACTCCTCTCCTCTCCGCCTCATTATCTCCTGCTCTCCTTTGTGCTCCTAAACAAAGGCAACGTGGGCACTCATCCAGGGCTTGCTTACCGCCCACCTGGCGGAGTACAGGAAGGGACAAGTCACTCTCCCTGGCCCCGCAGGAAATGACATTTGTACAAAGACCTCACATGGATTGAGTCTGCAGTAGATGCTGGCCCTGTCCATTGTCTCATTCTGTCCTCAGCATATCTCTTACAGATAAGGAAATGGAGACATGGAGAGGTCAAGAATCTTGCCCAAGGTCCCACAGCTGAAAAGGGATGAAGCCAAGACTTGAATTGTAGGAATGTGAGCCTGGCATCAGGCTTTTGACCATGGCCAGTTGGTCTGGGCCCTTGACCGGAGCTACTTAGCACTAACAAACTCCAGTGGTGAGCCTATCACCAAGGTGACAGCTCCCAAGGGAGGACAATGTTCAAAGAGGCAGAGGATGACTGTGGAATGTCCCAGAGCCCTCTGCAGGCCAAACATGGAGGCATGTGAGTCGTTGGTACGTGTAACATAAAAGGAGGGGAGAGCTACTGACCAGCCATTTGATCTCACCATTACCTTGAGTAATGGTTTTCAATCAGTCAGTTATTCAACAAATATTTGCTAAATACCTACTCCAGGCCAGACCCTATGCTGAGTGCTGCTGATGCAAAGGTAAATGTGTCCCAGGGTTGTCCTCAAGATCTTAGTGAGACAGATGAGACGGCATTGGGCAAGCCAAAGCCATCGACACACCCACCCACCAAGGGACAGAACTATGCCGGCCCAAGATGTGGGCTGGCCATGTCTGCAAGACCTGAAAACTCCCATTTTCCCCCAGGCCCTCTTCTTTTCCACTAGCATTTCCCTCACTTTAATGAGCAGGCAGGTTTCAAACCCATGCACCAGAACCTGTGCATTCCTTGTTGGCTTCTTGATGTGTTCCTCATGCCGTGTTTGCAAATGCAACTGCAGACACAAATTTCTCCTGCCACCTGTCCTGTGAGATGTGCTGGTGGCCTTTAAGTGTTTGATTCTGGTGATGTTCCGTTTGCAGCAGTGCTTCGTAATGAGTCTGCCCAGACCTTCTCCGGCGTGACAGGAAAACAGCTGGATGCGGTGGAGACGACGTGGGGCGGGAAGCCGGCTGGCTCGGTCCAGGCCCTGGCTCCACCACTGTCTTCTGAGTGGTCCAGGAGAGGCTGTTCACCACTCTGAACCTCCATCTCCGTATCTTTAAAATTAAGGAGACTGGACAGGCTGCTCCATCAGGTCCCTACGAAAGTCCCATGGCACATCTAGAATCCCATCCACAAACACACACAGTAGGTAATTCATGGGTTGGTCCAGACAAGCTGGACCTTGGATCTGTGTTCTCTCTCCAACTTCTCCTTTCCTGCCTCTGCTTTTGAGGATCCTGTAGAGGGAAAGACCTGAATTACCAAGACCTTGGGCTAGACTGGGCACATGGAAATGACCACTGGGCAATAAAAGCACTCACTGATAGAGTTCGAGGGGCACTTTATATATATTTCTTTGCTGAACGTGTTCCAACTCAGCGATAGAGATGCCATTAGTTTCTCTATTTTACAGAGGACCATTAGGCTGGTTAGCAAAATTCCCAAGTTCACACAGCTAAGAGGCACCAGGCCAGGCTGCCCGGCTGGGTCTGTCTGCTTCAAGGCCTGAGTGCTAAGGCTTCCCCGGGAAGGCAAAGGCGGCTCGGGGCTCGCAGAGGTAGGGATGGGGAGCAGTGGGGCTTCCCTCCCCTAGCTCTCATCCTCACTGCGGATCCGACTGGACACAGCTGTTCTCGCCTCTGCTAATTTCTCCCTTCGTTATACTGGGCTCTTCCTTTAGAGCTCGTTAGCTGAGGAAGCCAGCCGAGACAATCAGCAACTCCATGTCCTGGAAATGAAAACCGAGTCAAAGAAAAAGTTCCCCTGGTCTCTGCATGCCACTTAGCTAGAACCCAGTAAGGGTGATTCTCCAAAGAGAAGGCCTCGTGGAGTTTGCTAATGGGATTTAGCAAAATGATGTTCAGCTTTCCTCTGCGCTGTTCACAGATACGGCTTCTCCCACCGCGATCACGGTGTATTAGTTCCTTCTTTGGGAAAAGAATGACTGGAATTCCATAAAGTGGGGCTTCCAGGCAGAACTGTACGTCAGGGAAGAATAGGACTTGGCTGAAGCCAGTTAGCGCCATTATCTAGTTTCTTATTTAATTTTCCCTAACTTACACAATGTTCATGCCCTCTGGATTTGTTCGGGCTGTCTCATGCAGTTACATTTTACTCTCAAAGAAGGCTCGCTATGGGTCAGCCCTTATTCTAACTGTTTTATCAGTTTTAACTCAGCCAGTCCCCGTAACAACACTATGGGACAGGGGCTACTGTGAGTCCTGGTCCAAAGATAAGAAACTGAAGCACAGATAGGTTATGTCACTTGCCCGGGGTCACACAGCTAAAAGGGGGCAGACCTGACTCAAACAGGGGCAGTCCATCTCCCCAGTCTGTGTATTCAACCGTTGTGCTACTCAGCATGTATTTGCTAGGAATCCGTTTAATATACAACTAAAAACAAATATATTTTTGTAACACTTTTAAGATGGATCCCAAGTCAGAAAAAAAAAACAAACAAACAAAAAAAAAAACAAACCTTTATCTAACCATGTTTCTTAGGAGAGCACTTAGAAAGCGTGGTCTCCAGGAGACAGGTGATTTTTGTGGGTCTGCATGGTGTCTAGACAGGCAGCGGAGGAGAAAGGATTTGTCCGTATGTCTCCAGGGCCACCCAAGGAAAAGGAGCCCAATGTGAGATGATAGCTCCCAGTGATTAGACAGAAATAGCCCAGCCATGGAGGAGAGCCAGCCCCCGGGGTTGGCCAGGGCTGGAGAAAACAGCTTATAATACAGTGCTGCCCGATACCTAGTTCTTGGACTTCCTGTAATAGAAACACCTCAGGAGCTGATTACAAACGCAGAATCAGGACCTCACCCCAGACCCATAAGTAGAAATCTCTGGGGATAGAGGAGGTCATGGGAAGGGGATATAACCTTAAAGCCGGAATCTTCAACAAGCTCCCGGAGTGTTGTGATGACAGGAAGTTTGGAGTCCTCTGCCATGAAATCTGATGGCTCTGCTGGCCATAGGTATCTGCTCACTGTGCATCCTTGGGAAATATGACTCGGCCACCAGAATGACTTACAGCCCGGCCCCAGCCCCTGGGCCAAGTTTAATCTGATACTAATATAATATAGTAACAACGGTCATGAGAGCTACCGATTATTGAGCATTTACTACTTGCCAGACACTGCACTGAGCGCTTTAACCACCTTATTTATGCTCATTCTCATCATAGCCCAGGCTGTACTGACGATCCACCTCATTTTACTGATGGGGAAATGAAGGCTCGGGGAGTCTGAGTGACCAGCTCAGGGCCACAGAAAAAGCAAGCAGCTGAGACAGAATGCAGACCCTTTCTGTCATCTTGATTACTCTGGCTCTGAGCCCAAGGTCAGTGCTACAAACAGCCCATTGGCTGCCAACGTCCCTCAGGCCACGGGCGGGGCTGAGAAGGCCGCTCAGTAAGGAAAACACAGCACCAGCTGGACCATTTCGCTGATCCTCCAAGGGCATCTGTCCCTCAATTCTGACACCAGCCAAGGTGCCAGGCTGAGCCCAGCAGCTGGAGGCCTGAGCCTGCACAGTGGGGGAAACTGGGGTTTCACCAGCACCTCCCAGTATCAGCAACTGAGGCAAATACCTTGTTGCTGAGAACGACGACCCCAGGGCCCCAGAGCCCCTGCGGGGCTCCTCTCAGAAGCTCACACAGCTAGCTTCCCTTCTGCTGACTGAAGGAATGGCATCCATCCCTCTGACCTGAGGGGAAATCCTCACTTCAGAGAGGTGTGCCTCAGGCAGGCTGCCCACTCTGAGAGCAAGTCTACAAATGGTGATATGCTAACGAAGGCCTCCGTGGGTCTCTGGAAGGCTTAAAGGAGACAACATCTGGAAAGCACCTGGCCCTAGCTGCACGCATCTCCCCTCCTTACTCCTGCCCTTGCCTTCTTTGATTTCTTGAGGACCGGCCCCACCTGACCAGCACTGCCAGTCCTCCTACTCCAGGCCCCGGTCCCAGGGCGGAGACTCCAGTAAACACCGGGCACTCCTTCACTGGCAAGACCACCCCCAACCCCCACTCTCCCACCTTCAGGACTCCGGGGGCCCTGGCTCCCCTCTTTGCTCAGTCGCAGGATGCAGGCTCCCCCAGACCAGAGCCCTGACTCTCCTATTCTCTGCTGCCTCCCTGGGTGAGCAGCGTGCTTGGCAGGGAGCAGGTGCTCAGTACTTGCCAAAAGGATGACTTTAGTCACTCAACAAATGGAAACGGAGCCCTTGCTCTGTGCAGGGCCTGAGGACAAACGCACCTGGAACATGTGGTTCTGCCCTCAGATCTGTTAACAAGGTTTCCTCCCAAGGGCTCCTCTTGTCCTGAAGTGTGGCTAAGTCAGCAGCAGAGCCACGCTCCTCTCATCCCTGCTCCTGTACTCACTTCCATCCTGGGACAACCTCTCAGAGAGAGATACTGAGACCACCCCCTCCTTCTGGAACTTTCCATGTAAGCCAAGAGCTGGGGTCGAGCCCAGAGCCTTTCCTGGGCAATGAACAGGTAGCTATCCCTCGACTGGTCTGCCCCTCCAGAGAACTGTCCTGACACCTTGTCACTGCTCACAATCTCCTGCAGGAAAATTTACAGGCAAGGGAAGCCTTGCACCCTCTCCTGAGCAGGCCCCTGGGGGACCCAGCCTCAACAGTGAAAGCACCAACTAGCCACAACATTGGATTGCTGGGAACACAGAGGGAAGCTGGCTACAGGGGAGACCCCAGAAGGTTCCAGACTGCCCCTTCCCAATGGATCCGCTTCAATTACTTAAGTTTATTTACTGATCTTTATAGACTTTGTCCAAAGCCTGGAGGAAAAACTATGTCTGGGTCTTAGGAAACAAAACAAAACAGAACAAAACAAAACCTTAGCACCAGAGTGTTAGAAGGTGTGCAAAACAAGATGGATCAGAAACAGTCTCTCAGACCATAAAGGAAGTCAATGGCAGACCAGAATGTGCTTTGCACAAATGGGACCCATGGCTTTGAGACACAGCAACTGGCAGAGGCAAAGGGCGGCTGCATTCCCAGGACCAGCCCTGGGAGGGAGGCTGCAAAAGGGTCCGGGGCCAAAGACCCGAAGGCCAGGGTGGCACCTGCAGCTCCGGCCCTCCTGAGCTGGGCAACCTTGGGCAAGGGGCTTGACCTTTCTGGGTCTGGTTCCTTCTCTGAGAACTGAAGGGATGGGCTTAGATTATTCTAAACATATTCTGTGGTCCTAAAAACTCTTTCTCACCACCATGTCACTATTTCAAAGACAGA
This sequence comes from Lutra lutra, assembly GCF_902655055.1. Classification (NCBI taxonomy): domain Eukaryota; kingdom Metazoa; phylum Chordata; class Mammalia; order Carnivora; family Mustelidae; genus Lutra; species Lutra lutra. Next base: position 66,753,419 of record NC_062287.1, read on the forward strand.
GGTAGGCTGTTCTGCCTCCTTGGCCCGTTACCTTCTCCAGGGCTAAGCCAGTGTCCTCATAACCTTGGTGAAGGGCCCTGGAAGGTGCAGGATAATTGTTTCTCTGCCTGTTGCTATGGAAACTTGCAGCTCCTACACCCGCGGGGCTAGGACAATGGCGTGCCTAGAGCTCCTGGTGGTTTGAGCTTGTTTTGTCCTCATGCACCATGGGACACTGAAGTGCTCACAAAGCAGAAGGTGATGTCTGGCCGATGAGAATCAGTGCTACTATCCCTAGAATCAAAAGTATCATTAGAAAGCTTGGGACTGGGGCATTCGGAGACTACACTGACAGCAAACGAATTCCTGGTCTTGCCTTCTGTGGGCTTCTGTTGGGCTGCTCGGCCACGTTGCTATGACACCTTATGACTTTCCTGCCACTTCTGACGACGCCCTGCACAGAGGTGTCCTCAGTGAATACTGACACAGGACGGCACCTCTTTGTGGCTCTGCCAGGTAAACACATTAACTCAGCACAAACGTGGGTCAGAAAATGTCTTTGAGGGTCCGAATAGACATGTGTAATTGGCAGAAAGGCCGACAGTGGTGGTGTTGTCTCCTTAGACTCTGAACCGTCAGAGGAGGAACGTGGGTCAGAAAATGGTCCCAGTCCATAGTAATCCTCTAAATCACAACAGATCAGCTAAAAGATCTGTGAAAGCTTTCAATTCTCTTGTCCACAGTGGTGGGCACTTTGGAAAAGAGACATGCCATCAGTAAAGAGATGCCACCTTGCTTCTGATAAAACAGGGGCAAACGACAGGATCCCTTGCCTGTCCCATGTCCGGGGCTAAGACTGCAGCCTTCCCCGCAGGCTGAGATGAACGGGTGACACTGTGACTGCCGAGGGTCCTCGCCATTACACTCCACCCCCACCAGCTCTGCCCCTCCCCAGGCAGGGGCAGCGGCCACCACCTGAACCATTGCCTCCGCTTCCGCGCATGCCCATTGCCAGCTCCTCCTTCTCTCCACATGGCATCGGTCACCACGTCCTCCCTGAGCCCCACCTCCACTGCCTCTGTCATCTGGAGAACTCGGAGCTGTTTCCAGAGCCACCATTTTAGGAGTTGTTCATTCCAGTCTTGCTGATGTGCAAGCAAGGCAGAGCCTGCTTCAGAGGTCTGAGGAAAACTGGAATCTGGGCCCAAGGCACCCACTGTCGTGGCTGCCCGCCCCCCAACAGGAATCTTCTAGCTGTGCCATCTCAGCCCTCAGTCCTATGCCTGCTCCCCTGGCTGGCTAAAGTCACGGGGGTGTCATTCAGGGTGAAGGGGGTCTTGGGGGGACTCTGGACATCCCTGCAGTCAGGAGCTGATCATGCCCTTGGTTTCAGGTCGGGATGTCCATTCTCTGCTACTGTCTTAGTATGTTTGGGCCTCTCTAACAAAACACCGCAGCCTGGGAGGTTTATGAACAACAGAAATGTAATTCTTACAGTTATGGCAGCAGGACGTCAAGCCTGAGATGCCAGCACGGTGGCGTTTGGCCCTCCTCCTGGTTCACCGCCAGCACCTCTCTCTGAGTCCCTCACAAGCGGGGAGAGGCCTGGGACCTCTCTGGAGCCTCTTTTGTAATCTTGTTCATGAGGGCTCCTCCCCATGTCCTAATCACCTCCCAAAGTCCCATCTACTAACACTATCATCCAAAGGGTTAGGATTTCAACATATAATTTCAGGGGCACTCAAACATTAGGCCCACAGCAGTACCCTGTACCTGCGCCCCCCACCGGAGGCCTGCCTCAGCCCAGGGTGGTCATGCACGGTGTTGCTAAGGCTGTTTGCACCCTGAGGGAACAGAGTGCAGCGGGGCAGACACACAAGGATTCAAGCTTCATCTCCTTCCCAGATGCCCACTGACCTGGCACAGATCCCATACCTTCCCAGGGCCCATGCCTGTTCGTCTGTAAAGTGCGGGTCTCAGCTTAGATCATGGATTCCTATATCCTGTGGCCTGCGGCTATGACCCAGGCCTTGAATGTGCCTCAGTACATTCAAGCAAGTACACCATTGTTCCCATTTTCCTCCTCTGCTGCTGCAGGCTCCGATGGTCTGTATACCATTGTTCCCATTTTCCTCCTCTGCTGATCCAGGCTCTGATGGCTTCTGGAAACACCTGTTCTTCCTGAGACAGGAAAAGCCTTTTCTAAATCATTTTTCCTCTCTCCAGGTCCAAGCCAAGAAACCTGGAATAATAAAAAGCCAGCCTAGTCTTCTGTCGTGATTGTCTACAAACCTCATAAAAATTTGGTGCCGTGGGCCCTGGAATGGTGAGCACAATTCTTTCTTGTCAGCCTGGAAGGTTCTCCGGCTTTAGTACCCCTCCAAAGGCAAGGAGCCAATGTAAATGGGTCCAACCAAGACCCCAGGACCCCCATAGATGTGAGAGGCCCAGTCTCCTCTGATCAGAAGGGTCTCCATTAGGCCTGGCTCTCCGTTGTCAGCCTTAGTGAACCAGGCATATTGTGGTAGAAACCGAGGGGACCCAACCTTTAGTACGTGAGGAGAGGGAGCCAACGTGATCTGTGAGCATGGACTGCTGAGTTCTGCTCATGTATTTTTAGAGACACACTCTTCTTTATTATTAATAATGAAATGCCTGGATATCTACCAAGGTCTTGCTTTATGTCAGTCACTACATGAAAGGCTAGGGCTCTGGCTACATGAAGTCATATAATCATGTGTTTATTCCACCAGAAACTTAGTGAGCACTTAACCTGTGCCCGAAGCCATGCTAGGCACCGAGGTACAGTGGGAAGCCAAACAGCCACTGTTCCTATACTCAGGCAGCAGACAATCTGGGATTATGTTTCTCAAACTTAGGTGTACATCAGTGAAACAGATCTGATAAGTTACCTCTGGGCCACATCCCCAAATAGGAATCTTGATTTTTCTCAAGCACCTCATCCCTAGTTCACAGGTTATAAAACACTGGCCTGGTGCTACGGGAGAAGTCTATTACTATGTTCATGTTACAGATAAAGAAACAGGTTCAGAGAGGCTGAGTAACTTGGACTAGATCACACAGCTTGCAAGGGGCAAATCTTACGAAGGAACCCTTGCATTGTGTGATTTAAGAACCAAGGTTCTTAATTACAAAACTATCCTGTCTTCCCAAACCTTACCCAAAGAATTATAATTGTATTTACAGAGTACATCATCATTTATTTCATTGTTGTGTAATCTTTATGACTACCTAACCTTAGAGGGTAGAAAAGAATTACTATCAGTCCCATTTTACAGATACAAAGATGGGGCTCAGAGGGCGAAGCCATTGGCTCAAGATCAGGTGTCCCAGAGCTAAGATTCAAAGTCAGGTCTGTGCCACTACAAAAGCTTATGCTCCTTCCGAGACCCTACCCTAGTTCTTCTGAAAATCCTTTTATAAAGGTAAAGAGCAATCAGATGGAAAACTAACAGCTGAAGTCAGCCATGGACAGGAGGGAAGGACAAAAATGCAAACACTCCGCTAGCAGTTCAGGAGCTAGGGGAGAGGAGCTCCTTCTCCCGTGGTCTCTGGGGGGTATGCACAGGCACAGAACTCCCGAGCCCCTGCCGGGAAATTCCATCCGCTGTATACTCTCACTGCCACATGCTAGCTGCTTGCCACCAAGCATGCCCGCAGATAGTCACGTGCCTGCAGAAACCATGCCACCCTCCTTACAGGCCCAGCTCCTCAGGCACATCCTTTGAAAAAGTCACCTTGTGGCAGGTGGTCCTCGGCTGCCCCACCTGGCAGTCACCACAGGACTCCACAGCCTCTGCTGAAGCGTATTTTCCAGTCCAAAGAGGTTTTAGTGGCTAGAGTGCATGTGTAAATGTCAGTTTCCCACTTGGGGGATGGCCATGCCAGGGGAAGGGACAGAAGGTGGGGGAGGGCTGCCGGGGAGATGACATTTGAAATTCTGCATCTCTCTAAGCTGCCTGCAGAGCTGCGATGCCCAAGGTAAGGCCTGGATCCCCGGGGACTCAGCCTTTTTGCCTTTGTGTGACAAGCCTGTTTATGCAGAGCATCAACTAATCTGCAAGGAGAGGGGATGCACATCACAGCCCCCAGGAAGGCACAGGCCACCTTGCGGAAGACCCCAGCTGCTGGGGCTCCCCCCCACTCCACAGCTCTGCTACCAGGCTGCTAGCAGGGACTCCCTTCCCCGGCATCTTTAACTCACACTGAGCCCTGACATCCCTGAGATGGCTTATAAGCCCCAAGGAAGCCCCTTGTGTGGCTGTCCCTGGACCACAGCATGTTTAGATGGGGTGTGCCGCAAGGAGACCAGGACACACTCACCTGCCCAATGAACGGCCCCACCATGGTACAGTCAGCAGACTCCCTCTCCCACCCCCGTGGGCACCAGGTCCTGCTGCTTCTGTGTTTTATTCCCTTCCAGATCTGTCCTCCTGTCTCTGTCCTAGCTGACAAAATCCTTAACCAGACCTTTTAGTCAGGCTCCTCGGAATCCCCTTTCCAAACTCGCCTCAATTTTCAGGCTTCTACGTGCATCCCTGTGTTATTCACTGCTAGCTAGAATTCTGCTAAATCAGTTCAGCCAGATTCCCCCAACTCGATATCTGACCGGGCTCTTCACCCACCACTACCCCCAAGTGACGTCTGGTCATGCAGCCCACCTCCAGCAAGAATCCTGTTAGGTTGGATTAGCCAGAATCCCCTCTAACCTGTGATGTTTCCTCAACGATCTCCCATCTACTGGCCCCACCCTGCTCCTTGGCTGTAAATTCCCACTTGTCATGTTGTATTTGGAACTGAGGCTGGTTCTGTGGGGGAGGGAGGGGAGTCTCTTTTCCCCTATCGCATCCATCCTGAATAAAACCTGCTTTTACCACTTGAACTGCTGTCCAGCTCTGGGTTTTGTTTTTGTTTACACAACACACCCAGGGCCATCCCCCACACCCTGTGGCCTCCTCTTTTGCCTGGACCCCTCACGAGGATCTCCCAGCATTCACCTTCTCAGCACCCACCCTCCCTTCTCTGTGGCCCTCCAACCCAAATCAAATCCCGCCACATGATCCTCTAAAAGGGAAGATGGATCCCACAGCCACCCGCTGGAAAGACCCAAGTCTCAATGTGGCCCTTCGCTCACAGCTCACCTGCCTGACATTGTCTATCATCCAGCCTCCCCGAGTATTCTGACCTCTAGCCATTTAACACATCTGTCCCCCAAGCAGCTGATGGTACTGGCTGTAGATAACCTGAATGTTACTGACTTCTGCCCGGGGTCTTCATCCCCCCAGCTCCCAAATTCCAGCAGGGCCTGGCACAGAGCAAGCACTCACTGAGAGTTTAGATCAATGGGTGAGTGGCCAGCTAGCTGGCTGGCTAGGCAGATGAGGAGCCCCCATTTTTTTTTTTTTTTTTTTTTTTTTTTTTGGCCCCTGTCATCTTTTTTGGCTCTTGTCATCTTCATCTGATGCTTCCCAGGAGGCAAACAGCCTGACCAGACATTTTCAAACACAATGGTAGCTTGGCCTTTACTTTTAAATGAAAGGTGGGAATAATGAGACCTATACTGTCATGCTGTTGTGAGAATTAAATGAGAAAATGTATAGAAAGGATTCGGCCCTGTCCTGACGTACAGCAGGTGCAGAGGACAGGACAGCCACGGCTCCTGGAATGAACTCTGGGTGAGCCTCCTGCCTTCGAGGGGGCAGGACCCAGGTCCTCCAGCCTCTCCTAGTTCAGGGTGAGATGGATCTTTCCGGAAGGCTGGAGTGAAGGGTGGGGGCAGCCACAGAGGAGCTCATGGCCTACTTTGTGCAATTTTAGGCTCAGGCAAGGTCCCAGACGGTAAGTGATGCAAAGAGCACTCCAAGCCGGCTGCAGATAATGAGGCCCGGGGGACAGGGCACTCAGGGCGGCGCTCCCCAGCAGCCTCTGGAGGTGCCCACAGCTCAGGCCTCTGCGAAGCGGCCAGGCTTTCCACCTCCTCCACAAACAAAGGGAGGCAATCCCTGTCATCCCACGCTTCGGGGACGCTTCCTTCTAATACCTGCTTGAAAAGGCAGGAAGAGTTAAGGCAAAGCCTCTCTACGGAACACAAAAGGCTGCTGGGACAAGCGAGCCCTCCAGCCCCTGCTACCAGGACTACTGGGGTTCCCGTAGGCCTGCCAGCATCCATGCACAGCCCTCTAGCCCATCGTCCCTCCACCCTGCAACCATGGCGGCAGTACGGACACAGATCCCATTCTATCCTTCCCCAGCCTACAGTCCATTCTCTAGCAGCTCCCCATCGCCCTCCAAAGAAAGTCCAAATCCCCCAGCATGCCACTCAAGCTCTGTCTGCCATTCCTGGGATACACCGTGTTCGCTCATAGCCACAGGCATCTGCCTGTGCTCTTCCCTCTGCCTCAAATACCCCCAAGTCCCTCACGGAGAAGGTGACTGAGCCAGGACTCCAGGCCCTTTCTTGTGACGCTGAGTTCCACACTCCCTGGGTGGGAAGGACTTGGGGATTCCCGAACAGCCCAGCCCCATGGTGCTGGGATCCCAAGACAGACCTTTTCCATTTCCTATATTGCAGAGTCTCTGAATTCGCCCTCATTACAAATCACTCTGTGTCACTGTGAGCACCTAGTCAATGGTTTCCCAAAGGCAGCACAGGCTGTGAGGCTGCGCGTTTGAAGGCTCAGCTGCAAAAGAGGACACAAGCCGGCATTCCCAATTAACCTTGTTCTTACCCACAGTCCCTGTGGCCCACCCCCACGGGGTTGCAGGAGGCAGGTGTCCAGGGAGTAGAGGCAGACCCTGGCATCCCAGGCCACAGGGAATCATCTCTCCAGCACCCATGTGGGAGATCACTGAGATCTCCAGCACCCATGTGGGAGAGCACTGAGATCGAAGACGAATTCATCCCACACAGACTCTAGTCCCAGCTCATCCTCTCATCCCTGCCGCTCTGCTCACAGGAACCTCTCTGCAGCCTCCTCCTGGGGTCCCTGGGCCAGGGACCTCCCCACGGGTCAGAAGGAGAGCCTCTGAAGGCCTTGGAGCCATGTCCCCAAACCATCACTCCCCTCCATCAATGACTCTGCACATCCAAACAAGTTTGAGTCACAAGTGTCAGGCACACAAGAGTGAACACCTATACAACATCATCACTTTTCCCAGCACAGCAAACTACACTGTTGCCTGCTACAAGTCTCCTAGCCAAGGCAGGACCTGTAAATTCAATAAATAGATCTCTGTGCTGTGAGCAGAAGATTTAATGCACGTACAAAATCTTCTATGCTGATCACAATGGGTGTTTTCCCTGGTAGGCAATGGATGCTCCGTCCATACTCTCACTCATACTAATGCATTCCATTAGTAGCAACACCCAAGTTATGGCTGGGCACATGGCTACACAGAAAACAGACTACATTTCCCAGCTTCCCTTAAAGCTAGGACATGTGACTATATTCTGGACCAAAGGGTGTAGGAGGAAGCAGTATGTGTAACTTCCAGGAATTGTCCTTCAAGGGAAACAAGGTGCCCTTCTCCTCCTTCCTTCTTCCTCCTGGCTAGGACACACACGTAATGGTTGGAGCTGGAACAGCCATTTGTACCACAGATTGGAAGGCTCTTGTTGAGGATGATAGCAAGAAGCTAAAACCAGCCCAGGCCCCTGACACTGGGAGAACTGGGCCAGCCCCAGACCACTTAACTCTATACTTCTTAAATGTGGGAGGGACACTTCTGTCCTGCTTAAGCCACTGTTATACCAGGTTTTCGGCCAACTTGCTGCTGAACCTATTCTAATTGGTATGGCAGATGACCTAAAAGGTTTGGTTGGCTTTCCTAGGCATCTTCCTCTGCATCAGTGTCAAACACTGCACATGGGGCCACTCTGTCCCACCCACATGCTTGAGCTTCTCAAAGGGGCTCCTTGCATCTACATGGAATATGTGATCCCAGTCCTTAGTTACAACTTGGCCCTCCAGATCTCTTCTCCATGCTTCAATCTGTCCTTGACCTTCCTGTTTGCTATCTACTGGTCAATTTTTCTGACCTACAACTCTTCCTCATTATTCCCAGTTTCTTCTCCGCATTGCACACAGGTAATGTTTATTTTGTCTGCTGCTTTCCAGGTGACCAGCTTCTTTGAACTGTTCTGGCTACACTCCTAGTGGCTGGGCTGGGATCCCAAGCATCAGCCCTCCCCTACCCTCACCTTCTAGAAAAGCTTAGCCCACCCAAATATCTTGAGGACTCGCCTCTTTCCTTATTTAGTCAACGCCAAAGTATGGTGGGGAATCAAAGTCAAGATCAAAGTCAATCAAAGAATCAAAGTCAACCTATCCAGCCTGATTTACCTTCTCAAAAAACCCAGAAGTTAGCTAGGGAAGAGGAAGGCTCACGTAATACAGGGCAGGACTCTCGGGGTGGTCCTGGGCAGCAGGGATTTGGCCAACATTGCAGGGTTACCAACCATTGGATCCCGTAGGAAAGACACGGAAGCAGTGAGTGTTCATTGTCACTCAGCTCCTTGGGGGAGTAGCACAGGTGGTCCGAGCCCAGGTGCTAGCACTGAGTGCAGTGTCTGGAACATGTGACAGGATTTAGACCTCCTTGGATACCAGTCTCCTGGGTTAGTCGATGGTACCTGTTTCCCCAGGGCCAACATGCTTAGGAAGATGTGAGGACCCTTAAGGCCCTCAAGGCAGTCCAGTTCTCACGGCTTTCCAAATGGACATGCTGACCTCTGGCATTCTGCTGTTGGGGGTCCTTGACCAACGCTTGTGCCATGTGGGCACGGAACTAAACAATCCACAAGCAATTCTCTTATCAGCCCCACATGGCTCTTCTGAAAGCCCTTCTCCTGCGCCCTCCCTCTGATTCCTTTTCTCTCCCTGCCACTTATCCCCCTGACCATGCCCACCCCGCTGCCATTGGCCAGAATTTAGAAATAAGGCATTCCTAAAGTTCCACTAGATTCTGAGATTCTAGGTGCACACCAAGGATACTTGGTGACTCATGACTGAACCCTGGGAGTCTTATACAAGGGAGTGAATGGTCTAGAACAGTGCTGTTCAGAACAACTTTCTACGACAGAAATGCTCTATATTTGTGCTGTGCAAGACAGTAGCCACCTGCCATAGGTGGCTTCTGGGCACTCGCAGTGTAGGTAATGCAATGGAGGAGCTAAATTTTTAATTTGATTCAATTTCACCTAATTTAAATGTAAATAGCCACATGGGGCTACTGGCTGCCGCCTTCCAACACAAGGTCTGGAGGAGTCAGACAAAGCAGCAAACAGCTGTCCTAATACAGATTTAATTGTCTTGAATGGCAATAAACACCTTGGTGGGAGTGAACACTGTACAGCAAGGATATATAATCCTCACCTTTCCTGGGGGTGAGAAAACATTTCTCTAAAGTAGTCACATTTTAACGGGTGACCCAACTATAGATATAAAAACAAAACTCCATATAAGAAAAAAAAAAAAAGGCTGAGTTATACTAAAACTCTTTTTTGAATGCTTTATAATGAGTTCATTTTATTTATATAAAGAATAAACTTATTTTTAAGTGGGTCAACTCGACATTATATATTTCTTTCTGAGGAAATGTAAACTAAATAAAGTTGCTGTCTATTTGTATGTGGGCCAAACTTGATTATTTTTTTTTTCCTTATGCAACAGAGATCTGTCAAAGAACAGAATGGTCCCCGACCCATCCCGGAGAAAATGGGACAAGCTGGCTTCAGGACCCCCACCTTAGCCTCATCTTTTTAAACTCCACACCTTGCCATCCACCCTGAGCTGCTAGGGCCCGACGTCTCACTGGGGCCAGCGAGCACACTCATTCCCAAATCCCAGAAATTTCCAAGACCTCTGACCTCTTCCCGCTCTGAATTAAAGGTTACAGTAGCCTGCCTGGAAGACCATTACAGCTCATCCCCCTGGTGAGGCGAGAGCAAGCTGAAGGCTTTGGAAAAGTTGGTAGATACAGTTGCTGTGAGAGCCGCCCACAGTGATTGCTTATTTCCTAGCCTGGAATAGGACCTTTTAAGAAGGGAAAATGACGTTTTTACAAATGCATTCACTGAAAAGAAGGAACAGGAGAATGCAGCCAGCAGGGCTCTGCAAGCTCAGATCTCCCCACCCCCATGGCAGGAACTGGGGCCTCTGCCCTGTGCTCAGGGGTTTCTGGGCAAGTGAGCTGCGTCACGTGAGAAGTGCGGCCACTTGCCTCACTCACCTGCCAGGGCCAGACTGTGGCAAGGAGCCCAGGACCCTGAGAAAGTTAGTCAGCCCCACTCGGGCCCTCAGGACTCTTCGTTCAGATAGTCATAGAAGCAACCGACATATTGTATTCATGCTGTTTATGTTTCCATCACCTCAGAGAGGCCAGAAGCCTTTCGAGGGCAGGCACTCATTCGACCCGTCTCAGCATCCTCACGCCCGGCACAGGGCCTGGCAGGGAGTAGGTATGAGTAACCAACTATTGAATGAATGAAAACAGCATATGGACAGCAGAGCGTCCAAACCCCAGCCCAGCCTCCTACAGGCTGTGAGACCTGGGCCAGCTACTCAGCCTCGGGGATCCTCATAGTAGGAATTAAATACAAGTTAGCACTTTCGGCCCAGCCTGGAGCCTGGCTCCCAGTAGGAGTTCAACAGGCAGGGGCTTATCGTGGACGGAGCTAGAGGGAGAGGAGACCCCTGCTAATCACAGAGCAATGCCGACAGACCTGTCTCCCTAACTCAGAACTTGCCTTTGGGTAGCAGCTGGACCCAACATTCTAGCTTCCACCCCGGCTCTTCTGTTGGCTTTTCACAGGGAAGATAGAGCCCTCTTGATTAAATAATCAAGTACCAGCCTCACCGGGCTACAGGCCTCTGCCCCCGTTCCCAGTGACGAATGCCTCACCCACATTCCTAAGCCATTTCAGGCTGAGATCAGCAGTTTTCCAGGAGCTGCATTTTCCCATCCGATGGGGCTTCAGGGCAGATAGCCTGCTGCACGCATCATTAGTGATCCCAAAGCCCAGGACAGCTCCAGTTCCCTCGTATCATGAGCTCTGTGCTCTGCCTACTCAGATGAGTTTAGTCTAGACCAGAAGTTCTCAAGCTGTTGACCCAGGACCAACAGCATCAGCCGCATCAGGGAACCTGCTAGCTGTGCAAATTCTGGGATCCCATCCCACTCCAAAACTACTGAACCATGAACTCTGGGGGTTGTGGCCCAGAAATCTGCATTTTTCACAAACCCTCCAGGGGATTCTGGTAGATTCTCCAGTGTGAGGTGCCCTGAAGTTCTGCCTGGTGTCCCTTCTTTGATTGCACTTCTTCCCATCCCCAGATTGGGGTCTTCTTCCTACGTTCCAGCCAGGGTGGGGACTGAGGCCCTGAACAGACCTGCCTGCCTGCCAGGGTCACCCCATGCCTGTATACTTCACCTTCCTGACCCGGGACTTCAGGCCAAGCACTCCTGGAATCAAGATGCTACCCCTCCAAGCCGCACCTGCATGGCCCCAGGGGTGTGGATGGAGCCGGAGGGTATCAGCAGGGAAGGAGGGACAGCTTGAGGATGGGAACAATCTTTGAAATTGGTAGAAGAAGAGAGAGCCACAGAAGGCCCTGAGCAGAAGGGAGAAATGTGGGGAGTACTAGGGCACCACAAGCTCGCCCGACTATCCCCAGGCTCCTGCCCGACAGGAGACAGTGCTAACCAGCTGCCCACTCCCAAGCCCTTCTGAACAGCCCTCCTTTTAAGTTTTACTTTCTGCTGAGCTGCAATCGCTCACCGCTGGGTGCCAAGGTTGCCCACCACGTCCCTGATTGCGAGGCCGAAAATGTGGCCCAGAAATCCATTTCACTCCTATAAAATGCCTGGGCACATCCCTAAGGGAGCACGGGAGAGTGTGCCGCATGAGGCACAGACGCTTCCCAGCTCTGCTGCCTGAGACCTGTGTAATTATACACTGATTACCGCTCCCTCTCTGTACTGTTGGCCCCGCTCAGCACTTCGTAACTACAAAAGGATCTGCTGGTGAGAAGCCAATGGAACCCATCTGTGGTGAGTGGATTTCTTTGGATCACCACCCCTCCGCTGCTACTGCCGTTGCTGCCCTGCGCTCAGGTTCAGTCCTCCATCCCCAGCAGGACCCGACGGAGCAACCACACACTCAAAGTGACAGCAACATGTCTAGAGCTACGGCCTGCAGCTACCCCAGTGGTTCCCATTCCTGCCTTAAATATCTCCCCAGTAAGCTTGCTCCCCTCCATCCCAAACCACCCCAAAAAGCCATCCTAACTGCCCCCTCTGCCATGTCTCTTTTCCAAGAGCATTTGGGTTTGGGGAGTTACCATCCCCAGGAGGAAAGGGGGCCACAGAGATGCGGAGTCTGCAGCAAGTGGAGGGCCAGGTAGCCTCAGGGGTGCTGTGACCTGAAATAGCTCAGGAAGCCCCTATGTGGGGGGAAAAAGGGGGGGGGTCTGAGGGGAAGACTTCTATGACGAAATACATGGGGGTTACCCTAGAAGTAAATCAGCTTTCTTACTCTAAGGTGTCACAGAACCTGTATTTAGGTCATTCCAAAAGAAAGATTTTCAAATGTATTTATCCACAGAACTCTATGCCATAGAGTACACACCGACCTAGTGTTCCATGGAACACACTTTGGGAACTGGAACTCTTTTGGCGGCTATGTTGTGAAAAGTGTGGCTGGTTTCTTTACGGGACTGAGACACAGCCATCTATTCCCCAGACACCCAATATAGGGGAAGTGTTTGTGGAAAGGCAGGAGCAGCCAGATTTGAGGCCTGCAGGGCCCTGTCACAGACAGAGTTTATCTGAGCCTGTGGTACCCCCCGCAGTGGGGTGAGGAACCCAGAAGGAGCAGGCAGGGAGGTGGAGCCACAAGGGCTGGTCTGAAGGAGCCTGAAGGCTCCTTATATAGGAAATCCTTACATAGGAAATCCATAATCCTTGAGCCTGCTCTTATAGGCACCTTCCCAGGCACTCTGAGTTCATGGTCACATTAAACACTACCAACAACCCAGTGAAATGTGTATCATTATCGCCATTGTACAGATGTGGAAACCGAGACTCAAAGATGCTAAGAAACCAGCAGGATTTGAACCAAGATTCTGAATGATGGGTCCTGCTAAGGACCCTGACGGGAGTCCTGGCTGCCTGAGGGAGGGCAAAAGGCAGAGCTTACGGACTATACCCCATCCACTCTACCCACCACTGGCTCCATGCCAATCTAGGTGCCAAGGGCCCGGCCCCTCTCTGGCTGCCAGAAGGCTGCTGGGGCCTCTTTTATCAGATTTAACTTGAGAGCCTTTTCCTGACACAGTGTAAACATTTGCCAGGAACAGGGTTCTTATCCTCCCAAACCCCCGCTTAATTCCCCCACTAGTGCCCAGGAGAGTCAGACTTCGATGGTGTTGTCCAGGACTGGGCACATGTCAGTGTGTGAAAAATACACGTTAACGCGTGTTAATGTCCCCCGTGATGACACTCACCTGGTCTCTGGTTTCTGACTTAAACCTGCTCTGTTCGTTTTGGGAAATCCAATTATTGTCAGCAAAGTAATTCCTTGCACCCCATAATTTCCAACAGATTAATTCCAAACTTGACCAAGACATTCAGGGGCAGCTTCTGCATCTCCAAACACATTTGGGCAGACCTTTCCCAGCTTCCCAGAGACCTGGAAGTCCGGCAAGGAAGAAAGGTTGCAGGGGAGAGAACACTTTTGGTGCCAAAGAACAGAGTTCACATGCACTCCGGATAGCCAGACTAGTGGGGGACAGCCCAGGCAGCTTCAAAGGCGGGCGGCCACCTGCTACATTTGCCCCGTCCATCCACAGATTTTTAGTCAGCACCCATTATGGGCTAAGAAAAGATTTTAGAAGTGTCCCTGGTCAACAAAAAGGGGCTATCTCATGGGTTCTTTACTTATAAGTGAGTGGAATTGAATTAATATCTGAGGGCATCAGCTCTATGACATTTTATTTCACTGAATCTTCACTATAGTGCGGGCAAACAGTATCCCCACTTTCTAAAGGGAATACTGAAGCTCAGGGAAGCTAAATTACTTATAAAAGGTCATACAACCGTTCTGACCTGTTATCAGAACCTAACCTCTTTCCTCCTTATCATCCTGTCCTGGGCTTGAAAGGTTTAAAAGCACTAGATGGCCTCATCAAGGGTAACTCCCATTGCTGCAGTTGGGCTCAGAACAGATTCTGCCTGAGCCCCAGCAAACAACGGTGGCATCTGGGCCAGGGTAGAAGTCCCAGCTGGCTGTCAGAGGGCCAGGGCTCCTCAGAGTATGAGGAGTATGAGCCCCCTGGTCTGGGCTCTAATCTGTTGCTAAGTAGTGAACAAGCATGGGCAAGGGGAAGATTGCCCTCCCTCCCCTATCTAAAACACCAGCTTCCTGCACCTCCTGTGATGTTTTCTTTTTCATAGGCCTTAGCATGGCCTGATGCTTCATTATGTATCTATATGTCTACCTCTCTAGAGCCTAAGACCACCACAGAAACGACAGTTGGATTATCACCCCAGTTCACAGTATATACAGGGCTAGCGCATGGCTGGGACGCGGGAGCCTTGCAGTACCTATTTGTTGGATAAATAAATGAACAGAAGCCCAAGATGGTCAAAAAGGATGCAAGAAAGCACTTGGCTACCCAAACGAGGCCCATTTCCTGTCCCGGAGGAATTCAGGGCACTGCGAGAACTTGCCAGTGAATGACCATACTCATTTCAATGGTCTCTAATGAGTTCTGGGGAAAGGAGGTTGGCACTAAGCATCCTGCAGTTCCAGTTTCTAAAGAGAATAAAGAAGTCTATTCTAGACTACAGACCTACAGGGGCACCCATTAAAGACCCCAGGAGAATTATACTAGGGATAACCTGAGCACTAGGAGCCCAGATGATCTGCTCTCCTGGGATGAAAAATGTTCTCTCCCCCACCCCCATCAAATTCATGTCCATCTAGAACTTCAGAATGTGACCTTATTTGGAAATAGGGTCTTTGTAGATATACTTAGTTAAGATGAGGTCACCGTGGATTAGAGTGGACCCTAATCCAATGACATGGGTCTTTGTAAGAAGAGAAAACAGAGATGCAGAGACGCACAGGAAAGCCTGTTTTGTGAAGATGGAGCAGAGACTGGATTGATGGCCCTTACAGGGAACACCAGGAGTTGCCAACAACCACCAGAAGCCAAGAAGAATCAAGGAAGGATTCTTCCCTAAAACCCCCCAGAAGGAGCATGACCCTATCAAACACCTTGGTTTTGGACTTCTGGGCTCCAGAACTATGAGAGAATAAGTTGATGTTGTTTTAAGCCATTCATTCAGTGGTATGTTGTTACAACCACCAAGGATACATCCTGTCAGATTTACTTTATTTCCTTAACAGAATTACTGGAGAAGAAGGCAATAGTGAAGGCTTTCTGTGAGGGTATGCCTGCCTTGGCCAGAACTGCCGCAGATCAAGGGCTAGGCCCCGTGGTCAGCTGGAATGCCCTGGATGGGAGGAACCTCTCTTGGACCAAGTGGACCCTTTCTTGAAGAGATGGAACTCTTCTCCAAAGAATTTCAGCATATAACTGGAAAGGCAACAGTTTGGGAGAACACAGGATTACCTGGACATTAATCTGGCTTCCCTTCTCTCATTTCCTTGCAGTCTTACAACTTAGATCAGATGTAAGTCAATGCTAGACATCAGCAGACCATCATTCACCAAGCGAATCAATCACCTGGAGTTGATAGACCTGAAAGGTCACTTTGTGTAAACACTTCTGGGTTTAAAGGAGAAAACTGGGACCCAGGGAAAGGAGTGGCATTAGATGCCCAAGGACATACAAGGAGGTAGAGGCACAGTCATGCAGTCAGGGTAAACAGAAGGAGTAAAGGTGGAATTCCACTGTGTGGTTAAGAAGTCAACTGTCAAGGTCATGCAGTTGTATGTGCAGGTGGTAAAACTAGGAGACTCCATCCACGTTGTTGTTTGCCCCCAGAATTCTGCCAGACGCACCCTGTGCGCTATACATGGCAGTGCTGACTGTCGCCTGAATTGCCACCTATAGGGATTGCAAAACTGTCACTGGAGTCCATCAGCAACACAACGCTAGTTAACTTGGGTTTCCATGGGCAATTCCAGAATAGACATGACTGGTGGAAAGTGGGTCAGTCTCATTTGTGTGCTTGATAGTGCCCTTGAATAAAAAAATTCATTTAACACTGACTTTTTAGAAATTTATGATTTACACAAGTCCTGACTTGCTACCTCTGTTGAGTATTTCTGCAATTTGCACATGGAAGTTGCACCACACCACGGCAAACCGTGCCCCCAACTTTGCACGATGCCAGCTGCCAGCAGCCTGCACTGGGGAGCAGCAGTCATCTGAAATTCCAAAAGGAGAAAGCAGAACATGGGGCTATTTGCAGGAAACACTTTGAGATGTGTCAACGTAAGCTACCATTATCTTCAGCAAATATTAGTGACTAACACTATCCGGTTATGAGCGACAGAAAAATGTGCAGTAACTTACCGTTCCAAATGGGTTCAGATGTTGTGTTCAGTGCATGTTATAGCCTAAAGAACATAGAGCAAAAGGTGTACAGGTTTTATTACAAGAAAATCCATTTCTTCTTGGTCCCAACAAATAAATGTTGAAGAAATATTTCAAGAACATTAGATAGAAGAGGTGTTATATCATTAGCCTGCCTGGGAAGCCAGCAGATCTCAGGGAGGCCCTGGTATCAGAGCCTGTGTCTTTCCCTGACAATCCCAGGATACTGGTGTTGGATGGCCTTTGGGGACTGCCCAGTCTGGCTGCTTTCACATTGTTTCAGGAAACAGAGGTACCCCTGCCAACCGGAGGGTCCCTGAGCCTCCCTCCTAACAAGACTACCATCTTACTTCTATTGTTAGAACTCGATGTTAGATTTCATTTGTAATGGGGTTGCGCTGGTTTTTAATACAATCGTTATTGCTCTACTCTGGTACCCTCACGGTTATTTGGATGGACCCTTTACCCAGAGAACTCGGAGCCAACTCTAATCTCTGCCATGTACTAACAGGGGGATACTGGGGGAAATTGTTTAACTGCCTTGTGCCTCCATTTCGTCCTCTGAAAAATGGAGATGGGAACAGTACTACCTCGCAGAGTCGTTGCGGGGGTGAAATGAACTAGTACTTGAAAGACCTGTAGAAAAGCAAACAGCACATGCATGCAAAGCCCTTGACACCTGCCAGCCGCTATTAAGACTGTTTTACATCCTCACCGTACAGAAGGGGAATCTGGAGCCCTGGAGAGCAAAGCAACACACCCAAGGTGGCCCAGATCAGAGCCCTGGTCCCCAGACTCCGAGGGCAAGGGGCTGTCATGCCACCCAGCCGGCTTCAATCACCACCCAACCGCCAGGAAGACTGCCGAGGCTCCTGGTGATCACAGCTGGTCCTTGTCCACCCACTGAGCCCCAGGCTTCTCAGCTCCGGGTGGGAGTTGATCACTTGTCAAACCCAGCTACAGAATGAACTCAGCTGTGAGTGTTTTTGAGCTACTCGAATTGTCATCCCCAAAGTGGGTCTGGATGGTTGAAGCCGAAGGCAGCTGAAGCAGGCCTGGAGGGACGGATGAGACCCTCCATGACCCAGCCCTGACCGGTGCCAGCCAGCGCCACTCCCCACCTTGTTGGACAAGCTCTCTCCATGCAGGTGTCCCTGCAGGT
This sequence comes from Lutra lutra, assembly GCF_902655055.1. Classification (NCBI taxonomy): domain Eukaryota; kingdom Metazoa; phylum Chordata; class Mammalia; order Carnivora; family Mustelidae; genus Lutra; species Lutra lutra. The sequence continues at coordinate 66,771,149 of NC_062287.1, forward strand.
GTCCCCCCTCAGCCACAAAATGTTTAGAAAAGACCACATCCCCTGACATCTAAGAGGCTCATTTCTTTTTGGCGTTTCCATGTCTCTGAGATGATGACAAATCTTACAATCACTGTGTACTTTTAATGTAGTAGTGTTTCTTCTTTTTCCTCTGAGAAATGCTTATTAAATCGGTGATGAGTCTTATAATTAGTGGCATGCTAAAATAGAGAAAAGACCTTGTAACAAATGCAGAGGGATCCTCAATAGGGAAAGACAAGTAAGAAAAGAACAGCTAAGTCCTGTCACTGAGTGCTTGCAAATGCCCCAGCTGGGTGCTTCCCGCCATAGGTCTAAGGTGTCAGGGAGGGTGAGGCCGGGCTCGGGGCCCATGTGGTGCTTGTCCCTGTGGCGGGAGCCTGGGTGTGCCCTGGGCCTGGGGTAAGTTAGGGGCAGGAATGACCGTGCATCAGGCCTTGAGCCACGAGGCATTTCCCACCCTTCTCCCCAAATAGCAGAGAGGGAAAGCCTAGCCCTGGGCTCAGAGTTTCCTGGCCTGGAGCCCCAGCAGCTGAGAAGCTGCTGGACTTACCCCAGCTTCCCTGGCAGGAAAGCACACTGGGGGTGGAGGAAACATGGCAATGGTCCCTGTCGCTCCACTGTGACAAAGAGGGTGGAGAGCTTGGCTCAAGGAGACCTACTTCATGGAGAGAATTATACCTGCACCATAGGATGGGTGGCTGCCAGAGCCCCCGGCTGACTGTACCCCTGATGGAGGATAGCAGTGGTTTTCATCTCCGTGTCTGGAATGCCCTGCCGGCCTGGCCGGAACAGCCCTGACACGTGGTGATTAAAGCACAGCCTGGGGCGCCAGGGTGGCTCAGTTGGTTAAGCGACTGCCTTCAGCTCAAGTCATGATCCTGGAGTCCCAGGATCGAGTCCCACATCGGGCTCTCTGCTCGCCGGGGAGTCTGCTTCTCCCCTTGACCGTTCTCCTTTCGTGCTCTCTCTCTATATATATTAAAAAAAAAAAAAAAAAGCACAGCCTGCCTGGGTCTGAACCCTAGTTCTACCACTTACTAAGCTGTATCCCTGTGTACAGCTACTTCCTTGTCTGGAGGAAAACAGAGGTGAGCGCCTCCCTCACCAGCTGTTATGAGTTATAATAGGTAAAATGTGACCCAGCACCTACTAAGTTCTACTTAAGTGATAATTTAGAGATCTGCTCTTTGCCTGGTAAACTCCCACCACCCTTTGAAAATCCAACCCGGCAATCACCTCCAAGAAGCCCTCCTGGACTACCCCCACTCTCATTCTCTCCTCCAACTGCCTCTGGTCCTTGGTTGTAAATGGTGAAGTGACTTTGCTGGGGGAAGAGGGGCAGCTGGCCTCTCCATTTATTGTCTGCATCGTACTATAACTGTCTGCTGATTTCTCTTGTTAGAGAGGGCACTTTGTAAAGGCAGGACTGAGTCTTGATCATCTTTGTGCTCCCACTACTTGGAACAGGACCTGGAACTGAGAACACCCCCATGACCACTTAAAGCGAAGAAGGGAATGGGACAGAATGAAATGTGCAGCATAGCGTGGGATGGGCTAGGATGGGACAGGTTGGGATAGAATGGAACAGAATAGTTAGGACAAGATCTTTTCCAATCACAACAAAGACACTTCCTCGAGGCAGATTCAAGAAGAAAAATAACCTTCCTGTGATAGGTAATTCACCAGTTGGGGCTGATATCTTTGAGGTCTGGAACAAGCAGATCTCCCGGGGGGCCATCAGACCAGGGCAAGCCCTCTGGATCCTGCCTATGAGAGAAGCCTCTTCTAGAGCCAGCGGGGAGCCCAGCTGCAGACCCTCTCCTCAGGCTGCAGGCTCTTTCAGGTGTGCTGGTCCAGGAAACGGAGGCCAGCTCCCTGCACAGGACACCAGCCCAGGCAAGCCACCACTGGCAGCTCTGATGGGGACCATTCTGCTGGGCCCTCACGGCTGATCAGGTCTCCAGGGAGCAGAACTGTGGCCATTCTTGCCAGGCCTTTCTTGGGGCGCACTCCCTCTTGTAGCCTTCCCACGGGGAGGAAGGAGTTGTCGGCACAAGATGTCAGGACTCTGACCACTGGGGAGCTGGCAAAGCTTACAGCTCAGCCGCACAAGGGTCCTGTCCTGCAGAGGCCCTCTGGTTGACACTCCTGCCACAGAAAACTCGTTCGATTTAACCTTTCTTCCCATTATGGCATTCTAACGAAAAAGTCACTTAAGATCTGCAGTGAGAAATACATTTTACTAGAACAATGCATAACCCAAATACCATTTGCCTTTTCTTATCAATTCTTAGTTCATTCATCACTTTTATTAAAAATCCATGAAGAAACAGCAGCCTCAGAAACTGCCGGGTGCCTTTTTCAGGGGGGTGAAGAGCAAAAGGAAAGGAAGGGGAAAGGAAATCAAGACTCTGTGGGAGCGCAGTCACCTTCTCTTGATAGGAGGCCCTTTCTCTACCCTCCACGGGCAGCCTCACCCACGCAACTCCCTACCCTGAGACGAAACGCCATCCAGGGGTCACAGGTGTGGTTTTTTCCAGAGAAACAAGGCGCTGCCTCCAGAAATCCTGGGATTCCAAGCAGGAGAGGAGTAGGCGGCTGCTGGGCGGAGCCAACAAGGGGGAACCATTACGTGGAAAGGGGGAGTCAGGAGAGAAGACGGGGTAATGAGGTACACTCGCCACCAATCTTCGGAGGGGCATGTGTTGTCTCCCCCATGTCCTGCTGAGGAATCTGTGGCTCACAGGGGTGAAGGGACCTGCTCAGGGTCACACAGCGAGTAAGTGCAGGGCAGGGCTCTGGCCAGGCCCTCTGAGCGCCCCCACACGCCGCACTCTGAACTCTTCCTCTTTTTTTTCATTTTTTTATTTTTATTTTTTTATAAACATATAATGTATTATTAGCCCCAGGGGTACAGGTCTGTGAATCGCCAGGTTTACATACTTCACAGCACTCACCATAGCACATACCCTCCCCAATGTCCATAACCCCACCACCCTCTCCATACCCCCCTCCCCCCGGCAACCCTCAGTTTGTTTTGTGAGATTAAGAGTCTCTCATGGTTTGTCTCCCTCCATTCCTACCCCCCAAGCCTCCCACGTTGCATCTCCACTTTCTCATATCAGGGAGATCATATAATATGAACTATTCCTCTTTAAACAAAGGTGTGGGGCCCACTCCCTTAGATGCTGGGTCTTCCAGGAAACAAAAGCGGGACCTTAGGAGCTGACCTTCTCTTCACCTCCCCCAGGCTGAGGCTTCATTAGGTCCCCTGCAGTCCCTTGCGGTCCTCAAGTTCACAGACAGCGATGCAGGTAGGGCCCATGCTTCCTGTGTGCTGGCTCTCTCCCTGCTTTCCACAATGGACCATCTTTCTTCTGAGGCTTCCTGCTTCAATCTTCCTGCTGTAAACAAGAAACCCACACACACAGGCCTAGGAGCTGCCTCCCTGACCCCCACCCAACCTGGCAGAGGTACCCTCGAGGAGTCCCTCGGTTCACCGGAGGATGTCCAAATTGGTCTTCCCCAAGTCAGCGTGTGGAGGTTGGCCTCATGCCTCCCTGAGTCCGGGCACTTGGCTCTTCCTGACTTTGCTCTCACCGTGCATCTTCAGACCCGCCTGCAGCCTCTTCTTTCTGGAAGCTTAGTTCCAGTCATCTAAATAAGACCCCTTGGTAGAAGAACAGTCAAGAGCTGGGAAGAGAGGCTCTGCTGCCTTGAACGGCATCGCTGAAGAAAGCCCCTGGACAGACTCCAGCTGGGAGCCCCACCACAAGGAGCCCCAAGTAGCTTCCAACCTGTGAGTTTGAACATTTAAGCTGAAAAGAGATTTAAATGCTCAGATCTTACTGGCACTTAGAGTGTCTTCCGTGTGCAGGCGGTGGGCTGGGTACACCTGTAGTTATTATCTCCTTTAACTATCACTCCATGTCCATTTCACAACTGAGAAAACTGAGGCTCAGGATATTTACATAGCTTATAGATGGGGGGTGGTGGTGGGTCCTACAGCTAATACGTGGGATTCAAACCCAGGCCTTCCAATGTCAAGTTCAACTCTCTCTACATAGCCCTGCCTCTCCAACACCACACTTTTGTGGAAACTATTCTGAAAAATCAAAGCAACTCTTTTCTATCCAGAACTATAAATACCCAGAGACAGGGAGATGAGATGAGTTGAGAAAACAGACATCCTTTCCCAGGATTTGGGAGCAAATTCTTGCACAGCTCCCAAAAGCATTTTGAGTTCTGAAAGCAAGAAACTGTCAGTGCAAAAGATTTAAAAAAAAAAAAAAAGGAAAGGAAAAAGAAAAAGAAAGAGTGAGCAGAGTCTAAAAGATCAAGGGCCATGCTGATCTGACACTGGAAACATCACAGCTTTACCAGCACCCAAACCAGTGAGGACCTACTGGGTGCTGCCCATGAGTGAGACACCCGCTTGCTTAACCTGACAAGAGTCCCAGGAGTTAGGTACTGACATGAACCCCATTCTACTGTTGGAGAAACTTGAGCACAGAGGTCACAGAGCTTATAGGCTTCAACCCCAGGATGTGTGGCTCCAAAGCCCACATTTGTGGCCACTATGCTATCCTGCCTCCAGCCAAACAACCCAGCTTAAGAGGCAGCATGCCTGCCTCTCTGCTGGGACCCCATTCTAGGTCCTAAGAGGACAGGCATATTCCTGGGAAAACTGTACACTCTGTTGTCAACTCCCGCTGGGAACCCAAATCCAGCCGTGCATTCCCAAATCCCCAGAAGGAAGGATCACGGGCAAGGATCCCACATGGGGGAGCAGAACTGGAGAAAATATATACTGGCTCCACCCCTTAGGGCCCTTGGGGCTTCTCCTTCACGTCCCCCTCTCTTCTTCCCCATAGCTCCATGCATTTCCTTCGTTTGAGGGTTGGAAGTCTCGTTTGCCTCAAATGAAAACGCGAAAACTGTCATAGCTCATCAGAGTGGTGGCAATGGAAGCAGTCCCCCATTCCAGAACAAATTGGTTGCTAATTGAGTTGTATGGAATTGAACACCAATTTTTCTATGAAAACCATGCTAACTCAAGGAGTGGTCTCCAGGCAGCCCCACGTTTACCCTGAAGGCACCTGGCCAACATTTATCCCACTCTGTACCATCCAGTACAGTACACACAAGCCACATGTGGTTATTTTAATTTAAATATGTTAATGAAAATTAGTCACACTAGCCACGTTTCAAGTGTTCAAAGTGACATGTGGCTCCTGGATACAGAATTGAACAGAGCAATGTGGCTCCTGGATACAGAATTGAACAGAGCAAATCTAGAACATTTCCATTATCTCAGAAAGTTCTAACAGACAAACTTGATCTAGACCCTGGCCCCAAATTCTAACAACACCTAAGAAAACAAATTCCTTCCGAGGTTAAACTTGGGGTGCCAGGAACACCACCTCTCCTGAAGGAAAGCATGGTAAACTTCAGGGGATAGGGAGGGGGACTTTGGAATCACCCAGTCTGTCCTAGCTCTGACATTTCCTAACCATATCACTAACTTGTCTGTGCCTCAGTTTCCTCACCTGGAACACGGGGACAATGCCCTCTTGGCAGGTATCTCTGAGGATCAAGTTAGATAGTGACAACATACTCAGTGTCCTCTCTGTCTGGTACTAATGCGACCTGCCACATAGCGGTGGCCAGGACCCCAATCTAAGCCATCATCAGAAACTGCCGTAGCCTGGGGTGGAGGTGGTAAAGGGTTGAAATGGGACTTCTGGCTGCAGCGGAGCAGTGGTGGAGAGCAGGAAGCTGGCAGCCTTGTGGCCTCAGGAGTCTGCCCTGCTCTCCTCTGTCCATCCTCTGTCATTTCACAAGTCCTTGTGTCAGAATGCTCTAAGGCCACTTGAAATCAGCAAGCATGAGGGTATGTACCCCAATTGCAGGTCCTAGGAGAGGAAGGACAGGGGAAGAGAGGGCCAGAAATGCCATAAGGTGGCATGGAAATAAGAGAAAAGCCTTTGAGACATTTAAGAATCCACTCATTCAACCGATAATTACTGAGCATCTTAGGACTTTATATTAGGAACTAAGGAGACGCAGATGAATAAGACCTGGTCCCTGCCTTCAAGGCCTCCACAAATTAATGGGTGAGACCAACAGAAAATGAATCAAAGCACGAGTGTGGTAAGTGCTCCCATACTGGAAAATCCAGTGGGTGTCAGAAGCTTAGACAACCAGGTGGGCAACAGGGTCTTGGGAACGGGAAGGGAGAAAGGTCTGGAAGGCTTCCAAGAGGTGGTGCTTGCACTAAATCTTTAAGGGCAGAGTGTGGAGATGGGTCCCAGGCAAAGGAAACTGCAGGAACAAACATATACGGGACATGCACACTTTGTGTCATTACATCAGGCAGTTCCACGGAGTCCGGGGCTTCCCGGGAAGTGATGGGAAATGAGGGTGGAGGGAGCAGGTCATGAAGTCTTAGGGTGTGGGGCCACAGATCTGCCCCATGCACTTTCTCCCTCCCTAGCATGCCCATTTTACCACGGCAAGAAGAGCAAAAAGGCTGAGCCAAATTGTACGGTCACATTTAAACTCTCTGTTCAGACTTGGCCTCCTTCATGTCTGCTCACATTCCAACAGGGAGCCTTTGTCATTGTGTGTAGAGAATGTTCCTAAGTTAGGGCTTATTTATACATTAAAAAAATTATAAATGTATGCAAAGTATGAGCCTTGTTTGGATCCTGAATTGCACACATGCTAATAAGATGGGTTTGCATGCTTTTTCTTAAAGGGTCAGGTAGTAAAATATCTGAAGCTTGGTGGGACAGACAGTCTCCCAACTACCCCACTGTGCAGCTATAGCAGAAAAACAGCCATAAACAATACAGAAATGACTGAGAGTGGCTGTGTTCCAAGAAAACTTTATTTATGAAAACACGCAGCAGGCAGGATTTGGCTCCTGTAGCCAACTCCTGCTATAAAGAACATCCTTGGGCCCAGCAGGGAAATATGCATAACGATTGTAGATAATAGTATTGTATTGATGTTAATTTTTCTGAGTATGATAAGTCTGTTGTGGGTCTGCAGGAGAATGTCTTTGTTCTTAGCAGATACATGCTGAAGTATGTGGAGGACATAAAGGCTACAACTAATTCTCAAGGACTTCTGGGAGATAAGTATAGGTAGAAAGAAAAATAAGGCAAATGTGTTAGAAAAACAAGGCCATACACACAGGTGAAGGGCATACAGGTGTTCCTTACACTGATCTTGCAACTTGTTTATAAGTTTGAAATCTTTCAAAATAAAAGGTCTGGAGGAAAAATGGAAACTTGAGCCACTTCAGACAAAAGGTCTTCGTGAACAGGCTGTTCTGAGCTCCCTCACCCTTCAGGGCTCTCTGATTGCCTAACACAGGCTTGTCTGCAAGCTGAAGGCACGTATGCCTTCGATCACGTGTGTTCCCTTTCTGGCTATATCAGAGAAGGTCCTTTGAATGTAAGAATGGGTATGGGTTCCTGGCTCCTTCTCAGGCCCCTTTAGTCTGGATTCTTGTTTTCTTCACTTCACAGCCTTGAGAACAGTGTCCCTTTGACCCTGGGCTGCAGAGGCCGTGGAAGAACAGCAGTGCGGGGGAGCGGTGGGTGCTCCCCGCCATGGGACCTCCTGCAGGGAGTAGGCTGGAGGGCAGCGGCCCAGGAGAGGAGGTCTGTAGCTGTCTCTGTCTGATCAAAGGCCCCCTGGAACCGGCAGGTGATTGGTGTGATGCTTTCTGCTGAGCCAGGAGCGGCCGACTGTTAAAAAGGTTGGCAGCAGCACTTTCCCAAGTAACCCAGATCTGAATCTCCAACAGTCCTGCTGCAGAGTGATTTCCTAATTCTTGACTTAATAGTAATCAATACCATGAAAAATACTAACACCTCCATTAAAGGAGGCATTCATTGATTTCCATTGGGAAGGTGGAGTTGTTTGGAGGCCCAGTATCTCAAAAAGCTCCAGTTTTGATTTTTCATCTGTCACAACAACATAAAGTACAAACCGTACAATTCCTGAAGGGCTGGGACACCACCCCCGCCCCCAACCCCATTCCTTAAAGCAGTGTCAGTCAGTGGCTCTCTGCTCCTTGAGCCTCTCTGGGTGCCAAACCTGGCAGCTCCCCCAGCGATGCCTAGCACTGCCTCTGCAAACCAGTTGCATGTCCTCTTCGGAGAAAGAAAAAGGGAAACAAATCCTCCTCCGCAAGAAATACAAGGCATTGCTTGGGACCCAGGGCTCTGGAGACTTAACACAGACTTTCTCAATGTGTTTAAGAGCTAGGTTGGAGGGATCTTAGAAAAATCTTTCTCTCCAAAGACCATGTCCCATTGAGATAAGCAGTCACTCTGCAAGTGTTCCACCCATCCCCACCACGCCCCCTTTGGGGCAGACTCCATTCACTTGTAATTACTCACTAGCCTCAGCCTTGTGTGTAACACACCTCCCTCCCCTTGCCTTGTGAAGTACAAAGGCCCTACCCCACTGTCAGAGTCCACCATGTGACTTGTTCTAGCCCGTGGGATGTGAGCAGACATGAATTAGGCCAAATCTGAGCAGAAGTTTTAAATGTCACTGTGCAATCTGTCTCAGGCTCTTGCTCTTCTCAGCTACAATAAAATGGGCACGTTGCAGAATGAGAAAGTATGTGGAGCAGAACCAGAGCCAACGCACAGCCCACTTGCAACACAAGGAAGAAATAAACCTTTGTTTTGTAAGCCACTGAGATTTGGGGGCTGTTTGTTATGTGGCCAGGCTTGGCAACACCTCCAACACAGGAGTAGCAAGTAGGCTCTGGGAGTCTGCCGGCTCTTTGCACCCACGTCCTATGGCTCCCTATCCACCACCTAATAAAGTCCAGACCCGGTTCCACCTCCACCGTGACTCCCTTTCCATCTATTTACACCTGAGGCTCCCCAAGGAGTGAGTCTTCCCAGCAACACCCTTAGTTCATGACTCATTTCTGCCAGTAATTCTAGCTGGGAGGAGGAATAGCAAGCCTAAGTTTTCAGCAACGCCACTGAGGATCTCAGAGTGAATATCCCTCCCTTTTCCTCTCCTGGACAGGCTCCACACCAAGGCCATAGATACTCACTGCTTAAGCCAGTATACAGGATACAGGAAAGAGCACTAAGCGAGGAGTCCAGAAGGCTAGACTCTAGTTCAGGCCAAGTAGCTGGGCCAGGTTACCCCCTTAAACTAGGAGTCTCCAAGGGCCTGTGTGACTTGGGCAAGTAACTCTCCCTGACTGAACTGCTCTGTCGTTTTCCAACCCTGTGTTAATCAGTGAGGTCTCAGCGGACGGCTGGGATGAGAAGAAGCCTCTGGCCACTGAGCCTCCGTCCCCTGACTGAGCCAGATCAAGTCCTCTCTGCTCTGCTGAACTTATTAGAACTCCAGATAAGATTTTGTTTATCCAGGAATTCTGACAAATGCATTTCCAAAAACCCTGATCAGGAGATCTCAGAGTGCTTTACCAGCTCTGATGCACCGTGAGCCTCCAAATTCTTATGCATCATGTGGCTCCCCCACTTCCTAGTCACCACAGTCAAGTTTCCACTAACACCCAGAGGGCAGTCCATGATGACCAACTGATGAGCATGAATATAATGAGGTAGATTCAAAATAACTCAACCAAGAACTATAAAAACAGATGGCTCTAGTTCTGCAAGGTGACTGGACTTCAGAAAGCTAAAGAAGAAAACATAAGTTAAGAGCTGTCACTATGGGAGGTGAACGCATGGTTTTAGCTTTCTAATTGAGGCCCATCTTCTGCTCAGATTATCTGGTTAAGACCACTGGTGGTAGGACCACCCCAAACTTCCAATCGGAAAAGGGTCCTTCAGAGTGAGACTTATATAGGAAATATACTTATATTTCCTATCATATTTCCTGTGTGCCCTGGAAACTATTCCAGCGTGTGGAACTTTGTTGGGGGTACTTGTGGATCAGAATTCCCTGATTCTCATTCTCTACCACTCCCCCCCCCACACACACATACTGCCCTTTCTGTCTCTCTCTCATTCTCTCTGAATTATTTTAAGAAACTGGTTTCAGGGAGCTTATAAGATGTAGGGTCTGTATCCAAGGGGGAGAGAGTCTCCTGATTTTCCGAGCCCCCCCGGGTGAACCCACATTCTGAGCCCAGGGGAGTGGGCTGAATCTTAACGGTCAGACCTTCATGACACCAGGGGCCACTGCCCATCTGCCACGGGACAAGGAGTGGTCTGGACACTATGGCAGAACCAGGGTGACTGTGGCCTACATTCGAGTTGCCGATAAGTAGGCAAGCAGGGCAGAGATGGAAAGTGGGGACCACGAAACAGGGCGTGAGGTTGCTGGAGCAGCCAGAGATTAATTGGAACACAAAGAAGCTGGCCCACAGAGACCGGAAGTGCTCAGGAAATCAGAAACTCTGGTCCAGGGAGATTTATGTAAGAAGGACATGAGCAAAACAGGCCGCTCAGGAAGGAAGGACTTGCCTGATGGGAAAGGCAGCTTGGGCTTTTCCTGGCTAGAAAAACACACGGAAGGGCCTAGATTCCTCTGTGAGCAGAGATGAGAGTGAGCTCAGCATGCAGAGAGCCAAAGTAAGGGTGAGGTCTGGACGGTGGCTGCGAGAGAGGATCTCACCTCACAGATCAGTATTTGCCACAAAGACTTCACACCGGGCTCAGCACATAGCACGAGATTTAACACGTTTGACAGCATCTACCATGGACCACCCTGGCAGCCCCCTGATTTGTTTTTCTGCTTCCCTTCTCGCCCCCGCCCCCTCCTATTCTTCACACTGCAGCCCGAACAACCTTTTAACACTGCCGATCCACGGGGCCCCCGCCTCCCACATGCCCTGGCCGCCTGGCGTTGCCCACATCCGCTCAGCCCTCCTTGCAGCTCTGCCCCGAGCCTTGTGTGATCTGCCCCTGCCCACGGCTCCAGCCCCACCTGGCCTCCCTCTCCTGACTCCCTGGGTTTCTTCACCACCCCAAGCTCTTCTCCTCCTTGGGGACCCTGCCCTCTCCTGAGAAAGCTTTTTTCCCATGAGTCACCTAACCAGCAATTTCTTTTCCTGCAGATATCAGCCAAACGGTCTCAAAGCTCCCCTGACCATCCAAGCTTGAGAAGGATCTCCCCACCAACACCTTGTGCCTCTCACCTAATTTCGCTTTGCACTGTGACCACACTTCCTGCTTACCCATTTACTACCGAGCTTCAGACTGAGGTAATACCATGAGAAGGGGATTATTTTCGTTCTCCAGTCCATCCTCGGAGCCAGCACCGTGCTTGGTGCATTTGGGCTCGAGAAGTTGTTGCTGAATGAATGCACAATGTCCTTGGCTATAAAGTTTCCAAATTGCCCCCACATCTTCCCCCAGCCACCACACTGGAGACACGAGGGAAGGGTGACAAGGAACATTCACTGAGTGTTGTGCGTGTGACTCAGCTTTTCCTGGGCTCGTCTCACTTCACTTCCACAGCAACTTTAATGAGGGGAGTTTTCTTATTTCCATTTTACAGGTGAACACATTGAGGCCAAACCAAAGTAAATTGCTTCCCCCAGATCACGTGGCCAGTGAGTGTCAGGGTCAGGATATGAACTCTGGCAGACCGACGCCTGGCCCATGCAGTGAGCCACCACCCTTATGGTAACTTGGGGACGTAAAAGGAAGAGGCCCCAAGGACACGTGTTTGGAGAATCAACTCCTGACTCTGGGATAGAAGAAGGAAAGCAAGGAGTCTGCAATGGTTTCCTCGGCATCTGGGAAACAGGGCTGTTTGGTGATGAAGGTAGCTCTTCACAATTAGTGTCACCCTCTGAGTCTGGGCCCCCCGGCTTCCAGAAGCCCCCCGAAGTTTCAGTCCTCTCAATGACTAGGTCGGATCAAAGCCAGAGGAAGTGTCGGGTGACTGCCAACACCCCTCCCTGGGCAGAGAAAATGTGCTGTGGAGAGTGGGGCGCTGTGGAATGTTTGCACCAACTGAGTCTCCAGGGGCCCTCTGCAATGGGCCTCGCTGGCTGTGGCAACCTCTTGTCAATTAGTCGTGTCCAGGCCAAACATAGTATCTTGACAAAGAGTGCTTCAGTTCAGTTCAAATAGACTTCCTCCGCAGAGCCCATAATACCTAATGAGATTATTTAATCTAGAAAGAAATCCAATGACCTGGGGGGAAAAAAAAAAAAACAACTGGTGTGTGATGAAGAGACCCTTTTCTTCACCTGCCCTTCCATAAGGTCCTCCTTCACCTGCAGACGGCACTCTGCCTGGGCCGCAGGCTATGAAGGTGTTTGCTCCTTCTGGGGTCCCTCTGCTCCCGGATGACACGGTGAGCCGTGTCTCCCATGATGGAGATGAAAACACACCGACGGGGAATTCCTCCGCCAACTTTACAAACAGATTTCCAGATCTGCCTCTGGAGATTCTGATTCAGCAGATCTGGGGGGGGGGCACCCAGGAATCTGTCCTTTTCCATGCAAGCCCGCCTGCAGAGCCATGTCTGGATATGACCAAGTGGCGGTGTAGACACTGCCAGCAGGCACTGTCTTGAAGAGATCAAGGCACAGACACTCCTTCCTGTGGGGTCTCTGGCCATGTGATATCGAAGCTCCATTTCCTCATCTTCTCTAGAAAAGGAGTCCACAGAGGGGCCTGCTTGCCCCTTGGGAGGCTCATAAGGTGATACAAGCCAAATAATAAAATAGCTAGCATTTACTGACTATTGACCAGATGAAATACTTTGCTTGCATAACACTGTCTTCATAAAAATCAGATGAGGGGGGCGCCTGGGTGGCTCAGTGGGTTAAGCCGCTGCCTTTGGCTCAGGTCATGATCTCAGGGTCCTGGGATCGAGTCCCGCATCGGGCTCTCTGCTCAGCAGGGAGCCTGCTTCCTCCTCTCTCTCTGCCTGCCTCTCTGCCTACTTGTGATTTCTCTCTGTCAGATAAATAAATAAAATCTTAAAAAAAAAAAAATCAGATGAGGGAGTTACTGTTGTTACTTCTGCTTTAAAGATGAGTACTCAGAGGGACGAAGAGGTTAGGTGGCTTGTCCAAAGTTGCCAAGTGTGGGATGTGAGCTTGGCGTGAGACAGGCCCAGACACCAGGATGTGAGGGCTGAGCCTCAGGGACGGGGCAAGGAGCCCTGAACGTTAAGCATGGTCAGCCCGTGCCCTTCTGCAGGAGGACAAGGAACAGATGGCCCTCGTGTGACCTCACCTCCCTGCCAGCGGTCAGGGGGGCGGAAGCTTGCCCCAGTTTCTGCTGATGGGAAAGAAGGAAAAAACACAGTGGCAATAACAACTCCAACTGGGGCACAGGTTGCCATTTTGAATGGCCGAGGCCAGTAGCCAAAAATACGGAGAAGAATTCTAAAACAACAAGCCTTTACATTTGTTCGTGTGACAAAGAAGAACAGATGTTACCATTTATCGAATCCCAACTCTATGCAAAACACTCCCAGATGGTCATTTCTTTGAGCCCTCACAGTGGCCCCAAGAAACAGAGCTTTTCATTAGCCCATGTTCTAGAGGTAATAAACCTGAGTCTGAGAGATACTAATTAGAGTGTCCCAGGACCAGCAAGCAAGGGACACTGGATATAATTTGGATAGTCCCAGCTCCAAAGCCCTGCCCTTCCTGTACTACGGCAGCCCCACACAGAACACTTTGTGTCTCTGACGGTGGGTGGCTTTGACCAGGCTGATGCCCTGAGCGGAGGATCATACCTCCCATTTGTGTCCTGGAAATTCCCTACACACAGCTTTAGATACGGAAGAATAAATCTCCCTATCCCATGGTGGGGTCATAGCATCCCAGAGCACCGACAGGACGGAGTTAAAGGGGTTTCGGCCTGATGCTAAAGCAGATGTGCCCACCAAACAGGCCAAGATGAAGACTTACAACTAAGCAAGCACTACTTAGAACCAAGAACTTGCTCAAAGATGATACTATTCAAACCATGCCAGACTGGGGTTTATTATCCCATTTTACAGATGCAGAACCTGAAGCTCAGTGAAGGGGGAGGGGAAGAGGGAGGGGGGATTCCATTTGACCCCACATTTCCTCAGCAACCTCACCTGCCTGAGAAGACATTGTCTGCTGGGTCAGCAAAAGGCTGATGGAGAACAAATCTCCAGTCTCCAAGGGGAAAACATGAGAGGTTGTGAGGACAGACAGATTTTCTCTCCACCAAGGGCTTTGTGTAACTGAAGGGAATGTCCTCTTTTATACTGTGTAACTTCATCACTGTCTCAATGAACCAGTTTGGAAGACACCCATGTATGAGTGTCAACAGCAGCTTCATGAAGCTGACCTTGACCCTTCCTGCTCCAGAAGGCTGGTGTGTTGCCCCCACTGTGTTTGAATCTCTGTCCTGGGGCTCTCTGTACACCATTTGGTGCTTATGACATTAAAGGTTGCTTTGTTCTATCAAGATTGTCATAGAATAAAAAGCTCTGGGAAACTAGGCTGGCTCCCCAAGTGTCCCAGGTGAAGATGGAATTCAAAGTCAACTCCTGAGCCTGAGCTTACCATGTGACATCAGAAAGGTCTTCCAATAGCAGATGAGAATCTAATAAGTCAGTTACTGTGGGTGTGGCTCCCCATGCCTCACAGGAGGGAAAGGAAGATGAACACGACGTATCACAGGACAAACTCTGTCAGCTCTAGCCACGGAGCCCACCTTTCCAATGGTTTCTATAATAGCAGCAGCTGGGAAAATGGTCTCCTGATAAGACAACTGCCAGCTAGGTCAGACCAAATCAAGCCAAACCAAACCAAACTGGATCCTCATTTTACAGAAGGGCCAGGGAAGGCAAATGGCTTCTGAAATCTGCAAATGAACCTCTGGCCCTTCTTGGATGATAAAGCTGTTCAAATCTGCTCCCTCTGAGAGAGCAGAGGGGGCCTGAAGTCTAGGCACACAGTGAGTGAGCCTTGCTTTTGGTCTGAACCTAATGACCTGATTTTGATAGACTGCCCTGAACTTCCATATAATCATGCATTGCCTTGAAAGGCCCAAAACACATGCTCCTCCCTCAATGCCTATCCACATGTCTAAAATCCTCCAGGAGGAAGCATCAGACCTGGCTTCTGGCTTGGCCCTTCACCCTCTTAAAGGAACACATAGCACCCTGGCCACCAGGAGGTCCTGTGAGCTTTATGTAGACCCAAATCTGCTTCACGTCATGAAAAGTCCACATGCCAGCACCCATCACCTCCTGAGACGGCTGAAAGGAAGCCAGACGCTCTGGGTACAAGCAGGAGCTGATATCAAAAGGGAATCTCTTCTGCAGGATGACCAGGAGAGCCCCACAACACAGATGGAACCAATTCCATATCTCTCCCAGCAAAGGAGTCATGTTAGAAAAGCAAGGACAAGCAGAAGCATTCGTATAAATTACTCTGAGTGTTCAGAAAGGCTCACTGCTCAACACTCCTGGGAGACTAAAGAATTGTTTGCTCCAGCCTAGCAGACCCAGAGCATGCAAATTAATAGCCATGATTTATCATGAGGGGTTTTTCACCAGCATTCATGGACCAGGTTTTTGTTTTTTTTTTTAGTATTTGGGTTCATCCATCTAGCATGTGCTCAGTCAAGCTCCTGCTCATAACATATCATAAATCCAACATTCAAGAGAGGTTTATTTAAGCCGGTCTGGTGTCCAGGGTCCAAGCTCATTACTATGAATAGAATTAATTCCTGGCAAGGCACTGGAGGGTAGAACCAATCCACGGAAACTATGAGGGACTGGATGGTCACCTCCAGCCTCTGCAGGTACAGTGGGGGAACCCCCCTCCCCTGACCAAGGGGCCTTTTTGCCACTCTGGAACCACTTGCCATCCCTTGATCAGCCTCTGCTTCTCAGCTGCCCCACCTTTGCTCAAGCTGTTCCTTCCTGCTGGCAAACACTCCCCACACCTTTGCCTTCCAGAATTCTAAACAATCTTTAAGGCCCAGTTCAAGGGCTTGCTCCACTAAAGCTTTTCCTAATCATCTGAAGCAAGACCTCCTCCCCGCATCCCCCGCGCTTACCTCTCCAACCTATACAGGGGCTAGTCGGCAGACCCTAGGCCCAGACCCTTCTCCTTCCAGAGCCTCCACTTACTCACTTGGATAAGATGACCTCAAAGTTCTGTTCAGGAAAAAAATGGACTCCAGTTCTCATGCCCTGGAATTCATGTCCTCTGTTATCTTCTCTGTGAGGTCATGAATTCCTCAAGGATGTAACTACTTCATCCGTCCTCATGTTCTCCTCAACAGCCAGCACAGTGCGTCTGGCAAGCAGCAGATGCTATGAAATGATGGAAGGGAGGAAAGTGGAGGTCAAGGCAGAGAAGAAGAGAAGGAAGGAAAGAAAGATGAGCTAAGCAAGGGGCTCCATTCATAAGCCATTAAGCACTCTAGGGAAAACAACTTGCTGCTACGGTCACCCCTTTGAGAAGAAAATGCGTATCAGGTTCAGATATTGAGAATAACATCTATATTTGAAAACTTAACAAGGTGACTGTCATGACAACGATAGGAGGGGGTGATTGGACCCTGCTTCATTGAAAAAGAGACTGTGGTTCAGAGAGGTGCAGCAACTAGCCTGGCATCACTCAGAAACACAGAGCTAGGCTTTCAGGCTCTTTTCTGGAACCACCCGGCTCTCTACTTGCCATTTTTTTCCAGAAGGCATGTATTAAAGCATGGGCAGGTGAGAGTACATGCTGCACCTCTCTGGCCAGCATGTGTCCCCTGCTGTGGCTGCGTCTGATCAGGTTCTGGGCACGGAATCTGGGAAGGGGCTTTGGTCAGGGCCACTATCGCTGCTGAACCATGCTGTACTTCCATGAGGAGCCTCACCCTGGCTTCATGACCCAAGTTTGGAATAATTAAGAGAAAAACCTAAATGACAGAGCGTAATGTCATTCCAATGAACTTCCCCGAAGAGATCAACCACAAAATGTGGCTTGAGAAGAGAGGACAGGGGGATTGCTGCAGAGGGCTGAGGGGGTGGGGGTGGTGTTCACATTTGCTGAAATGCTCTGTACTTCATACAGGCGCGTGCCCTATGGCATACCAGGCATTCTATATATGTGACCTTCATTAAGTCTCACAATGATCATAGGAGGAGAGATTATTATCCCATTTTACAGATTAAGAAATCGAGGCTCTAAGAGGTTAAACAGTTTGCCTAGTGTCACAAGCTGGAAGGAGGCCCACCCAACTCTGAAGCTCATACTAGGGTCTGGGCCTGTTCCCTTAGCTGGGTTAGTACATGAAACTAATGAGGTCAGGGCTCTGGGTGTGGGCTCTGGGTTAACTGAAAATGAGAATGTGTTCCATAAATTGAAACCTGAACTACCATTTAAAATTTTTTTTTCTTTTGTTCTTGCACAGAGCAAATTTCTCTCCTTTGGCCACGGCCCCAGTTGTCCCAAGTGTGAATGCACACTGTGAATTCCAGAGATGGCACAAGGTGGGGTGGCTGGCCAAGGGCAGGCCTTCGCTGTTCATTACAGGAAAAGCCCCTGGCCCCAAACCACCGGGGGCTAGGTATTAGAGTGTGCTTTCTATCAAGAGAGACCAAAACTCCCATCTCAGCCATTGTCTAACTGTCTCTGCTGCCCTTCAGAGTGTCAGACTGTCACCTGGATGCAAGACCACACATCCACAGCGCTGAGTGGCTGTGTGGCCCGAAATCGGTTTCCTCATCTCAGATGGAGATAATGACACTTACTTCACAGGTTGGTGGTGGGAATTTAATGAAATCACGTCCGTGCTGCACTCTGCAAGCGCCTGCCTGTATCCAGGGCTCAGTAATGTTGGCTGGCATTCTGATTATTACCCTTACCTTTCAACATCAAGCCCACCAGGCCCTTGTGAAGACCACCAAGCACTGAGCCACACATTGCCCTCGACCACAGAATGGAACCTGTCTCCAGCAGGGGCAGCCCTGCTTATCCAGCCCTGCTCCTGGGGTCTGCCCCTCCTGAACCCTCCCTGCCCCCTCTCTGGAAAGTGCCTAGAATACTGGGATTTGAGTGATTACTGAGCACAGAAAGGGAAGGCAGTCACATACTCCAAAATTGCAAAATTGCCCTGCCCCTTCCAGCTTCTGTTTCATTAGAGACAGCGTCACTAGCAAGGGGCCTGTGGCCACCCTCTCCCCTCTGATCTAGGGGACCTAAGCCAAGCCTACAGAATCCTGGGCTCCACACCCAGAAGCCAGCAGAGCTGGAGGGTTCAAAGACAGACCCTAGAAAGATGGAACCTTTTATCTTAGTGGAATGGGGAGGCAGTCGAGTTCTCACCTGGCCCCCTGAGGGAAGATTCTCAGTTTAGGAAGTGCTCCCATAGAAGCAAGAAGATAGGCCTGGGTGAGGTTGGCATGATCAAGGCTTCTAAGAAGCAAGAAACCAGCCTATATAATGAAAGGGAAGACTACGACAATTTGGGAGAAGGAGCAAGCCAGGCCTGACCCTCCAGATGTGATCTTCCCCATGGCCCTTCCCACGTTCCCTGAAGTGAAGGTGCTATATTCACAGCACCTTTTGCTTGTTTGTTTGAAGGAATGGTTGTCTTTCCAGCACTGACTTGGAGCAAAGAAGGCACCAGAGGTGCATCGTGGCCAGACCTGGAAGAAGACTCTGACAGTGGCCCCAGAATTTGCCAAAATGCTATGGAGACTGACAACGTCCCTGGGCTATAAAATCAGGGCCTGGGAAGGAGTGAGGTAAAATCCTAGCAACCATCAGGTTTGTACCCAGACCTAGGGTAGACTCTCCTTCAGGTCGCTGGCTAGGCAAAGACAGATATCCATAAGGCGGAACTGAAAAGAATAAAAAGGAAAAAAAAATCCAACTCAATAAGCTAAATCATCTCCCCGCTTTCTCCTTGTAACTGCTTCCTCAAATACCCTTTTCAAGTGGAGAACACTGGCCCAACGTTCGGCTCTCCTGTAGGTAGAAAGAACTTTAATTAAAAAGCAAATTGCAGCTTGAGTACACCTGGTAATGTGTGCAATGGCCTTGAGCCAATTAAGAAGAGGTTTCCCTTTTATCCTTTCCTTCGCCAGGATGGATTTATTGCTCGGCTTTTAAAGAAAGAAGAAAGAGAAAAGGCAACAAGGCACCTCAGGATGGGACCCCACCAGAGTCAGGGCTGCGCATGTGTCACGGGAGGCCTGGGCCTCCCACGTGCAGGACAAATGGGCACCGCAGTCTCCCTCCCAGCGGCCGCCTTCCTCCGGGACTCCTGCTCCGTGGCAAAGGCAGTGGTGGGGAGCAAGAAAGGAAAGCACAATCGCAACCAACATTTCCTTACCAGCGGGTTCCTAAAATCAGCCTTCTAGTGCTTTGTGTCTGCTTGGAGATTCAAAGGGTTCTGTCAACAGCTAAGAACTCGAGGCTTAGACCAACTGGCTCCCTGGAAATGCAAAAGAGATGGGTGCCTCTCTCTGCCCTAGGCCTCAGGAAGGAAGGGAGTGAGGCCAGCACTGCTGGGCAGCTGGCAAAGGGACTGGTCACTTCCGGGGCTGTACTCAGCCAGGAGGGCAGCTTGAGTTTCCCAGCCAGCAGCATCCCCGAGGACAAGCAAGGCGGCTGGGAACGGGCTAGGGAAAGACAATCCCAGCAGGGAGAGAAAATGTGAGTCTGGGCATTTGTTCGGCCACGTGGGAGTGAGACAGAGAAAGCATCCTGTCTTGTTGGCGTGGCAGGGGGCCACCTCTCAGGAGCCTGCAGGACCCCCTGGTCTGCCTGCAGCTGGAACTAGTAAGTGCTGAGTCGAGGGCGAGTTGCCGCCATCTCTCCAGGCCCAAACAGGGCTTAGAGGCAACAGACAGCAGGGTGCCTGGCAGGCTAGCTGGCTTGCTCACTCCAAACGAGGATTTCCAAACTTCAGTCCTGTACTGTGTGTCCAAATAAATTCCCACAGGAATCCCAGTGTCTACACAGATAGAGCCGAGCCGCTGCAGTGGACGTGGGAGTTGAGATGGGGGCGTCTCTGTCCCTGTCCCCTCCCCATCAGGACCGCAGCCCCTGGACCACTGCCAAGGTCCCTGATGGCACCGCAGAAAGTGTGAAAAAGGGCAGAGGCTTCGGGATGGACACCCAAAACTGCAACGTGGGAAGGGGCAGGAAAAGAGCAGGTGTGATGAACACTAATGGATGATCTGTCCCTTTCTGAACACACAATTAAGCCATTTCCTATGCGCTCTGAGGCCATGTCAATGGACGATTTCATAAATCAATGTGCTGAGCCCCAGAATGCTCAAGAACGAATTTCCCCATTGTCGCCCTGTTTCAGGGAGGAGAGAGTCCCAGGAGCCCCAGGACAGGGGGCTTGTGCGTGCGGCCCACAACCGAGCTGCAGCCCGTGAACAGCCCCTGGACACAGGCTTCATGAGAGCCAAGGACTCGGCATGGTGAGTTTCCCACAGTAATGAAAGCAAGCTCAGAATGAGCTTGAGTGATGGAAAGTTCCATATCACACAACTTTGCTCAAGAAAGCAAAAGGGAAATTCAGTGGACTAGAGCAAGGAGACGGGAGATGACCGAGAGAGAGTTGGGTCGGTAAGAGATATCTCTGGGAAACCGAGGCCTCCAGCCAACAATCAGATTAACGGGGCTTTACCACTAACTCACCTTGCGACCTCCGGCACGTCCTGTGCTTCCAGTCTGTTCCGAAGATGCAAGCCCCTTCATGGAAGCACCTGGGCAGTCCCGGGGCAAGTTTCATCTGCTCATTGATCCTAAAGCCTAACTGAGAAAGGCATCTTCCTATTCTTTCTCCACCCTGAGTCCTAACTCTGGGTTCTCCCTACCAAAGGCTTCCATAAAATGATCCCCAGGATGTGCCCTTCTAAACCTTCCCTCTTCATCGTGTCTCTGGGCCTTTGCCCCTGCTGTTCCCTCAACTTGGAAACCCTCCCTTCAGCCTTCTGCTACTTAACTCTTATTCACTTTTCAAGGTCAAATGCCCACAGTTCCATGGCCAGGCAGTGCTGTCCCTGGAGGTTACAGATTAACGAGACCTCCCCATACGAATGGTACACAAACTATTTGATCCCAGAAGGGGTTGCGCACTGCTCAAGTAGAACAGCAAACCCACCCAAACAGGTGCTTGTCAGGATGGCCCAGAATGGCCACCCAGCATGTTCCAGGGATGAGCAGCCCCACCTCTACATATCGTCACCCTGTATCGGGGCTGTCTCTCCTCCTGGCCTGGTGGGGACTGAACTTGCTCCTAGACTCAGCAGGGGGGAAGGAAGAGGGTGAGAGACTCTCTCCCTGCTGGGATCATCTCCAAGAGCAGGTCTATGGCCACAAGATCATGGATTGTTTTCACCCTACCCTGGCCCCTGGCAAGTGCACTGCAGCTTCTGTGAACTTTACCCTCCTTCAGCATGACGATAAGCTAGTGAAAGGACACTAAGGATTGTGTCCTCCTACAGGTGCCATCCAGAAGCCTGCTTTGCTGTCCTCCAAATCCCTTGCAAAGGGGGAGATAGTTTGTGTATTGACAAGGAAAATGTATGTGTCTGCGTGGGTTATGTCTATTTGCTGGTGTCCCGAGATGAGCAGGCTCGCTGAGCCCCAGCTGTGGCAGCCTAAAAGACCTCCTATGTCCTAAGCTGCTCAGAAATACAGGACAGAAGTCCCCCAAGGCCTGAGGAGTAGAGCAGACGGCGGGGGGGGAGCGGTGACAAGTGGCACAATCCACATTGCTATGGGGTGGGCTTGGCACAGGGCAGAGGGGGAGACCAGAGCAAGAGGCAGGACTCGAGCAAGCCTGGTTTTCTGGCTGTTACCTGGATTCACAGAATCGCTGAGTCCCACTGGCTCTGGCTGATGTGACAGATTCGTTTTTCATCCAGCTACAAATGGTCCCTGAACAGAGCCAGGTGCTGGTCATGTGTAATTCCTGCCTTCCAGGGATGCCCACCAGGATTTTCTGCTTTTCTCATCCACCTGGAATTAACTGCTCACCTCCCTGCTACTTTGGATCTGAGCACTGATTCAAGTGGAGAAAAGCAGCTGAGAGCCCTGCCGACCTCCCACCCACCCCTCCAGGCTGTCCCCTCCAGGCTGTCCCCTCCCTCATCCACCCCCAGCCCCATCACAAGCCAGGTCATCTGTTGCAATCACGCACAGCAGCGTGGCAGAAAGGCACAGCTACCTGGTAATGCGACAGGGGCTGCCAAAGGGTGCTTCCTAACACCTGGCTCCGTGGCCCCTCTTGGCCAGGCTTGCAGATGGAAGAGGAAAATCTTGATGCAGGGACCTAAAAAGAATGCACGTGTCTGTTTCATGCTCAGCAAGACAGAAGCATCCAGGCTGATTGGAGGCCTGTGCTCATTCCCAAAGAGGCTGCTACCCTCTCTGCTGGGAGCCTCTCTGCTTTGGGACTGACTTGATTGCCTCAGGTGAGCAATCATTCCATACGTATTTACTAAAAGTCCGCCAAGATCAGGCATCCCAGTACACGAGATGCCGAGAAGAGGACCACGTTCCGGCCCAACGACAGTGACAGTCTATGCGAGGAGAAAGGAAACAAATAAGCAGCTCTATCAAGTACTCCGCGGTGGTTATATGTGTACAAAGGAAAACAAAGCAAAGGCGGTGGGAAAGAGAAGCACGGTTGGCAAAGCCAGACTCTCTGTGCACATGAGAGCCAAGCAAAGGGCTGTATAAGGGGACAGGGAGCCATGCAAAGAGCCAGGCGATCTGGGCAGAGACACTGAGGCAGGAAAGTAGCTGGTGCGTCTGAGAAGCCTCACAGGCTGCAGGGGCTAGTGCAGAATGAGACAGGGAGTGGTGGGAATGGAGAGCAGAGCCAGAGGGCAGAGGGCCTTTGGCAGGGCGGGGTGGGGGGGTGTCACTGTTCCCAATCATCCGCTGTCGTCCTGTAAGAGAGTTACACATGTCCATCCATTCCCCATGACTTGCAGTGCTACCCAGCGGGGACAGTAGGTCCAGCCCCGCACTAAGTGACTATCTCACCGAAACTGGGCTGCTAGAACGTGAGCAAAAGTGATATGAGCCCCTTGGAGATTTCAGAGCCG
This sequence comes from Lutra lutra, assembly GCF_902655055.1. Taxonomy (NCBI): domain Eukaryota; kingdom Metazoa; phylum Chordata; class Mammalia; order Carnivora; family Mustelidae; genus Lutra; species Lutra lutra. The sequence continues at coordinate 66,794,219 of NC_062287.1, forward strand.
TTGGGTTATTCAGCCATTGCTGCTCCCTCGGCCCGGATCCTGAACAGAAGAAGTCAGGTGAAGAAGGGCTGCCATCCCACGGGAACGAGAAATACACCTTTGGGGTTAAAAGCACCAGAGATATTAATACAGCATGAGCCCGCAGAAACCCACAAAAACAGCCTCGCAGGCCACATTAACGGAGGTGGAAGTAAGCCTCCATATAATGAATAACCATTCCTGGGCTTTAAGAAGTGTGCTCTGGTCTGACCATACTTTTGAAAGACCACCCTCACTGCTGAATGCAGAAGAAACCCCCTATCAGCCTTACCCCCTCACTCACAGCACTCCAGGCATACACACAGCCACACACACACTGCCCCCGAAGATGTGGGCACCATGGGCCTGTGGCAGGAAGAGTGTAAGCTACCCCTGAGCCATCTTGTCACCCATGCTATTTTATATCCCAACTGAAAGGCACTGGCCCCTCTCCAACTCCTGCCTGCATGCCTTGGGAAGGATGTTCATGTGCTGTTCTGCAGAAGCCATGCAGGCCAGCAGAGACCTGGTGCTTTCCAGCGCTCTGCTGAGAAATGGCATTCAGTTTTGTCATAATGTGAAGGGATTTTTCCAAATATCACAGATCCAAGCTTGAAATACTAGTCCCCTGCTTGGTTACCAGTCATGAAAGATAAAGCCAATTCTAGCCCTGTTCTTCCATTCTTTGAGGACAGTCTCTTGGGGTATCTCTCCTGGCACCTGGTCCTCTGGGATGCTCATTCTCTGAGTGTACATCTCATGTCCCTGTATAGATGATGACCTACTTGATGCCTCCTTATCCCCTGGAGTATCTCACACAGTGCATAGTATATAGTATGTGCTCATTTAGCATATTTTGAATGAATGAATAAATGCATAATCTCAGAATGCACAGGTGAAAATAAAATCTAGAGGGCAAACAGGTTGCTAGCTCTGTTTCTGGCTGAAAAGTGCATGAAAGCTGGGTTTAATCAATAAATGAAAAGGGCTGTAGCTACTAAATTCTTTCCACCTGGTACTAGCAAAGGACACATTTACATCTCATTCCCCAAAGATAGAACATCAAAAGACCAGAGGTCCTATGACATGACATTCATTCAAACGCAGACCTTCAGAAGGGTGCAGATCCAGACATTTCCAATGTCCTGACCACATATATGGCCAGGGAAAATGTTGAAACCTTCTGCTCCTTTAGTAGCAAAAAGCGTACTGGCAACTTCCACTCTATCAGTTAGCAGTGGTTGAATCTTCACAATGTGTCAGGCATTAGGTGGACCAGTAGGCAGAGATGAAGGCATTGCCCTGTCTGCAAAGAGCATATGATCTCCATGCCAACAGCAGATCCCAGTAAGTGAATTACAGTCTTGGGCAAGTCAATGGGTCTCCATAAAATGAAAGAACGTGGTCACACTCAGTAAAATAGAGATGAACCAAATTCTTGTGAGGGCCTAAGAATTCAGCAAGGAATGGCATGAACTGGCTGGCTAGAGATGGTCTAAGCTTTGGAAAGTGTGGCTGGGCAGATAGAAAGGAAGAGGACACACAGAGGGAAGCAGAAAGGGGAATTAAAGGGCGGGGGAGGCAGTCCCTGATTTCCAGGGACTTGGTTCCAAGTAGACCGATGCAATAAAGTTGAAGCAAACAGTCCTGCCAATAGTTGGGGACAGGAAGCTAAAAAGCGTAGACACTATAGTGTCCCAGAAAAGGCTTGGAAGTTACCTCCAGAAAAGGAAAAAAAAATACAAATTTAAGGGGACAGCTTGTATTTTACAGTCTTTGAGAGTAAATCAAAGTAAATAGGAACCTTGGAGACATCCGATTACCAAGGATGGGAAGCGGATGGTCAATGTCATGAAAGAGACCACTTCCTGTTCTCCAGGGCATTTCAACTAGCCACAATCTCACCAGAGAGGTGGGTAGAGCTCAGAGGAGCACGGCGGAACATGGAAGGACAGAAAGGCAAGCCCTCGGTAAAACACTCACAGAGCCCTTTGCTCCTTGAGATTCCTGCGGAGCCAGGAGTGCAAGCAAGCAAAACCAATGTGCCATAATGGAAATTATTGCTATTAGTCGGCAATCTCTATAAGCAGATACACACACAAAGCACATCTGTTGCAGGCCAGAGCATGGCGGCTGTCTCCAGAAAAAGTGCCTGTATGATTGTTTGAGTTGCAAACCGAACTAGCCACTCTTTTTCATGGAACGTTTTTTCTCCTCAAAAGAACACTGAGAAATAGACATGATTCTTCAAAGTTGGGGATCTAAAAGACTTTTCTCAAAAATAAAAGAAGTGAGCTAGTCAATTCAAGGAACGTAACGGAGTATTTCTCCCACTGATAAATTTCAAGCTCTTAAGCAAAAAATTACAATGTTGAAAAACCTGCATCTGTCACCATGGGCTTGATAGCGTCCCAATCCTTATGGGCTTCTGATGGTATAAACGGTAATATTAATGAAAGTAATTTTTGTTACTGTATAATAAAAGCTATCAACATTTAGAAGAGCTGCATAATTCAGTGAAGCTCTTTTCCAAAAGAACAGTATGGAGTGTTACAAAATCACGCTTGAGTAAAAAATATGAGCATGAAAGTACAAGACAAGTACAGTGGATTTTAATGTAACATAATACAAAGAGTTTATTGATATGATTTCAGATTCTACATTGCAACAAGCCTCTAAAAACCCACCACTTGTCCAGCTCTGGTGTCATATCAAAGAAGAATATCCACAATTATCTGAAATAGTACTAAAATACTCCTCCCCTTGCCATATACATATCCATGGGAAGAGTAATGTTTTTCATATACTTCAACCAAAACAACCTATAGCAACACACCAAATGCAGAAGCAGATTTGAGAATCTAGCTTTATTTTATCAAGCCAGACATTAAGGAGATTTGTGAAAATATCAATGTCCTTCTTCCTAAAAAAGTAGATTTTGTTTTGAAAACTTATAGTTTTTTTTCATTAAAAAATGTTATTTATATTGATGTCTAATTTGGTTTATCACTGTCATTTGTATATAAATTAATAAATTTAGTAATTTAAAAATTAAGTCATAATTATTTTGAAATGTTCTGGTTTAAATTTCTAATATAATAGGTACTGATCGGTGTAATCTACATGAATAAAAGCTCTTTAAGAGCCTCAATTTTTAAGAGCATAAAGGAGTCCTATACTCAAAACATTTAAGAACAACGGGTTTAAATTAATTCTAGACAATAGGATATTCTACTTGTTCAGGGGGCCCAGCACCCCTAAGACCTAAGTTCGGGGTTTGGAGGAGGCCAAATCTTCCTTACTGACAAGCAGAAGCCAACAGGGACATTTTTGCTTGGGTTGTAAATAGCCAGGGCAAAGTTGATTTAAAAAAAAATAATGTGTTGGGGCGCCTGGGTGGCTCAGTGGGTTAAAGCCTCTGCCTTCGGCTCAGGTCATGATCCCAGGGTCCTGGGATCGAGCCCCGCATCGGGCTCTGCTCAGCAGGGAGCCTGCTTCCCTTCCTCTCTCTCTGCCTGCCTCTCTGCCTACTGTGATCTCTGTCTGTCAAATAAATAAATAAACTCTTTAAAAAAAAATAGATTGTTTTTGTGTTTTAGATTGATATTTAGCAGATATACACTATACCAGTTATTAAAATACTGAAAACATTGAATATTAAAACCCTTACCATTTTGTAAAAAGCCTTGAATATTAAAACCCTTACCATTTTGTAAAAAGCCACTGTCCTCCACCACTTGAGAGATGCCTCACTACCACCTGCTATCCTGGTCCCTCCCCTGGTACTCCAATGCCCCCACAAACTCCAGCAACTAAACAGTTACTGTCTTGCCCAGGAGGAGGTCTCTAGAACTATAGTAGGATCTATTCTGAGCACACACTGCCAAATGCCACATCAGTTGTTCATATTTTTAACTATCAACCTTCATTGGCTGACTCCCTCAAGGATGAGAAAACTGGAGGGCAACTTGAGACTTGAATGGGACAATATTCCAGAGGGAAAGAACACTGACTGGAAACACCATGATACCCAAGTCATTATGTCATGTCGACTGACCCATCCACAAAGCAGGCTTTCCTCTGAAGAATGAGTTAGACACAGGCACTGATTTGGAGAGATGCAAGAGGGGACCGTGGATTCCCAGTTTTTGTGAGATGGGAATGAGGCAGTGGCCACATCGAAGCCCAGATCTAGGAAGGAGCTCCCTATAGCTCAATGCAGTCTTTGAACAGGACCCCCAGACCCAGCTTTGCCCAACCACCCACCATCAAGTGGGGGAAATACCCTTCCGTGGGAAAAGCTGAGATTGATGGTTAAAATCTAAAGCCCTCACAAACTCTGTTTCAGAAGTTATATCCCAGTGGAATAAGACCAGTCATCAACATCAAAGCCAACCTACAACAAGGAAAATTAACGTCCCCTGGCAGGTGCTCAAAGTGAAAGACAAGAGAAAAGTCTATGGCTGGTGAAAGCAAGGTGAAGCCCCATCCTCACCCCAGCTTCTCAGGCTTCCATTTCAAAGATGTAACAAGAGGACTTCTCATGATCCAAAAGATTAATATAAACCTCAAATGGAGATATCTGAGGTGGAAGAGAGGGAAAGAAGGCAATAAAAAGCCTTTCCTCTGATTGAGTGGCATCTTTTCACTAATTAGGCATGTCACAAATCTACATTTTCTTTTCTAACTTCCACACCTTTATACCTTAGGTCTTTCTGCTTTGAGGCTCCTAACCCTTTCCCCAAACTTTCACAGTTGAAATCCAACCCATCTTTCAGTAATCAGTTATCTCTCTCTCCACGAAAACGTGCCCAAACCTGTGCAAACTCTGCTCAGCTGGAGGTGAGTCCACTGCTAGAAAGTCCTCTGCTAACTTTCTATCACACATTCTCATTGGTCTCTTTCTTATGACACTTCTCACGAGCTACCTTGGGGATGGATTACCTCTGTCCATGTCTTCACCCCCCATATTGGCCTATGAACTTGTAGGCAGGGAATACTCCTTCCCCTTTGTATCCCCCTGGGCCCCTAGAATAGAATAGGTCATTTTCTGTTGACTAAACCAATGGATGCATGGATGGATAGATGGAAGCAAGGAGCAATGATGTAATGTTATACCTTGATTCCTGTCAGGTATATCAAATCTTACCTCTGCCTACTGGTTATAAATTCTCTCCCTAGATCAGGCAGATGCTGGGCTGAGCAATCGCCTTTCCCCCTTATCATTCACCCCCCTGACCAACCCATCTTCATCCCCCAAATCTGGGAGATAAAGACTTGGGGATGACATGAAGCAGGAGGAGATCTGTCTGGGTCAGCTCTGGGTTCTGGGGAAAACGCCAGTTCTGGTTTCTCTATCCCAAGAGGAAATCTGGGAACCTTCTATGCACACATGAAAGCAGGCTCCACTCTAGATCTCAAACCGCAGCTCCAGGGTTTATTAAGAGTGATTTGTGATTTGTACTTTGTCATTCTCCCTTTTGATAAGAACAGATGTTATTTGTTTCTAACTCCCAAACACCTGGAACTAGGAAAAATCCCAGGGCCCACTTCATTACCATAGTACAAGCAGTGCCCATAAGAACTCTTTGACTACCAGGGCTGTTTCTGCCCAGGCCTGAGGAAGCAGGATCAGTCACACCAGTGGGCACAGTGACTGTGGTCCAAACTGACACAGGACCCCAAGACTTTATCCTGTGGAGGAATGCATGCATGGAATCACCTTCCCAAGTGATAGAAAATGACATGACTCTGAAGTCTTGAATAAAGGGATGGGATTTTTGGACCTTGCTGTTTCACTGTGTGTCCCTCTTCTGAGGGTCCCCATTAGACTGGAGGGACAGAAGGTCTGCAGTCACTCTGCAACTTGAGTCTCTTGCCATGGACCCATGAGGAAGTGGGGGATGAGGTGTCAAAGCCAGCACTTTTTCCAGGAAAGAAGCACATGTATGAAACCAATAGATCCTTCCTGTGCCTCTGAATAAACAAGGTCTGGAGCTCTAAAGCAGAGCAAACAGTGCCCTTTGCCAAAGATAATGAATACCCAGCTCCCATGAGATCTTCACATTTGGCCACATCGCTAAAAACAATTCCCAAATACGCCCCCAAAGGAAAACACTATACCATGGCTCCCCTTTTCCTGCTCATCAGTGTGGGAAACTGTTTGCTCTGTACTCGCAGGAGCTTCAACTAAGAGAGGCTTTCAGTACTTTGTTGGTGGTGGGTTTTTTTTAAGACTCCAACAGCTGATTGTACAAGACTCACAGCTTTACTGAATTCTAATGACAGCCTGAGCCTAGCTGGGAAGAGTGACACAGTGTGTCCATCACTTCCAGCACAGTCCCTGAGCACCACACAAGCCAGGAGCTTCGAAGGCCTGATCCTGAGTCTGCTCACAAAAATTCCCTACAACCTACTCTCAGATGAACGGCCCAAACAGTCCATGGCAGGGTATAGGGAGGGGCATCTGCAAGATTCATGGAACTAGATGGCCAAGGACGGCAGACACCACATGGTCATGTGGAGCTCTCACTGTCTCCAGAACCACAGAACTTGATCTGGTGATTGGAGGAGAATAAGAGAATGTGCAAAGAATCCGGATCTCAGGTTACACAAACCTGGGTCCTGCTCCCGGCTCTGCCACTTGCTGACTTTGTGACTTAACCTAAGGTGAGACCCAAATATATGACAACCAGGAGAGCGTAGTCATGTGGCAGACTGCCAAGTGTTCATTAAAACTCATTTTCTTTTCCTCCTGGGCTACCAGCTAGACTACATCTCCCAGCTTCCCCTGCCGTAAGGGAGGACCACATGACAGAGTTCCTGCCAATAAAATATGGCAGAAATTATGGGCTCCAGTTCTAGTCCTGGCCCATGAAAGCCTTCTCTGAGGTTCTCCATGTTCTCTCTCCTACTATTTCTGCTGGCTCCATGCATAAAGTCCATAGCAGAAGACTGCAAGGCCCAAGACTATATCGTGGGGTGGAAGGAAGAATGTCAGCTCGCCAGCCACGTCTACACTGATCACTGAAACACACATTTTTTTTTTAAAGATTTTATTTATTTATTTGACAGAGAGATCACAAGCAGGCAGAGAGGCAGGCAGAGAGAGAGGAGGAAGCAGGCTCCCTGCCGAGCAGAGAGCCCGATGCGGGGCTCGATCCCAGGACTATGAGATCATGACCTGAGCCGAAGGCAGCGGCTTAACCCACTGAGCCACCCAGGCGCCCCTGAAACACACATTTTTAATGGGTAAAGCCACTGAGGTTTGGAAGCTGATACTGCAGTTATCTTTTCTTCCTCTAAATAAAAGAGGTACAAACCAAACAGAAGGACCCCGGCTATAAGGTTGCACCAGTATACCTGGTACATATGAGTGAAATGTCACTCTCTAATGTGCTTCTGAAACCTCCATTTCCTCATAGGTGAAACAGGGATGTTCCTTCTGCTGAACAAGGTTATTATGAGGATTGACTGAGATCATATATATAAAGCACCTCACACAGTATTTGGCTGATGGTTGACTGAAATGAATGAACTTCATTGAGTTCCTTCTCATCTGTGTTTCTCAGGTTCCTCATTTGTATCTGAAGATTATACCAAACACCCCCTTTCTATTTTATAGGCCAGTGGTGAGGGAGGTCTTGACAGCCTGAATTTTCTCTTCCACCCTTATATCTTCAACCACAGTCATTCCGTCCACAAGGAAAGCAGCCCTCTAAGGCATACTGCTGTCATTTTCAAACAACTTTATGGGAATACTCACTCTTGAGTGGATGTTGGGGGAGTGAGGGTCAGAGAAGGGTAAGTCAGTGACAGATAGACATCCTCTTTAGTGCTGGATAGAAACACAATGATCCCAGCCATGCTAATGGTCTCCCATATACTTTGAAGGGACCAAAATACACCAGTTACAAGGTTCGAGGCCCCAAGAACATATCTATAATTCCAAAAGCCATCACTTAGCTGTAATTAAATACTACAAGGACTTAAGGGTTCTGGTTTTGATATAACACAGTTGTCAAGTTTCAGACTCTGCTTTCAGATCACAGAGAGTCAATTCCTTTCCCACCAGGTAACTATGTAACCCTGGGTAAATTAATGCTATGTGCCTCAATTTTAATATCAGAAAAGGAGGATAACAAAAGGACCCATCTCAGACTGTTGCTATGAAGGTAAAGTGAGATAATTCATATATAGCACTTGGCATAGTACCTGGCACATAACAAATCCTCAGTAAACATTAGCTATTCATGTCTATTCAGCACAGATCAGAACAAACTTTCCGACCTGTTAAGGAGACTTCTATTCTCTAAGAGAGTCCCTAGAAACACTGTCAATCTGTCTCCAGCAGGTATTTTTCTATTTAATGACTCTAAAGAGACAGAAAAGCTTTAATCAATTCCCGGATGCAAAATGCTAAGAAATTATATGCACCGTAACGAAAAAAAAAATCAAAGATGTTTCCCACACATTGTTCAGCAGACAAAAACATATTGACATGCTGTTCCTGCAAGGAAATGGACTGAGTTTTCTAGATAATCCTGAGCCATTCGGTCTTCCCACTACTGTCCTCCACTTTCCCACACCAAACCAAGGGGCTCCCGCCCCAAAGTTCCTTTCATGGTTCCCTGGGGGAATCATGCTCCCTCACCTATGGGCACACAACACACACCCTGAGCCTGGTACAAGCTCAAAACAACATTAAATTCAGAAAAAGGATATATACAATTCCTTTTAGGAAACCAGAGACAGTGAAAACATGGGAACATACTTCACATAAAAGTTCTACCATTCCCAAAAGCATATCTGGGAGTCCTAACTCTTTGAATCTTTATTTTTTATCTGTAAGTCAAGTATAATTAACATACAGAGTTATACTAGTTTCAGATGTATAATATATTGATTCAACAAATCTATACATTACTCAGTGCTCATCATGATAAGTGTACTCTTAATTCCCTTCACCTATTTCCCCCATCCCCCCCATCTACCTCCCCTCTGGTAACCACAATTTTGTTCTCTGTATTTAAGAGTCTGTTTATCTTCTCTCTTTATTCATTTGTTTTGTTTCTTAAATTTCACATAGGAGTGAAATCATATAGTATTTTTCTCTGACTTATTTCACTTAGATTATACCCTCAAAATTCACCCAAGTTATTGCAAATGACAAGACTTCATTCTTTTTTATATCTGAGTAATATTCATATATATATATATACCCCTATATCCAACATCTTCTTTACCCATTCATCTAAGGATGGATACTTGGGCTACTTCTATATCTGGGCTACTGTAAATAATAGCAATAAACATAGGGGTGCACATATCTTTTCAAATTAATTTTTTCATTTTCTTTGGGCAAATGCTAAGTAATGGATCATATATAATTCTATTTTTAATTTTTTGAGGACCTTCCATACTATTTTCCAGAGTGGCTGCACCAGCTTGCATTCCCACCAACAGTGCACAAGGGTTCCTTTCTCTCCATATCTTCACCCACACTTGTTTATTATTATTATTATTATTATTATTATTATTATCATTTTAGCCATTCTGACAGGTATGAGGTGATAGCTCATTGTGTTTGGGATTTGCATTTCCCTGATGATGAGTGATACCGAGCATCTTTTCATGTGTCTGTTGGCCATCTGTATGTCTTTTTTGGAAAAATGTCTACTCATGTCTTCTACCCATTTTTAATTGGATTTGGTTTTTTGGTGTTGAGTTGTATAAGTTCTTCATATATTTTGGATATCACATATATATCAAATATATATCATTTGCACATATGTTTCTTCTCCCATTTGGTAGGTTACCTTTTTGTTTTGTTGATGGTTTCCTTTACTGCGCAAAAGTTTTTATCTTGGTGTACTCCTAATAGTTTATTTTTGCTTTTGTTTCCCTTGCCAAAGGAGACATATCTAGAAAAAAGTTTCTATGGCTGCTGTCAGAGAGATTACTGCCTATGTTTTCTTGTAGGACTTTTATGGTTTTAGGTCTCACATTTAGGTCTTTGCTCCATTTTGAGTTTATTTTTGTATACAGTATAAGAAAGTGGTACAGTTTCATTCTTTTGCATGTAATGTTCAGTTTTCCAAACACCATTTGTTGAAGAGACTTTTTCCCATTATGTATTTTTGCCTCCTTTGTTATAGATTACTATGTTTATGTTACTTAAAGCAATCTATGGATTTAGAGCAATCTTTATAAAACCTTTATAAAAATATCAGCATTTTTCACAGAACTAGAACAAATAATCCTAAAATTTGTATGGAACTACAAAAGGCCCCAAGTAGCAAAAGCAATCTTAAAAAAGAAGAACAAAACTAAAGTCATCACAATCCCAGATTTCAGGAATATACTACAAAACCATAGTAATCAAAACAGTATGGTACCAGCACACACACACAAACAAACAAACAAACAAACAAACAAAAAACAGGCACATAGATCAATGCAACAGAATAGAGAGCCCAGAGATAAACCCACAATTTTATGGGGGTCCCAATTCTGAAATGCCAAGGGTAGGACAGAAGCTGATTTCTAAGGGAATGTGGGACCCATCTTGGAAATAGTTTAATATAGCTCTAAAGTATAAAGAGAAGACACAGTACTCTGAACTAAACAAGTCATTTCCTTCTCAAGGCTTCTGGGTACCTTTCTTGTAAATAAAATGTCAGGAGTCAGATCAGAACAGGTATAACCGAACCTTTCTTTACAACCTATCCACTGCAGCCCCCTCTAGGCAAGACATACAATGTTCCTTTTCTGTAGTCCCAGCTGTTCCATGTTATATTATAACAAGCCCTTATGAGCCATTTAAGTTACCAGCCTGGCATTTGAGTCTGCACTCCTTGGACTAGAGGGTCTCAAGGGATCCTTCCAGCTTTGTCTGTCCATGAGTCTAAAATATCTATGACATGAAAGGTCCATCCCAAATCCCTTCCTCAGCTTTCCAAATTTCTGAAAGGCACCATAAAGCTTGACCTTCTCTCTTGGGAAACAGACAGATGCTAACAAAAGAATTGTAAGGTATACAAGAGATTTTGTTTTCTTTTCTCTACATACCACATCTCAAAACACCATTGAGAAATTTATGTATCTAAACCCATACCTGATTTTTTCCTACACTCTCCAGAGGCTACTATAAGTGATTTTACCATCTAAAAATTTCCAGGCTTACCCAATTGCACTCTCAGGTTCTATGGATACGATCATTGGAACATTGTTTCCCTGTGGTGCTTGTGGCTTTTCAAAGATCTGGTCCTCATGTTTGTACTATGGGAAGTGGTAGAATTTTAAATGAAGGATTTTCTTTTTATTGCTTCTCAGCTCCTCTCTGTTTTGCTAGGAGACAAACATAGTAAATATATCTTTTTGGAATTGAAAGTAGATGTTATTCTGCACAAGACTCTGTGTCTATATGTAATGAGAGGAGAAAGCACAGTGCTATAAAGTCCAGATGGCCACAGTACATTGGTATCTATAGTTCCCTTCCAGAGAGACCTCATTCCAGAAATGTCTTGAATGCAGAAAGGCTCTCTTCTATCCACCAAAGTTGGAAAACCACTAGCTTAAGTCAGTTCTTAAAATTAATAACCCCATGGAATTTTTAAATCGTTCTACTGATATATAATTCTCATACCATTCCACTGGCCTATTTAAAGGGTACAATTCAATGGTTTTTAGTGTATTCACAGAGCTCTGTGCATCCATCACTACAATCTAATCTTAGAACATTTTCATCACTCCTAAAGGAAGCCTCGTACCCATTAGCAATGACTTTTCATTCCCATCCTCACTCCCACACCCAACCCTAAGGAAACACTAACAAACTTTCTGTCTCTACAGATTTAACTATTCATATAAATCAATTGACACAATAAGTAGTCTTTTGCATCTGGCTTCTTTCACTGAGCACAACGTTTTCAAGGCTCATGCTATAGTAGGTATCAGTACTTCATTCCCTTTTATGCCTGAATAATATTCCATTACATATATACCATTTTGTCTATCCATCCATCAATTAATGACATTTGGGTTGTTTCCATTTCTTGCCCATTGTGAATAATACTTCTATAAACTTTCGTGTACAAGTTTCTGTGTGGACATGTTTTCAATTACCTTGGGTATATTCCTAGGACTGAAATTACTGGGCCACATGGTGACTCTATGTTTAAAATTTTGAGGAATTTCCCAAACTTTCCAAAGTGATTGCACCATTTTGCCACCAGCAATTTATGAGAATTCCAATTTCTCTTCATTTTTACTGAAACTCAGTATTATTTGTCTTTTTGATTCAACCCATTCTAGCTGGGCACCTGGGTGACTCAGTCAGTTGAGCATCTAACTCTTGTTTCAGCTCAGGTCATGATCTCAGGGTCATAGGACTGAGCCCCACATCGGGTTCTGTGCACGGAAGGAAGTCTGCTTGGTTTTCTTTCTCTCTCTCCCTCTCTCTTTGCCCCTCTTCCTGCTGTCTAGAATAAATAAATAAATCTTAAAAAGAAAAAAAGCCAATCCAGTGAGTGTAAAGTCCCATCTCGTTGTGCTTTTGATTTGCATTTCCTGAATATCTAATGATGTTGAACATCTTTTCATGTGCTTATTGAACATTTGTATATCTTTTTTAGAGAAATGTCTATTCAGACACTTTGCCTATTTTTTATTGGGTTATTTATCACTTTTATTAGTGGATTATAGTTTTTATATATTCTGATTATCAATCCCTTAATAGATACATAATTTCCAAGTGTTTTCTCCAATTCTGTGGTTTATCATTTCATTCACTTAAAAAAGTATCCATTGATCCATGAAAACTTTTAATTTTGGTGAAGCTCAATTTATCTATTTTTTTCTTTTGTTCTTTGTGCTTTTGAGGTCATATCTAAGGAGCCTTTGCCCAACCCAAGATCACAAATATTTATGACTGTATTGATCTAAAAACATTCTAATCTTAGCTTTTATAATCAGGCCTATGATCACTTTGAGCTAATTTTTGCATATGGAGTAAGGTAGGGCTATAGCTTCTAAGTTCCCTTTTGATTTCTTCTTTGACCCACTTTTTAGGAGCACATTTTTAAATTTCCGCGTACCTGTGAATTCCTGAAACTTCCTTCTCTTATTGATTCCTCATTTCATTCCATGTGGTCAGAGAATATACTTGTATGAGTTCGATCCTTATAAATTTATCAAGGTTTATTTCATGGCCTAGCACATGGTCCATTATGGAGAAGGTTCCACATGTGCTTAAGAGATATATGTATTCTCCAAGTTTCGTAGCAACATGGACGGGACTGGAAGAGATTATGCTGAGTGAAATAAGTCAAGCAGAGAGAGTCAATTATCATATGGTTTCACTTATTTGTGGAGCATAACAAATAGCATGGAGGACAAGGGGAGATGGAGAGGAGAAGGGAGTTGAGGGAAATTGGAAGGGGAGGTGAACCATGAGAGACTATGGACTCTGAAAAACGATCTGAGAATTTTGAAGGGGTGGGGGGTGGGAGGTTGGGGGCACCAGGTGGTGGGTATTGTAGAGGGCCGGGATTGCATGGAGCACTGGGTGTGGTGCAAAAATAATGAATATTGTTATGCTGAAAAAATAAAAAAATTATTAAAAAAAAAAGAGAGATATATGTATTCTAATTTTGGTGAGTGGAGATTTCGTACATACCTTATACTTCTGCCTAATTGTTCTATTCATTATTTAAAGGAGGTATTGTCTCCAACTATTATTGTTGAATTGTCTATTTCTCCTTTCAATTGTTTCTATTTTTGCTTCATAAATTTCGGGGTTCTGCTCTTAAGTACCTATGTGTTTATAATTCCTAATATAATCTCAAGGGATTGATCCTTTTATCATTATAAAATATCCTTCTTTATCTGTAGAAAAATATTTTTTTGTTTTAAAGTTTATGTTGTCTGATATTAATGTAGCGACACCAACTTTCTTATGGCTTTCTCTTTTTCCATCTTTTCCCTTTCAAACGATTTGTATATGAATCAAAAGTATGTTTCCTATAGACAATATGTATTGGTGTCTATGTTTTCATCCAGTCTGACAATCTCCACATTTGGATTGGATAGTTTAATCCATTCACATTTAATATTATTGTTGATATAGCTGGATTTACATCTGCAATCTTACTTTTTTTTTCTATATGTGTCATTTTTTTTCTTCTATTCCTCCTAACTGCTTTCTCGTGAATAAAGTGAATATTTTCTTATACAACATTTTAACTTCTTTAATGATTTTTAACTACATTTCTTGGATTATTTTCTTAGTGTCTGGTCTAGAGTTTACAATAGACATCTTAATCCATCCAAGTCTATTAAGTTAATTCTAGTGAAATATAGAATTTTTACTCTTTATATAGCTTTAGTGCTTCCTCTTCATTTTTGTGCTTTTGTGTTATTATTGTCAAATATATTACATTTCTATATGTTATATGCCCAGCAGTATAATTATACAATATATATTGCTTTATACAGTTCCTTTTTAAATCTGTTAAGAGAAGAAATGAGAAATATGGAATTATACTTTTCAAATTGCTTATAAAATTATATTTACTGGTATTCTTTAATTTTTTGTGTGTAACTTTGAATACTGTCTGATGTCACTCGCATTCAGCCTGAAGAATGTCCTTTCTTATAAGGTAGACCTGATAGCAACAAATTTTCTCAGTCTTATTTATCAGGAAATGTCTTTGTTTTGCCTTCATTTTTGAAGGATACTTTTGCTCTATATAATATCTTTAACCTTCATTGTTTCTGAGGAGAAATCAACTGTTAATCTTACTGGAGTTCTCTTGTAGGTAGTTTTGTAGTTAGTTTTGTTCTGTTCTGTTCAAGGTTTTCTCTTTGTCTCTTATTAGACATGCCATTGGTACACTTCATGGTGTCCTACATTTCTCTATAAGGCTCAGCTCATTTTTCTTCATTCATTTTTCCTCCCTTGTCTTCAGATTTCATAATCTCTATTGATCTGTCTTTAAATTTGCTGATACTTTCTTCTGTCAACTGAAATCTAATTTTAAATGTCCCTAGTGAATTTTTCATTTCATTTTTTTTTTTTTTACTTTTCAGGTCCAGAATTTCAACTTTATATCCCTTTATTGATATTCCCTATTGATATGATATTGTCATCATCCTTTCCTCTATTCTTTCATCAAGGTTTGCTTTAGTTCTTTGAACAATAACTACTTTTGAAGTCTGTCTGGTAAGCCCAACATCCAGGTCCCCTTAAAGACAATTTCTGTTATCTGCTCTTTTTCTCTTTACATTCCTCTGTCTTAGATGTCTCTTAAGTATTTGTGGAAACCAGACATTTTAGATAATTTATTTTAGCCATTCTGGTTATGATCACTCCCCCACTCCCACCCTCCACTCAGGACTTGTGGGTGTTATTTGCTTATGTTTCTTGACTTAGATGGACTGGTTCAGTGAAATCCCACCAAGTGCGTAGCCTCTAACGTCAACCCTTGGAGGGTGTAGCTCTGGTCACGTGCACAATGTTCCTGACTCCACCTATCCAGGCCCCTGGGATAACAGTAGTGTAGCAGGGCATTTTGGTTTGTTTGTTTTTGTTACTGTCTCTTTCACTTATCTCCCTGTTAAGCTTCTGGCTGGACTGCCCTATTGGAATCACACCCAGCTGTCAGCCTTCACCAATTGCCACCCGCCCGGTTGCTCTACTGTTTCCAACAGGGCCCTTGGGTATAAATTGCTCCACAGTCTGATCCACTCAAATTCAGGCTCCTTTGTAGTGGTTGCCTTGGAAGCCAATCTCTGTGGCTTGTCTGAATCCCAGGAGGGTTCTTTTCGGTTATCTCTTTCTCTGGTTCTCCCTGTAAACTTCTAGCAGGTCCAGCTGGCCCACTGTATCTCTTGTTGCTATTACGGAGCTACCAGCCTCCTCTTGAATGTTCATTGATTGCTTTCAAGCTTTAAATTTCTCACACTCTGTTCCAAATAAAGTCAGTTCCTTTAGGAAGAGCTACAGAACTCTGTTCTTACAGCCTGCCTCCCCACCTAGGCAGAATCTCTGGACCACCACTCTAGAGCTGGGTGGGGTGTGGGGGAAGAGGTAGGGAATAGCAGCCCGATTCTCTCAGTGACAGGCCTGCTCTATGGGTGGGGTGCTGGGTGAGGATGGTAGCCACTGTTTTGGAAGGCCTCTCCTGGCATGGCAATTTCACCCGATGTATGAGCTGGGCTGGTGGTGATTAGGACCCGGTATTCTTGGCCTCAGCTAGAGCTTCCACCCTGTAAGAGGGCCGTGGGTAGCAGAAAGCAGCCCCAGGCTTCCCAGCCATGCTTGCGTGGAATAAAGCTTCTGCAACTCAGATTTGGGAAAAATGAGAAATGCAGTGGCCTGCCCTTCCTGAGGACAAACCATACCCTAGAGTAGGAGCTAGGAGGAAGAGAAAGCCCTATGTTCTTGTCCACATCTGTCCAAAGAACAGCTCTGTCTCTGAGCCGGGGTTCAAAGAGGGAGCAGGTCATGTCTCGAAAGCCACAATGTTGCTGTTCTTACTGAGATTGGGTAGATTTTCCTGAATAACTCTTTCTCCATTTCATGTATGCATACAGAACAATTTCCAGAGACTTTAAGTGGTTGGGGTTTTTAAAATAATTTTCACCAGTTATGTTTGTATCACTGGGGAAAGGATCCACAGAGCTCCTCATACTGCCATCCCTGAGGTGCGTCCCCTAACCCCATGTGATTTGCACTGAAAAAAAGAATCATGTAGGGAACAGCTGGCTCCATTTACCAGTACTGTTTACTTCACTGTAGCCATATTTTCTAAATTAAAAATAAGGGACATGTGCTCTGGCAAGGGCTTTGTACTGCTTCCAGGTACGAGAGTCAATATGGGCAGTAAGTGTTGGAAATACTAGAATTTACTATTCATTTAGATGGTTTCTGGAGACAACAGATCAGAATATTTGAAAGCGGGTTGCCCCAGAAAACTTGGAAATGTATAGTGGCTAAAACTCTGGTTCTCCTAAAAAGTCATAAGGGATTCCTGGCTGATACAAGGTCTTCTTTTAAAGGCGACAGTTCTAAGCTGTGTCGTCCCATCAACCAGCTTGATTTGTGTTTGGTGCTTCTCCAGAGACAATAAATTAATTCTAATAGGAATTCAACATGGGGAGACAGGGCCCTAAACAAAAAAACACCAGCAGCCAAGACTGAGTGTTGCCACGTCAAACCCATCCTCCAAGGCTAGAAATGGGCTGCTTTGTTTTAGCTCTAAATCAGTCATCACATTTAGAATCTAGGGGGTTTACACTCCTGCACCACTTGGGAATTTCTCAGGTAAAGCCTAGGTCTATGGATGTAGGCAAGGGGAACATAGCCTGGCAAAGTTGGGGGGAGTTGATAGGGCTGTCTCTAAGACTTCATTCCCAAATGTTCTTAAAACCAGACTGGGAAGTCACCAAGGAAATCTGGTTTTGAAATGATAGACAGCCCCAATCCCCTCAGCCATCAGGATAACACACCCTCCCTGGAAATATGCATCTGTCTAATTGCTCAAGATTGTGTACAAACTGAATATTCATGATCTTCATGTTGACACAAAGGCTATATTTTTAAATGCCACTACCCACTATTTAAAATCCTTTTTCTGTCCTTAAAAAGACTCAGAGTTTATTGGAGCCACTATTTGAGACACCTGGCTGGCTGGGGATTGCACAGACGACGAGCCCCAGGTCTCCAAATTGGGGAAAGGGATAGAACATACTGGGGTCAGAGTTCAGCGTAATGTGTTTATTATCTGTAGATTGAATAAATATGTCTTACTCCTATATGTGTGTGACTATTTGTCAAATGGTTTGTTTAATAAGTTAAAAATCCATTTAAAGGCATTACTGAATTTCTGCCTCTCTGCATCTCATGTGGTTTCCACTGGTGACACCATGCTGACCATACCATGCACCTGGCTGGCTCTCAGTTTCAGGATCAGCAAAGCAAAGGGAGGCAGGCATACTGATCCTGTGAGCCAACATTAAGCCCACGTGGCTGGGGAGTGGAGAGGAAGAGGGAGGACAAGCTATACGCTTACAGTCCCAGATACTCTGGGTAGCCTCAGGCAACATCACACCAGGGAGTGGCAGCACCCGAATTGGAGCCCAATTTATCTGACTCTAAACTCAAAACCTCATCTGAGCTGGCGGAGATGAGGCTGCTGTGTAGCAGAAAGGCACGTTTGGAACCAGAACCCAGAGCCCCGTTTCAGAGCTTCCATAAGCTTCCAGAATTGTGCTCCTGTTCTCTCAAACTGACAAAAAACCAAAAGGCCTCCACTCCCATGGCAAAGAGAAAGAGATAAGGAATTTGGGAAGCTTTTCTGCCCCAGGGAAGAATCAGCCTCAATGACAGTTTGGTATTAACTAGCTCAGCCATGCAGGGAGGCATAATTAGTTTCCCAGCCCAGAGTTTCATTCCACTGGTCCCCCACACCCCAAGGGCTACACAATCTGTTTGAAATGAAAAGAAAAATAAAATCACTGCTCTCCTCGGCTGACCCGTCAGGCTATTGCTCCTGGCCGTGGGCAAAAGGTGAGGCGGCCATCTGTCTGCTGAGGTGAAAAAGAATGAAATAGTCATTTTTAAATGACATTTTCAATTTTTCCCCTATGTCTACTATGCCCTCTTCTACCCCTACTGTTTAAATGATTCTTTTCAAATTGAAAATATCAGGGAATAATAGGAAAAGAAAAATCACAGTAATCTGAGGCTCTTGTTAACGGGCTGCTCCGTCCCACTGGGCCGAGTCGGAGAACCTTCTTCCGGGGCCCACTTCCTGGGCCTGCTGACGGGAGCGGGTGGGAGAAGCCATACTGGGCCACCGTGAAGGGCGCACAGATCCAAACCCAAACCAACACCCCTGAGTGGGTGATTCCCCAGAGGGCCACCAGAGACTAGTGGGGTTCAGCCTGTCCAATTTCTCACTCCACTCCCGTGCTATCTTCAGCCCTTGATGCCCAAGGAATTTCAACAAAGCAGGTAAGGGAAAAAAAAACCCTCTCCTGAGTTCCGAACAGCCCTGAGAATCCTCCCTCCTCTCAGCAGACAGTTCTTGCCCCCTCCCTCCTGAGTGGGGGGAGAGATGGTCCCAATTTACCACGGCCACCCTAAAGACACCTCACGATGATGGGATCCATTCTGGGGTTCTCAGAAGCCCCAGTGCAGACAGGAGGCCAAGCCACTGCCACATGGGCTGGGAAGCCAAAGACCACCCTTCCCTTTAGCTCCTGGGGCCCTGAGGAACTCTCGATCCTTCTCTGGAAATTCAGCTATGCTTTCTCCTTCCTGGTGACTCTCTGGGTATCCATTTAAATGACCTCGACTCTGTCCTTCCTTTTGAAGCAGAGCCTCCCTGTTCAGCTGCATCTTTTCTGGCATTATTCTCTGCTTTTGGTGCAGGTTTATTTTTCCCCTTCTACACCCAGAAGATTGCTTTCATTTGAAAGTGACCACAAGTGACAGCTTTATTAAAATAAAGATATCGAGGGTCCCCTGAAGGCTTCAAGCTCCTCTCACCAGCTGATTCCTGGGGGATCTCAGTGCAGGAAAGCACATTCTACACACACACACACACACACACACACACACACACACACTTTCTCCACTGAGCTGCTGCTTCCCTTTGATTAAAGCTTGAGACAGCAGTGTGTGCTATGAGGTGCCTTGAAAGAGACCCCAGAAGTGTGTGTTTTTCTGTCCCTGACCCAGAAGGAGGACAGAGCCTGAGACCACCTCGTGCGAGCCTCCCCCAAGCGTGGAGGGATGAGAATCAGGTCTTCAGTCCCCTGGCCTCCCTTCCAGACAGCTTTGAAGCCAGACACCTGGTTATAAACGTTCTTACTAAGTAAGTGGTTTTAGGAAGGCTTGTTTATTTATCCATTCAGTCACTCAACAAATTCCTGCTTAGGCCCAACTACGTGGCTGCCACTGGATCAAACAGGAGAATGGAAAAATTAGGACCCTGCCTCCACCCTCAAGGAACCCACAGTGTAATGGGAAAAGCAGATTAATAGTTACAATACAGTACAACTTTTTCATCTAGAAAGTGGGGCTAATGATCTCATGGGCCTATTTTCAGGCTTATATAAAATGAAGTGAACTAAACTGTGCCAAACATCTACTCAGTGCCCGATAAATGTCAATTTTCTCTCATTTCCTCTCCTCGGTGTAAAATCTCTGCCCCTCTTCCATGGAGACCACTGCTGGGATCTGCAAAGCTGGGAAGAAGCCTGCTCCCAACATAGAGGCTGCATCTCCAGGAGCTGGCACGCACTGCTTGGAACCGAAGTCAGGTCCTGCTAACAGCTATGTCCTCAATTCTGAAGATGATCCTAGGAAGTTGAGTGCAAGCCCCAGGGACCCAGACAGGCCAGAGAAAGAGAACTAAGGGCTCCCCACAGACCCCAGCTAAGGAAATCTACCCATCCCCTTGTCCCTTAAGCATCCCTTAAGCATTCATCTGAGAATATATAACCAAAGATTTACTTCCCCACTGCAGAAGTTTCTTCTGAGGTTGAAGGAAGTAAGAGAGTAGAGGGAAGCTTTCTAGACTTGAGTCAGACCTCTAGATCCCTACCCCAAAGCCTCCAGGTCCCAGGGGAAAACTGCCAGGGCCATCACCACGTGGCACCGGGCCTTGGATCTCTCAGCTAACAGGCTGAGGGTGTGGTTACTGATGTTACTCCCAGGCTCTAGCATGCTCCAATTCTAAGTAAAGATCCTTCTAGATCTTTATGAGACTAGAGCTTTCACAATTAAGATACTTTAGAAAGCTCATCTTTCTTTGCTAATATATGAGCCAAGAGGGAAGGACTGCATTGAGTTGCACAACAATACTGCACATTACTAATATGGACCAGGGTGAAATAAGACATTTAATTTTCAATTTACAAAAATCAAGTCAACTTTCTGTACTTCCAAAGTAATTACAAACTCAAAAATACCTATGCCTATTTTGCCTTAAAAAAAATTGCCTGTTGTTGAAAAACATTAAAAATTCAACATTGTACAGTTTTAGTTAAATAAAATAATGATTTTCCTTGTTTTGTTAACATAATTATCTGTCTATAAGTGACCAAAATAAGCCCTGCTCATCAAGAAACAGCAATTGCCCAGGAGGTTTCACAGTGATTTTCCACAATTCTCTCTAGTAAGAAAGCAAAAAACATCTCTCCGTTTTCTGCTGTCACTACAAAGGAATCTTTTTCGCGAGAACTTTAAATAGATAAGTACTAAAAGAAAAAAAAAGATGTAGAGTGTATCTTCCCAATGTGAAACTACATCTATGTCTGGGTTGTAAAGAATGTATATTAAAATTATACCATTCCACAAAATGCACATTTTGTAGAGGGGGAAGAAAGAAAAGATTAAATTGAGTCTTCTTGACAATTGTCTTAAATCACACCTTCCTGCCTGCAATTGAAATTATAAGTCACGTTGCTTTGAGTTAAATCAAATTCACCCTGGCAGGAAGATAGGCTGCTATGGCTCCAAATCCTGTCAGGAGGTAGAAACACAAGACAACCCAAGTCTCTCCTCCAGGAGACTCTCCTTCTGCCACTGGGGAGAGTCCTTCCCCACCCATCCATCACTGGGGACATGAGACTCTGGCCAGGTAACGGGCACCTTGCATCATTCTCCCACCAGCCAAGCTTCCTATAAGCACAGCACATTCCTGACATG
The DNA here is from genome assembly GCF_902655055.1 of Lutra lutra. NCBI lineage: Eukaryota > Metazoa > Chordata > Mammalia > Carnivora > Mustelidae > Lutra > Lutra lutra. The sequence continues at coordinate 66,815,958 of NC_062287.1, forward strand.
GTCTGCTGCCCGCTGCCATGCCGAGTGGGTTTTACAAAGCAAATCTTTCTCTACAAACAGGGGCAGGTCCCCAGGCTGGCAGGCTTAGAATTTCGGAGCAGGAGGCGAGTCAGACTGAGACACTTGTGCATTAGCATTAGTTTGGGCTCCCCTCTAAGCTCACTTCTGACCTTCTTGGGCTGGATAGAACTGGGAAAGCCTTAGCACGCACATCATGTCTAATGGCACTGAAACGGGCCTCAGATCTGCTCTTCTAGGCGTTTCGAGCAGAGAATATATTTCGAGCAGAGAATATATATATATATATGAAGTCCAAGAAGGGAAGATAGTAGAAATGAATGACAGAGGGAAGGGAGGGAGCCTAAAGGAAAAAATGTGCTTCCTGCCCCCCATTCCTACCCTAGACACAGGCAGGGTGGGGGCGCTTTTCTGCCTGGCATCTCATTTCATCACCACAATAATCCCACAGTGTTAAAGGAGCAATGACTGTCTTTTCTATAGCTGGGGAAATTGAGGCACAGGACAGTGAAGAGCCTTTTCCAAGGTCACCCAACCTGTACAGGGCAGTGCTGATTCCAGCCACTGACTGCCTGCACTTTTTCCCACACTAGATGAGAGGCTCAGGTAACTGTTGGTTTTACTTATATCTGAGCTTACTCTCTCCAAATCTTCCCTATTCCACTCCTCTAAATCCTCCTCATTCTTCCAGGATGTGTCATAAGTCCCAATTCCTTGAGGAAGTCCATTCTGACAATGCCCTCTTCTTGCATTGTCTTCTTGGCTTGATTATGAACTTCTTAAAGGAAAGAACCATGACCTGTATATTTTGTCGTCTCCCGACATGCCTGCACAGAGTCAAGCCCATGAGAAGTGCTCAGGAAATAGACACAAAACAGTCTGGATTGATGCCTTTCAAAGCTGGGCTCCTTGGCTCACCCCAGCCAAGGGTTCCCCATTCCTCCCACAGTGGCCTCCAAGGCCTACACAACCTGCTCCTCAACCAGCCCCTCTCTGGCCTCATCCCCCACCCTTTCTCACATAATCACTCTACTCTGGCCACACTAGCTACCTTACTGTTCTTCTAACACACTGAGCACACTGCTACCCCAGGGCCTTTGCACTGGCCATTCCCTCCACCTAGAAAGCTCTCCCCCAGACAGAGTTCACACCTAACTTTCTCCAAGTCTTTCCTGATAGGAGAGCTCCAGACCATCTTGTTTAATTGGGACTCTTCATATTTTTGTCTTTGTTCCACTGAAATATCCTCACTAGGTGCTCAATAAGTGCTAGCTGGATGAAGGAACAGAAGGTTCTGAGTATGTGACCAATAGAAAGCAGGAGTACATCCCAGGTCCCTGTCAAATTCCAAGCCACACTGGGGAAAAACAGGAACGTGGAAGCAGGTCTGCAGTTTCTCCCAACCATCTCACGCCCACCCCCACCACCCCACCAGGGCCCAATAAATAATTCCAGCAGTGGTGTCTACCTCTTATATCTGCCCACAGAGCTAGGGACCCATCATTGCATATACATTACCTGAATATCCCATGTCTTCCATTAAATGGGAAGTTTCTGGCAAACCTGAACATGTCTGCTATTTCTTTTGTATGCTCCCTTCCATGGTCCCCAACCTGACTCCATGCCCTGAGCCTGGAGGAGCCTCAAAACCCTTAGGTCTGAGTGAGTGGAGGACTTGGTCTTATTCACACTAAGTCCCCTCCTGAAGAAAGCTATACCGATGGCTTCTGGAGCCATGCACAGAGCCTCTCTCAGCTTTCCTGAGCTCTCCATCCCAGACAGCTCCTGCCACAGGCATCCTTCTGTGTCTCCAGGGAAGTATACTAGCAAAACAGTCACTTGGTAACCCATCTCATGGCCTTGCTTCTCTCAGGAATCCTTCCAATCTCATCTGCAACCTTTCTGCTGAAAGTAAGAGATAAGCCTGTTTTCCCTCCATCAGGATCACTGGAGCAGGAAAACAAGAGGAACACTGGCCCCTTACGAAGGGGGCTTCACAGAGAAAATAGGGTTTTATCTCATAGTAACTGCATGATCTTGGACAGAGAACTATAGTTGCTGAGCTTTAATTTCCTCCTCTGCAGAACATGCGGGTAACAATATCCCACAAGGTTGCTTACAAGGTTAAAACGAGGTAGCATGAGTGATGCATTTAGCACCTAATAGATGCTCAACAAACATTAATTCTCTTCCTCTTCCCAGCTCTTCTCCAGATAAGTGCAGGCCTATTTCTTCCTCACTGATTCCTTTTTCCAATTTTTCAATCACTGATAAAAGTCTTTTTATCCACTTTCCACTGGATTTCCCTGCTAACATAAATCTCCACAGTCTAGTAAAATATTTTTTTAAAGCCTGGCCCAATTACAGACTTGAAGGGTCTACCTCATAATCCCAACATGTTATACTTTCCTCCAAACGGTCTTTTAGAAAATAAAACAAATCAGAGGATTTGCTGAGATTTAGATGTGAAAGAAACCATAAAAGTTAAAAGACTCACTTTTCCAAGCCCTTGAACTGAGAGGCAGGTGTAAAGCTCTCCCACACCCCTCCCATTCCTCCGTGGCCCCTTCTGTCTCATCAGGGAAATATTACGATGATTAGTTAGACACACCCTACCCCGTTTGTCAGGATCCTTTGAGGCAGAAACCACATAAACACCAAGAATCATAACTACAATAAAAAGAAACCAGAAAACCCCTCTACTCTGGGACCCTAACCAAGGCAGAGCTAAATAAATCTGTAGCAGAATATCAAGAAGGATCTTCCACATGGATAATAGAAAATGTCACCAGCATAAATAGGAAGAGAGATTAGTTCAATAAAGGAATAAAGTCACATTTGTGGGTCTCAAGTAAGATTTTTGCTTACTTTTAACTTCTCAGCATATAACTCACAAGGTTATTAATACAGACTCCTACTGTTTTGGGCAAATAAACAGCAGCTGATGTTTTGTGCCCAAACCACTTTATTAGAGCTTTCCTTTACAGCAATTGTTTTTTCCTTATCCTGAGAGGCTCAGACAGCTAAAAAACAGAGTGCCAAGGCAGGAGGAATAATAAAGGAGAGAGGAAGCAGCCTGTGTGGGCAGAGAGAATGGGGCAGGGGCTGCTGGGACCCTCAGTGTCCTCTTTACAACACTTGGACAAAGTCAACATTCAAGAGTAGAAAGCAGAAGACCCGGATAGAGTGTAGTCAGAAGGGCTGTTTTTGACTTGATGCAAAGAGTTGCCATTGAACATAATTTACCAGCGTGAGAAGATAAAGATAACCAACCATCTGGGTTTGCCCAGGCTGGAGGCGCCTGGACCCAGGAATTACAGTTTTAAAACATGGGAAATCCTGGGCAAATGGAATAAGAAGACACATGACCATGCCAGTGAATGGGAAAGCACCCAGCACAGCACCTAGCACACGGTAAGTGCTCCCAAGTCCCAAGAATAACTGGAACGAGCTCTAGCTTGCAAATAGCATGCTCTGCTTCTCTCACAGGATGGTTCCTGGGGCCTTAGATAATCCTAGCAGATCCACAATGATCCAAGAGAAAGGGCCCTCCATGGCCTCTGGAGCCTGACTGCACTCACCTACATAACAACAAACCAAGCTCCCGCCCCCCACCAGTTTTCCACTTGACCTGATGAGGCCTCTGAGCTTACACCTGAACACAGCTTTCAGTAGAATGATCTCCTGGTCCTCTCTGTGTAATTTTCACCTTTTTCTTTTCTTCTGTAGAGGATATATATACTAGACACAGTTTCCCTTCTTGTCTCCACCACTATTAGCTGTGTGACCTTGGGCAAACTCTATGTCTTTTTTTTTTTTTTTTTTTAAAGATTTTATTTTATTTGACAGAGAGAGATCACAAGCAGGCAGAGAGGCAGGCAGAGAGAGAGGGAGGGAAGCAGGCTCCCTGCTGAGCAGAGAGCCCGATGCGGGACTCGATCCCAGGACCCTGAGATCATGACCTGAGCCGAAGGCAGCGGCTTAACCCACTGAGCCACCCAGGCGCCCGGGCAAACTCTATGTCTTAAGTCTCCATGCATCAATGTTCTCACCTCTGAAACTCTCTGTCCATGTTGTGGAAATAAAAAGCAATCATGTAAAAGAAAAAAAAAATTATGGCTAGCATCTAGTCCAGTGCCTGACACACAGGAGAACTCTTCCTCTGTGCCTCCTGATACAATCAATCTTCAATACTTTGTGTGCTTGTTGCTCTTAAAATAAACCAAGGATTTGGCTAAGTTTCTTATTTGTCACTTCTGGAGCTTCAAATCCTTTCTTACTCTTATATTCATTGGCTCAAGCAATTTTGGAACTGTCCTCCTGAGTCCCAGATGCCATTAACATGACATTTATTAGCCCAGGTTTCAGATCATTCCTATCCAGATCCCTGAATTATGTACCCATTCCTCTGGGATCTCAATGGCCTTTAAATGGCCTCTCCCAGGGGACAGAGATGGACGGGTAAGGCAAACAAGTTGCCACTGCTGCTTGAAATGCAATACCCAACAATCTTAAACAGGGGGCTCTACCTCTGTCTTAAACTCTGGACCATGGTGGAGTGCAGCCATTCATTCCAAAGGGTTGGCTCTAGGTCTCTTCTTCAGGCGTCATTTTTGATTGCTCTCATCCATACCAAGGAGCGGGGTGTCGCTGACACTTCTCTGGATCTTCCCAAACATGGTACTTTTGTGAACTCTTGAAGGGAAGTAGTAACAAAATGTAGCCCAGAGGACCATTGTCTGTTGGTTCTAATGCCGTTTCAGCAGTGACATCATACAGGAAACCTGTCACGGTCTCATGAGGCTGGATACTTAGGGCTTTCAGAAAAGTTCCCAAAAGCAAACCTTCACAAAACTGACACTGAACGTTGGACAGTGAAAGAGCTACATTCGAACCTCGTACCCACTGGGATGATTCGTCCTAGCAAATACAGTTGAATCCCTAATCGTGTAGCCAGAAAAAACTGCCAAAGCATTACTGTGCACATAATCAGGAATCGTCTTGCTTCAAGTTCCAGCTGGCTACACTCAGCTGGGTCCATAAAAAGTACACAGACCCACACATGAGATTCCAGAGGAGCAGTCGTTTCCAATCACCACCACGACAAATTTTATATCAGAACAGTTGTGCGGTAATTTGTTATTAACAATAATTTAAGTACCAAAACATATGACTGATTAGGTTTAACTAATACGTTGAAAGGATTTCAAGGTTATCACGTTGTCTTGCATACTAATATGCTTTGTGGAGTGGGAGAGAAAGGGGCAGAGTGAGAACGAATGCCCCGTGTTGGGACATGCTTCATCCTCGCCCTGCCCCGGGGCGTGCGCCCTGCATGTGGAGGCATGCATGTGAGGAAAGGGAAAACAGCAAGCACTTCTGTGCTCGCACACTGCAGTGTGGAGTGGAGCTAACTCTGACCCCAAAGGCAGAGCAAGATTTGATAAGTTGATGATCGTAGGCCCCATGGAATAATCCAATCGCTACCTAGTTCAAGAACCTTCAGCCCTAGAGAGACATGCAAGGCCAGCATTCATTTCATCTGGATCATAAGGAGCAGACCTAACCCACCCCATCTCTTGCTCTCTCCTGCAGTTGCCCATGTCACATTTATGGACTTCTGCCCCTCCGTCTTCACGCATAATCCTCTTTCTCCCAAAATCCCATCTTGCTCCCTTCTGGCTACATTCATCACGCATTTAGCCTGGTGCTTCCCCCAAAGAACCTTCTGTGTGACATCACCTCCAGCTAGACTGCCTTCCTATATGCTTCTCCACGGGGCAGCCATCTGTCCCAGACTCTTGGATAGAACCCAAGCAATGAAAAAGGACAACAATCTGAAAGAGACCCTCCAGCCCCCCAATCCAGGCAATAGCCCATTCAGCTGTCCAAATTAAGTGAAGTGAACTTCTACAGGATGGTAATGAAGATGGTCCAGCAACCCTGTACATGGCTCTGAATCCCATGAATACCTTTGGAAAAACACAGACCCGCCTAACCCAAGTGACCGAAGCTGACCTACAAGGCCTTCACAAACCAGAGAACCAGACTGTGGCTCAACAACATTTCATTCCGAATTCTCCTTGAGATTCTACATCAACCTACTTATCAAGGGCAAATAACAATTTATGTCAAGTGAGTGGGAAAAAATGTGGAATGCATTTACTTTACAGCCTACATACTTTTGGATAAAAATGAAAAGTCTTTGGCCATGGGAAAAAGTTGTATTCTTTGGCAAGGTTTTCCTATTCCACAAAGATGTGGTCTGGGGCTATTAATAAAGGTAATTGAACTCAACTTCTAAATCCTGCTTTTGCACTCTCTCAAAATATCAATCACTGTTACTAATATAATTTCACATGCCACAGTTCATTCCAAAGGACAAATAGCTTTACTGTTTAAATGACACCCTTTCCTCAAATAAACTCCAAGCATTCAGTAAACATCGTATCCTCCTCTTTACAATCCTGCCAAGCCAGGGATCAGATGAGAAGGACACCACCCAATTCTCGGTGACATCCAAAAGCTACAGGGGACAAGAAAAATTAGCTCCCAACACCCAGATCTAGGACATTTTCTGACTTTTAGGGACCACGTATGCTTTGTAATCACAGTGAGCAACCTGTTTTTACTGACCTAATGCACATTAATATGCACATAATATGCCTAACAAACTTTTAGGAAACGAAAAGCAGTTAATAATCCATTTCTCCCATTGTTGGGATGATCTTGACTCAGTGAAGTAAGATAATGGACTTGGAAATTAGTCATATAATGTAATACATTATTAATCATGGTATTCAGAAGGGTAAATAGATCTTATAAGAACACTACCCAGGAATTCAATTTCCTTTTAGATTTGTTTACTCTCGTGAATTCTTTATGCTACCATCATCCCTCACAAAAATGTAACAGTCTGATCTTTCTTTTTTTCCCAAAACAGTGATTTTCAACCTTTTTTTAGAAAAGAAGCAGAGCCTTTTAAAAAATATTTTATAGAATACCAAATATAAGACAGATGAAGGAGGAGATACACTAGCTGCAAGGAGGGGAGAGGGTGGATGTAGGAGGGGTCCAGGAGACTTCACTTGACCCTTTTATTTCTCAGGTCCCAGATCCAACCTTCTAGAAGCCTGGGGTTCCTGGGGCGAGAGTGTGAAAAACACTGCCCTAAGTCATCCATGTAAAGCAAAAACTATGTATATAATATAGAATACAGGCAGTATACATGTATATATTATATATATATATATATATATCTGTATGTGCACATATATAGATATATATTTAGTGATTTACATAAATAAAACATATATATAAAATACACAAACACTGATATCCCAAGGGAAAAACTGGCAGAAGACATGAATACATGGCAAAAACCAACACGGGTTAGGGAGGATACTAACTGTACAGTAATCAAAGGAGTACCGATGAAAAGAACACTTGCCAGTGATTACATTTGCCCAGAATAAGTTTAATGGTAACACCCAAGGCGGGACAGGCTCCGTGAAACTGGTACAGTAATACCTTGCTGGTGGCCACGTGGAAAGATTTTGAAAAAAATCTTTCATCAAAATGTCCATATTCTTTGAGTCAGTAGTAATCCCACTTCTAGAAACAGATACTTAAAAATAGTTCAAAAGAAGAAAAGCGAGGTGAAGATGTTTATTTCTGCGTTAATTATATTAGAAAAGCCAATGTTCAATAATGGGGAAGTGGCTAAATCAATAATCGATGATGGAATATTAGGCAGTCATTAAAAATATAGTACAAGTTCTCTTTAAAAACCATCCACTTAGTTACCTCTCCAGAGGAAGCACACCTTCAATCCCCCTTCTAGAAAACAAGCCCTGAGATGCCTTTGTCCTTCTGCAGCAGCTTTTCTCTCCTACCACACCCCAACTCACATCTCCAGCTAACAAGTGAGTTGTATGCGTACCAACAGTCCGCTGAGTTTGTTCCCAAATGTGTTTATACTTTTGGTACTTGTCACTGTAACAGCATAATTTAATTGCATATTCTGTAAACCAATGGAATATGACTGCTAGAAAATGAGAGTTGTTGTTTCGAAGAAAATTCATTTCGCTGCTTTGGAAAGACTTTGTAAAGCTAGTCACTTACATAGCAGTCCGACTGCATATGAGTAAAATCACTGCAAAGGAAAAGACAAAAGTCATAAAGATTTAGGCTACTAACATGGAGATTGCTTCATAAGCATCTTTAAGTTCTTAGTGAATTTTAAAGAAAACAGAACTAGGAATCAGTCTCTGTAAGCAGGACATTGTGGGCGTGGTTTATGCAAGGAAGATGAAGATCAGAAAGGCAGCTGGCCCGCCCAGCCCAAAGACAAAGCCTTGGCCTTAACATCAAAAGGTTGGCAAGTGAATGTACAACACATTCAAAAACAATATGAAAATAAAATATTTAATACACGTGTGCAATATTTTGTTTCATTCTCCTCTTTGCCGGGTTTTTCCGTTAACTAACTTAAACCCCAATTGTATTGAATAAGAGGCATTCTTTTGTCCTTTAAAAGCAAGTCTACATGACAGGGTCCAGGAGTGTCTTGATTCACCCCTATACCCAACATCACCTCCCCGGTGTGCTACCTGGTACTTATTAGGTCTCCAATAAATAAAAACTGAATCAATAAACTATGTAGCAAAGAGGAACAAAAGGCTTGTAACAAGAAGCAAGCTGAAAAAAAGCAAAATATAAAATTACAGGCAAACCATGACTCCACCCTTGTTTTTAAATATGGAGGCAAATGGGCAAAGTTCGAAGGGAATGTTCCAAAATGCAAAACAGTTGGGTCAGAGTAGAATGCATTTAGAGGCAATTTTATACATCATTAAGCATTTTCTTCAATATTGGCACGTTCTTTACAGATTCAAAAAGGTACTAATCAAGAAAAGGAGAAAGCTGTTTTAGGTTCTACTGAACTTCCAAAATAAGAATCGCACCAACACTGCTGTCCCCCGTCAGTCTCGCCGACACATAGTCCTCCTTCAGCACACCCTCTGCCTCAACCACCTCCAGCAATCCATCCTTCTCCTCCAAAGAGCAAACCTGTACTAACACAGGTTTCGTGTCTCTAATCCAACAAGATGCTATTTTTGAAATCTGGAGCTATACACCCTCTCGTTTACCATAGATTTGGTTTAGAAAAAAAAATTCTCAAAACTGCAATTTACATTCCCAAGAGATTCCCAAACATCATCTAATTAAATCATTCAATCAGAAAACAAATTAAAATGAAATATCACTGCAACCCCCAAGAGGAAAATAAACTTTTCAGTCATGACTAGAACAGACCTCTAGGGTGATGCTCCAAAGCCTCTTCTAATTGCAAGTCCTATGGAACATTCTGCTGAACATTTTGTGACATTTGCAGTTTCCGGGACAACTTTCCTTTCAAAGCAAAGAGGAGCCTGAGCAAGGCTCCAAAGCAAAACATATTCCTTCGAGAATGGAGATGCTTTCATTAACAACTAGCTGGTGCACTGGGCACCCACACTGTGTACTTACTCTCCCAAGCGTTCATCCATCCAACACCTGCTCTGTAGGATGTGCCGGGAACTGTCCTGGGTACCCCACGGACCCTTCTTTAGTGAATGTAACCTCTGCCTCTTAGTATGAGATAAAATAAAACCTAGAGCTTCCTGAGTTTATCTATGGAAGAGTCTCAAAGTGGGAAGGCTAGGACTTGAACATTCCTTGGCCATCCTCCAAGCTCTCTCATTCTGACACCCACTCCCATCATCAAGTAACTCCAGGGGAGCACTGCTCACCCTGTGCTCTGCTGGCCCTCTAAGGAGACAGTATAGGACGTGGTGAAGAACACAGACTCCGAAGAAGCCACATAAGCTGGGTTTCAATGCCCAAACTGCCACGTACCGGTGATGTGACCCGAGATAAATCACATAATCTCCCCACCTGTAAAATAGAGTTAATATTACCCATCTCATAGGGTTGTGATGATTAAATTAGTCCATATACAGAAAGTACTTAGAATGGTACCAGACACATAATGGGTGCTATATAATTTTCAGTTGTTATCATTATCCCTTCCCCACTCCCCCAGCTCAGCAGACTAAACTGGGTTGCTCAAAAGGCTGAGGAAATGACAGTGGATACACACCAACAGTTCACATCACTAATTACAAGAGTCTGATTGTCCTTTCCCACCCTCTGCCTTCAGAGAGCTGCACTTGGCCAGTCCCAAACTTGCAGACCTCTTACTTAAATCAAGTAAATCCCTAAGTTTACTTAATTCCCTGCATCCTAGCTCTGGATGGCTCCAGCACCACTGGGACAGCTGTCACCGGTCATCACTACACCATCGCAACACAACCAACCAAGTAATCTCTGCCCTCTACCTGCCTCCTGTCTAGTCGTCCCCAAGTCACTGACCTTTCCCCACTGGTCTACCGGTTGTGGCTTCTGCCTTTCTGACCTGAGAATCTGGGCATTTCTGAATATCCATAGGAGTCCTAATACAGTCAGGGCACATATACAAGAGAACTGGACCAACCATGTCTTCAGAACCCTGTTCTGTCTTTGCTTCTTATTTCTCCCAATTTTTTCAGGTATATCTTTTAAAGTTCAGAACAATGCAGAGTTATAAGGTTTCTTGGGAACAAAATCACAAAGGCTCCTTTCAGCTTCAACACCGTACTCACTTTCATGTAGAGCCTTATAAATCATGTGACATGGTCCACATTCAACATGATAGGGGCTACTCTGTGATGAGCTCATGGGTTAACAATGTCTCCTCACTGCTTCCCAAAGTAGTACCTGGCTCACCTCCTCCCTGAGCAGACTGGAAAGCACAAGAGAACCATTTTTCCAGGAATATATACATATATATATACATATATATATGTATATATATATATACACATATATATATACACACACACACACAAATACATATATATATATATACATATGTATATGTACACACACAGACACACACATACAGAGAGAGAGAGAGAATCTGTGAATGAAAATCTCTCAAAATCTGTGGGCAAACTGGAAACGTCAAAGTAAGGTACAGCCTTGTGTCTCCCTGGGAACATTCTGAATCACCCTGGGGCAAACACTGTACTTCTATTGCTGATTAATTGTCAGTCCGGACCCATGGGATGGAAAAAGTAAGAAAGAGCAGCAACAGGAGCCATCAGATAGATAAATTGGTCTGCCAAGTCCAGTGCCAGTTTGAGAGGCAGAGGCAGGTATGAAGGAGAAGCTGCCTGGGGTCTCCTTTGCTAAAAAGTGCCCCCAAGCCCTGGGCTTGGTTTGAAGTCGTCAGTTAGAAAGCACAAGCCTTAAGTGCACCTCTCCGGCCCTCACGGGAACCTTCTCTGGGACATGTGGGGAAATATACCAACTGTGAACACAGCAGCTATCCCTACCTTGGCAGGGGCAGCAGGGGCAAAAGCAGATCCAGACACCCACGCTGTAAATGAAAGAGTGCTCCTGGGGGAGAAAGGTTTCCATTCAACTAGATATTTGCCCAGGTCTGCTGGGTAGTGGCCTGCCAGGTTTACAGGTGAACAAGGCTCCCTGCCTTTAAGTAGCTCACACGCCTGGGAGAGAGCAGGGGAAGCGGGGAGGTGAAGAAAAGAGAAGTGTTAACGTGTGAGGCGCGCGCGTGAGTGCACACCCAGCACCAGTGCCCCGCGGTATGGGGATCTCTCCATCGTCTGCCTCTGACAGCACATCAGACGGGGTCTCCTCGGGAGAGCTCCCGTACCTCACCCTCCCCTTGGCTCCAGCCCTGGTCTGGGTGGAGCACAACCACCTCGCGCAACCTTAGACTCCAGACCCACGCCAAGCTAGTCTGTCTGCTCCGCCCCAACAGCTCCCTGGGCCTGGGAGTGGAGCTACAGGAGGGAACGGCCTTCACCGGGCCCGCCGGGAAGGCACAGGCCAGGATGGGTTCTCTGGGTCCCGGGCGGATGCGCCACCGCCGTGGACAGAGCTCCAGGCTCCTTCCCCGAGTGGACACCTGCTCCTGGAGAGGGTCTTGGACCCGTTGGGTGTGGTGGGGGTGGGGACCGCTATAGGTGGACCGCACCCCCAGCCAGAGATTCCCCCTGCATTTCCAACCGCCTCCGGACCGCGCACAGCAGGGCTGGGTCTGGGTCTACGCAATCTTCCCAGCCCCGTCTTGTCCCGCAGCCTGTGGGTTCTAAATGCCAAAGACTGGGGCCGCGCAAGCCATCTCGCCCTGGGCCTTTACAGGGGCCAAATGAGCTCCACGGTCCGCGCCTGCTCTCTCCTGCACACACACAAACATTCACCTACACACACTCTGAGCCGGACCTCTGTGTGATGCCGAGAGCCGGCGAGCAACCAGCCCGGAGTCTCAGGCACATTTGGACACGTGCGCAGCGCGCCCCCACACCGCCAGTGAGCTGCACACACCCGCGCGTGGAGCCCCGCACACACACGTGTGCCCCGGAGAAGCGCACACCGCCGCGGACAGCGAGGGTCTCCCACGCAGGAGAGAGCGCACCCGCAGCCCCCGAAGCGTCTTCGGCCTCGGACCCCGCGGCCGCTGGCCCCACGCTCACCCACCCCAGCGCACCCCCGCCCCACCGGCCGCGCTGGGCACTCCCGGGCCTTGTGAGCCGCCCAAGTTTCCCGGGGCGCCGGTACCTTGGATATGCTGCTTGATGACATTCTCCAGGTGGTCCAACCGTTCAATAATCTTCAGGGTGTCCCCTTTGTCTTCCTCCAGCTTCTTGTCAGGCGCCGGCTCCTGCCCCCGCACATACACGCTGGCGATGTAGTTGGTGACCCAGCCCACGTAGAGCAGACATATGATGTTGGTCATGCCGCTCAGGATCACGCAAGTGGACACCAAAGTTTTGGTCTTCCTGGTGCACACCATTCTGGGCTCCCTCCTCCATATAGAGCTCCCGGGGGACCCTCCTAGCCGCGCGCCGGCACTCCACCGCGCGCACACCCCCCAGCCGGCCCCGGAAGGCTGGGCGCCCGAGCACCTGAGTCCCGAGGTCCTCCGCAGCTCGGGCTGCTCGCCGTGGAGCCGCCGTGCCCAAGTTTGGAGCTCCCGCCGCTGGCCACCCGGAGAGAGCTTGACAAAGGAAATGAGGTGGGTTTTTTTTTCCAAATTAAAAATCTCCGAGCCCTTCTGGGAGCGGTCACGGGTGGCCGGCAGCCGCACGCCCGGATACGAGCATCTGGGAAACTTTGCCACAGCCTGGGTCCGCGGCCGCGCCGTTTCCCATCGCCAGGCGCGGGTTGCCTAGGCGGTCGGACCGGCCCGCGCTGCTGGAAGGACGGCGGCAGCGGCGGCGGCGGCGGCGGCGGCGGTAGCGGCGGCGGGGAGAGCGGCGGAGCAGAGCGGCCCGGCCCCCTCCGAGCGACAAGCGCCGCCACCAATCGCGCTCCGGCTCGGGAGAGGGGCCGGTGCTGGGCGGCCGCGGACCAACGAGGAGGGCGTGGGGGGGCGGAGTCCGGCCCCGGGGCCCCACCTGCTGGCCGCCCCTGGCTCCCGCCCTCCAGGGACGCGCCTGAGCCTCCATCCGCGCCCGCGCTGGCTACCCCAGACCCGAGACTCCCCGGGAGGGCGCGCCGCCAAGCTCAGCCCCGAGGTCCGCAGATTCCGCCTCTAGGGAGTCCCAGCTCTGGCTCTTGCGTCGGCACCTCCGGTCTTCGCGGGGTCGCGCGGCTCAGCGCCCTTCAGCGGAGCTCTTCTCGCCCGGGTCCCACTGGCCAACTCCTCGTCCCCCTTTCTGGTTGCGGGGAAGCACAGAGGCCGGGGAAGCTTGGGCGGGATCGTCTGACTAGTCTTGCCCTTGGTCAGGCCCCGTGGGCATCCACTTCTTCCCTAGCCTCACTTCGACCTCTGCCTGTCCCAAGTCCTCCGTCTGTGGGACCCCTGAATGTCTCCAGACTTGGCAACTGTCAAAGGAGCTAACCCTCCCAGGAATCTCCCAGATTTTGGACACCACTAACAACACCAAACCCCTGGAAGAATTTTGCCCCATCTAGATTTTTTTTTTTTTTAAGTCTGCACAGCTCCCAGAACAAAACAGTGCCCTGTAACCCAGTTGTCATCCATGGGGACCAGTCTCATGTCAGTGCATAGGGGTAAATCCTGCACAGCAATGTCCCCGGGGTGGGGGGAGGGGACACAGAGGCTACAGAGGCTACAGAGGCACGGGGTGGAATTATGCTGTGAACTGTAAAGTCCCTATGCATGCTGTTTGTAATTGGTGTTAGAGAGTACAGAACTGTGACTGACAGCAAAGGGACATGGCTGGGCTCTAATGGCTGACACTATTTTATTTGTTATAAGAGCAAATATACTTCTTCATATTATCCCCTTCTACTGAAGTCACTTCTTTTCAGCATCTGAAGAGAAATCTTCTAAACAAAGACTCTTTAAAACACAGATTCATATCATTTTCCCCATCCGTGAGGACATTTCCTTGGTCTGAAGAGTCATGGAGGCAGCCCGCTGCATGGGCACCTTGTACCCCAGCACCCCAAAGGGCCAGGTTGCTACCTGGCCCCACAAAGGAGGGAGGGCACAAAACCAAAGAAGGGGTACTTTATGGCCATCAACCAGGAGCTGATCGACTAGTGCTTTGCTTACAAAACCCCCCAAAATATGCTGTGGCACCAACTGGAAGACTTCTCTTCACCCATAGCTGAAAACGAGTTTGGAAGAGAGTAGAGGAGGATAGTATGTATGTGTCCATATGTGTGACAGAGGAAGACACACACACACTCACTTTTTTCTGAAAAATAAAGGTAAAGAAATCTAGAACCAGGAGGGAATAAAACCTGCCTCTCCCTTTCTCCTCTGGATGTATAATCAGCTCCCAAATGAAGAGTCTGGACTTTCTCCCAGCTGGATGAATTTACAAGCACTGGCCTTGAGTACAGTTAATGGCAAGGGTCTAATTCTTCCTCTTGTCATGCACCCTGTCCCAGGAGAAGCCCTGGAAGTTCATCTCTTCCCAGGATCTTCCTGCACCACCCCAGGGCTAGACAGGGAGGGGGCAATACTCATTTTTCACATTCTTAACGGGAGGGGGAAAAAACCCAACTTTAAAAATAAGGTTTAAGGCAAAAACAAAGTGCATTGTGTGACCTTAAATTTTTGTTCTTATCCTCTTAGAGAATTTGTAACTGTGGAGGGGATGAATGCAACAAAAGAAGGCAGAATAGGTTCTCCTCTCTAAAAGGTCACTGGGGCAAGATGACCAGTTCAAAAAATATTCACTGGAGGGGCAGCCAGACTCCAGGACTCTCATCCCAGTTCCACCGCTTATTAGTTATGTGAGATTGGACAAATTCTAAAACATTGCTTGGGCTCAATGTCCCCATAGGTCAAATGTAAACGATACTTGCTGGGAGAGTGGTTATAAAGATTAGATGAGAGAATGCACCAGAAAGGGCTTTAATTAGTGCAAGACACCGTGGGTGTTCAGGATCAGGTGAGTTTCCTTCCCAGGATAGGGTCCTCCACCTTCCAGGCCAGAACTCAACTCCATGAACTCCAGCCTCCTGTTTAGCAATACAGTTGACCCTTGAACAATGTGTGGGTCCACTTACATGAAGATATTTTTAAATAAATAAAATACAGTACTGCAAATGTATTTTCTTTGTGATTTCCTTAATAACATTCTGTTTTCCTTAGCTTACTTTACTGCAAGAATATAGTACATAATGCCTGTAATACAGCCTGCATGTTCACGGACTGCTTATGTTACTGATAGGCTTTTGGTCGACAAACTATTAGTAATTCAGTCTGGGGGGAGTCAAAAGTTGTAACTGGATTTCAACTGCTCAGGGGGTCAGTGGCCTTACCTCTGCCACTCCCCTGCATTTTTCAAGGGTCAGCTGTACTTGGTTTTTCCACCGACCGGTATCAGCACTCTGTCCCCTGATGGAAGCCAACAGGAATTAAAGCTATAGACAGCGAGGTGCTCATCTTGCCCAGCAGGGTTCTGGCACATTGGCTTTCTATTCATAACAGCTGTCTTCACCATCAGTAGTGCAGTGATCTGCATTGGTTGATAGGAAGTTCAAAACGGAAAGCTGGTTTCAGAGATTGCTATCTGCCCCATACTTTCAAATTTCCACTTAAGACTGCCAACTCTTCAGTTATAAACAAGTGAATTACAAGGGAGCACAAAGACTTTACCCACAAAGGTTTTAGAGTCACAATGCCAGAAAAGAGCTCCCATGTACGCCCTCCTAAGAACAATACATGGGCCATATTTTTAGCCCTCAGTTCAATTACATTAAATCCAAGAAGTAATTATTGAACCCTTGAGGTTTTGTCTGCATGACCAGTTGCTCTGGGCCCTGCCTAGTTTACTCCAGACATGCAGATATAATCTGAGTCTCATAGTCTCAATATGGACCTCTTTTCTGAACCTGGAAAGCTGCTAAAAATTATCCATGAACTGGAAGGATGTTTCTGATTCTCAGGTTAGGTCATTTATCTAACTCGTAAGTGTTTCCCCACTTTTATTTTAAATAAATCCTGCCTTAGGGAATCATTGTGAACTTAATAAGATAATGGATGTGAGCAGACTAAGCAGAGACTCCAGGACAATGTATTTCTTTAAATTTATGCCTAGTGTTTGGACCTGGGGTCTCCTTCCATTCTTGCTGTAAGAGGAAAGTGAGTACCTTGAAGAATCTAAAAAAAAGGCTGGAGATCCTTGATAGGGTCTCTCTGGTACAGCCCCTGGATTTAAACCATCTTTTATATTGTATAAGCAGCTGCCCTCTTCATGTGATTTCAGGGGGAGCCAAAGTAGGACTTCTTATTGACAATATATAGCAACACTGTCACCCACCCACCCCCGCCCCACCAATTACTAAGCCTTCATTCAGAATATCTTTAATGCAAGGTCTGGAAAAGCCAATCATTATCGGAGTTTAACTACCAGTTGATTACATTCTAGTGGGGTATCATGACCTGGGGATTGAAAGGAACAGTGGACCAAACTTGGCCAATGGCAAGGAGTCCACTCATTGGAGAGAGATGTCAGTGGTCATCTATATCCACCAGATGGCAGCACCATGCAAAGCCTTGGGGCCAGAAATGCCAATAAGAATTTGGGGGCTACAAGGGGGAAATGGACCTTAAAGGTAGAATGCCTCAATCCTTCCTTCATCTGGCTGGATGGCAGGTGGGATTGGCAGGTCCCTAGGAAAAAGGGATTGCTGGGGCTTCCAGCAGTAATGGACGCAAAGTTCAGAGACAAAGGCTGTGGAGGAACAGTACATACAAGATTAGATTCTGCCAAGCCACAGGGCTGAGATGTCCCTGCTGGGGAAGGCACACTTCTAGGGGAGAAAAGGTGAACAAAGAGAAGAATGTTTGTTTAGAACCTACACCTGTGTCAGGTCTAGGGTTTTTCGTATGTTGTCTCCTTTTTCTTTTTTCCCCCATCCCCACCCACTTCATATATTGTCTCTTGAGCACAGACGAGGGAGCCAAACAGCTGGATTCATAGTCCACATCTGCCATTTACTAGCTGTATGATCTTCGTCAAGTTACTTAACCAGTCTGTGCCTCAGTTTCTTCATCTGAGGAAATGGGGAGAAAACGGTTATTGTGAGAATTAAATGAATTCGTGTCTATAAAGCACATTAAATGCACTATGTAAAAGTTAGCTCTCTAAGAGCTATTACTTCCTCTGAGCAACAAAGAATCTGAAAAGTAAAAGAAAGGAGAGAAGACCAGCCACCAGGGGGAAATTTCCTCAGAGCAAAGGGTCCTAGAAAGAGATGTTTAGCTCTTCTTTTTTTTACCTTATTGAAGAACCCAAAGCAAACCCTAGCTGAATTGCAGAGCAAATCCTGACAGGAATCCTGAAACTAGACCCATTTGACCATCTGTCCACTTATTCACCCGCTAAATACTTCTGAGTGCCTGCAGTTTGCTAGACCCAGGGTTAGGTACAGGTAATGCAGAGATGACTCACACATCTGCACCCCGGCCCTCAGGGAGATCACTGTTTAGTGGAGGAAGCTGATCAATGAGCCAGTATAATATAGTCTGAAAAGCTCTAATCTGACATATTACAGTAATATAAAAGAGAAAGCCACCAGCAGTTGATGAAGGTGCCAAATTCTGCCCCAACAAGTAGTTATGTCATTTCTGAATGGTTCCACTTCCATTCAATCACTAGACAGCTCTGCTGGATGGGAATTTGTTCATTAGACCTGGAGGGGAACATTTGCAAGATATTTAATGGACTAAGGATTAGCACACAGAATATATAAAGAACTCATATAAACCCATAAAATAAGCACAAATATCCAAGTGGAAAAATGGGCCAAAGATATGAGCAAGTAACTAACTAAAGAGAAAGTATAAACATCCAAAAAATATATGAAAGGATGCTTAAACTTGTTAAAATCAGGAAATGCAAAATAGATACCATATCTCACCTATCAGACTGACAAATTTAATGTGATAATTAACAAGTATTAGAGAGAATATAAGAAAAGTAAGTACTCTTATATCCTGCTGGTGAAATCATAGTTGGTACAATCACTTTGAAATGTAGTTTGGTAGCACAGAGCTAGAACAAACAACCCCAAAATTTGTATGGAGCCACAAAAGACCTCAAATAGCCAAAGCAATCTTGAAAAAGAAAAGCAAAGCTGAAGGCATCATAATTCCAGACTTCAAGTTATATTACAAAGCTGTAGTGATCAAGACAGTATGGTACTGGCACAAAAACAGACACATAGATCAATGGAACAGAATAAAAAACCTAGAAATAAACCCACAACTCTATGGTCAACTAATATTTCACAAAGGAGGAAAGAATATTCAATGGGAAAAAAGTCTCTTTAACAAAAGTGTTGGGAAAACTGGACAGCGACATGCAGAAGAATGAAACTAGACCCTCGATTACAGCATACACAAAAATGGATTCAAAAATGGATGAAAGACCTAAATGTGAGGCAGGAAACCACCAGAATCCTAGAGGAGGACACAGACAGTCACCTCTCTGATATCAGCTATAGCTACTTCTTTCTAGATATGTCTCCTGAGGCTAGGGAAACAAAACCAAAAATAAACTATTGGGACTGCATCAAGATCAAAAGCTTCTGCACAGCAAAGGAAACAATCAACAAAACTACAAGGCAACTTTTATGAAAGGGAGAAGATATTTGCAAATGATATATCTGATAAAGGGTTAGTATCCAAAATCTATAAAGAACTTAACAAACTCAATCCCCCGAAACGAAATAATCCAAATTAAAAATGTGCAGAAGACACGAATAGACATTTCTCCAAAGAAGGCATAAAGATGGCTATCAGACACAGGAAAAGATGAGCAACATCCCTCATCAGCAGGGAAATACAAACCAAAACTCCAGTACCAACTCACACCTGTCAGAATGGCTAAAATTAACAAGTCAGGAAACGACAGGTGTTGGCAAGGATGCAGAGAAAGGGGGACACTCTTACACTGTTGGTGGGAATGTAAGCTGGTGCAGCCACTCTGGAAAATAGAATGGAAGTTCCTCAAAAAGTTAAAAATAGAACAACCCTGTGATCCAGCAATTGCACGGCTAGGTATTTACCCAAAGGATACAAACATAGTAATTCGAAAGGATACATGCTCCCATATGTTTATAGAAGCATTATCAACAATAGCCAAGTTATGGAAAGAGCCCCAATGTCCAGTGGCCAACAAACAGATAAAGAAGATATGGAATATATGTAAATGAAAATAAAATGCACATACTCTATAACCTTGTACTTTAAGTATGGTCCATGGGCCAGTAACATGAGCTTCAGCTGTGTACTTCCTTTCAGGCCCATCCCACATCTACTGATTGAGAATCTGCATCTTAACAAAAATCCCTAGATGAGTCATATACCAATAAAATCTGAGATACAATACACATGAAACTGTTAACCACAGTCTTTCTTTGGGAAAAGAACCATAATTAAGGATAGTGGTCAACCTCTTACCAGGTTCATCTATAATATCTGGTTTTTACAATGAATATTTCTTAATGTAAGACTTCTGAAATTCAAATTATTATGTTTATAATTAATAATGATTCATTTGGTTGTGCTGAAATCTGCTCCACGTTGGTTGCTGCCCCACTTTATGGCCTGAGCTACACACACACACACACACACACACACACACACACACTTCTTAAAACACTCATGCTAGTTGTATTCCCTATTGAGAAAATAAAAGGAATCATCAAGGTACATAACCATATTCACTGTTTAGTGAGAGTAGGAATTTATCAACCTCCATCTCTTTCTTTTACACACTCAGAGGCATTTCTTAGTTTCGTGCATCTTACATAAATAACATTTTATAAAGTTGTGTACTAGTGGAGATATAATGAAAGATTTTGTAAAAGTTTCAACTCCCTATTTCTTTAAAAAAAATGCTCAGCAGGACATATGTTAATTAAGAAAGCAGTAGAACATAGTGGTTATACACATGTAATCAGACAAACTTGGGCTTGAACTCTGGGTCTGCCATTCACTAATTCTATGAATATGGGCAAGTTACTTAAGTTCTTCTATCTCAGTTTCCTCATCTATAAAACCTAGTATCTACTTCAGAGGGTTGCTGTGATGATTAAATGAAATAATATCTGTAATCTTGTTTTGCAGTCTGTGGTAAGCATTTAACAAATGTGAGTTTTAATAGTACTTAACACTTTTATTTAAATAATAAATCATTGCATTTCATTTCCAATCCATAATTATACATACGATATATCATAGATTCAGGAACATAACCCTTCTGTAGCCCAAGGACGAAGTATATATTTTTAATGTTTCCATCACTTAAAGGGATGAGTATCAGTATATAAGTAGAATCAAGGGGTACCTGGGTGGCTCAGTCAGTTAAGCAGCTGACTTTTGATTTTGGCTCAGGTCATGATCTCGGGGTCGTGGGATTGAGTACCACATCAGACTCCATGCTTATTGGAGAGCCTGCTTTAGGATTCTCTCTTTTCCTCTATCCCTCCTCCCACTGTGCATACGCGCTCTCTCTCTCTCTCAAATAAGTAAATCTTAAAAAAAAAAAAAGTAGAATCAAGTAGAACTACACAGAACAGTGATGTATCTTATACAAGAAACAATAAATGTTGGAGAGGAGGATAAAGGGGACCCTCTTACACTGTTGGTGGGAATGCAAGTTGGTGCAGTCACTTTGAAAAACAGTGTGGAGGTTCCTCAAAAGTTAAAAATAGAGCTACCTTATGACCCAGCAATTCCACTACTGGGAATTTATCCCAAAGATACAGATATACTGAAAAGAAGAGTCATATGCACCCCAATGTTCATAGCAGCAATGTCCACAATAGCCAAACTGTGGAAAGAGCCAAGATGCCCATCAACAGACAAATGGATAAAGAAGATATGGTCCGTATATACAATGGAGTATTATGCCTCCATCAGAAAGGATGAATACCCAAATTTGAATCAACAAGGATGGGACTGGAGGAGATTATGCTAAGTGAAATAAGTCCAACAGAGAAAGAAAATGATCATATGATTTCACTTATTTGTGGAACATAAGGAATAGCATGAAAGGCATTAGGAGAAGGAAGGGGAAAATGAAGCCGGGGGGTTGGGGGGGCGGTGATCAGGGTGGAAGACGAATGATGAGAGACTCCAGGAATCAAACTGAGGGTTTCAGAGGGAGGGGGTAAGGGGCTGGGTTAGCCCTGTGATGGGTATTAAGGAGGGCACGTATTGCATGGAGCACTGGGTGTTATACACAAACAATGAATCATGGAACTATATGGTGACTAACATAACATTAAAAAAATTATAAAAAAAAAAAAAAGAACAGTGATGTGTCCTGTTAGACCACCTATATCTCTAAGGTAGATAGGGACTGCTAGTACTTCCAATACATGGAACTACGTTCACACATATCTTGATCTTCACAGCAACCCCATAAGGTAAGTTATAATTATACCCATTTTATAGATGAGGAAACTGCATCTAAGGTCAAACATTAAAACATGGTAGAAGTTCTCTAATTCCAAGTCCAGGACTCTTATACCACAACCCTTCCATGTATCTCTTAAGGGTATCTATATTCAATGAAGGAATTCTGGCTAAGTAAGTCTCAAAATAAGAGACTTCTTGGAAGTATTTGCAACTGCAAAGAGGATTGCTGAAAACAGAAGCACTTTCAAACCCTAACTAGATATCTTCCCCAAGCCAAGGGGGGAAACCACTAAATTCCTCCTTTCTTTCTTTCTTTCTTTCTTTTTTTCTTTCTTTCTTTCTTTCTTTCTTTCTTTCTTTCTTTCTTTCTTTCTTTCTTTCTTTCTTTATTTCACAGACAGATATCACAAGTTGGTAGAGAGACGGGGGGACGTGGGGAAGCAGGCTCCCTGAAGAGCAGAGAGCCCAATGTGGGGCTCAATCCCAGGACCCCGGGATTGTGACCTGAGCCGAAGGGAGAGGCTTTAACCCATTGAGCCACCCAGGTGCCCCAAATTCCTCCTTTCTGAAAAGGAGAATCTGGTTGGAAAAGATGAAGAAGGGGAGTCACATTGATCGAACTCCTACTGAGAGGCAGAAGTAGAGCCACGGATTCCCCCATACCTGTGGAAGGTCCTACCCTGGAAAGTCTTGTGTGGGCTTCAGGAAGGTGGGAAGAAGAGGGAGTGGGATGGTGAAATGTCCATCTTCTTTAGGAAAATGCCTGGAGGTTACCCCAATACGGGCAGGATGGAAGGGGGTTGTAAGAAATCTCCTTTGGCTGCTTCACAGCATGGAGCCCTCCTTCTCAAAGCCTCAAAAGAAGAGCACGGGACCCATGTGAGGGACTGATGGTGTCAGCCAGGCATGAGGAGAAGCAAGCGACCTTTTGAGGATTGGTATATGGTGGTCTGGGGCATTATTGGCCCTTATGTAGGTTCTGCACTTTGCTGCCAGCCAGATGGTAAATAAAATATTCAACAGACACACCACCATCTCACTAGAGCGAGGTGACTGGCTTATTCAGAACAGAGTGATTTCTGCAGAAAGCACAAATTGCAAGTGGCAAGAAGCAGCTGGGAGACAGTCAACAATCTGCTTCCTATGACAGAGCCAGAGACCAGAGATGGGGACAGCTTGCATTTGCAGCAGGGCCACAGTCCCTCTTTAGAGCACTGTGGAATTTGTCATCAAAGAACTTCTATATACTTAGTTCCAAAACAAATGCAGATGCACAAAAGTATAAGTACTCGGATGATTCCAGATAAAATAGCCTCAGCAGGTGCCAATGGCTAGGCTGATGTGGCAGAATGTATTTACAGATAGCAGTATAATCACTCTCCTGACAGAGCACAAACCCAAATAGTGTCTAGGTATTTGGTAATGATTCTCCAGTGTGCCTGGGCTCCTTTATCCTTATCCAGGCATTTGCAAGCATGATGAGTGAGCTGACAGATCCCGTGTCCCCATGTAGTTTGACAGACATGGGAAACTCTTTGTCATCCCACCCGAATTTCATGGCAAGGTCTCCAACAACGGTTCAGTGGGTAGGCCCAGGATTTTTTTTTTTAATCATTTTTTTAAATTTATTTTCAGCATAACAGTATTGTTTTTGTACCACACCCAGTGCTCCATGCAATCCGTGCCCTCTCTAATACCTACCACCTGGTTCCCCCAACCTCCCACCCCCGCCCACCTCTTCAAACCCTTCAGATTGTTTTTCATAGGCCCAGGATTTTAAAGTTGTGCTTATTCATGAAGCCTATTTCTGTAAGCCTTAACAGATAACATCCCTATTCGTGATATTGCATTCTGAAACCAAAATATAACAGTGCAGATTCATTTATTTCCCAATAAATAATCAAAAAATCCCACTTCCCACTCACTCTTCAACATGATAATCATCTCCATGATAACTCTGGATAATGTTTCCGGTGATTACAATGTGGTTAAATCCAATGGAATTTCTCAGTCCTCATCTTACTAAACCTTTCAGCAGATTTTGATATTGCTAACTTTCTCTCCTTTCTTAAAACATGCAATTCCCTTACCTTCTAGGACAACACATGCTCCTGCATTTCCTTTAGCTTCATCCCATTGCCAACCTATCCTTTGTTACCTGGCCATTAAATGCTGTAACTCCTCAAGATTCCGTTCACGCCTCTCTCCTCTTCTTCCTCTGTTCTCTACAGCCCATGCCAATTTCATCTACACCCAAATCATCAATGACTCCCTATCGACAGATGATTCCAGACAGATCTCTCCTCCAAGTTCCAGACCAGCATATCCAATTGCCTGCCAACCTCCCTCTTAATGACTCAAAAGCATCCCAAGATCTAAATGGCAAAACTAGACTCATGAGCATCCCCTGCTGTCTGCCTTCCCCAATCTGGTCCTCTTTCAGCGTTCCCAATCACAGTGAAGGATAACCCTGATTCATAAACCAGAGAGCCAGAGATTATCTTTTACAATTCCCTCTCCTTTCCTCCTCATGCTGAATCCATGACCACCTGGTTTTATTTTTAACTAG
Source organism: Lutra lutra (assembly GCF_902655055.1). NCBI lineage: Eukaryota > Metazoa > Chordata > Mammalia > Carnivora > Mustelidae > Lutra > Lutra lutra. The sequence goes on from NC_062287.1 coordinate 66,840,512, forward strand.
TAATTATGTCACAAATCCTTCCATGTCTCTCCATGTCTTCTCCATGACCTTAACTAAACTGCCTTTATCTCTCTCCTACAAGGCAGAGATGGGTCTCTGAGTTTTACTCACAGTAATAGCCTCAAAGCCTATCATTGTACTACATAAATATTTAATAAATTAATGAATAGTATTTTTACTTAAATTATATATTATCTGATAGTGTCGGAGAACAATAAATCTGACATATAAGCATATCCAGATAATGGAAACTTGATTTGTTCTTTTATTTTGATCAGTTTGAATGAGAATCTTTCTAAAATATACAAACATGTATTTTTTTCTTTCAAAAAGATAAAATAAAACTTTCATTAGTCTCTAATAATGATTTTAGAGAGAGAACTCCAAATAAATGCCAATTTATTATAATTAATAAGGTACCTTAACAAGCTGTTAGATATATGATCAATAAACAAAAATCAATTGCTTTCCTATGCTCCAAAAAATAATTTGAAAACAATGAGAAAATTACATTTATCATAGCAACAAAAAAATATACTAAAACTCCAGCTATCAAAAGTTGTGCAAGGGACATCATAATTTCAACTGTCCTACTTCTGATGGCCATGGTTCCCAGCCAGAATGTCAAAATTGAGTAAAGAGTTGAGGGCCGAGCTGTCTTCTCAGAACTAACCAACCTTCTGCTACCAAAGCTTTTTCTCCTAATGAGCTTCCCAAATGGAATCCAAATGTCTCAGGCAGCTTTAATGGAGGTTTCAGTCTGTTTATTAAACTAACAACAACAACAAAATAAGTTTCCCAAAATAGGAGAAGTTGTTTAGGAATCTTTCATCGACCTGGCTCCCTGGCAGTATTTCTCATCACTCAAGCAAAACCAAAGGTTGAGTAGCCACCTCAGGGATGACAGAAGTTGCCTGACCACCTGAGCATAAGGGCCCTTGAGGACATTAGTTTCAGACCAGAGAAGAGCCAATCCAAGTCCCCACTGCTGGGTTGTATCTCACACTTAATCTAGGTCAAGGCCCACCGTGGTTGAATGAGGGGCCAATGAGGGGTCCAGTGAGAGGGCCATTGGTGGTGGGTTAGTGAGGGGCCCAGTGAAGGACCTAGTGAGTGGCACAGTGAGAGGCACAGTGAAGGGGCCAGTAAAGGAGTTAGTGAGGGGCCCAGTGAGAGGCCCAATGAGGAGTATAGTGAGGGATTCAGTGAGGGGTCTAATGGGGGGGGTAGTGAGGGGAACAGCGAGTGACTCAATTAGGGGTCCAGCAAGGGACCCAGTGAAGGCACAGGGAGAGACACAGTGAAGGGGCCAGTAAGGAACTTAGTGAGGGGCCCAGTGAGAGGCCCAGTGAGCAGTGTAGTGAGGGATGCAGTGAGGGACTAGAGTCATGCCCATTCTGGTGAAATCACTGAGGGACCATTTATATCCTGTGCTTCTCTCAGGAGGTTCCCTAGCATCTGTTACCTTTCTAAGTCCCTCAAAAACTACATCCATCAGTCTAGAAAAGGTTCCTGCTGAGCTTCTGAAGGAGGATGATAGCATTGTGACCCTTTGTCATCTTGCCTCAGCTCCTGAGCCGGGCTCACTGATGAAAGGTCAGACAGAGGGTTTGACCAAACCCCAGTCCCTCTGCTCTAGTGACTTTAGGATAGCCACTATCCTACAGGGGGAGACCCAGAGCTGGCCTTGGGAACTGGAATGGGAACATGAGCTCCAGGCTTCGAGGCCATCTTGGGATCAGTCCAGCAGTTGAGTTGAGCAGTTGAGTCCAACTCAACAAGTCATACATGCTGCTGGGAATGTAAAAATCATCCTTTTTTCCCTCTGACTTTTTAAAGAGAGGTTAATAATCACATTCTGTTGTTGATTCAATGTAATTGCTAACGTTATCAAATACAAGGTTGAAATGAGAGGATGTGGGTGGGGTAGGGCTATGTGTCTTTCTACTGAATAATCCCAACCTGCTGAGCAATTTAGATTTTAGTGTTGTTAATGTGTGTCTTTCCTTAGAATCAAGCTGCCACTTTTCACGGCGGCCAGTGCTTCCTTCCCACTGCATTCTCGAATTCTTTCTTAAGTTATTACTCATCTGCTACAAATTGGGAAAACAAACAGCTGAGTTACTAGAATTGGATGTAAGTGGGGGGAAAAAGGCTTTGAGCATGGGACTGAGGGACTCTCCTATGAATAAACCATACAAGGGTTTGACACATTTATTGGTTCACTTATTTCCTGTTTCTCAACATCCTCAGTGTTCCAGCAGCTTGCACTCCTGGCCCCACCAATCAATTCCCCGCAAAGCAGCCAGAGGGATCTCCTAAAAACTCAAAATTGATTCTGTCACACACACACTCTCCATCCCTCCTCTCTTAGAACCCTTCAGTGGCCTCACTGCCCTCAGGATAAAATCCAGCCTCCCTGGCAGTCTTTCAGAGCCTTGCCAGATCCGGCCTCTTCTACCTTCCCCCTTCACCAAAGGGCCACTCAATCTCACAGCACTAAGCTCATCTTGCAGGTGTCATCCTAGCTCTGTCTTCCAGAAAGCCTCCCGGACCCCCTGACCAAAATCACGTGTCCAACACGAGCCCAGGGCCCCATCCACTTCCCCATCCAACATTTAACCAAGATCATAACTATGTCAATGCATTATAGATGTGTAGCTCCATCATTTAGTAGTGCCTTGGGCAAGTTACCTAACCTCCTCGAGCCTTGGTTTCTTCATCTGTAAAATGGAGATAATTAGTTCACCTACCTCTTAACCTCGCAGTAAGGATTGAGACAGTGCACAGAGCACACTTAGCACAAGGAATGTGCTTACAGTTTGTTGATGATCTTACTAGAATATAACTCCTGTGAGGTCAGGACTCATGCCTGTCTCATGCTCACCATGCCATGCACAGTGGAGTCTCTGGAACACAGCTACTCAATTATATGCTGATGATTTCCAGAATGAATCAATGAATGAAAGTCAATGTCCTGCCAAAGAATCTGCAGGGGCTCCCATGCCAAACTTGAGTGCCTTTCCATTCTTCCACGTGGCATTCCTCAGCCGTCCCGCCAGCCCCCTCCTCAGCTTCTCTCTGCTGTGCCCTCACTGTTGGTTTGTTTGATGAATTTCCCTTTCCCTCCCTTCCCTTCATCAAATCCTCCCTTCCAAGCCTGAGTCCCCCCTCCTCCAGGAAGCTTTCCTGGGCTTACTGTTCAGGTCTTCTTGAAACTCCTCCCTAGCATTCTGGTTTGTTCTCCACCATTCCCCAACTCCTTTCGGGCCTAACCTCTCCTCCAGTTAAGAGGCGGTGGCCTTGGAGGCAAACTCTGCTCTAACTTTTCCTTTTGTTGCCTCCTCCCCACCCCAGCCCTTGTTCATGGGCTCTCCGTCCCCTGCTTCTGCCAAAGAGCCATTCCTTTTGGTAATATTCTCTCAAAAATTACATCCTTGCAGTGTTATCTCCAAGTTCCCGAGCTTCACCACGCCTCACTTAAGGTATTGACTTTTCAATTCATGATAAATTATTCAGCAACTCATTTTCAGCCAAACTCCTCTTTTCTTCGGGGCCTGTTCTCCTTCAGCTAGCATCTCGGGGCAGCCTTTAAGTCTAATGACGTGTTTACAATTCATGCTCTGCCAGACATTAAAGCAAGGCAGCACACTCAGGGTTGATAAAGAGCTACTCCAAATTCTCAGCAGAGGGAAGGGTCCAACAAGAGCACCGTTCTGTTGTTTATGGAGAACGAAGATCTCTGCCTCCACTGCAAAGGATCTGTGTGTAGACATTGGCAGAGGGGTTCTGGGTCAGAGGCAGAGCTCTCCTGGAACCTTCCAAGTGTCCCGGAAGCTGAAGGGCACAGCCAGATCAGATTCCAATCAACCCTAAACTTGAGGATTTTCAAGCTCTGTGCCATCATGTTGATGTTGGCAGGGCGGCGGGGGTGGGGGGGGCGGCGCTGGGGAGGGAGGGGGTCGGGGGAGAGTAAAAGAGAAACCCTAAATCCTCCCTGATAAGGGATAGCTGAGAAAATAAGCAAACAAGAAGCAACACACAATGCTTACCCTTAGGATTGGGTTTTTAGGATGGAGTCTTTTCATACTGCTTGAAGGACTATGATTAGCCAGTCCTGGGCCTTTGGGTCTAATAGTCTTATAGGCCAGCATGAGCTCCCTTCCTTCTTGATGTTCCTGCTCCTGGCACAGAGGAGCTCCTCTCACCTCCATGCTAACCCCAGGCCTCCCTGGCTCTCAGCTGGAGACTCTGTTCCCACCACAGCCTCCTAATCTGATTGTGTGTGAGGCAATAGGTAATGACTGTAGGTTTAGGTCCATCAAACACATTAAGGTATCATTTACATGTTCAATAATGGGGGTAGAAAGGTGTGGGGACTCTACTATTGGGGGTCAGAGGAAGGGAAGGAGACAACCCATTGCCTTAGATGTTGCTGAAATCTATAATTTCATTTTCCTCATAATTACTTGATCAGTTAAGGTCCAGCCTGAGAGTTTATTTTAATGACTGCCTTTAAGGGATTGACCTGAGGAGAATAGAATTAAGGGGTGGCACATGATGAGGTAAGTGACAGGACTTCCTTGGATCCCATCAAAACCAAGCCTCCGAAAAGGTTAAAGACACCAAAAGCAATATCAAAACAAATGAAAAACAAGGAAGACAGCATGTGCAATAGCCAGAAGAAAAAAATAAAATTAGTCGATATGGCACTTTGGATCTGTCACAAAATTTCAGCTTTCCCTCCTGTTCCTCTCAGAACACAGAAAGACTACAGATCCCTAAAGGACAGGGCACTGTACCAGAAGTCCCTACACTCTCTTCCTAGAAAACACCTCAACCTTGGTGGGCACATTCGGCCACCATGCCTCTTCCATGACCCTTAGCCCCACTTCTGGCAAAGCTAATTGAACAAGAGAGGGGCACCTCCTAGCCAGAGATTAGCCCAATCAGATTCTCTCTCCCAGGAATTTGTGCTTGCGGCATAAAAGCCTAAGTCTGTTAGCAGTGGGGAGTCAGGGAGTGTCGTGGTACAGTCAGGGGATAAAACCACCATCTTAACGGCCCATGATGGGTCTTGTACAAGTAGAGGGGTACCCAGAGAGGCCAGTTGAACAGAGAGGAATGAAGGATAAATGTTTAGGGAAAACAGAACAGTGAGAGAGAGAACAAACTTAAAGAAGCTTGGTGGGCTTCAGTGAATGCCTGTCCTTGTCCACCACAGGTTCCTGATATACAGATCTTGAATCACTACCTCCAAGTTACTCACAAGCTTACTAAGAAAAAATTTACCCAGCAATTCCAGGTGAAATAACTAGCATTTCATGAGCACCCAATAAGTACCAGAAATATGGTAAGCTAGGGAGTAAAACAAACTAGTTCTCATCTGAATAATCCAACAAATTGATAGATTTACAGTCACTCTACAAAGCTTAGGAAACCAGTACAAGTTCTGTAACTAGAAAGTAGCAGAGCCTGGATGTGAACCCACGGGGGTGACTGCAAACCCACATTCCCACACTCCTCTCTAGTGTGAAAGGATGGCGGTCATCTGCTCTGGCCCCATCCAGAAATTAGCATGTTCATACTGATGATGTTTCCAAATAAACGAAGTCCACCTTTCAAAGGGGAAAAAATGTCTTTCTTTTTCAAAAATGTTAGTTGAAGTCTTAAAACATACATGACATGTTCCTGCCTATTACTTACTGAGCACAATTTAATACTTTCTGATTAATTAAGTTCATTCATTCAAAAATATGTGGAGGACCTCCCATTTGCCTGACATTATGAAAAGAATGAAGAATACAGAGTTACATTAAACAAGATGTCTACCCTCAAGGAGTTCATGGTCTGGTAGGGGAAATGCCCAAGTAACATTCATAATCATAACTATGATTGTAATAATTAGCATCTATAGTTAGCTTGTACTCTACTAGCATTGTCTTAATCCTCAGAATAAATCTATACAGGATTATTACTATAATTATTATTATTATTATTATTATTCTCATTTTACAAAAGAAACAGATTCAGAGTCCAATTTACAAGTGCTAAATACTGAATCAGGGAGCATTCATATAATCTATCTAGAACCTGAGCTATTAGCACATACTATACAGGTTGCTCTAAGTAAAAAATAAAATAACTGTGAGCAGTATGCTCAAGACAAACCAAAGTTGGGTACTGACTAGTGATCATAAGGAAGAGTGATCAAATCAGTGGGAGCAGGATTTCACCAGGTGGGCAAGGGAGACCATCCAGACAAAGAGAAAAACATATGCAAAAGCATAGCAGTGGGAAAGAGCATTAGGCTCTCTTTCTAAGAGAACTACAGGCAGTTTTTGTGTATTTGCAGTGCAGGTGGGAGAAGATGAAGGACCAGGGAGAAAGTGGAGAAGGATGAGGGTGGAGACACAGGGGCAACCCCATACGACACCTACCAAGGCAATGAAGGAGTTAGGTGGAGGGAGGGTGGGATGATCTATGTATTTTCAGGAGGATAAGAGAGATTATTCTGGCTGCAGTGTGGAAGGTGAGGGTGAAGAGTTAGTAGTTCTGAAGGGGGAAGGGTAGGAAGGAGGGGAAATAGCCCCTCCGGGGACATACGGAAGTGGTGTACACATGCAACAGGGAGGGCGACAATAAATAAGAACGTAGCAGTGTTACATGTCCTGCTATATATGGGAGCGACCTGCCCAAGGGATTGTCCTGCCCCAAATGCCCAGTGAGAGACACTAGAAAAAGGGAAACTTGGGAGCCATTATCGATACACTTTTCCTCCCCCACCCCCACAACCCCGTACACATACATATTAACATCTGAGAGTCCTGGAGCTTTCAAGGCTTCCATACCTTGAAGTGTACGTCTCACCATCTCTTCTTGTGACCACGTGCTACTTGTCATGGGACTGCTGCCACTGAACCCCGTGTTTCAAACAGAGGAGGTGGTTGCTAATGTTTGCTGAATGCCACGGAACTGCTTCATCCTGGGGGATAAATATTCCTGGCACAATGCCCTTGGCTTGAATGAAATCAACTGAAGCCCTCCTCACTTGTGATCTGGATGTGAGTATTTCTCCCAGGTCTCAGCAAAGTTGGTGATTTCTGCTCTGCTTCCTCACCACATTAGAAATACCACGTTTCATCATCAGTTGTTGTTCTCTTCAAAAACTCTTTATATTGCCTAGCATCCCCTGGGTAATCAGAGCAAATATAATGTCTTTACTGCATCTATTTGTCACTTGGAATGCATGGCAAGCCTTCACGGAAAATTTCCTCAAGTTCACATTTCCTTCCAGAATGAGTCTTTATCTATATTTAACTCTTGAGTCACCTCTTTCTCTCTATGTCTCTGTCTCTCTGTCTCTCTCTGTCTCTCTCCGTCTCTCTCTCTCTCTCTCTCTCTCTCTCACACACACACACACACACACACACACACACACACACCATATTTTGAACTAAATGAGAGGAGACAAGAGCCAAAAGAGCTCCACTCTGGGCCAGGTTTTAATATTATTTGACCTTAACTAAACAACTTGACCTCAGTTTCATTTATAAAATAGGGGAGCTGACTCAAATAGTTTCTAGGCGTCTAGGAGCTACTTGGAGGTATCTAGGGAGAACATGGGGGGTGAGGGAGCACTCATACACACATACATGCACGCGCACACATACTTGCTCACTGTGATAGACAATGGAGGTGTCCACCAAACATTTTCACTAGGAAATACCTCCTGGGCACACAGTGGGATTGCGCTTCTTGGCACCTTTGTGATTGGATAGGGCTGTGTGACTGGTGTTGGCCCATGGGATCTGAGTAGAAGTGCTGTGTGTCACTTTCAAATCAGACATTTAATTACCAATGCAATACTTTTCAGAGTTGGTTCTTCAGCCATGGAAACCAGCAATATTCAAAATGGTGGCTGCTTTATCCACTTGGGTTCTGGAATGAAATTGTGAGCTGAGCCCAAGTCCACCTATGACAGATATGTAACATGAAAAAGAAAATCTTTTGTTGTAACAGCTGAAATAATTTGGGGCTATTTTTTACTGAATATAACACCTTATTCTGACTAATAGATATACTCACGTTTTTAACTGGAGCACCTCTGTACTTATCTGTTTTATAGATTAGATTTCTGCATAAGATTTTGTTTGACAAATGAGTCCAAGGGCTAAAAAGAAACTTGAAAACTACTAGTCTACTTGATTTGTGAGGACACTTCCTACAAAAATCTATGATGTTACACAGATTCTTCCAATAATCCTGCTTTCTTCCCTACCCTCTTTACATATTTTGACTTCATTTTCATAAGCTTCTTTTATTTTGACAGGTACCCCCCATAGAGATTTACTTTCACATAAATTTTTTTGTCAGTTTTTGGATCTAAAAATGGTGACCCACTTTTCCTTACCACACATACTTTCACTTATCACAGACATCAAAACAAACTTACCTGCCAAGATTGACAGCTTAACTCTGATAAGGTGAGACTTGTTGCAAGCTGTCCCCACACTGTCTCTTTTCTAAGAGACACAAAGGAAAATGTGTCCTCACTTTAGAGTCATGGCTAGTCTGAGTATTTTAGTCAACTAGTATCCCCCACTAGGGCTGGTCAGAGTTCTATAAAAAGAAGGTTTTATCCAGTAAACTTATTGATGGTTCCTTTGAAAATAGTGGATATGTAATATCAATATTTTTTTGATAGCCTGGTAACTTCTGGACTCTCCCTTTATCAAGACCCACTTAGACCAGAAGTGTCTTTTGATGGCTATGGACAGTTTAAGTGAGATACCAGCTGGGATCTGGGAGATTAAACCAGTTACCAAATTTTATTGTGCCTAATCATCAATCCAGTAATCTCATCCAATTCAGTAGGTCTGGGGTGATGACTTGTAATCCATATTTTTAATATAGTGACTGGTACAAGTAGTCACAGAAACACAATTTGAGAAATTTTAGACTTGATCTTTAAGCTTTTCTTAACCTTAGGGATCTGTGGTTACTTTCAAGTTCCAGATGTGCAAGAGATTCAAAACATTCAGCTTAAATATCAGGGGGAAATCACTAGTTATTTCTATATATTCCTTCCTTGGCAGCAGCGCCAATGCATGAGAATGAAGGAGCTGTGATTTCACCCCAGTAAGAATTGTATAAGGATCTAGAGGGACAGTCTCTTATCTAATGCACCAAGGATGCCATAGCAGAGTGGTGAGGAGATATGGTGGTTGCCAAAACAAGGTGAGGAAGAGGACCAAAGCAGATTCTGAAAGTAAAGCATTAAGGGCAGCGAAATGAGAAGGTGACATACAAGTGGCAGATCTGGACAGTTAGCTGGAGAGAGCTGAGTGAGTCCTGGGAATAGACACAGTGGCCTGGATGTCAAGTTATTCCTTATAGGGGACTAAGCAAGCCTACAGGGATGAGCCAGGCAGAGTGATTGCTGGAGTAAGGATAAAGGGTTTCTGGGAACTAAGTCCAATAAAAACTAGGTTGGACTTTAATCCAAGGCAGCCAGGAGTGGAAAAAGTCAGAGACTGAGTGTAATCCATGACCCAGGAAGAACTAAGAGTTAAACCAGATAAATCTGGTTGTTAAGTTGAAGGATTGACTTAATAGGGCTAGAGAAAGGAAACGAAAAATCAGGGGATCTGGTAGAAACCAGAATGGAACAAAGAATAAAACATCAGAGAAGAAATGCATAAGGAGGTCAAAGGCAATTGCCCTGCTTGCAGCTGTGACTGGTCTCTGACTTTCATTGGCTTCATATGGTATGGGGTAGGTGGCCTGGTTTGAAGACAAATAAGGCAGATTCCTACCTGTCCCAACTGGATCACAAAGAGGATGAAGTCATTGTACCCAAGACCTCCTTTTACAGACAGACTCAGCTGAGGTCAATTCACAAGGCTTGGCAAAGAAATATAGCGGAGATACCAGCTACCAAATGTAACACTGAGGAATTAGGGTAGATAGTTGGAATTGCTTGGTCTATGCAACTTACTAGGCTCATGTTTGGCAAGCAAGCACAGCTTAATAGGGAGACAAAAGACTTCAAGAACAAGGACTAACAGCATTCTCTCCCTCTACATCTTCTTTTTCTTCCCATTGTAGAATGCTTTTGCTGAAACAATGGGCCATGGCCCAGTAATTCCCCCGAGGCTGTGTTAATAGTTTCTCATCACAAATTTGGGCACATCCTTCCCCAATTAAAAATTCTTTGCGCTCAAGGAGAAAATAATTTAGGGCTCATTACAGCTTTGTTTTCAAATCAGTTAGAATGTGGTAGATAATGGAGGGAGAAGGCAGAGAACTGGGCTGGAAGACTGGAAAACTGATTCTTATTCCCAGTTCAGACATATGCTAGCCATGTGACCCTAGGCAAATCATTTCATCTCTTTGGGCCTTTGTTTCCTTGTTTGTAGAAAGAAAGTTCTTGAACACAGTGGTTTCTAAATGTCCTTCCAGCTCAGACATTCTCTGATGTCCATGATTCAAAAAGCCTAGATTGCGTTTCCTTCCCATCTAGTAAGAAGGCTTTGTTAAATGGAATTGTTCACCTTGCAAAAATGTGCACCTATTGTTGGATGATGAATGGAGGGATTAATGAATGAATGACATCCAATGACACATATTTTAGGGCATCTCCAATGAAAGGGTTGCCAAGCCAAAGTGAGGAAGAGACCTAAAGCACATGATGAAAGTAAATCATAAAGTCAGGGAAATGGGGAGGTAAACTTTTGAGTAGAGAATCTAGGACCATTGTTTAACCTCCACTTATGTTGAGTCCTACAATTGTGAATACAGACTCTCAGAACTCAAAGACTTATCATGCCAAATCAACCCATTTGGCAGGTGGGAAATTAAAACTAGGAAAAGGGACTTGCCTACCGTTCCGGGGTCAGCTAGCAACAGTGAGCTAGAAAGATCTTTTTTGCCTCTCCTCACTGTGCTTTTTCTCTGCACTGTGCTGCTGCCTCACATTTCCCAAACAAGCATTTAAAAATGGAGCTAAAGCTTTAGGCAAAGGCCCAGAGCTGATGACCCAATGTCACCTGAATGGTAATCTAATACTGGAGCAAAAAGCCTTCCCAAAACATTTCAAGAGGATCTCTATTTTTCCTTATCTCAAGGAACCACCCACCACCATCACTACCACCACCACTTCCAACTGAAAATGAGAGTGGAGCAGTGGGCTCTGAAAAATCCACATTCTATGAGAAGATGATCAGGAGCAAAGACAGAAAAAGCTAATTTTAGGGCTTTTTTTTTTTTCTGGGAATGATTCTAGAGATTTTTTTTTTTTTGCCGGATTTTAAATTTTATTTTTTATAAACATATATTTTTATCCCCAGAGGTAATAATTCGCAGGTCTGCGAATCACCAGGTTTACACACTTCACAGCACTCACCATAGCACATACCCTCCCCAATATCCATAACCCCACCCCCCCTCACCCAACCCCCCTCCCCCCATCAACCCTCAGTTTGTTTTGTGAGATTAAGAGTCACTTATGGTTTGTCTCCCTCCCGATCCCATCTTGTTTCATTTATTCTTCTCCGACCCCCTTAACCCCCCATGTTGCATCTCCTCTCCCTCATATCAGGGAGATCATATGATAGTTGTCCTTCTCCGATTGACTTATTTCGCTAAGCATGATACCCTCTAGTTCCATCCACGTCGTCGCAAATGGCAAGATTTCATTTCTTTTGATGGCTGCATAGTATTCCATTGTGTATATATACCACATCTTCTTTATCCATTCGTCTGTTGATGGACATCTAGGTTCTTTCCATAGTTTGGCTATTGTAGACATTGTTGCTATAAACATTCGGGTGCACGTGCCCCTTCGGATCACTACGTTTGTATCTTTAGGGTAAATACCCAGCACTGCAATTGCTGGGTCATAGGGTAGTTCTATTTTCAACATTTTGAGGAACCTCCATGCTGTTTTCCAGAGTGGTTGCACCAGCTTGCATTCCCGCCAACAGTGTAGGAGGGTTCCCCTTTCTCCGCATCCTCGCCGGCATCTGTCATTTCCTGACTTGTTCATTTTAGCCATTCTGACTGGTGTGAGGTGATATCTCATTGTGGTTTTGATTTGTAATTCCCTGATGCCGAGTGATATGGAGCACTTTTTCATGTGTCTGTTGGCCATCTGGATGTCTTCTTTGCAGAAATGTCTGTTCATGTCCTCTGCCCATTTCTTGATTGGATTATTTGTTCTTTGGGTGTTGAGTTTGCTAAGTTCTTTATAGATTTTGGACACTAGCCCTTTATCTGATATGTCATTTGCAAATATCTTCTCCCATTCTGTCAGTTGTCTTTTGGTTTTGTTCACTGTTTCCTTTGCTGTGCAAAAGCTTTTGATCTTGATAAAATCCCAATAGTTCATTTTTGCCCTTGCTTCCCTTGCCTTTGGCGATGTTCCTAGGAAGATGTTGCTACGGCTGAGGTCGAAGAGGTTGCTGCCTGTGTTCTCCTCAAGGATTTTGATGGATTCCTTTCTCACATTGAGATCCTTCATCCATTTTGAGTCTATTTTCGTGTGTGGTGTCAGGAAATGATCCAATTTCATTTTTCTGCATGTGGCTGTCCAATTTTCCCAACACCATTTATTGAAGAGGCTGCCTTTTTTCCATTGGACATTCTTTCCTGCTTTGTCGAAGATGAGTTGACCATAGAGTTGAGGGTCTATTTCTGGGCTCTCTATTCTGTTCCATTGATCTATGTGTCTGTTTTTGTGCCAGTACCATGCTGTCTTGATGATGACAGCTTTGTAATAGAGCTTGAAGTCCGGAATTGTGATGCCACCAACTTTGGCTTTCTTTTTCAATATTCCTTTGGCTATTCGAGGTCTTTTCTGGTTCCATATAAATTTTAGGATTATTTGTTCCATTTCTTTGAAAAAAATGGATGGTACTTTGATAGGAATTGCATTAAATGTGTAGATTGCTTTAGGTAGCATAGACATTTTCACAATATTTATTCTTCCAATCCAGGAGCATGGAACATTTTTCCATTTCTTTGTGTCTTCCTCAATTTCTTTCATGAGTACTTTATAGTTTTCTGAGTATAGATTCTTAGTCTCTTTGGTTAGGTTTATTCCTAGGTATCTTATAGTTTTGGGTGCAATTGTAAATGGGATGGACTCCTTAATTTCTCTTTCTTCTGTCTTGTTGTTGGTGTAGAGAAATGCAACTGATTTCTGTGCATTGACTTTATATCCTGACACTTTACTGAATTCCTGGACAAGTTCTAGCAGTTTTGGAGTGGAGTCTTTTGGGTTTTCCACATAGAGTATCATATCATCTGCAAAGAGTGATAGTTTGACTTCTTCTTTGCCGATTTGGATGCCTTTAATTTCCTTTTGTTGTCTGATTGCTGAGGCTAGGACTTCTAGTACTATGTTGAATAGCAGTGGTGATAACGGACATCCCTGCCGTGTTCCTGACCTTAGCGGAAAAGCTTTCAGTTTTTCTCCATTGAGACTGATATTTGCGGTGGGTTTTTCATAGATGGCTTTGATAATATTGAGGTATGTGCCGTCTATCCCTACACTTTGAAGAGTTTTGATCAGGAAGGGATGCTGTACTTTGTCAAATGCTTTTTCAGCATCTATGGAGAGTATCATATGATTCTTGTTCTTTCTTTTATTAATGTGTTGTATCACATTGATTGATTTGCGGATGTTGAACCAACCTTGCAGCCCATTTCTTGATTGGATTATTTGTTCTTTGGGTGTTGAGTTTGCTAAGTTCTTTATAGATTTTGGACACTAGCCCTTTATCTGATATGTCATTTGCAAATATCTTCTCCCATTCTGTCAGTTGTCTTTTGTCTAAATCCCACTTGGTCATGGTGAATAATCCTTTTAATGTACTGTTGAATCCTATTGGCTAGTATTTTGGCGAGAATTTTTGCATCTGTGTTCATCAAGGATATTGGTCTGTAGTTCTCTTTTTTGATGGGATCCTTGTCTGGTTTTGGGATCAAGGTGATGCTGGCCTCATAAAATTAGTTTGGAAATTTTCCTTCTATTTCTATTTTTTGGAACAGTTTCAGGAGAATAGGAATTAGTTCTTCTTTAAATGTTTGGTAGAATTCCCCCGGGAAGCCATCTGGCCTTGGGCTTTTGTTTGTTTGGAGATTTTTGATGACTGTTTCAACCTCCTTACTGGTTATGGGTCTGTTCAGGCTTTCCATTTCTTCCTGGTTCAGTTGTGGTAGTTTATATGTCTCTAGGAATGCATCCATTTTTTCCAGATTGTCAAATTTGTTGGCGTAGAGTTGCTCATAGTATGTTCTTATAATTGTCTGTATTTCTTTGGTGTTCGTTGTGATCTCTCCTCTTTCATTCATGATTTTATTTATTTGGGTCCTTTCTCTTTTCTTTTTGAGAAGTCTGGCCAGGGGTTTATCAATCTTATTAATTCTTTCAAAGAACCAGCTCCTAGTTTCGTTGATTTGTTCTATTGTTTTTTTGGTTTCTATTTCATTGATTTCTGCTCTGATCTTTATGATTTCTCTTCTCCTGCTGGGTTTAGGGTTTCTTTCTTGTTCTTTCTCCAGCTCCTTTAGGTGTAGGGTTAGGTTGTGTACCTGAGACCTTTCTTGTTTCTTGAGAAAGGCTTGTACCGCTATATATTTTCCTCTCAGGACTGCCTTTGTTGTGTCCCACAGATTCTGAACCGTTGTGTTTTCATTATCATTTGTTTCCATAAATTTTTTCAATTCTTCTTTAATTTCCTGGTTGACCCATTCATTCTTTAGAAGGATGCTGTTTAGTCTCCATGTATTTGGGTTCTTTCCCAATTTCCTCTTGTGATTGAGTTCTAGCTTTAGAGCATTGTGGTCTGAAAATATGCAGGGAATGATCCCAATCTTTTGATACCGGTTGAGACTTGATTTAGGACCAAGAATGTGATCTATTCTGGAGAATGTTCCATGTGCACTAGAGAAGAATGTGTATTCTGTTGCTTTGGGATGAAATGTTCTGAATATATCTGTGATGTCCATCTGGTCCAGTGTGTCATTTAAGGCCTTGATTTCTTTGTTGATCTTTTGCTTGGATGATCTGTCCATTTCAGTGAGGGGAGTGTTAAAATCCCCTACTATTATTGTATTCTTGTCGATGTGTTTCTTTGATTTTGTTATTAATTGGTTAATATTGTTGGCTGCTCCCACGTTAGGGGCATAGATATTTAAAATTGTTAGATCTTCTTGTTGGACAGTTCCTTTGAGTATGATATAGTGTCCTTCCTCATCTCTTATTGTAGTCTTTGGCTTAAAATCTAATTGATCTGCTATAAGGATTGCCACTCCTGCTTTCTTCTGATGTCCATTAGCATGGTAAATTCTTTTCCACCCCCTCACTTTAAACCTGGAGGTGTCTTCGGGTTTAAGATGAGTTTCTTGTAGGCAACATATAGATGGGTTTTGTTTTTTTATCCATTCTGATACCCGGTGTCTTTTGATTGGGGCATTTAGCCCATTCACATTCAGGGTAAGTATTGAGAGATATGAATTTAGTGCCATTGTATTGCCTGTAGGGTGACTGTTATTGTATATTGTCTCTGTTTCTTTCTGATCTACTACTTTTAGGGTCTCTCTTTGCTTAGAGGACCCCTTTCAATATTTCCTGTAGAGCTGGTTTGGTATTTGCAAATTCTTTCAGTTTTTGTTTGTCCTGGAAGCTTTTAATCTCTCCTTCTATTTTCAATGATAGCCTAGCTGGATATAGTATTCTTGGCTGCATGTTTTTCTCATTTAGTACTCTGAATATATCATGCCAGCTCTTTCTGGCCTGCCAGGTCTCTGTGGATAAGTCTGCTGCCAATCTAATATTTTTACCATTGTACGTTACAGACTTCTTTTCCCGGGCTGCTTTCAGGATCTTTTCTTTGTCACTAAGACTTGTAAATTTTACTATGAGGTGACGGGGTGTGGACCTATTCTTATTGATTTTGAGGGGGGTTCTCTGAACCTCCTGGATTTTGATGCTTGTTCCCTTTGCCATATTGGGGAAATTCTCTCCAATAATTCTCTCCAATATACCTTCTGCTCCTCTCTCCGTTTCCTCTTCTTCTGGAATCCCAATTATTCTAATGTTGTTTCGTCTTATGGTGTCACTTATCTCTCGAATTCTCCCCTCGTGGTCCAGTAGCTGTTTGTCCCTCTTTTGCTCAGCTTCTTTATTCTCTGTCATTTGGTCTTCTATATCGCTAATTCTTTCTTCTGCCTCATTTATCCTAGCAGTGAGAGCCTCCATTTTTTATTGCATCTCATTAATAGCTTTTTTGATTTCAACTTGGTTAGATTTTAGTTCTTTTATTTCTCCAGAAAGGGCTTTTATATCTCCCGAGAGGGTTGCTTTAATATCTTCCATGCCTTTTTCAAGCCCGGCTAGAACCTTGAGAATCATCATTCTGAACTCTATATCTGACATATTACCAACGTCTGTATTGATTAGGTCCCTAGCCTTTGGTACTGCTTCTTGTTCTTTTTTTTGTTGTGAATTTTTCCGCCTTGTCATTTTGTCCAGATAAGAGTATATGAAGGAGCAAGTAAAATACTAAAAGGGTGGCAACAACCCCAGGAAAATATGCTTTAGCCAAATCAGAAGAGATCCCAAATCGTGAGGGGGGAGAAAGGGGATAAAAAAGGGTTCAGAAAGAAAAAAAAAAAAAGAAAGAAAGAAACTATGAAAAAAAGAAAGCCGATAAAAAATATAAAAAGGAATATATATATATATATATTAGATAAACTATTTAAAAAATGTTAAAAAAGAAAACGGTAAAAGTTAAAAAATTTTAGCAGAAGAAGAGAAAAAAAAATTGAAAAAGAAAAAAAAATTTAAATTAACTGCAAGGCTAAAGAATCATGGGGAGAAAGCCATGAGTTCCATGCTTTGCTTTCTTCTCCTCTTGGAATTCCGCCGCTCTCCTTGGTATTGAAACTGCACTCCTTGGTAGGTGAACTTGGTCCTGGCTGGGTTTCTCGTTGATCTTCTGGGGGAGGGGCCTGTTGTAGTGATTCTCAAGCGTCTTTGCCCCAGGCGGAGTTGCACCGCCCTTACCCGGGGCCGGGCTGAGTAATCCGCTCGGGTTTGCTGGGTTTGCTTTCGGGAGCTTTTGTTTCCTGAGCGCTTTCCGTAGAGTTCTGGAAGACGGGAATGAAGATGGCGGCTTCCCGGTCTCCGACCCGGAGGAGCCGAGAGCCCGGGGCCCCACTCCTCAGTGTGCCCTCAGAGAATAGCGCCCAATGACTCCCGTCACCCTGGCCTCCGGCCGCGCTCCGAGCTGACCGAGCCTGCGACCGGTTCAAGGTAACCCCGAGCTTAGAGCTCACTCCTCGGCTCTGTCTCTGTAGCCGGCTTCCCTGTTCTAATACCGGTAAGCTCTGCGACACTCAGACACCCCCGATCCTTCTGTGACCCTGCGGGACCTGCGGCCCGCGCTGACCCCGCCTGGGCTTCATCCCAGTTAAGCCTCTGGAGCGATGTCCCTCAGTGGAACAGACTTTTAAAAGTCCTGATTTTGTGCTCCGTTGCTCCGCCGCTTGCCGGGAGCCAGCCCCTCCCCCGTGGTCTATCTTCCAGTCGCTTTGGATTCACTTCTCCGCCAGTCCTACCTTTCAGATAGTGGTTGATTTTCTGTTTCTAGAATTGCTGTTCTTCTTCTCTTCAATCTCCCATTGGATTTGTATGTGTTTGCAATCTTTAGTAAGCTATTTAGCTGATCTCCCGCTACCTGAAGTAGTCTCAGCCTGCTACTTCTCCGCCATCTTGACTCCTCCCCAATTCTAGAGATTTTGATTTACTGAGAATATTCAAGCAGTGGCAAAAGCTGGAGCCTCTTCCTCTCCCCAGAACCATGAAAAACCCCCTTTCCATTTTGCCAGGAGTTTTGGCAACTAACTTTCTCATGAGGTATTCAAACTCCCTGGACCTCAGCTTTCCCTTCCATAAAATAGAGAACAATGAAGCCAGCAATAATCAAATGAGGCCCATGAATATACAAGCACCAGATTCATACACTCAAAATTCTACTTCATCAGATTACCTCTGCTGCTCTCTTGTAGCTTACTGTGTTCATCCTTACCCCTGAGCCGTTGCTTATTTGCTTCCTAGCCTAATATGAGGGGCTCCTTGACCACGCCAGACCAGAGGTGGGCTCTCTTCCCTGCTTTCTGCGTTTATGGTCTACAAAACTCAAATTTGAGTCTTGGATGCATGATGCCTGGAATTACAATGTTATTGTTTTTCCAGCATAAGATCTCTTACTATCTGCAGTAGATCCCCAAAGATACCTATATCCTAATCTCCAGAACCTGTGAATATGTTATGTTACATGAAAAGAGAGAATGAAAGTTGTAGATGGAATTAAGGGGGTTGATCAGCTGGCCTTAATTATCCTTGGTGATCCAGATATGTCCAAAGTAATCACAGGTTTCCTTAAATAAGGAAGAAGGACGCAGAAGAGCCAGAACTTGAGAGATGGCATTATGAGAATGCCTCAACCAGCCATTGCTAGGTTTCAAGATGAATAAGACCATGAGCCCAGAAATGCAGAGCCATAGGAGCTGGGTAAAGGAAGGACATGGATTCTTCCCTAGAGCCTCCAGAAGGAACACAGCCTTGCCAACACCTTGGTTTTAGCCCTGTGAAACTCATTTCAAAATTCTGACCTCCAGAACTGTAAGATTAAAAATTGGGGTTGTTTCAAGCCACTATATTGGTGGTAATTTGCTATAGTCGCAATAGGATACGTATATACAGCCTATTACATCCTATACTTAATGCAAAACTATGATATCATGGGCTAGAGTCAGTATTTTTCTCTGGCTACCAAATAATACTAAACACAAAGTAAGCAACTAAAGCATATTTTTAAAAGTGAATGAATGAATTAATGTACTAAGTGGTGTGATAACAATTTAGAAATCATCAATCAATCCAACAAAAGAACCAAATTATAAAACCCCTGAAAGCAGTCTCAGATGTCTGGCTATAACATAATATGATTTCATGGATATTTCTTATCATGGACATTTCTTGGTGACTCCAACATCCAATGTTGCTATTATTTTTCCAATCTCACATTGGAAATAGGTCTGGATTTGAAGTCAGAATTTGGGAAGAGTCCTGCTGCTCACATAGATTAGCTGTCTGACCTTGGTCAAACTGTGTAGCTAATCTAGGCCGCAGTTGCCTCATCTACAAAAGATATACAATTCATTATCCTAAAAACTTCACAGGACTTTGGTGAGGATCAGATGAACCAATGCCCAGAAAAGGATTGTGAAAACTGTAAAACTCTATGTGATTTAGAGGAGCTGTCATTTACCACCCTCTTCTTTAGACAAATGTTTAGCTAATAGGCCCTTTCTTAGTGGCTCTACCGTGCTTACACTACTATGAGGCCTTATGGGGGAAATAAACATTTGGAAGAGTTCATAGTCCAAGGAGGAACTAGGGTGAAATGAGACAATTCATTCAGATCCTACCTTTTGTCTGGGAGCCCAGAGCCACCTCTTGCTGGCTTGGTCCCAGACACTGAGGAACCAGCTACTGCTAACAATGGGAAAGAGTTTTCAGCTGCAGGTCCAGTTCAATGAGCCAAGGCCCAGAGCTGAGGGTTAACCAAATAAAGAGAGAGGTCTTTCATTTGGTGGAAGCCTTGTGCAGGTAGCTGGCCCCACCCCAGACACAGAGTACTTGTGGAACAGCTCCTACCTGCTAGGTAATGTTTGCAGGCTCCTTCTTCATTCTCCACAAACTCATGGTCCATTGGGGCTGGGATTTGGGAAAAGTAGGAGCCTTGGACATACCCAAGCCCAACCCCTAGAAGAGAGAAGACATCTGCTCTCAGAGATAATGCCTTGGTTTTCCCAATGGATATTTCATTTCCCTGGGGAGTTAAGTCTTCCAGGCTACCAATAAAGCCTGCTCAGGCAAAGAACTAAGGTTGTAGATGTTACTTAGTATAGCTCCTTACTTCTCAAATAAAAGTGCTATAGACTCGCCCCAAGTCCAAGACATTCACAGTCCTGTCACTTTACAAATAAATTCATTTTTTTAAAAGGTGAAAACACATGACACAAAGCTCTTCATCTCCCTTCCTATTAGCCTCAACTTCTCTCTACAGCTCTGCTTAGCTTCAGAAATATGGGATAAAACATCCCTCTAATTATTTAAATCTAATTTCTTGGGCTTTTGATCCTATACTAATCCGTAAATGCAAAAGGAGAAAAATGCTACAGGCACCAAGAAGTGCTCATTATAGCAATATCAATAAAAATTATATAACTTAGAATTCTGGTTAGAGATGGTAGTTTGTTACCATGTATTTATTTCTTCTTCATTCTGTGCTCCTACTAATATGATAAAAAGAATAATTCTTAAAAACCACATAAAGCATGGGAAAGAAGACATTGGAAAAAATATAAGATTTTAATAAATTTTTAGAAGACCAAAAGTTGAAGAGATAGTTACTGATTTAGCAGTGTAAAGGAAGCCAGAGGAAGGACATGGAAAGGAAGTAATCTGTTCCTAAAACCCCAGAAATGTTAATAATTCAGTGAGGCAAGAACACCTGGATCAAGGTATCTGGTACCCAACCTATTCACATCTTTCCTAGGCAGAGGAGCTGAGTTTTCTTCTCTAGCAAAATTAATAGTGGAAACTCAGAATTCAGAGACAGCTTAGAGGTGGAGGGCAGGAGAAATGTCAAAGAGATAAATTGAAAGTCTGTAAAATGAATTGATAGGACCACGTCCTCTTTTGTTCCCATCATATAGACCCCTACAGGCAAAATGCTGGTAGTTGGGCACTTCCCTTCTGGTTTCTGGAAATCTCTTTCCCACCATTTGTGGAGCACCAGTGAAATGACCAACTAATTGTCCAAGTATCTTGAAGTGAAGCCCATCAGTTGAAAAGCACCACCCCCCCAACTCCCATATACATTCTTACTTGAACACACACACTCATATTTTCATATCTTACTTTTAAAAAGACAACCAAGGCTCACCAAATAATTGAGAAAAATCTCCAACATAAAGTGAGAAATTAAAACAAACACACAAAAAACACCTTATCTAACAGAGATAAAGCAAGACAGAAGAAAACATTTTCTCCAAATTATTATCCTCAGTTACATATGAAACAAAACCCCATATTTACTAAGCAGGAAACTGAAAACACTCAGAGACTTAGAAAGAGCTCGTGTAACTTAGCATATATGTTGCCAAAATTAACAACTTGAATAGAATGTATGGAAATAAAGCCAAAAAATTGGGGAAAAAAAGACAAAGAGATGACCAATGAGAAGAAAAAAAAATAATAGGAGAGAAATCCAAGAACTCTATCACACAAATTACAGGAGATATAGAAAGAACAGAGAAAACTAAGGGGAGGAAACAGAAGAAGGGTATTATTACATTCTCAAAGACATGTCTCTAGATTGAAAGAACCCACAGGGTATCTAGCACAATAAATGGGGGGGCGGGTGGGGAAGCCACATTAAAAGTTCATGAACCTGAAGTTTCAGGGATCAGGGAATAAAGAAAAAATGATAAGATATTCTAAAATGGAAAAAAAAATCACAAAGAAGAAATTAGATTTATAGTGGCCTCAGATACTTCCTTAACTACACTGTATGAAAGAAGAATATGGACCAAGGCCTTCAAAATTCTACTGGAAGCTTTTTTTAACTTAAAATTTTGCACACAGTCAAACTATCCACAAAATTAAACAGTGAAACAAAGTTATTTCAGGTATTGCATTATCCCAAGTTCTCTCCATTTATTAGGAAGACACTTAAGGATATACTCTAACCAAGAAGAATGGTGACAAAATAGGAAACAATAGTTTCACATAGAAAAATGGGGTTGGGAGATCCCAGGGTAACAAATGTGGGTAACTTCACATCACAAAGGACTAGCACCAGAGAGGACCCCAGGAGTGTCACTTCTAATGACAATGGAGAGGGGACTTGATATAATGTCTTTAAAACTACAGCATTTGGAAAAGATTAAGAAGTTACAAATAGAAAAAGATGCACATATTTTAAAATTAAGCAATTATAAATTTGAAGAATAATTTAAAAACTGATGTAGTGGGATGCCTGGATGGCTCAGTCGTTGCACTGCTGCCTTCAGCTCAGTTCATGATCCCAGAGTCCTGGGATGAAGTCCCGCATGGTGCTCCTTGCTGGGGGCGGGGGCGGGCCTTGCTTCTCCCTCTGCCTGCTCTGCCTGTCACTTCCCCTTCCCCTGCTTGTGCTCACTCTCTCTCTTTCCCTCTCTCTCTTTGACAAATAAATAAATAAAATCTTTAAAAAAAAAACTGGTGTAATAACCTCTGGTTGGCTCAGTCAGTTAAGCATCTGCCTTTGGCTCAGGTCATGCTCCCAGGACTCAAGCCCCACATAGGGTTCCCGGCTCGGTAGGAAGCCCGTTTCTCCCTCCGTCCCTCCCCCTGCTTGTGCTTTCCCTCTCTGTCCCTCTCTCTCTCTCAAATAAATAAATAAAATCTTTAAAAAAAACTTATGTAGAAATAAAATGGAATCACAGTAGTACATTAGGCTCTGGAATAAGAAATATTTGCATAGTCATAATGGTACAACACTGATTACTTGTTATATAAAAACTGTGATACAGTTTTATTGGGAAGATGGAAAATGAGAAATTGGGAAGTGGTATAAAAAAGCTAAAGCCCTCCCTACTATAACAGAAAGTCAAGAGATAACATCAGAAATAAATGAGAAATAGCAGTAGAGGCATATTACTTAGAAATATGGGTTTAGCTATAAAAGAAAAGCTGATTAATTAAAGAAGAGGTTATTTCTACATAGCGGGACTGAGGTAGGATGGCATGGGACAGGTGAATGATGTCTTTTATCATAAGTCTTTAAGATATATTTAACGTTGTAAAACATACAGATATAATACTTACTGGAAGGTATTTTTTTTTAATTAAAATGATATAGGACATTCACTTTCAGGCATAATGGAGTACCAGAGATTAGATTTACCATCTCACCCCAATAAAATCAGAAAATCAGACAAAATATATGAAAAAATTTTTTAGTCATTGGACAAAAGGCAGCACAGAACCACGATCTCTGTGAGAAGAGAAACAAATGTGATGAGCCCTCAAGGCAATTTCCAAGCTGTAATGCAAGGACAAAAGTTCCAAAAATCCTGGTGATTTTGATGAGAAGACAGAAATCAGCTCAGAAAGTCTGCTGTGACTAGAATGTTCAGAAAAGAGTGCCAGAGAGAAGGGAACTGCTCAGAGAGAGCTCCAGAGATCTGCAAAGAGGGGCCTTTTAATTTCTGACTGAGTACTGACCTGCATGTACATAAGATAAAACTGCCTGGGGCTAGTGAAGGAATCACCAGAAAGTAGTAGGCTGAACAACTTTCAAAGTTTACCCATGACTGAAAATAGTTTTGGTTGCCACCAGCCAAAGTACAAAGATCTCATAATACAAATGACACCAGCTGGAGTCATCAGAAGGGCACTGTCTAAATTAACCTGATCCAAAAGCTGTTTTGCATCTACTCTAACAAAGCTTAATATCAAACTTGAAAAAGATCTAACTAATACCAAGAAATGTAACTGCATGCCAGGAAAAATTAACCATTGATACTCTTCTTTCAAAAAATACAGTGATATCTATCATCTAACAATATAAGATCAACAATGTCTCACATCCAATAAGAAAATTACCAGACATGCAAACAGGACAAACTTTCAGTTAATAGTTAAATAAATTCTGAGGATCTAAGGTACAGCAGGGTGGTTATAGTTAATAGTTCTGTATTGTATCCTTGAAATTTGTTGAGAGTAGACCTTAAGTGTCTCACCATATACAAAAAGGTTAACTATGTGAGGTGATAGATATGTTAATTTGTTTGTGCTAATCATTTCACAATGTATGCATATATTAAATCATCACATTGTACATCTTAAGCCATATTGCACAGCCTAAGTATTTATAATTTTTATTTGTCAATTATACCTCAATAAAATTAAAGAAAGCTTTTAAAAAAGAAATGGATTTTTTAATGATAAAACAAGACTATGGTATAGAATTAGAAATCTTGAAAAAAATTAATATGAAGAGAAGCAGGAAAGTGAGAGAATCAGGAAAATATGACCCATTTCCAGAGAATAGTCAACCAATATCAACAGACCCAGAAACGAATGATAGGATAAAAATAGCAATTGAGAATATTAAAATGGCTATTAAAAACTGCTTTATAGGTTCAGGAAGGTAAATGAAAACAACACAATAGAAAGAGAATTAAAAGATATATAAAACATCTAAATGAAACTTCTGACAATGGAAAAATAGAAAATCTTAAATGGCAAAAAAAAAGTATCAGATGATATTAGCAATAAATAAGTGAAGTAAAAGACATAGCAATAGAAATAACCCAAAATGAAGTACAGAGAATAAAAAGATTGAAAATATGAGCAGTGTCTCAGTAATGTCTCAGATAGGACCATATCAAACAGTTTAACAAATGTATAATTGGACTCCTTCAAAGAAGGAGGGGTACCGAAAAATATTTAAAGAAATATTGGCTGAAAAGTTTTCAAATTTTCATATATACATATAATATATATAAATATTATATGTAAATAAATATATAAATAAAATACATAAATATATAAAAATATATATTTTATATATATATATCATATATACGATTATGTTCAGAAAAAAACTCAATGACTCCAAGGAGATCCAAAATCTCAATGACTCCAAGGAGAATAAAAAGGTCTTTAATTCAACAAACTACTTAATAATCAAATTGCTGGAACTTACTGCTAGAAAGAAATTCTTAAAAGCAGTCAGAAGAGAAAAAAAGACACATATAAAGAGAAACAAAGATAAGACTGACAGAAGATTTCTTGTTAGAATCCATGTAGCCAGAAGAAAATAAATCTGTCAACTAGATTTTAATGCCCAGCAAAAGTATCTTTCAAAAATGAAAGTGAAATAAACATTTTTTTCAGACAAACAACATCTTAGAAAATTCACTACAAACACAGCTACACTATAAGAAATTCTAAAGGAAATTCTTCAAGCAGATGGAACATAATACTATATGGAAATTGGATCTACACAAAGGAATCAAAAGTGTTAGTAAAGAGAATAGGTAGAATAATATAAAAGACATTTTTCCATTGTTTAATGTCTTTAACATAAAAATGGTATTGAAAACAAAAATAATGTCAGTATACTATGAGATTTACAACATATAGAGAAGTAAAACATGACAATGAGTATAAAAGAGAAGTTTCTTACCTTGTACATGAAGTGGTATAATATTACCTGAAAGTAGACTATGATAAATTAAGGATGTATACTGTAAACCTTAGAGTAACCCAATAGCAAAACAAAGGTATGGCTAATAAGCCAACCAAAAGATCTAATGGAATCATAAAAAGAAAGTCAGAAAAGAGGGGGAAAAAAGAACGAAAAAGAAGAAAATAGAAAATAAATAGCAGTATCACAGATTTAAACCCAGCCATATCTATAATTACATTAAATGTGAGCAATCTAAACATTGCAACTAAAAGCAGAGATTGTAAGACTGTATAAAAAAATCAAGAACCAATTTTGTGCTATCTATTTAAAACCTAGTTTAATGGGGCACCTGGTTGGCTTAGTCAGTTAACCATCTGCCTTTGGCTCAGGTCACGATTCCAGGGTCCTGGGATCTGGCCCCAAGCTGACTCTCTGCCCTCTCTCTCTCTCTGCCTGCTTCTCTGCCTACTTATGCTCTCTTTCTGTCAAATAAATAAAATCTTTAAAAAAAAAAACAAACCCTACTTTAAAAACACAGGCATAGGAAGAGGCATCTGGGGATTTAGTAACTGACTCTTGATTTCCAGTCAGGTCAGCATCTTAAAGTCGTAGAATCGAGTCTCATGTTGGGTCCACACTCAGTATGGAGTCTGCTTTGGATTCTTTTTTTGTTTTTTTTTTTTTAAGATTTTATTTATTTATTTGACAGAGACAAAGATCACAAGCAGGCAAAGAGGCAGGCAGAGAGAGAGAGGGAAGCAGAATCCCTGCTGAGCAGAGAGCCCGAGATCATGACCTGAGCTGAAGGCAGCAGCTTAACCCACTGAGCCACCCAGGCACCCTGGATTCTTTCTCTTACTCTGTCCCTCCCCTTCTCACAGCTCTAAATACATACATACATACATACATACATACATACATACACACATTCTTTAAAAAAAAATACAGGCACACGTAAGTTAAAAGTAAAAGGAGGCAAAAAAAAATGTATCATGAAAGCACTAATCAAAAGAAAGTTGGAGTGGCTACATGAATATAGAGAAAGGCTTCAGGATAAGAAATATTACAAGATAAACAGGCATATTACCTTTTTCTTAAGATTTATTTATTTATTTTGAGGGAGAGAGAGCACACATGCATGAGTTGGAGGGGGAGCAGAGGGTGAGAAGCAGACTCTCTAGTGAGCAAAGAGACACACTCAGGGCACAATCCCAGGACCCTGAGATCATGACCCAAGCCAAAATCAAGAGTCAGCCCCTTAGCTGACTAAACCACTCAACACACCAAGAGGTATATTTCTAATAATAAATCAGTTAAAAGGTGAAAGATTTGTATGATCTGAATAAAAAGCAGAGTATGGATAAGAAAGATGTGGTATATATGTATATATACAATAGAATATTACTAAGCCATCAGAAAAAAAAATGAAATTTTGCCATTTGCAATGATGTGAATAGAACTAGAGGTTATTATGCTAAGCAAAATAAGTTATCAGAGAAAGACAAATACCATATGATTTCATTCATACATGGAATCTAAAAAACAAAACAGATGAACAAAGGGGAAGGGAAGGGAAAATAAGATAAAAACAGAGAGGGAGGCAAATCATAGAGACTCTTAACTCTAGGAAACAAATTGAAGGTTGCTGGAGGGGAGATGCATGAGGTGGAAGGGATAATTAGGTGATGGGCATTAAGGAAGGCACTTGTTGTAATGAGCCTTTGGTGTTATATGCAAATGATGAATTACTAAATTATACCCCTGAAAGTAATAATATAATATATGTTAACTAAATTGAATTTAAATAAGGAATTAAAAAATTATGGCATTTATGACATCAAAACCAACAAAATACTTATAAATTTAACAAAGGAAATGAAATATCTGTACAATAAAAACTATAAGACTTGGCTGAAAGAAATTGAGAATGACACAAATAAATGGAAGGGCACTCTGTATTCATGGATTAGAAGAATTAATATTTTAAAATGTCCATACCTGTTAAAATGTCCATAGCACCCAATACCATCTATAGATTCAATGCAATTCCCACCAAAATACCAATGGCATTCCTCACAGAAATAGAAAAATATATATATACTAAAATTTGCATGAACCTCAAAAGACCTGGAATAGCCAAAGCAATATTGAGGGAAAAAAAGAAAACAAAGCACAAGGCATCAAAAATATCATACTACAAAATTTTGGCAATAAAAACATTATGGTACTGGCACAAAAATAGACACATAGACCAATGGAACAGAGTAGAGAAAGTTGAACCCTTGCTTATATGGTCAACTAATATTCAGCAAGGGAGCCAATGGGGAAAAGATAGTTTCTCCAACAAATGGTGTTGGAAAAACTGAACAAACACATGCAGAGCTAGGAAACTGGACCCCTTTCTTATACCACTCACAAAAATTAATTTGAAATCATTCAAAGGTTTAAACATAAGACTTGATACTATAAAACTCCCAGAAGATAATACAGAGAAGAATCTCTTTGTTGTTGGTCTTGGCAATGATTTTTTGGCTATGACACCAAAATCACCAAATGGGACTACTTCAAACTTAAAAGCTTTTGAAAAGGAAAAATATGAATAAATAAATAAATAACAAAAATGAAAGACAATTTACAAAATGGGAGAAAGTTTTTTGCAAACCACATATCAGATAAGGCGTTAGTGTCCAACATATGAAAAGAACTCCTACAACTCGAAATTTTTTAAAAAAATCTAATTTAAAAATATGCAAAAGAATCCCATAAATAGATATTTTTCCAAAGAAGAGATCCAAATGACAAACTGGTACATGAAAAGACATGCACCATCACCAATCATCAGGGAAATGCAAATCAAAACCACAATGAGATGTCAACTCTTCGTTGTTAGAATGGCTATTATCGAAAAGACAAGAGCTAGCAAGTGCTGGCATGTATGCAAAGAAAAGAAAACTCCTACACCATTGGTAGGAATATAAACTGGTTCAACCACTATGAAAAACAGTAGGGCATTTCCTCAAAAAATTAAAAATACTCTTATCATATATTATCCAGAAATTCCACTTCTGGGTATATACCCAAAGGAAAAAGAACAGGATTTTGAAGACAAATAAAAAAATAATAATAATAGATCAGTTAATCAATCAAGAAAATGTAACAGACCTAAATGTGTACATACTTAATAACACAGCCTCAAAACAATGAAATGAAAACTGATAAACTGAGAACAGAATTAGACAAATCGACAATTGTAGTTGACTATGTCAACAGCTTTTCGATAATTAAACAATTCAGTGAAGATCACTAAAGATACAGAACACTTGAACAAATTGAATTTGACACACAAAGAATGTTCCGATCAACAACAGCAGAATACACATTCCTTTCAAGAACAGACATAATATTAAGCAAGAATGACTATATTCTGGATCTTAAAAATGCCTATAAGTTTAAAAGAGTTGAAACTATATAAACTGTGTTTTTTAGTCACAATGAAATAAACATCACTAACATAAAGATATGTGGAAAAACCCAAACATTTGGAAATTAACAACATGTTTATAAATAACTCACTTGACAAAGAGGAAACCAAAAGAGAAATTAGAAAATACTTTGCACTAAAAAAAATAAAAATACGAAACACTGGAATTTCTAGAACAGGTGTAAAGCTTAGATATGCTTAGAACAAATATCATAGATTAAAAGAACAGAAGTAGGCACCAAAAATGCAACACTACTGCCAAGTCAAAAGCAGAAGTGATAGTTGACTGGGAAAAGTAATAGATACTCACCACACCTTCCCTTTGTTTTACCATGTCATCAAGTTTCCATTCCGTCTCTTTCCTTCTGTCCATTAAACATTTCCAAAGCATGGATACAGTAAGCCCTCTCTATCAGTCATGTATCCTTTTCTGTTCATTGTAATGTAATTGTTGTAAAACAAACATTTCATAGAGCCTGTCCCATCCATAGCTTCACACATACACACCATTCTATCTCCAATCCCCACCCCCAAAATTCACACACAGAGAGCTAGGGTAAATTGAACTAGTGATGACTGACCCAATATGTAGTCAATATGTTAGTTGGCTAGAAATCTGACTTTGTGTGACTTTGCCTTAGAAGATAGGTGGGGCGGAAGAGATTCTATCTTGAGAACTTAATACAGGACACAAGATTGCTGACACTTGGGGGTGGGAAGGTACAGAAAATTGAAAGTAATGGCAACCATTTGCAAGTTGATGAGTAAAAAGGGGAAGCTGTTCTGCAGAGATAGGAAAATGGAGCTGACAAGATGCAGGGAGGGGAGAAGAACCTGTGGCCCAAGAGAGGGAAATTGAGGTAGCAGCCAGCTGCTTCTGTTCATCTCATCTCCCCTGATGCTCAGCTGCACTTGATTTCATGTCATTTGGTTTTGCGAGAGCTCTGTATCTTTGCAATAAACACTCTTCTTTACTTGAGTAACTTTGAATGAGTTTTGTTTTCTTGTAACCAAAGGAGCCATAACTTGAACAATTTCATGTGTCTTTTTAATTGTCTCCCAGTATTGCATAGTAACTTCTTTAAGGGTAAGCAGTGTATTTTATTTCATCTGTATAACACAGCTCATAGCAACATGAATGAATTGTATACGTGTTGATAAGGTTAATAATGAAGGAATTCATTAGTCTGGTTACTGACACTTCTACCACTACTAGAATAATAAATCACTTGTTTTTGTCTGCCCTACATTAATTCCTTTGTGAAACTTTTTTTTCTCTATTCTTTGTGCCTCTAGTGGGACTCAGAATCTCAGGCTCCCACCCCCCACCCACTAAAGGAGGCATGCAGCCCATGACAGAGGTCAGTTAAGTTCTCCCAATCAGGATTTTCAGGGTAAAGGACGGTAATCCCTTAAAGAAATGTGGATGAGTTTCTGCAGCTGGGAGCCCCAGAGCTCCCTTGGTTCCTGGCCTTTCAGGGGTCTTTTCCTTTTTATTCAATCCTAGGACCACCTTCCTCCCAATGAATTCCCTTTTCTCACTTAAGTCATCAGAGTCCATTTCTATTGTTTTCAGCCTAAGAATCCTCTTGGATATAGCTGTTCCCAGGGAGGCCAGTTTTCCCCCGGTCTGTTTAGAGTTAACTGGAGGAAACTCTTCTTTTTGGAAAGACTGTCTGTCCTTGAAATATACCATCTTTGAAACTAATAAAATATTTCCTGATTGATCAGTTGCTCAATTGTTGGTTTTTTGCAGTAGTCTCTGACCCAACTTTATGGGATGTCTTTTATGCAAGAGACACCATTGGTTCTGCCTCAGTTGTTTATATTCAACCTCATCCTCACCTTTGAGGCCATCTCTAAGTGAAAAAGTAATGAATCCTTAAAGGAGTCATATGTATTTGGGAGTTCAAGCAACAGAGGCTAACTCCATTTGGTCAAGTTAACACTTTTTCTACAGCAATGTAAAACAGACTTCCTGCCTGTTATGAAGGGTCTGTATTCAGCCTAAAAAGGCATCCCTCAGGCTTGGGCCTTATGTCTCAGTTTCTGAAGATGGACTTATCCTGGCGGTTTGGATCAGTATACCTCCAGTCAGGCCATGCTTTGGGTGTTAGCCCTGATTATCCCAAGACCTCGAGTTCCAAGGCAGTTTTCTCCTCTCAACACCCTGACTCATTATTCTGTTTTCCTGAAGTACTTAGAATGAGAGCCTTTGGGAAGGGCTCTGTGCAATTATATAAGTGAATAGGCACAGTTATTTAAAATGTCTTCAGATTTCTTAGAAAGAAATCTTATTTCTTTCCCTGACACTAATTTCTTAATGTGAGTAACAGTCCTGGGAGACATCCTTGCCCAATCCAGGGATCTGCATTTCCAAGGCAATCTAAAGCCCAGTTAATAGATGTTCATTCATTTTTCAAATCATTTGAGCACTTACTGCATGCCTGGCACTGTACTAGTACTCAATTCCCTCAATTAACAAGAAAACAGGCACAGTCTTGCTTCAAGGAGAACACAATTTAGTGGAGGACAGAGAATGAAATAAGCATATAAACTCAAAAATAATCATAAATGAGTGCTTTATGCTATAAAAATTAACAGGAAATAGCAATCTATAATAATAAGAGGGAATCTTTTTGGATGGGAGAAGGTATAAGGGGGCTGAGTCCTGAAGGATAAGGAGTGAGGGGTATGGGAGCCAGATAGATAGAATAGCATAGATGAGACCTGGAGGTGGGAAAGAGGTGGAATCAGCAAAGGGTAGAGTGAGATTAACTTGGGAGAGGAAGAGAGTTGGGGCCAGGAAAGGAGTTTGGATTTTATCGAATCTTATGAAAGTATAGCCACTTTGTTTTTTTTTATTATGTTCAGTTAGCCAACATATAGTACATCATTAGTTTTTTACGTAATGTTCAACAATTCATCAGTTGCGTATAACACCCAGTGTGCATCAAAACAATATAGCCACTTTGAAAAACAGTTTGGCAATTTCTTTAAAAGTTAAACATAGTTTTGTCATACAGTCCAGCAAGTGTACTAATAAGCACGCAAGAGGAATAAAAAACATGTATCTATACAAAGACCTGAATGTTCACAACAGCATTATTTATAGTGGTCTAAGACTTGGAATAATTCAACTTGGAATAATAAAAGCATGGATAAATAAATGGTACGTGCATAGAATGGAATATTGCTAGGCAGGTAAAAAAAAAAAGAGCAACTACTCATACAAGATCAAATTTGTATTTGTTGGTGGCCATTGGGGTGTTTATAATTATGAAAATTCATTGAAAGGACCATGTCATATTGCCCATTTTCCTGTATGTATATCATATCAATATTTTAAAATGTAATGGAAAGATGCAGAAGGGTATCTAAAGCAAGAGAGAAATGTGACTTGATGGGTTCTTAACAGATTCCTCTGATCACTGTGTGAAAATCAGCTTGAAGGGAGCTAAAGAGCAGATAGAGTGACCACTAAAAGAGTTATTACAGCAATCCAGGAGAAAGACACTGAAGGCTTTGACTGGTGAGAAATAAGGGAAGCCAGTAAGTAGACTTCAGATATAGGAGGAGCTAGAAATGACAGGGTTTGTTTATTTCAAAATGATTAAAAAAAAAAAAAAAGGACAATACCATAGTTTTGCCATTTGCTGAAATGGATTAGCAGACTATGAAAGGAACAGATTTGGTAGAAGGTACAGGGGAGAATCAAGAGCTCTGGAGCATATTTAGGCTGAGGTGCATATAATGTATCCAAGTAGAAAACTCAAGCTGACAGTTGAATATGTATGTCTGAAGCTCAAATGAGAGATTGAGATGGAAATACAAAGTTGAATGTCATGAGTATGTAGATGACATTGTAGATCATGAAACTAGATCACTTAGGATGAGTGTGTAAAGAACAAGCCTTGTGAAACACCAACATTTAGATGTTAGTAGAGGAAGAAGGTCTATGACCAAGACTAAAAAAAAATTATAGCAGTATCAGATGTGAGGAGAAAGCCAGTGGTGTAATATCAAATAAAGGAGGCCATTTGGGTCTAGTGCACTGAGACTCTAAGATGAGGACACAAATTGTCCATTGCACTTGACAACATAGAGATTATTGGTGCCTTGAGATGAGAAGTTATATTGAAATAATGGAAGAGACCCAATTTGAGAGTTTTGAAGAGGAATCTAAGGAGAGACAATGGAGAGAAGTGTGTGAACAACTATTTTGAGACATTAAGTTGTAAAGGATGTGGAGAAATGGCCAGTAGTTGCAAAGGGATGAGAGAAAAAAGAAGGACTTTTGGGAATAAAGAAGAGTCAATTATGTTTGTGAGCTGAAGAGAATCATCTCTTAGAAAAAGGGAGGATTGATCACTTAGGAGGGATAGGAAATAACTGGAGGAATAAAACTTTGAGAATGTGAGAGAGGACAAGACCTGAGCCCACAGATTCCAGGTCCAGAAAGAGCTGAGCTATGACAGGAGCAGCACACTTTCTCTTTTGTACCAGAGGGCAAAAGGGGAAGAAGCAGATGAATGCAGATGCAGACTAGGGGAGCTCTTGTCTGATGGTTCTAATCTTTCATTTAGATACAACTGATGGGAGAACCAGATCAGAGTGAGCAGTTAAGAATGAAGTAAGAGGGGGCACCAGGGTGGCTCAGTGGGTTAAAGCCTCTGCCTTCGGCTCAGGTCATGATCTCAGGGTCCTGGGATTGAGCCCCGCATCAGGCTCTCTGCTCAGCAAGGAGCCTGCTTCCTCCTTTCTCTCTCTGCCTGCCTTTCTGCCTACTTGTGATCTCTGTCAAATAAATAGATAAAATCTTTAAAAAAAAAAGTTTAAAAAAAAAAAAGAATGAAGTAAGAGCTTTTGCACAGCAAAGGAAACAGTGAACAAAACCAAAAAACAACTGACAGAATGGGAGAAGATATTTGCAAACGACATATCAGATAAAGGGCTAGTATCCAAAATCTATAAAGAGCTTAGCAAACTCAACACCCAAAGAACAAATAATCCAATCAAGAAATGGGCAGAAGACATGAACAGACATTTCTGCAAAGAAGACATCCAGATGGCCAAAAAACACATGAAAAAATGCTCCACATCTCTCGGCATCAGGGAAATACAAATCAAAGCCACAATGAGATACCACCTCACACCTGTCAGAATGGCTAAAATTAACAAGTCAGGAAATGACAGATGCTGGCAAGGATGCGGAGAAAGGGGAACCCTCCTACACTGCTGGTGGGAATGCAAGCTGGTGCAGCCACTCTGGAAAACAGTGTGGAGGTTCCTCAAAAAACTAAAAATAGAGCTACCCTATGACCCAGCAATTGCACTGCTGGGTATATATCCTAAAGATACAAACGTGGTGCTCTGAAGGGGCACGTGCACCCGAATGTTTATGGCAGCAATGTCCACAATAGCCAAAGTATGGAAAGAACCTAGATGTCCATCAACAGATGAATGGATAAAGAAGATGTGGTATATATATACAATGGAATACTATGCAGCCATCAAAAGAAATGAAATCTTGCCATTTGTGACGACGTGGATGGAACTAGAGGGTATTATGCTTAGTGAAGTGAGTCAGTCTGAGAAAGACAACTATCATATGATCTCCCTGATATGAGGAAGTGGAGATGCAACATGGAGGGCTTGGGGGGGTAGGAAAAGAAAAAAATGAAAGAAGATGGGATTGGGAGGGAGACAAACCATAAAAGACTCAATCTCAAAAAACAGACTGAGGGTTGCTGGGGGGAGTGGGGATGGGATAGGGTGGTGGGGATATGGACATTGGGGAGGGTATGTGCTATGATGAGTACTGTGAAATGTGTAAACCTGGCGAGTCACAGACCTGTACCCCTGGGGATAAAAACACATTATATGTTTATTTAAAAATTTAAAAATTAAAATTAAAAAAAAGAAGTAAGAGCTTTGAGAAGAGAGGTGAAGGTACAAAACAGCATCCTGAAGAGTGGAACAGCAAGTTTATTAGATCCCCATATGTTGGGAAATGGATTGAGCTTGTGAGCTTAAAGTGAAGCTTTTCAGTTGATTGTGTGATTTTCTCCATTGATATTCAGTTGCTCAAATTCATGCAGGTAACTGGCTGAGTGCATCCAAGCTTGGAGTTTTGCCCAGTGATTATGACAGCTGCCTCTCCCATTACTAGCTTTTTCTAAGGGAGAAGATATTGTAACTGATTAGTCAGAACCCAGACAATCAATGTGCCATATTTAAGTAATGGACTTAGGAGCCCAGGTGCTTGTCGAATTTTTGAGGATAGTGTTTTTTTCTCCAGTTGGCCATTGTTTCTTGTGGATACCGCTCTTGGTTAAGGGTCTAGTGGGAAGAAGGGTCAGTATTCGGGTATTCCTGTGTCCCTGGCCATAATGTCATCATAATAGAATTTAAACCTCACTTTGAATCCCTAAGACATCCAACAATCTACCAGGTTTCCTGATTAATAGTCATCCTAAATGCTCCATTAATTAGTCCCACCCACTTAATGAAATTTCCAAACCTTCAACTGACACCCTCTGCAATATTACTGTTCTTGTGTACCCCAAAAAGATAGAGTGAAGTACTCACCCCAGTACCTCTGAATGTGACTTTATTTGGAAACAAGATCATTGCAGATCTAATTAGTTAAGAGGAGGTTATACAGGAATAGGGTGAGCCCTTAATCCAGTAAGACTGATGTCTTTATCAGTAAAAGGGAAGAGACAGAGAGACAGAGATACATGTAGAAAGAAGGCCATGTGATGACAGAGGCAAGGCCAGAAGTCCTCACCTGCCAGGCAAGAACACAAAGGCATGCTGGCAAACCACCAGAGGCCAGGAAGAAGCTATTAAGGATGGTCTCCTTCAGGTTTCAGAGGGAGCATGGCCCTGCTGACACATTGACTTTGGACTTCTAGTCTCCCAAACTACGAGACAATAAATTTCTGTTGTGCTAAGCCAACCAGGTGGTATGCTTTGTGACAGCAGCTCTAGAGACAAATACAGTTACTACCACCATCACTGTGGTCCCCACAGACTTTCCTGCCAGACTGGAGCTTTCTTAAGCCACAGAAGCTGAGCCTGCCTGGAGTTCCAGCTCCCTTCTTGGTTGGTGGGCTTCGTCCCAAGTCCTAGGTCTGCCCTATCTTGCTTTAGGAAATCAGGCAACCCTAAGCTCCATGCTAAGTCAGCCAGCCAGTCACAAATATGCTTTGATTTTACGGAGGGTACACATTTCCCAGCCTTAGCTTCAGGAGGGTCTGTTTGACATGGTGACCATGGCAACGAACCAGCTGAGGAAACACTGAGTGCTCCAGCTAGCCCACGAAGAAATGCCTCATTCTGTGCTCGCGTTAAGAAAAAGTTCTAAAAGGGACCCAGAAGGGCTCACATGGAACATAGTGACCAGGGAAGGTAGGGCCCTTATGTGTGGTGGTGCTGGCATGCAGCTGATAGCGGGCATAGAAAGGAAAGCAGGAATCCGCCAACAGCATGAGTAAGGAAGAGTAATGCTAAGTTGGGGGGAGGCAGAGAAAGAGACTGTATAAGCAAAATGCTTATGGAGTTTAAATATGGTCCATACATAGTAAAGCAAGTGACAGAAAGGGGTGTACAGGGATCACGGTCTAATCCAATATCCAAGACAAAGCAGATAGCAGGAAACCGTACTATGCCATGTACAGTGTTATGTCATGGTGTCAGAGATCTATCAGTTCAGGTCGGATCCAAGCAGTGCTAAGAGGAACACAATTCAGGGTCTGATCTCCCAGGAAGAGGGCTGCAGGGTCTAGACAGAGGGTCAAGTCTCTAGCTAAGCAGGGTGGGATTTACACAAGTCCGCTAATCAGAAAGAGTGTGATAGGAGGTAGGAAACCACAAGAGGACCCACACATGGGTGGAGTCCACACAGTGAGAAGCAGAAGGGCAGGGAACTCTTCAACCTGGATGCTGCCCAGAGAGCCAAGCCTTGCCTCAATTCATCAAATCCTGGGTCTGGTTCATTCAACAAATACATACTGAACCTTTACTATGTTCAAGGCCCTTCATTCTCGGAGCACACAGGGAACATGATCCATAGAGAAGATTGGTCTAGCTTGCAAAACAGACCTCTCAGCAAACAACTACCATGCAGAGTGAGAAATGGTAAATTGAGATAGGAACAAAGCATTGTGGGAATGCAGAAGGAAGGGACACAACTCTGCCTGGGGGGCTCAGGATGGCAGAAAATATATTGCATTAGTTTTAGGGTGACCTAGATAAATTGTGAAATAAAAGGAAAAGGGGAGTTTTATTACAACCTTATGCTCTGCATCCTCAACCCGAGCCCAGACTTCATTTCATTTTTGCTGTTTCCTGTCTCCTTTGAAACACTGAGCACAAATTAAGAATAATCACGTATTAGAATTATTCATCACTGTATCAGGAAAACATTAGGGCTTGATCAATGTCTTTCTACATATAAAACCTCCACACCCTCAGAAGTTTGGTAGTCTCTGCCCCCAAGGAGGCAGGTGACAGACCTAGGCTGACCAGATACAGGAGATTATCACAAGTGACTCACGTATCAGGTTAAACAGAGCACTTGCTGAATCCTCTACTTCCTTTCATCAAAATACCAGGAAGAAAAACAATAAAGTGTTGAAAACTGTTAGTGGATATGTTCCCAGTTCCCTGCATGGTTGTTTCCAGAGAGACTTTCCAGTAGCCTCTAGAGACTGGACAGTGGACTTGTGGCCCCACCCCCTGACAAGGGCTGACTGGTCCACTGATGAACACCTGATCCAAACTGACCAATGAGATTCTTTCTTCCCAGACTTTAAACCTGCAACACAGGACTTCTAGTTGGTCTCTCCACAGCACTTCAGCTGGGGAGGCATGTAAAGCTGGCACTAGTGCAGCCATGTTTAAGGGAGGTGGAGAAAGGCACTCTGCAAAAGTGGGGGAATGGGCCATTTCCACAGAGAGAAGCAGAGAAGAGTGGCCAGGGAGAGGAGAAGGGAGGGCAAGGGAAGAAGACTGCCTTTGGCACGGATGACAATGACTTCCTGGTTTGGGCCATCCTGGAATGCCCCATCTGAGCTCACTAATCCTTGCCTTTGGTAAAGAAGAAGGAATTCGGGTTCACCCTGGTCTGTTCTTGAGGACATCTCTTATTTACACAGATGTAAGGCAGGCAGTCCCAGCCATGGGGAAAAGACACAATGGAATCCTTTTGCTTGTTTGTGGTGTTCTAGCTCTGGTTAGAAAGTGG
Source organism: Lutra lutra (assembly GCF_902655055.1). NCBI lineage: Eukaryota > Metazoa > Chordata > Mammalia > Carnivora > Mustelidae > Lutra > Lutra lutra. The sequence goes on from NC_062287.1 coordinate 66,878,568, forward strand.
GAAAGTTTGCATAATGGACACAGGTTCTGGGAGGGAAGAAACCCTTCCCTTTAACCCTTTCCCCCCAAGAATTAAGGGTAGGAACATCTACGCATTAAACATATGTCCCTAGTCACAATCCAGTACCAGTGATATGCCCAGGAGCCCTCAAGATAAGCTGCCATAAGAATGAAGACAGGTAGAAATTATGGGGTAGTCCTGGCACCCTATTAAGAAAGGGAACAGGGCGCCTGGGTGGCACAGTCAGTTAAGTGTCCAGCTCCTGGTTTCAGCTCAGGTCATGATCTCAGGGTTATGAGATCGAGCCCCGTGTCGGGCTCCATGCACACACAGCATGCAGTCTGCTTGGGATTCTCTCGCTTCTTTTTCCTCTGCCCCTCCTGCCTGTGCTTTCTCTCCCTCTCTCTCTCTCTCTCTCTGTAAATAAAAAAATCTTTTGAGGGGGGGAAGAAGAGGAACAGAAACTGTGGGTCAGGAGGCATTAAAGCCAATTTGCATCCAGCCTTTCAGATACTGTCTTAAGCCCTGTTCTGGCACCATGAATTTTACTGAAAAAGTCAATTACTGAATGCTCTAACATATAGGCTTAAAACATGGAGCCTTCCCAACTAAAACCCCATAGTAGTTGAAGAGAGTTCCACATCAGCTTCCATAGTAGAGATTTGAGGAAGGATTAATCTTTTTTTTTTAAGATTTTATTTATTTATTTGACAGACAGAGATCACAAGTAGGCAGAGAGGAAGGCAGAGAGAGGAGGAAGCAGGCTCCCTGCTGAGCAGAGAGCCCGATTCGGGGCTCGATCCCAGGACCGTAGGATCATGACCTGAGCCGAAGGCAGAGGCTTTAACCCACTGAGCCACCCAGGCACCCGGGAAGGATTAATCTTAAAGATCTTTGTGCTCCATGAATTACTTCCCACAGCAGAAAACAAGGTTTCGCTGTTTTTCACCAACAACATACAGGCCTGTGTTGGAACCTGTGTTGACCCGGTTACCCAACGTGCAGCCTCCACACATTGAGGGAAAGGGTAGGTGACATGGTCAAGTTACTAGGGAGCCCTTTCCCTGGGCAGTGGGCTCATGACTTCTCAAGATGTACTGCGACTGGGTCAAGATGGAGCTCTGGCACCTTGCCACAGCCCCTGGGCTTCAGACCGAACCCAGTGAGACCAGCTTTCACTCAGCGGCCAGTGCTCTTCTACCACAGCCTATGCCGCAATGGGATGAACAGGTTCCTGGAGCTGGAAGTGTAAGCACTGTGTGTATACACACACACACACACACACACACACACACACACCACATAGTTTCCTGGAGCTGGACGTATAAACACTGTATACACACACACACACACACACACACACACACACATAGAGGAAGGTGTTTGTGGGCCTTGGAAGGGTTAGCTGGATTTCTAATCTTCCTACTGCTGCAGCATGGGGAACTTTTAGTCCGACACTTGGCCAAGGCATGCTAATCACATCCCACACTGTAAGTCAAAGCATTTTGGCTTCTCGGTCCCTCATGGGATTAACCTCATTTCCCATCCTTGGGTTTCTGAGAAGCTCTTATGTCCTTCCAATTAATTCCACTTTCTCCTTAAATTAGCTTGCATGGTTCCATCACCTGCAACTAAATAATCCCTGAATAAGGTAGAAACTAAGGTTAAGAGGAGATCATTGCCAGAATCAAGGTGGAAATTCTCTAACTTCCAGGCTAATTTACAAAGCAAGCAGTACATTCCTGTTAAGGGAGGACTGAAACACGTAGTTAATGACTAAATTGGCTGTCCTCTGAACTCCAGGCAGAGACCGGGGGAAAGGCAGTAAAAAGCTCCGGATGCCCCTCGTCCCCCCAGCCCTCCCTTGGCTTGGGCATGCCAGTATCTACCAAAGCAAGAGAACTACCTGCTTTCCTGTTCAGTATTTATTTTCTGAGGCAGCAAAATTCATGCTAGTTTATTTGCTCTCTTCCTCTCCCCTGCCCTTATTTCCTGGAAGAGTTCAGAAATGAAAACCTCGAGAATACAATAGCGTTGGGAGTAGAAGGTCCTGCATCCTAGCAAACCATTAAGTAGGGACAGAGCCAGACCCCAAGAAGCTCAGTATTCAGCAGCTCAGGGCTCTCCATGTACTATATACAGATAAGAGGGAACTGGACTCGGGCTCACACTTAGGCAGAGCACAGGAGCCTCCAAACAAGAGAGCGCTCCTCTGCCCAAAGGCAGATACCTGGAAAACTGCTGGGAACCTGAGCTGGCAGAGACGCCATGCTCCTCGGACCACGCAGCAGCTCGGGCTCTGGGAGGCAGAGATGCCAGGGCCCTGGAGGAAGTCAGGCAGTCTGTTGGCAAAATGAGAGAAAATCTAGTCTAATCTCTTTTCACTGATGAACAAACAACCATAATATAAAAGATGAAGCACAACAGAGGTATAAACAAAATTATGTCTTCAAAAAACTATTTGCCACAAGAGATAGAAGAAACTTTTAGAAACATGCTTGATGTTTCGATACCATGAAAGAAGCTCTGGTCTTTATAAGGTAAACCAAAAGAACCACAAGTGGAAAGTGGGCTAAGAGAAAATCTGGGAGGCACAGGTAATTGGATGAAATTTGCAAAGTCATAACAGAACCCAAAATAAAATAGTAAAAAATTTTTAAATCCTTCTAAATGGAAGTGGTTAGCAAAATTGACAGCCCCCCCAAAAAACAACAACGACAACAACAAAATCCTAATCTGTGATAGAAAGAACACTGGAAAAATCTCCAAGATGAGAGAAGAGGAGAAAAGAAAAAATGAGGAAAGGGAGGTGATAACCATGGAAACAGATTACACATCAGATCACGAAATAGTTGGTGCCCAGAGCAAGAAGCTAATCCTGATCTGGCACTTACAGGATCATTGCCATGGGCAGGACCACTCTTAGGCAGGAGGGGTCCCTGCCCTGACCCCTGCCCTTTAGGGAGCACCTCTTTGAACCTCAATTGGCCACTCCCCTCTGCCTAACGCACAGAGTCCAGTGTCTAGAGGATGAGGCCCGCTCACTTGCCCACACTCTGCAGCTGGATCACACTTTGGGTATCCCGAATCAAATTCTTTCCCCAGGCACCCTGTGTCTGCCTCCCAGATCTGAGCAGGGTTCTTCCCTGGACCCATTCTCCAAAAGTTCGATCACTCTAGTAGGGTGTACATCCCCAGGCTTGAGCTGGTTGCCAGGCTTACAGACAGAGCTTAGATGTGCAACGTGGGACACCTGGTGTGTGCATGCCATAACCCTTACAGTGTGGGTCAGGGGCAGGAATGGGATGGGAGGGAGAGGCATTCTGGGGGCCGGGGGCCCCATGCTGGCTTTCCCTGCCATACCATATTCTCAGAGCTCAGAGGAGGCTGAGGACTCTGACTGCAGTCCAGCCTTCTAGGTGCTGGTGAGGGTATATTGTGCAGGTTGGAGGATGGAACATATTTTATTTAACAGTATATTAGCATGATTTATACCTCTTAAATATTTCAGCATATGATATGTGGTCCTTCATTTATGCTCTTACCCTGGCCTCACAGTTGCAAGGGAGGGAGGCAGGCCTTGCCAGTTGTATTACTGTTCCTGATGATCAGCTCCCCAGGTCACCTATATTAAGAAATGTGACCTTTAGCACTCCCGGTCCAGAGAGCTGCGGCTGGCTTCTTTTTTAGAAAAGAAAGAAAGCTTTCTGATAGGGTACCTTATTACAGCTACACCCAGGGGCCAGGGCATCAACACCCAATAGCTCTCTCTTGTTCCCTTGGGGGTTAGGCTGAGGAAGGCCAAAGGGCCCCCGTAGCCAAACGCCATGCCGTGAGTCATTGCCTGAGGTGGCAGCCAGAGCAGAGCCCTCCACAGCCGCTGGCATGCTCTGGGCATCACTCTCAGGGTAGTCGACCCGTTCTGCTTTCTGCTGGTGAGACTCGATTCCTTAATTCCTAAATGTTGTGGAACCCTTCAGAGGCATCTTACTTCTATTTGCACAGGTGTGCCACAGCAAAATCCACCCCTTCGTGCCTGGGAAATTTCAAAGTTTTAACCCAAAAGGCCCTGATCAGGTCAGGTGAGTACCTTCCCCGGAGCACAATGCTGGTGGGAAGCTCTACTGCTCTTCACAGTGACGTGAAGTGTGTGTGGCCACTATAGGAGCTTCCATGCCAGGCCACCCCTAATCCATCACAAGGGCCTCTGGAGGGGTAAGGACTGGGCTTCTGAGCTTGTGGCTGTTGCTCACAGATGGGTACTTGTGATGGTTAACTTTCGTGTCCACGTGGCTAGGCTGCCGTACCCAGCCATTTGGTCAAACACCAGTCTAGATGTTGCCATGAAGATATTCTTTAGATGTGATTAGTGTTTACATCAGTTGACTCGGAGCGAAGCGGACTACCCTCCATAAGGTGGGCAGACTTCATCTAATCCGCTCAAGGCCTTAAGAACAGAGACTCAGATTTCCCTAAGAGGAAGGAATTCTCATCAAGAATGCAACAGAGAAACCCAGCCTGAGTGTCCAGTCTGCTGCTGTCCCGGATTCAGACGCATGTCTGCAATATCAACTCTAACCTGAGTCCCTGGCTGGACAGCCTGCAGATTTCAGACTTGCAAGACCCCATTCGGTGAACCAATTCCTTAAATAAATACCCACCACCGGTGTGTGTGTGTGTATGTGTGTGTGTCCTATTGGTCTGTTTCTCTATAGAACTCTACTACAGTACTTCAGCATTGCATTCTGGAAGTAGACTGGGGGTACTCTTTGTACCCTCACCTATAGAGGGGCACCTTGCTTGACCCAGACACCTTCCAATCAGATCAAAGCCCCAGACCAAAGCCTGACAGTCAAGAACATTCTCCAAGCCTGGGAAGTCCTCATAAGGTAGGAGTTGGATTACAAACTGGTGTCCTGGTGTACAGCCAGGACAGACAGAAGGGGTCCGGAAGGGAGGCTGCCACCGCCACCTGCTCAGCTCACTCATTCTCAACAACCTGGTCACGGGGCATGGGACAGCAGGCCAGCTCCAGAAGTCACCCTCTGATGAGGGAATTTCCCCTGTGCCAGGCCAGGCTTCCGCTGACTGCGGGCCTTGGCAGGGCTGAGCCTGGCAGTGGCCGGTTATGAAAGCCGGCAGCTGGGGGCCCTGAAAACAGTGAGCCAGCAGAGCTGGATGGGGAGCTTGGGAAGCTTCCTAATGGCACTCACACACCAGGGCTGAGTCCAGGTCAGCTTCACCCAGAACTGCTGCTCTGCGGGGGACAACAGGGACAAGAGCTGCAGCGAGAATAGCGATGTGACCTCTGATGGTTCTCTCTGAGACTTGATTTCCTCATCAGGAAAGTGGGGCTAATAATATCTCAAGGCAGTGCAGCAAGAGTTTAAAAGGGTGATATTTGTGTGGGACCACCAGGCGCCCTGCTTGTGCCCAGTAAAATGTCAGTGTCCCTCCTCTTCTCCCAAGAAGGATGGGACATCTGCCGTGAAGGGGGAGGTGGGCGGGCTCTGGACCTTCTGGGAACCTGGGCCTGCATCTTTCTCTGTAAGGTGAGAACTCTCCCCCACAGAATTGCCATGAGGACCCATGTAGAGCCCTCTGGTGCATGTGCCTTTGGTAAATGCTAGAAAAGAGTCCTGGGTGACCCCTTCTCTTTGGGAGGACTCAGAAACAACTGAAATATGTTTCATTTTCTCTTGTAACATGGCAGGATGGAAGAGAAGCGAGTAGCAGTGGCACAATGTGCAAGGCGGTGCCAGCCCTGCTCTGGAGAACTGGGTCTGGTCAGTGCGAGGGTTGGCCTCTGGCTGAAGCCTTCAGCTTATGGAATCACACTTCGCCACCTGTCACCCAGGCTTATTAGTCTGAGGCAATGAGAGGACATGCCTAATGACAGACATAGCCCTGTATGACGACTGTGAAGGCCTAACGCTGAGTCCAAAACCACTGTCCATCCAGAGGATGGAGCCAGCCCAGCCAGTCCACTCTCCAGGCTGGAAAGGGAGGTCTGTGGCTCTGGACAGATGGCTCAGAGGCCTTTTGTCTTGCTCAGCCTAGGAGGAAGTGTCTTCTGGTACACAGAACACGTTCTCTTGACCTTCTTCAATCAACAGGTTTAGAAATCCTCTGGGTTTTGAATACGTACTGGGGAGGAGGGAGGAGAGCAATTCAGAAGCATATCTGTCTCTGGAGGACGGTGCTTCATAGTCGAGGACACTCCCTTCCTGACACACCAGGATAGCCTGGAGCTGAACTGCAGAGGAGGGCTAGTCCCTGGGAAAGTGAAGAGGAGAGAGAAAGGCGGTGGGAAGCAGTGCTCCCAGCTGAGGAAAGGGCTAGGAAGCATTCTAGGGGCAGGAACAGCTAGTGCCTAGTTTTAAGTTATATACCTTTTTTTATTTATCCAAAACCATCAGTGAGATCTGCTAGATGCACACATCCACGTGTGAGTTTATGTGTGTGTAAACTGAGAAAAGGGACGAGTTCCAGATCTGAGCCAACATGAAGCCACACGGGATTACAGAAATCAGTCACGGAGTGGGGATTCACATCCATATCCTCCAGAGCAGAAGACACAGGGAGATCCCAACCGACAACACGTAGGTACCGCGTCCAGTCTGCTGCTCATCTCACAGAGCCCAGGCCTTACAAATCTGCTCAGTCTCATATGGGATAAAGCTTCAGGCAGCCCCTCCCTCACTCAGCTTCACCTTATTCTGCTCCCGCTCTCGAAGGCGCACAGCTATTCCTAGGAACAAAGTCATTTGTCGTGAATGTCTCGAGTCCTGTCTCAGCGGGTGGAAATCAGACGTGTTCCCTGACACACTCCCAGGATTCCAAAGACCGCAGGCCTGGAGCAGGTCACACTAGGCCTCCTGTATCCTTTAGCTGCCTCCTTCCTTGCCACAAAGAGCTTTATTGGGACCGACCTAGACTCCCATTGTCTTACAAAGTAACTAGCAGCCAGGAGTATTGTGGGAGTTATTTCTGTCCCACCCTTTGCTTCTCCATCCAACCCCTGCCTACTCCACACACAACACCCCACCCCTGACACTCCCAGTCTGCTCTGGTGTGGATAGCTGAGGACCTCCTCAGGAGCTGCTCATTTCTCACCTCCACTTTTCAAAATTAACCACACTATAGAAGTCCCCAAGGCCATGAGGATGGTAATAGTGAACAGATCTGGAATACCGTGTGTGTGACAGGTGCTCTGCTGGGCCTTTTGAACAGACCATCCTACTGCATTCTTACAGTGACCCTATTCAGAAGTGCTATTATTTCCATTTTCACAGGTAGGGAAATCGATGAAATGCAGGTTCTACTAATTATCTCCATCACTTACTTGGCATCAGACTCATGCTTTCACTTTAATCGTTCCTTTTTTTTTTTTCCCCAAAATAATTTACGGACTACCTGCCATATGAGTCAATATGGTAACTACTGCTACTCTTATGATAAACCAAGATGGAAGAATTGAAAGCACCCGGGGTCACTGATACGGGGCATCATAGATTTTCCTGATGGTGCCTGAGGAGTGGGTCTCTGAGGAACTCTGTGTTACAAATGGTCAATGGTTCACTTCGCATGAGGATTTACACTCTAGACAAGATTTCTGGAATGTCACACAAACATTTGCCAGAAAAGAGAAGTTAGAAATAGACCAGGCAGCCAGAAAGCCAGCGGCCTCCCAAGTCCAAAGTATTCAGTTCAAGAGAATAAAGGAATCATTCCCTTTCAAGGTGTAATTGAGTTTCTTTTTTTAGAGGATCATTATGGTGTACCAAGCCCAGGCCAGATTTGACTCTTCCCAATCAATCTCAAGGCCCAGTGTGGGTCTCCATTTGTAATCGTTTGCCTGTGACAGAAGCCCCAGGCCCAGGTGGAGTTGGTGCCTTCGGCAGTTGGGAGGGGCAGTACCAACCAGACAGAACTAGGGCTCTTACTCTGCCACAGAGGCTGGCCCCAAAGGGGTGGCAGAATGAGCTAGAACAGTGTCTCAAAGAGCGTAGTTCTCAAAGGCTCTGCAGTACTTTCCAGATGCACCAGGCAGCCATTTCTGGAGCATTGCATGGCCAACGATTTGACCCACCATGAGGTCTGGGTGAGGGTTTATGACAGGATCAGCCCCCTGTCTCCACTTCTGATGTGGAAGGACAGCCACCCCCTCCATGCTTCAGGGCCACTTCAAGGTGTTGAAGGATTAATGGTGGCTGACGACTTTACTACAGTTCTCCCTCCTCTGTGTGTTCAGCCAATGGATCCCTGACCTCCAAAGTCGTAAAAAGAGTCCTTGGTGACTGAGCCCCCTTTCTCTCCCCCCCCTCTCTCTCATCAGCCAGCAGTTTCTGGATCATTAGCATTCTGGATTACATTAGATTAGAAAGGCATTTTAGACAATTAGAAGTCAAAGCTATGGGCCTGATGGGCCCAGCCCCAGGATGAATTAACCACACTGCCTCATCGCATCTTGGGTGATCAGTTCACTAAATGACATGATTAAGGTTTGTGACACTGGAGACTACAGTCCAAGAGGTCTGTCTCTACTTACCGCCATGCTGAGCCATATGTCACAGTGAAGTCTGCTCAAGACCCTGGTTTGTGGGGATTAAGAGCATGGAGTCCCGAGTCATCTAGAAACAGGTTTTCATCCAGATTCTGTTAATTGTGTGACTTTAAACAAATTATCCAACTTCGTTTTTCTGTGTCTGTTTCTTCCTCTGTGTGACGGTGATGGGAAAAGACGGCACTGAGAAGTCGGAAACTGGGAAGGGGCTGGGATTTTGCCCTGACAACTTAGCTTGCTTTGCATTTTACTTAAAGAAAAATCCAAACTCCCCAGGGTTACTGACAGCCCCCTGCATAATCAGCTTAGCTCCACTCTTTACCCATGATGGCCTCCTTTCCATTCTAGAACATGTCTGACTTTTTTCCTGCCTCAGAACCTTTGCTCATGTTGTTCTCTGCCTGGAATAACCCAGATTTTAAGCATGAAAGTGACATCCTCAGAAAGTCTTTCTTCACCCCCTTATCTAAGTGGCCTCATCCCCTCCCTCATCCCACTATTCAGTATTCGCTATCTTTATTTCCTTTCTAGCATTTTGGGGGTCAACAAAGTGGCCAGTTCTCAGGGACCCGCAGAGCCTAGGGAAGGCACAAGATTAAAGTCTGCACGTTGAGGGTAGATGGGCGGGACGGGGGACCTCTTTTTAAAATGCAAACATTCCCGAGAAGGTGCACATTAACAAACTCAAGTTCCTCTTACGCCCATGGGAGAAGCTTCTGGAAGGGGAATCAGGAGTATGAAAGAATGGTAGCAAAATACTGCCTCCTTAAAATAATGAATTTGAATTTTTGAGCTACATCCCCACTCCTACCCCACCCCTACAGCACAGAATTGCAAATATGGAGTCCAATATTTTTAAATGGTGCTGGGCTTTAACCTGCCAATGTGTATTGGTAATACCCATATATTCATTTTCTTGAGGCTGTTGTAACAAATTATCATCAACTCCTGTGGTGTTTGGATGACAGTTAAAGTCCCAATGCCTGGCTTAAAAGCACAGAAATTTATTTTCCTATGGTTCTGGGGGTCTGAAGTTCAAAATCAGTATCACTTGGTCCAAAATCCAAGGGTTAGCAGAGCCGGGCTTACCCCACAGTGGAGGAGAGAATCTCTTCCTTGCCTCTTCCTGCTTCTGGTGGCTGCTGGTAGCCACACGGCTCCAGTCTTCAAGGTCAGCACTCTCAGATCTCTCTGCTTCATTTTCACATCACTTTCTCTTCTCAGCCTTGGACACAATATTGCATCAAATATCTCTCTGCCCCTCTCTCATAAAGGTATGTGTGACTGTGTTTAGTGCCCACCCCAATAATCCATGGTAGTCTCCCCATCTCAAGATCCTTAACCATAATCACATCTCTTTTTTGGCCATGTCAGGTAACACTCACAGGTTCCAGGGATTAGGACATGGACACCTTGTAGAGGTCCACTTTTCAGCCAACCACACCCCAACTGGTAGAAAATGAAAAAGGAGCAACCCAGGTTATGGCACCTAGGGTTTGTTTTGGTTTGGGGTTTGGTTTTTCTTGGTTTGTTCTTTTTCGGTTTTTTGGTTTTGGGGTTTTGTTTTTTGTTTGTTTTTGTTTTTTAGGTTTTTTGTTTTGCTACCCAGGTTATGGCAGAGAGGGAAAAAAGAAAGAAGGTGAAATTAGGAAGCAAGAATGGGCTGGAAGTAAAGTCAGATGGCAGACCTGTGAATTAGAAGGCAGGAAAGGTCTGTGCAGAGGGAGAGGATGGAGGATCCACACCTTCCCAGGTGGTCCCACCTGGGGCTGGCCTCTCAGAGCCCATGTGGGAACCAAGAGGTGGCTTTGGGGGTGTTTGAAGTCTTGGGGCTGGAGAAGCTTGGGGAGAGCCCTCATGGAGAGGAGAGTCAGCTCAGAGGATGGAACACAAATAGGCCTCTTCCAGAGTCCAGAAAATGGGTCCAATGGAGGCAGCTCACCTTGGGCCCTGAATGGAAGACAGACATGGAAAAATTGTATTTGACCTTTCTGCACATTTGACATTGATTACCCTCCTTCTTGAGACTCTGCCTTCTGCTTCCCCTCCTGCCTCTGTAACTGCTCCCTCAGAGTCCCTCTCTTTGCCCCAGCTGTCCACAGTAGTAACCTGCTCCTAATAATCCCACTGTAGGCTATTCCCCCATCCTCGATTCGTTTTCTGCAAAATAAGCAGAGTGAGATGGTCAGCGTTAAAAGCACTGTGTCCGAATCCCCACTGCCTGCCTTTCAATTCTGGCCATACCACCTCCTACGTGTGGTCTCAGACAAGTGCCTTACAGGCTCTGTCGCTCAGCTTTGGAATCTCCTTGCGTGAAATGAGGACAATCAGGCTGTCTGAGGAACTGAGATAAAGCGTGCAGTTAGCTGGCAGCTGGTGAACAATGTCAGCTGTCCTTGTTATTTGTCGCTCTTGTTGCCTGCTTCAGCTCCCTACTTGTCTTCTTTGGCATATCTGAACCCGGTGGAGGGTGCCAGATGGCCACAGTCAGCATGGAGAGGAGCAGAGCTGGAAGGAAGAGGAAGGAAAGAAAAGATGGGTGCCAAGGTTGTTCCCCAGTGGAAAAGACATTTTTCTAGGGTGGCGGCAGCTGAGAGAAAAGCTGAGGCTGTGCCCCCAAGACCCAGGGACAATAGAAAATGGCATGGCCCCCCTCACACCGGCTGGCCTTCGCCCTCATCCCTCAGCTAGCCACAGCCCTGATGACCCACGGTCTTCCTGATTTCCTGCTGGAAAAGGTGGAAGGGCTCTGAACAAGTGGAAAAACTGGACCTGTGGAGAAAGGTGAAAGGGTCAGGAATTATTTAGTTGGACAGGAGGCAGTGGAGACGAGATTTAATAGCAGTCATTGAAGATCTGAAGGGTTATTATATAGAAATTGGTGACCAGCTGGCCTCTCTCTGCTCAGAGCATGAGGCCAAAGGAAATGAGTTTATGCTTGGAAGAGGAGATGTTCAGGTTAGGTAAGTATGTATAAATAAATGAATAAACAAACAACAAAGAAATAAAATTAAATTAAAATTAAATAAATAAAATAAATCAAATCTTCCTGTAAGGGTGGAAATGGGTCATTAAAGGAACTACAGTGGACACACGTGGTGCAGCACGATGCCTGATGGCCAGGCCTCCTGAGCGCTCAGGGACGCCTCTGTCCAGGCAGGGGTCTGAGGAGCAGCCGGCCGCTGGTTGGGATACCAGTGTCTCTCCCAGCTGATGCAGTGACAGCCCTTCTCCCCAACTCCCAGCCCCCATCCTGCCTCCTACCCCCAGGAACAAAATCCTAGGAACTGTGTGGGGGGAAATGACGTCAGCTACAGGGGACTGGAGCAGGTCCCCTTGGCTCATTCATTTAACAGACATTTATGGAGTGCCTGGGCTGTGCTCAGAGGTATCAGGACTGGCAGATGCATGAAACAGAGCGGTTACGTTCAGTGGTGAAAGTCAAAGAGAACACAGGTTCTAATCCAGCTCCGGCGTCCTTTGTTCTCACGAACGGGGGACGTTGGCAGAAAAGCACTGGCCTGTGTGTCTTTCTCTGAGCTGTAATCACCCACATTTCCTAATATTTAGCCCTTCCTCTCTTCCAGACTGAGTCCTTGCACACACAGGATCTCCCTGAATCTTCACAAGACCACACTGAGGTCCCGTCATTAACTCCCTGGCAAAACCCTAGTATTAACCTCATAGAGTTGTTGCAAGTTGAACAAGTTAAGATAGTAAAACACACCTGGCTCCTAGCATGTGCCATGTTGCTGCTGCTGATGCCATTGAGGAAACTAAATGCTCCGTCCCAGTTGACTCAGCTTGTAAGGCAGAGCCAGGCCTCTCTGACACCAAAGTCCACGATCTTCCCATCCACTCACCTCACGTGGAGGCACTACACATTGCCCTCAAAAGTACAGGCTCTGAGGGTTAGAAAAACAGACCTCAGTTTGACTCCCAGCCCTGCCAGTTTCCAGCGAGATGATCTTGGGCAAGTCACTTTGCCTCTCTGAACTTTAGTTTCTGAATCCATAAATGGGGATAATAATAGGACCCATCTCCGAGTTAGTTTTGAGCATTAAGTGCCACTGGGCATGAAAGCTCTCAGTAACTGCTTAATGCATTTTATTATTACTCTCCTCGGCCATCAAAAGGGCAAACAAAGACATCATTCACCAGAAAAGGAACGCTAAGCTGGCAAAGAGGAGATATACTGCTTTGGGCTTCGGATGGTGTCTGGAGACCCCCTTCTAACACATTGCTGATAATACTGTCAAGGGCCGGCTTTTTAGGAGGTGAAGATTTCACCAGAGTGTATGTTCCACCCTCCTTAAAGCCACAAAAACTGGCTAGAAAATCCCTGAGTGTCCTAGGTAAAGAACTCTGGGTAGATCTGGGGCTCTGGGGTGGCTCAGTCCGTGGAGCGTCTGACTCTTGGTTTTGGGTCAGGTCCTGATCTCCAGGTGGTGGGACTGAGCCATATCCCTCCTCAGCAGGGAGTCTGCATGAGATTTTCTGCCTCTCTCCCAGCCTCTCCCTCCACTCACATACTCTCATTCTTGTTCTCTAAATTAAATAAATTAATAAAATCTTAAAAAAAAAAGAAAAGAAAGAAAGAAAAAAGAACTCTGGGTAGATCAACAACAGTTACAGGGGCTTCGGGTCTAACATGGCAGAGCAGCCCCCCACCCCCCGGGGCAATGGTGCAGTTTCCGTTTTGAAGGTCAGAAGCAGGTGTTAATGCTGCAACCTCTCTGGGGCTGCTGAGAACCCCAGGCACCCCATATGTTCTTGACACATGCCTGCATCTAGAAACGAGGCAACAGAGACAAGGTCAAGAGTCAGGAATACACAGGGGTGGGTTCAAAGACTTTGGCTGGTTTTTCAAGAAACAAACTGGCTTCTGTTGTCGTTCAGCTGAGGTGCTCTACTGAGACTCCTCAGAGCGACATTTCATGTTTTAATTCTACACTTGTTTTCAGGGGGTAAATGCCAATGACCCACTACTGAAGTCCTTGCAATAAATACCATTTTATAGCAAATGGCAGATCCCTTGCTCAAAGCACAGGTAAGAACCAAAGCACAAAGCAAAATCCTCTCTAGAGCAGAGTGGCTGGCTCCAGCCAGGAAGCAGAGACCACGCAGGGCCTTGTAGGGGCGAACAGCTAATAGCACTTACCATATTCCTGGAATGATGTGAAGTGCTTTGCATATATAACTCATTTGATCCTCACAGAAACCCTATGAAGTTAGTAATATAATCATCTTCATTCTACCTATGGGGAAATTGAAGCACAGAGAGGCTAATAACTAGCCCAAGATCAAACAGTCAGTAATCTGCTGAGCTGCGATTGAACATAAACATCTAGTCCCAGAATTTCTGTTTTTGACCTATGAACTATATTCAGACCTCTCCTTTCGTGCAGGAGCATGGACATATAGGACTGAGACCTCAGAGCCCCTAAGGGAATCTGAAGCAGTGCTTGGGGATAGGAGTGTGAGAGACGATGGATGTGGGCATTACATTAGGAACTGAGTGCTAGAATCTGCTTTTTTTCTTTTCACGTCCTTTTTTTAGTGATGTTAGGGTTGGCGTTGGTTGCTTGCTTGCTTATCATTTGCTAGTTTCACCTCTCAAAAGGGTGTTTATTCCTAGATTCAAGTCTAACTATAGCTCTCAGAGTGAATTTTTCAGCCAGCTGACAAGTTAGCAAGCATCCCAGAGACCCAGGATCAGTGAAAGCAATAGCAGGATAAGTCCATTGCAGCATTCAGGGTACATCGGGTCTCACGAACTAAGAGAGGCCACATGGCCCTGTCAGGGGCACAAGGCTGCGTCCACCAGAAGGTGACCACCACTGAGTTACAATCAGAGCAAGAGCCTCAGTGGTAACTTCTCCCCTCAGTGTAGCCATGGCAACCCCAGGACTCAGACTGACGAAACATTTTCAAGGAAGCATTTGGACAGAAGGTGAATGGAAGAGCAGACAAGGGAAAGAGAAGTCAAAGAAATGGTGATTCTAGATGTGTGTGGATCAAGAGCATTCCTGGTGGAGACCACAGGCTACTATGACATCCCCAGGGTTGTGTTCTTGGCTCAGTCCACGTAGAATCCTATCTATAAGAGTTGACCCTTGGCTACCCAGAGGTCTGAATTCAATTCCAAGACTATCAGGGGCACCTGCAGAATTTTCTAGAAGCTTCACCTAGGCCTGTGAAAATTATGTTACCTATAGTCTAAGGCACCTATCTCCCACCACCTAAGAAACAAAACTTACTCAAGCTCTCTTAGCTCACAAAAGAAAGGAGGGCAGGGTCTTTTGTTTCTCCCAGGTGGAGCCCACATCGGGCTTTTCAACAGGACCATGTAGGTACACCACTGAGTCACAGAGGTCCAGGGAAGAAGAGCCTGTGCTCCCTGTGCAGATATAAGGGTGGCTGGTGGCACCAGTAGAGCCAACAAAGGAGAGAATTCAGCCCTTGAACCCGGCCTTCAGGAGACGTGGTACCAAGTGACCACCACCTGGTCATATCCCACATTGACCATAAACAACCAACCAGATTGTACTGGCGCATTCCAGCCCGGACGTAGAGGAAGGAACCTCCGCAGTCAAAGAGTTTCCAGCATTATTTTCCGGTTGTTCTGTGCAGGCATACTATCTTTCCCTACCACCCCCAACAAGTCCTTGAGCTATTAAAGAACCTTGTCATAGAAGATGATATTTTAAACATTTATCTCAAAAAGTAACAATTAGTCACATTGACTGATGGCTTGGCTAATGAAGGGGGAGAACTAGCTGGAGGGTGTTAGTGAACTATGTGACTCATCATCTCCACTTTGTCAGCTCCCCTCCCTCCCCCCACCAATGGAAGCAGGAGAATCTACAGGGAAGACCTGAATAAGTATCCGCTCAGAGCTTCTAAGCACCAGCTCTCAGCCAGGCCTATCGCCCACATCATCTTGCTTACTCCATACAACCCCCTTAAGATGGAGCTGTTGTACTTACAAGGGAAAAGGCAGGTATGGAGCACCAATGTTCCTGGGGAGGCCTTCTTAGGGGACTTGGGTCATGGTTGGTGAATTCTCCTTGCCTCAAGCCCTGACATCCTTAGCCTTGCAGGCTCAGAAACCTCACTAGGTCACAACAAAGAGCAGGCCCACTTCTCAAGGACAGACTCATGGAAACCAGGCTCAAGAATAGATGCCGGGGCATCTGGGTGGCTCAGTCGGTTAAGCATCTGCTTTCAGCTCAGGTCATGGTCCCAGGCTCCTGGGATCGAGCCCCATGTCGGGCACCCTGCTCTTCAGGGAGCCTGCTTCTCCCTCTCCCCACTGCTTATGCTCTCTCTGAAATAAATAATTAAAATCTTTGAAAAAAAAAAAAAAAAGAACAGATGCTAACAAAGCCACGTTATTCACCAATGGCCGCATGGTGAGTGTGGAATCAGGATAGGGATGGCTAATGGGGGAGTTCACAGTCATGCTCAAAGGACTCTGTAACTGCAGTTCCTTTGCTGAAGTCTCAGCTCAGGGGTTACCCTCTACGGAAAGCCTCCCCATCCCCACCGGCCATACCAAGGCTGGGCCTCTATGCTCCCAGAATGGACAGTCCTCCCACGGCCCTGGCCTCACTATCCAATAATCCTCACTAATCACATTAACAGTCTGCCTTGCTACCTATCATGCTCCTTTGGGGCAAGGAGGGTGCCTTCTTCCTATGTTATCCCTTCACCTGCCATATAGAGGGTGCTGTGCTCCTAGAGACACTTAGAGATACAAATCCAAATCTTTGGGCAAGGACTCCCACCTAACTGGGCAGTGCCTGAGAGTCTGACAATTTTCAGTTCTTCTCCAGTCTGCATGCTGACCTTCCCCTTTTGTTTGTTCTCCCAACAGTACATACACTGCTGTGAGTTGGTTTCCTACCAGCAAAATTATAATCACACACCAATCTTACCTTCCTGAGGCTATACCCAGTCTTCTCCAATGAGGTTTGTATATCCCCAGCCACACAGTCAGAGCCATAGTATCTCCTGTATCACTTGTAACTTCTACTGTACATGCAGAGTTTAGTATTTTTGCTTTCAGAGGACAATTAAAATATCTAATGATAGTGGAGTGGTTAAATAAACCATTCCAACGGCCTATGGCACAGCCAACACAGTGACGTTTTAATGACCCAGAGGAATGCTTGTTCTATGACATTATGGGGAAAGGAAGTATACCATGTGTACATCATG
The DNA here is from genome assembly GCF_902655055.1 of Lutra lutra. Lineage (NCBI taxonomy): Eukaryota > Metazoa > Chordata > Mammalia > Carnivora > Mustelidae > Lutra > Lutra lutra. The sequence goes on from NC_062287.1 coordinate 66,895,357, forward strand.
TGATGTTAGCTATGTGCATAAAGGCATAAAATACTGGAAAGATTTATTTAACTATTAAAAGTAGCTACTTCTACATGGTGGGATAACAGTTGACTCCTTCCCTTTCTCTTGATGTCTTTCTGTGCTTCCCAATCTCTAATAAGTATTATGTTGCTTTTGTAGTTAAGCAAAACAGTAAAGTTTAAAGAAAAAAATACACGAGTAGAACATTTACCACTTCTCTAAAAATGTATTGCTATTTAATTATGTATCCTCTAATGATTTTTTTTTTTGGTAAGTCATAGAGAAACTGGATTATAAAAAGGTCTCCTCCCTCCCATATCCCAGGCAGAGGAGGTGGCCCAGTGTGTCTAGAACTGGAGGCTAGCTCCCCTGACCAGGCTCACCTCCCTCCCCCACCACCACCCTCTCACCCAGATGCTTTTCTGGAGCACCCTGGTGAACATGCGCTGCAACCCCATCAGCAAGAGGACTGTGCTGTCCAGCAGTAATGTGTAAAGATGGAAAGATACACATGCTGCTTTCATCAAACATTAGGTAGTTGCTGACATGACTTCAAATCCTTTCCAATAATTATATGATGTTTCAACTAAATCTCTCCTATGTAGGTACCATTTTTAAAAATCTGACCTTATTTTATTCAGGTAAGATTCACATAACACAATTAACCACCCCAAAGTGAACAATTCGGTGGCATTCAGTACAGTGTTGTATGGCAGCCACCTCTATCTAGTTCCAAAACCCCATACTATAAAACAGTTACTCCCCATTCCCTCCCCCTCAACCCATGGCAACCGCCAATCCATGCGTGCCTGTACAGATTTAATTCTGCATATTTCATATAAATGAAATCATACAATATGTGACATTTTGAGTCTGGCTTCCCGGCGTAATCTTTTCGAGGTTCATGCATGTTGTAGCATGTATCAGTATTTCATTCCCTTTTTAAAAAATTATATTTATATTTCAAATTACATTTTTATTTTTTCTTTCTTTTTAATAGACGATTTTAAAATTTAAATCCAACTAACATACAATGTATTGTTCGTTTCAGATGTAGAGGGCAGTGATTCATCAGTCTTACATAATACACAGTGCTCATTACATCACGTGCCCTCCTTAATGTCCATCACCCAGTTACTCCATCTCCCCACCCCCCACCCCTCCAGCAGCCCTCAGTTTCTTTCCTATGATTAAGAGTCTCTTGGAGCACCTGGGTGGTTCAGATGGTTAAGCATCTGCCTTCAGCTCAGGTCATGATCCCAGGGTCCTGGGATAGAGTCCCACATTGGGCTCTCAGCTCAGCAGGGAGCCTGTTTCTCTCTCTCCCTCTACTACTCTCTCTGCTTGTGCTCTCTTGCTCTCTCTGTCAAATAAATACATAAAATCTTTTCAAAAATTTTAAAAATATGTACATTTAAAGATATTGAGCTAATAATAAGTAATACACAGATATGGCAAAAATAAATATAGGAATAAGTAACCCTGGGAACCACTGGTTCCAGTCTGAAGTGACTTCTGAGCATGTGACTGTGACTTACCCAATGATGCCTTGATGTCATTGGATCTCTTTACCTCAAAGCCAAGTTCACCAAACAGCCTTTTCCCTATTTATTCTCACTCTGAGCTAGGAGCTATGTTAAGTGCTGAGACATTCAAAAGTGGAGAAGAAATGAACTCTGTCCTCATACCTGGTGGATGAGGTAGGCAGGGGTCTACCAACAGCACAGGGAAGGCACAGCCAGAGGAAACTCCTTCGGGTGTTTATGTCAGTGGTGCTTCCAGGCTGGGCTTAAATGCCTCCAAAATATCTGGACTCTGAGCTGATGAGACTCCATCACAGAAGTTGGTCAAAACAGATGCTGACGGCTTAGAGCTTTGCAACATGCTGGTGCATTGTCAGGGCTGCAATATGGTGACAGACATGTGATGGTACCATGATAAGGACAGTGGGGCTATCAGGTTGTCACATTACAGCCCTTGTGTCATGGTGTGGTGGTGGCAGTGTGCAGGGTGGAGCCCGCTTCTATGCTATCCGTGGGGAGTTGTGTTGGTGCCACGTTCCACTTTGTCATGGTAGAATGTTCTGGCCATGCGCTATTACAGCTGTGTCACAGCAATATTGCCCCAGCTTGCCAGGACGTTACAAGGCCATGACGACTCTGCTGTCATCACAAAGCTCTGGCTTTGTGAGCTTGCATTGTGAAGCGGCGGTGAAGAAAGTGTGACACAACCTTTTTCACTAGAGGGGCTCCCATCTGGTTTGAGACCAGAAATTCTTTTCATTTCAGTGTCCAAGATACTATTTGTTCCCTTCACTGGTCCATTTCCTCCTGAAACTCCAGAAAGTATTTCAAACATGACGCACACGTTTCTCCTCAGGCAGGAGAGCATTTAATGACAGTTACCTGGGAGGCCTAATAACTAGGATCTCAGCTTTGTCTCAGGTGTCTGCCAGGTGCTTTCGAAGCTTGCTACATAAAAGGCAGTTGTCAGCACAAGTCAGAGGAGGCAGGCAGGGAGCAAAGGCACAGCTTATTCCCTTAGCCAGGATGAATCTTCTCCTAGTGTCAGCAGGGAGGAGGGAGTCCGAACTCATCAAGGGCAGCTATCAGCTGGCCAGCTTCTGCCCCTGTGCTTGAGGATCATGCCCTAGCCCACCGGTCCAAAGAGCCTCTCATGCTGAAATTTCTCAAGATACCCAGGTCCTGCCCCCATTTTGTCAACAAAGGCATGGTACCATACAAAGCTGTGGTTCTGGGCTTAGGATGTATCTGTTCCAGTAGACATGAGGCAGAAATCTGCTCACTTCTATAGGCCTCACTTCTCTGGGCCACATAGGATAGAGGAGTCCCGGTAAGACAATAAAAGGGATTCTCGTCATTCACAGTAGATACGTTCTGTCAAGTTGTCTCCAATACAGAACCATTGCTCACAGAGGAAATTAGGGCTGGGTTCTTATGAGCCTCTGCTCACAATATTTTCATCAACCAGTCAACACCTAACTTTGTTTTCTGTATGTTTCTGTGTAAAGACACCTTATTTAATATATATTGTTGATTCGTTAACATTGACCTTACAGCCAACAGCACTGTAACTCACGCCTGAATGAAGCTTATCTGACACACGTGTTCCTAAGCACAGCTTTCTTGTGAAGACAAGACAATACTTCAGCACCACACTTGGGGCACTTTAGACAATGAAATCAACCAACAGAAAGCACAAAAATGCAAGAGAAAATGTGGCTCTAACTAGACTACAGGAAGGACACTTGTTTACACCATGAGGGCTGAAACAAGGCAGATCATCACCTTGCCCAACAGCTGGGAATGTGCACACTGGACAACTCCAATTTGTCGCCATTCTGCACATGTCCACAAAAGACCATGAAATCACTATAAGTATTGATGTTAAGGTTACAAATAGATATTAGCCAGTAGGCAAATTTGCAAATACAGAATCTGCAAATAATGAAGATGGATTGTAACTGGAAGGAACATACACAGAGACTTACAGGGCACAAGGAATCATTCTAAGTGCTTTGCATGGGTTGACTCATTTAATCCTGCCAGCAACACAATGATGTGGGTATTACTATTATCCCCGTTTTACACCTCATGGAATGGAGGCAAAAAGGACCAAGTAACTTGCTTAAGTTCCCACAGCCAGGAACTGACAAAGCCAGGATATGAACCAGGTATCTTGCTCTAGAACCCACACACTTAATCCATATTGCCTCTGGGTAGCAATCCCCACCAGCGACCTTAGTTTCTTAAGAGAAACTTTTGGAAGTCAAACACCTAAACCCACTACGTTTCCTCAAGCATAGCAGGCTGGCTCATACCTTCTCATCCTGAGTGGTTGAAGCTTTGCTGATGCTTCCAATGAAGCTGGTCTCCCATCTGTTATTTGATGACCTCCACTGAAGCTTTTCCTACTGGCCTTGCTATTATTGACACATCTGTCTTGGCTACCCTCCCTGACTGGGGAGGGCCCTTTCTTCCTACCATTGGACTACTGAGCTGCCATTTTCTTTCAATATTCCATCAGCAGTTTTTCTTTTTGTGGGGGAGGAGGGAGTGTTGCATTGTACCCTGAAGACAAGTCAATAAGGCTAGGCACATGGTAGTATGGCCACGACTCAGGTAAGAGTTCAGGTACCTGCTTGAAAGTGATTTCCTGGGCGCCTGGGTGGCTCAGTGGGTTAAGCCGCTGCCTTCGGCTCAGGTCATGATCTCAGGGTCCTGGGATCGAGTCCCACATCGGGCTCTCTGCTCAGCAGGGAGCCTGCTTCCCTCTCTCTCTCTCTGCCTGCCTCTCTGCCTACTTGTGATCTCTGTCTGTCAAATAAATAAATAAAATCTTAAAAAAAAAAAGAAAGTGATTTCCTACATGAGAGTGATCCCCTGGACCTCTGAGCTCCTTTCCCCACTCGTGTATATGCGCAAATAGGTGGGAGGTGTTATGGTAGGATGGCTATGAGCATCAACTTTGAGTTTGAGAGACATGTGACTATGGAAAAGTAACAAACCTCTCTTGCCTCATTTTCAACACTGTAAAGTAGTTGTGATACTACCAGTCTTATGGTAATAGTGATAAAAGTGATTAGGTAGGGGTGATAATAGCACCTGTCTTATAAGGTGGTTGAGAGACTTAACTGAGAACAATCATGTAAAAATTTTGCACAATACCTGATACAAAGAAGAGCTCAGTGAGAAGCTTCTTATTATTCTTCCTATTTTATGTCACAAGTATTGATTTTAGTGTTCTGGGCTTACCACCATCAGTTCTAAAGGTCTTTTGTAGTTTCACATGAGAGTCCTAACACTTTCAAAATCAAATAGGACTCTTGGTGGTTTGTACCAATTGCTTAAGCTCTTAACATGGACGTATAACTGGGTATCTTCAGCCCCCCACCACCACTACCACTAAATTTCCAGAAACACTAATGGGATTCTAGGAAGGTGATAGCAATGGTGAAGTAATTTTTTATCTTTTTGAAACACCTAATGAAACAGAGAGACTAACATGGCAAAATGAAAATCCTCCAGACAGTATCTGCAACAATAAAAGGAATCCGTACAAGCTCCACAATATGAGCAGTTGAGGAACAATACGAAAACCACCAACACCATGTAGCATCGGCAAGTACGCAGAGGGAAGTAAAGGACAGACAAGGGACTTGTGTTGAACTTGAGACTCAGAGAACCCAAAACTACCAACAGATACTCCCAAGGGAAGGGAAACAATCTGGGAAAACAGCCTTAAAGGGCAGGGACCTTGCACACTTTACTTTCTGAGGTCAAGATCAGAGAATACTAGAGCCATCTGGGTGCTTTGAGCTCTTAGAACTAACAAGAGCTCCCTTCCAAAAAAAGGGCTATACTGAGTAGAAAATATTGAGAACAGAATCTAATTTATGCAGGGCGAGGTATTAGGGGAGAAGGAAAGAAACGTTTCTGATAAAACTGGGGAGGGTAAGTGAGCCAGCAGATTAGAATAAATAAAAGCCATATATTTGAACACTTTGTAATAACAACAGAATAGTGAACTCTAGAGCTATGAAACTAGGAGAATAATCCTGGCCCACGCTCCCTTCCAAAGTGAATAGGAGAACTCAGGCCCTTCAAGCATGAACAACAAAAAAAGAATTGTGTTTGAATCCCACACAAAGTTATTTCAAGAAAAAAAAAAAAGAGAATAACAAGCAAAATGTCCCCACAGACAATAAATAAGCCAGAAATAAAGACTAAAAATGCAGAGAAGAAAACAAAGAATCCCCCAGGCACCAGATGGCTGCCTGGGTGAATTCTATCAAAACATTTAAAAGATATAATGCCAATCTTACAAAAACTTTTTTAGAAACTAGAGGAGGATGAAACTAATTTTATGAGACTAGAATAACCTTGGTACCAAAACCTTATGAAGACACTAGACATACAGATCAATATCTCCCATAAATATAGATATAAAACCCTTGAATATACTGCAAGATAC